>NC_089837.1:189618088-190285154 GCF_035609145.1 Eleutherodactylus coqui | reverse complement strand
TTGTCCAATGACAAGGCAGAAAACTGTGATTTTAGAGGCAGAGTTCGCTGTGGAAATTTCTGTGGCAATTACACTTTGCGATATACCTTTAGGTCTCCCCGCTGCTTACAGGCCAAAACCACCTTTTAAATGTCCCGCTGTTAACCTCTTAGTCCCCGCAGGAATGAAGGGACTCCCGGAGGGTTCCGTTAATCCCCGCATGGAGTCCCCTCATCACTGAACACTGAGAAGACTGCACTGGGGACAAAAGAATCCCCTGCCTACAGTAAGCGCTGCCTTTGATTGGATGAGCGCTGTGACCAATCAGAGGCAGCGCTCAGACCTTACTGGAGCGCATATAGGCATGCATGTCCTATCTTTTGCAGGTGCGAGCATTTTGCGCCTCTAAAAACCGGACATGTGAACACTTCATAGGAAACCAAAGCTTCTAATAAATGCATTTTTTTGTACACATACGCTCGCAGAAAAAAAAAACCTTGTCTGACCGCGGCCTAGAAGAGAAACTTTCTATGCTGCCCATAGCAACCAGTGGGAATTCAGATTTCATTTCTTAAACAGTTCTGCTAAAAGGAAAGCTGCACTATGTTGCTACAGGCAACACAAAGTTTATCTTTTGTACAATTAGGATAAATCTGTTCATTGTCATATCACAATAGTCTTAGCCTATGAATACACACAGTCACAGAAAATGCCCTTTTACACGCTACAATTATCGCTTAAACAACACACAAATGAATAAATTGTGAAGGAACTGCAGACGTTTTTGAATAAAATTACAACTGCAGTTAATAGCTTTAATCATAGGGATTTTCCTCCAGGAGTTGTTTGCTCAGCTGGGCCTGTGTTTATGTGATGGTTATGCAGATTCCATTGTTCTCGTCCTGGCACAGTAAACAGTGAACTCATTTAATATGCAAAGCAAAACACAATCAGTACATTAAAAAGAAGTCTTTCAAGCAGTAAATGGATGGTTTTTATGCTGGCTAAAAAACAGCTCTAAATGACAATTGAACAAATAGTGCACGACTACCTGTGTTTACAGGTAACAATTATCGCTCACTTTTGAATGTTTTAACGAATTTTGAGCGATAACCGTTGCATGTAAAAGGGCCTTAACAAACACACACATTATTGTAGCATCATCGGAATATATCTTCAAAATATACATACTATTGTGATGTCATCATTATAGAGAACTGTCTATACACATAAAAGTACAATCAATTAGCAAAAAGACTCCCTTAAGGGTGACTACCCACTACAGTTCTTTTTCACTGGGAAATTCGCTGCGTTTTTTTCCCCAGGAGTCTATGAGACTTGTTAATGTTAAAATCGCATCACGCAAAATTGACACCTGGAAAAAAAAACGCAGCAAATTCGCAAACGCTAGTGGGTAGTCACCCTGAGGATGGTCACACACACGTTTTTGTATCAGTTTTTCATACTGTTTTCTGAGCCAAAGCCAGAGGTGGATCAAGCAGTAAAAAAAAAGTAGCTGCTTTTACACTTGCACTGGGAATTCCACTTTCCCGCTCCTTTCAGGAAGCAGGAAAGGGGAATCCCTGTGGCTAAACGGTTCCATCTCTGGACGGAAACGAACAGCGCCTATGTAGTAGCCCACAGTTAGTGGGTCTCCTCCATAACGTTCTATGTCTGTTTTGTGCCGATGTCTTGTCAGTGTCCTTTTTGTGGAGTGCATTTGATTTATGTATATTGAATGGTTACAGGACTGAAAGAGTTAACGTCTGGTATATATTTTGTCCTGCCTAGAAAATGTATCATATTCATATTTCACATCGTTTTATGGTCATGTGATTAGGATATATGTATATGTGTTTGCAAGAATGCAGAAGATACAAGAGGAGAAAAAGTGAGAAGAAGGAAAGAAAGGAAAAAAGAAAGGAGTGAAGTGAGTGGGTGAGCCACACAAACACCAGACAGACCGGTCTGTGTGGGGAAGCATAGAGGAGGTCAAGCGACTTCTTCGAACTTAGCCTGGTCCCATTTGACCCAGGAGACCTCAGTGCTTCTGCTGAGCACTAAGAGAAGGACAGAACACTTCATAGTGAGAAGAGGAGAGAGAGAGTGAGTGTTTGCCGGTAGAAAGAGTAAGAGAGTTTGCTGGGAGACGAATTTCACAGATAACTTGGACTGTCGATTATCCAGATTCCCTGAGAATACCCCCGGTTGCACCACTTTGACTTGTTGTTTCTGTACCAAGACTTTTTTGTTCGGATCTGAGTTCAAGAGTTCACAGTAAATGAGCAGAACCATTCCCAGTTCTTATTCAGAAAGTAACCCTGTGTGTGGATTACTTTATTACGTCTGAAAGATCCACCGCAGAGGACAGAACGGTGGCGTCACGAGTGACAACTGGACATAAGGTAACCCCAGGTTACTACCCCTGTGATCTCTCCCAGCGATAACGTGGTCGGGACCCGGGTTACCCTTAGAGTGAGGAGATGGTAGAACCCTGTGACAGGACATTTCTCTACCCCACTGTCTCCTCAGCTGTGGGCCCACTTCTTGGACGCTGCACCTACAGTACCCCAGTGACTATAATGGGATCCGCTCAACTGTCTGATTTTGTGGCAGAAGAAAAAGCAGGAAGCGCTTTTTCTTCTGGTATTTGTAGATGGATCTGCAATTGAACCTCTGGCAGGAGGTTCCGACGCAGATGTGAAACCACCTTAAGTCATTTGTTTTTATTTCCCATAATTCTTTATTTATTTCTAGCTTTTGCTGAAAAAAATGCATAAAACTGCCGTAAAAATGTGTGTCTGAAAGCAACCTAAGGGTACGGGTATTAGTGTATCTTGACGCCACCGGAAGCTAGGGATTTGACAGGTCTGCCATGCAGGAACGCCCCTGTCACACCTCTAGCTCCCCATTGGTTGAAGTCCGCAAGTTCCTGGAAGGTGGACGACAACATACTCTAATAACCATACACCCCTCCGGCGCTCCGCATGGTGTTCTGCAGTGTGCTGTGTGTCTGAGCACTGTGTGCAGCCGAAATAATGACCATACAGGGCGTTGCAGCTTTCAAAACTGTCCTCCCCCAATACACCGAATAGCCGCTGACCTGCGCTCACAAGTGGGGCCGGGCAAATGTTTCTGCTGCCTCCTACTGCACTGCACGAGGAGCTGCACGGACGCTAAGAGGGGTGAGATGTGGCGGTCAGTATAGCTTTGTGACTGGCAACAGCGGGGGATGTAGAAGGAGCGCTCGTGCAACGTGCAGCCGCCGGGGAGTATACAGCTGCAGCGGGGAGCCTTGGACAGGGGATGGGAGCCGCGACTACTAAAGCATCCTGCCCTGTCAGGGGGATAACTAACAGCTGCGCAAAACTCCCAAAAAAGAAACAGCAGCATCAGGACCGCCGGTGGGAATTTACAGCCGCCGGGGAATAAAGAGCTGCAGCGTCGAGGCGGTAAAGTGTTACACACAGGCCGGGAGCCTCCCCTGCAGGCACCTGGCACGATCTTGTTTCACTGACGGGAGGCGGGATGTATACCTAAATTCCACACCACCTCCACACCATTCGCAACCTGAATGGTTGTTTGGATTAACTCATTCACAGTGATTGGTTATTAGGGTTGGCTGATTCACAGTAATTGGTTATTTGGTTTGGCTGATTCACAATGATTGGTTGTTTAGGTTGGCTTGAGTAGAGGTGGTGTGGAATAGGGATATATGCGGGACAGGAGCCAGGAGGTGAGAGCAGATTTTTAGTGGGCTGCCAGGTCCTGCTGGGAAGACAGATATGCAGCCTTTCAGCTCCAGGGGGCGTGACATAGCTGTCAGTCTTGTCTCCACCAGGACTTCCTGGTGGCGATAAAATACACTAATACCAAGGGAGCGTTCACTGGTCGCTGATTTGCGGCAAATTTTGTCACAGATATTGGTACAGATCTACAGCAGATTTCACCCCTTCAATTTGAATTCACTTGAAAGGGTGATGACCTCCGCAGTACATCTGTACCAAAATCTGTGACAAAATCTGAAGTAAATCAGCAAATGTGTGAATCCATCCTGAGGTTTCTTCAGTATAGACCTTTAAGTATGTATACTTATTTATTTTCAGAAGAAAAAAATTACAAAAGAAAACATTTGATATAATTTTAGAAGAATTAATTGAGGCTAACAAGTGCAATGCTGACCACTAGATGGTGCTATTAGATTTTTACATTGCACATAGCAACACAATCACAGTGACACAGTGAGATTACGTAAGTGTTTCATTTTCAGTAAAATACATATTTGAAGTATTATTCTCCACTTTTTCCCAAAGACAGAACATTTATGCATGTATGAAACTGTGAGAACAGTGTTTTATAAACTATAACTTAGGATGATTCATCTGAAACAAAGCTAGAAATGCAAACAATTACTGACTCTAGTGAAAAGAAGGCCCATAATAAGACAGACACATCAGCAGTACAAACAAGGATTATGTTAGGTCTCAAAAAGATTAGGTAAGAAGATTATCTCCAAAGAAACAGTCTAAGATAAAAGGATTCAATGCAAATACTTCCAGACCTGGGATCCATTCTGTAAAGTGATTTGAGGTAGTTTTGCTTGTATTGAATCATAAAGAGACCGTGTACTGTGTATAAAGACAGAGACTGCATTCTCAGGCAGGAGATGAAAATCATCAAAGCAGCTCCAGCATCCATCCTACATAATAAATGTAAACATCAATTTAAATTGATCTCATTTCTTGCATGTTACAATTGATTGTGTCTCTAAAGATCTTAGAGGGATCTTAGAGAGTTTCTCTGACTTCTCATGAAAAATGCAATTCTGATCAATATGAGCCCTGGCACTACTACAGAAATCCATCTAAATTCTATGATTTGGAACTATGCCCAGGCTATACCATGTAGGTGGTGTACCTGCAGCATGTCTGAGAATTTTAGTAAAATGCATTGCAATATGCTACCTAATCCATTCATAATTAAAGGGGTTTTCTAGGGAAATACTGTTGATGACCTATCATCAAGCCCCAGCCAATCAACTATTGATGATCCATCCTGATGATAGGTCATCAATAGTATTTCCCTGGAAAACCCCTTTAAGGCGCTTATCCAGCCTTTTACAACCCAAATTCCAAGAATGCTGGGACGTTGCGTAAAATGTAAAGAAAAAAGAATGCAATTGATTGAAAAACTCATATACGGTAACCATATTTTATTCACAATAGAATATGGAACACACATCAGAACATGAAAGTGAGACATTTTTTCATTTCATTTTAAAGAATTAACTCATTTAGAAATTGATGGCAGCAACACATCTCAAAAAAGTTGGGACAGGGGCAACGAAAGATCAGAAAAGTAAGTGATACTTATGAAAAACAGCTAGAGGGTCTACTAAGTCACATGGCCATGTATAAAAAGAACATGTTAGAGAGGCAGAGTTCCAAAGAAACAACAATGGTCAGAGGTTCACTAATCTGTGAAAAACTGCATCTAAAAATTGTGGAATAATTTCAGAAAAATGTTCTTCAACGTAAATTTGCGAAGAATTTGAATATCCCACCATCTACAGTACATAATATCATCAAAATATTCAGATAATTTAGAGAAATTCATGTGCACAAGGGACAAGACTGACGCTCATAATTGGATGCTCGAGATCTGCAGGCCCTCAGGCGGCACTGCGTTAAAAACAGGCATGATTCTGTAATGCAAATCACTGCCTGGGCTTAGGAATACTTCCAGAATTTATTGTCTGTGAACACAGTTTGCCATGCAATCCAAAATGCAAGTTAAAGTTGTATCATGCAAAGAAGTCATATATCAACACAATCCAGAAATGCCACCATCTTCTCTGGGCCAAAGGTCATTTAAAATGGACTGAGTTAGAATGGAAAACTGTTCCATGGTCAGATAAAGCAAAATGTGAAATTATTTTTGGAAACCATGGATGCCATGTCTTGTGGACTCAAGAGGGGAGGGACCATCCAGCTTGTTATCAGCGCATAGTTCAACAGCCTGCATCTCTGATGGTATGGGGTTGCATTAGTGCCTATGGCATCTGAAAAGGCATTATATAGAGGTTTCAGAACAATGTATGCTCCCATCCAGACGTTTCATTCAGGTAAGGCTATGCATATTTCAGCAAAACAATGCTAAACGATATACTGTATCCATCACAAACAGCATGACATCGCAGAAGAACAGTCCAGGTGATAAACTGGTCAGCCTGCAGTCCAGACCTTTCACCAATAGAAAACCTTTGGCACATCATGAAACGAAAAGGTGTAGGAGAGGCTAAGAGCCTCATTGAGGGGGCCAGGAAGACAATAAAACTATGAAGCTGGTAATATTGAAACCAGTACTTCTTCTGAACTCTAGCATGTCCAAGAATATCATCCAGGGATTTCAGGCCTTCCACATTCATCATGCACTGTGAAATAGGATCACAGGAGAGAAAGAAACAGGTGGCTCACAACAGTTACGTCAAAAAGGGTATTTCTCAATAAGGGTGTAAGTGGACCCAGAGATGAGATCAGTACCAGCTGAGTGCTAAATCTATTCCATTTACTTAGTAGTGTGCCCATAAAAGGAGATAAGTCCTTCAGCTATTTGTATGGTCCAGATGTCAGCCAAAACAACCTCTGGGCTCAAAATGGAGCCAAATCCTGCTCCATCTCTACCCAGAGTGGTGAAAAAGGTCTAAGATGCATCTACAGACAGATAAATAATCTAGATGAGGGAATTAAGGGGAAACTGTTCAAAATTGCTGACAACACAAAGCTAGAAGGGATAGTTAACGCTAGAGAAAAGAGAGGATTCAAAAAGATCTAGACAAGCTTGAACAGTGGGTGGAGACTAACAGAATGGTATTTAACAGGGAGAAATGCAAAGTTCTATATCTGGGTAAGATAAATGAAAAAAGCCGTAACAAAGGAGAGGGGTTGGGCTAAGCAGCAGCAGATGTGAAAAAGACACGGATATACTAATAGATCACAGAATGAACATGAGTCAACAATGTGATGCAGCAGCAAAAAGGCAAGCACAATTCTGGGATGTATTAGGAAAAGCATATAGTTTAGATCACATGAGGTAATTACCCCCCTCCAATCTTCCTAAGTCAAACCTCATCTGGCATACTATGTCCAGTTCTGGGCACTCCAAAAAGACATTGACGAATTGGAGCAAGTTCAGAGAAGGACTACCAGGATGGAATGAAACTGAAAGGGAGGAGACACGGATTAGATAAAAAAAACACAACTTTTTGACAGTGAAAGTGATCCATGAGTGGAACAGGTTGCCACGGAAGGTGGTGAGTTCTCCTTCAATGGAAGTCTTCAAACATAGGCTGGACAGACTTAGTGATCTTGCACTGAGCAGGGGGTTGGACCTGATGACCCTGGAGGTCCCTTCCAACTCTACGATTCTCTATGATATATTGTATAATTTGGTAAGACTATACCACCCAGAAACCTTGGCTTAGTTAGCAGAAGATATTTCAGCCTGGGTTTAGCACTTCTCCAAAGAAAGTTGGTGGCTAGGTGACAAAGATTATTTAAATAAGGCCTATATTATTTGCGAGAGTACCGTTTGAATTTAGGCAAAGAGTCCATCACTGGAACATTAATCCTGCCAAACCAGGAAAGAGAAAGAAGAGACCTAAAATTTAATAGTGGTAAACTGCCACCAAAAAGGGAACATCATCTGAAGATAAGAAACCTCCTGCCTTGGAAGAGTTAGAATGAGTATTTTGGATTTTTGAATGTTAACTAGAGATGAGCGAGTATACTCGCTAAAGGCAATTGCTCGAGGGAGCATTGCCTTTAGCGAGTACCTGCCCGCTCGAGACTGAAGGTTCGGGTGCCGGCGCGGGCGAGCGGTGAGTAGCGGCTGTCAGCAGGAGGGATCGGGGGGGAGAGAGAGATCTCCCCTCCGTTCCTCCCTGCTCTCCCCCGCAGCTCCCTGCCCGCCGCCGGCACCGGAACCTTCAGTCTCGAGTGGGCAGGTACTCGCTAAAGGCAATGCTCCCTCGAGCAATTGTCTTTAGCGAGTATACTCGCTCATCTCTAATGTTAACCTTAAAATTGCTGAGTATGCTACATCTATCAAATTCATGTAAAATGACAGGTCGCCCTATCCTGGAGGAGGAAACATATATTAGAAGATCGTCGGAAAAAGCAAAAGTTCATGTTCAATTGAACCTATAATTATGCCCTTGACAGAAGCACTTTGTCAGAGACTCCATTACGAGAATATAAAGAAGAGGGGAGGGGGAGAAGGAGCACCCCTGTTGCGTTCCATTCCTAGTTTGAAATGGGACAGAGGAGTTAATTTTTTTAAGTGAAATGGAAAAATGCCTCACTTTCACCTTTTGATATGTTCTATGTGCTACTGGGAATAAAATATGGTTATGAGATTATTGCATTCTTTTTTTTTTACATTTTACACAGTGTCTTAACTTTTATTGAATTGGGGTTGTAAAATTGATTGTAAAAGGCTTAGGCCTGTGTCACACGAACATATTTACGCAGAGTTTTGCATGCGAAAATTTGGGGCGGGCACTATGAAGTGGAAAGAATCTATTGATTTCAATGGGTTCGTTCACATGAGCGTATTTTGCGTGCGCATTTTGTTCATGCAAAAAAATACACAGCATTCCCTATTTTTGTGTGCATTTGCGCAGGAGAATAGCATATATTGAACTATTTAAAAGAGATGAGCGAGCATACTTGCTAAGGGCGATTGCTCGAGCGAGCATTGCCATTAGCGAGTACCTGCCTGCTCGAGAGAAATGTTTGGCTGCCGGCGCGGGTGACAGGTGAGTTGCGGCCATGAGCAGGGGGAGCGGGGGGGGGGGGGGGGAGAGGGAGAGGGAGATTTCCCCTCCGTTCCTCCCCGCTCTCCCCTGCCGCTCCCTGCCCGCCGCCGGCACCCGAACCTTTTCTCTCGAGCGGGCAGGTACTCACTAAGGGTAATGCTCGCTCGAGCAATTGCCCTTAGTGAGTATGCTCGCTCATCACTACTAATTAACTTAATTGCCCATTTCAATGAATGGGAGCATGCTTGTGTGTTTTTTTGCATTTGTGCAAAAAGTACTGTAAAACACGCATATGCAAATGCGTAACGCCCATTGCACAAGTACTTGGTGCAAATGTGTGCATAAATGTGCTTACACCTGTGTGACACCGGCATTATACTCAGGCCATAAATAATAGATCGTGTGGGGCTGACTCTTGGTACCCCATAATCAGCTGATTGAAGGAGCTGCAATTAAGCGAGTGCTGCAGGCCCTTAAATGTTTACCTTGGCTTCAACCTGGTTCATACTTGCAAATGCCTTACATCTTGTAGCAGCAGTGTAAGGTATTGCACTGTTAAGCCATTCACTAGATTAAGGGGTTTTTCACTTTTGCCCAATAAAACCATTTTTTAAAATTATTTATTTTGTATCACTGCATTCGAAGTCCTATAATGTTTTTATTTTTCCCTCAACAGAGCTTGTGGAGGCTTGTTTTTACGTGATGAGATGCAATTTTCATTGGTACAATTTTGGATTGCATTTTGTTAAAATCACTTTTATTGCCTTTTTTGGAAAGCGAAATGAGCAGTTAATGTTTCTTAATGTTTTGGCTATGGAGGATGAATAGTGCATTCAATGTATTGTCTACATAGATCACGGCATGTAAGGGGTTAACAGCGGGGATCAGTGTTCTCACCAATCCTCTCTGTTGCAGCGGGAGGCCGGCTGTCAGTCACAGATGGCTCTTCTGCGGGATGACGCAGGCTGATTTCTGAGCCTGTACTGTCCACAGGAACCTATGTTTATGTCCTGTTGTGTTAAGTACTATGCGTCCAGAATGTAAACTTATGTCTTGTAGCATTAAGGGGTTAAAACTGACTGTTTACATTGAAAAGGCTGCAGCATTCAAACAAACACCATGGCCCCTTTAATCAGCTGATTGGCAGGGAGCCCAAGAGTTGGACTCCCACCAATCGACTATGGCCTATCCTTAGAATAAACCAACAATTTTTAAAGGCTAGATAACCATTTTAAGGGAATGGGTGGACTGCAGTACCAAAACAGGGTGTCAAATTTGATCTTATGCTGTTTGAAAAAAAGACAATTAAGGCTAATTTTACACAGGGCAAGTGTGATATCAACCCATGAAACTGCGCTCGCTAATGTGTGATTTCCCCGTGGATGCGAGGCGGTTTTATGTTATTGTGGCTGTAATTTTTATAGGGCTCCTATGGCTGATGTTAGTCGTTCACGATCCTCGGCGACCCTAAAGACGAGCTCCCTCCATGTTTTTCGGTTTTGCACTGCTTCTTTCAGTTGTGTGATATCCATGCCAGTATCAGCTTTGACAGTATCATGGCTATTACTGTTATGTAACTTTTAAGGGGGCCTTGTTATGCCATGAGTGTGCTGTGGCGGGCATTATCATGAGATCTTATGACAGAACTAGTATGGTGCTCATATGGCTGACACTATTCTGGGGGTCTTAACGTTTGCTTTGCAGTGTTATTTTGTGCTAATTTTTATTGGTACCCTGGCATTGAATTACATTTCTAATAAGATGACTGCCTAGTTTGGCACACCCAGTGTCAGAAAGCTTCACCACACCTGTTTTATTTTCTTGCACTAGCACTTCAAGATATGAGTTACTTACAAGAGCCGTTCCATCTATTACTCTGCGGAGAGCCGATATGTCTGTCACTGAGGAACATGTGAAGATGTAAAGGAAATTTCCCAATAAATATGACAGCCCCTGTTGTATACAGAAAAAAAGGTAATTTGTTTAATGTATCTACTGCATGAAAACAACTGCGATGCAATGATGTTTAAGTCCAATAAGATACTGTAGTAGTATGGATGACAATCAGCAATGTTCAGACACAATGGCCACATAAGAAAAAAGTGAATATCTGTCCGTATACCTTTATTGTTTCGGTTTTGCCATTACCATAGTCTCCTTGAAGGATTACACCATTACTCTGCTGCAATATCTATAAAATAACATAAGTAGAAAATTTACAGAGAATTCTGATATTAATCCGACACTTCAGAATTAGAAAGTAAAATCCAATGCATTTTTCACATGGGTGTTCGGGAATTTTGGTTTTATATAGAAGTTAGCTAAGAACAATAGAACAGCAAGAGAAATGTAGAATGCTTGTGTGAACCTCAGAAGAAATATGATGATATTATAATATTACTATAAGCTCTGAATAAAGTATATCTAAAGCTGCAAATATTAGTATACACATACCATTGCAAGAAAAAGTAAGTGAACCTTTTGGTATTACCTGGATTCGTTCATTGATTACTAATAAAGTGTGTGATCTAAGTCATAATACTAGAGAAACGCAATGTTACTAAACTAATAACACACAGAGTTGTACTTTTCAGCGTTTTACCCGTGTTTGTAAATACCGTGTCTGCCAGCAGAGAGCCGGCAGAGACAGTGTATGGGCAGCAAGTGTACTGTGCATGCCCGAGTATCTGACGCATGCAGTCATGCGCAGTGGGACTCTGTCTTTATTTGTTTATTCCCCGCTCTGTTTCATAGCGGAGTTGCATATGAGTCGCCACCCATACACAATGTATTGCATATGGACAGTTTGCATAAGCTGCCTACACAATAGTATGGGGCTTACGCTACGTTGTGCGACGAGAAGCAATGCACGTAGTGTCTACACACACATGTGCGTGGATCAATGAATGTCCATTGACTTTCATTGACTCCATTCACTGCATATCACGCGGCTGTGCTTTGCACGCGTAATATGCAGTGAAAAAATGGATATGATGCCTTATATTGAGCACACTGAGTAAACATTCAAAGTGCAGGAAGAAAAAGTAAAGGTATCTTTCTTTACATGGGATGACCGCCCAACTATGGCACCTGTGCTTTACAGAGAAGTGATAGTCATTCAAATGAATGGTGGTGGAGCATCCAACATCATTCTGGCTCGTCCGCCTCCGTTTACAGTAAACAGGAATCACTCCAACATTGAGCAACTTCTGTTTACATGGCCCAACAGTCACTTAGTTTTCAGTTCTGCTAAAAACCAAGCAACTCCGAAAGGGGATCGATTTCTCACTCAGTACCTGCTGGTGGCCGTGTGTACACGGTACAATTATCATCCAAATTCACTGTTTCTAGCAAGAATTCAGGCGATTACCCTGTGTAAAGGTACCTTAAAGGGATTGTCCCGCGGCAGCAAGTGGGTCTATACACTTCTGTATGGCCATAATAATGCACTTTGTAATATACATTGTGCATTAATTATGAGCCATACAGAAGTTATAAAAAGTTTTATACTTACCTGCTCCGTTGCTGGCGTCCTCGTCTCCATGGTGCCGACTAATTTTCGCCCTCCGATGGCCAAATTAGCCGCGCTTGCGCAGTCCGGGTCTTCTGCAGTCTTCTATGGGGCCGCTCGTGTAGAATGCCGGCTCCGTGTAGCTCCGCCCCGTCACGTGCCGATTCCAGCCAATCAGGAGGCTGGAATCGGCAATGGACCGCACAGAAGCCCTGCGGTCCACGGAGACAGAGGATCCCGGCGGCCATCTTCAGCAGGTAAGTATGAAGACGCCGGACCGCCGGGATTCAGGTAAGCGCTGTGCGGGTTGTTTTTTTAACCCCTGCATCGGGGTTGTCTCGCGCCGAACGGGGGGGGGGGTTAAAAAAAAAAAAAAAAACATTTCGGCGCGGGACAACCCCTTTAAGTGAATCTCTGTGTTAATGACTCCTCTAATAGATATTTGACAAAAGGTGTTTCAGTTGAGATGAGATGAAAGTGTGGGTTTCACAGGTGCTTTGCCCATGAAGGCACACATAGCCTGATTACTGATCTCAAGAGGAACAGGTAGAGGAAGGGTAGAGCAAACCCAAGAGTATGCCTGAAGACAAAGGTGTAGGTACAGGTGCTTAGTATGTGCTTCAGGTACAATGTAGGACACTGGGTTAAAGCCTGGTATACGGCACAAATCTCCAAAGAAGAGTATTTATAGCAGATTCGGTGAAGTAGAGTCATTTTTATTCAAATAATGGCAGCAATAAAATGCCTTTCAAAGCAAAGAAGACTCTTCATCAGTTAAGCTAGAGAGTAATCAGGCACCAATAGGGTCTGTGGATCACAGGTGCTGCTACAGCTGCTGATTAGCTGCTGATACGGGGGCTTTCTGGTGTGCTCAAATCTAATCTCAAGAAACATTTGTTAGTGTGAACTATGACTCAATGCAAACAACTTTCAGAAGACCTCAAAAGACATGTTATAAAGAGACATAAAACTGGGAAAGGCATTTTAAAAGACCTGAGTGTACACCAATCCACAATTAGACAAATTATCTGTTCTGCTTAGGAGTGGGCGTTCTGTTAAGATCACCGCAAAAGCAAATCAGGCAACCCTGAAAGAGGCGAAAAAGAACAAAAAGGCAACAGTAAAAGTCCTCCTGCACACGACAGGGTCGGATCCTGCATGCGGGATCCCGCAGCAATATCCGACCCTGTGCCTGGCCGGTGACCCCGCTTACACTGTCTGGGTTTTTCTTTCTCTGTACTGCGAGAGCACCAGCCATCGCACATACGCAGTACACAGGAAGCTGCTCCATCGCTAGGTGATGATGCGGATCCTGCGATCCTTCTGCAGTGCTCACTGCAGAAGGGCTGCGGGACGGAAAACCGCACAGAATGGAGCATGCTGCATTTTTCCTGCCAAGAGCCAAAATTTACGCTTGTATGCAGGAAGCAGTGGTTCTCCATAGAAGGCCATTAGGCCATTTGCTAAGAAATCCCGGGACAGCCGCTGTCCCTGGATTCCACAAATCAAGTCCACCCGTGTGCAAGAGCCCAAGGTCCTACAGACTCTTCAAACACAAAAACCTCTGCTCATGTATTCACTATTAGAAAAATGCTGAATAAGGATTATGCTCATGGAAGGAAACCATGTGAGAAGAAACTGCTGTCCAAAAAAGCAATGTGTCCTCTCTTAGGTTTATCCAAGACCACCTGGATTGTTCACAGTGCTTCTAGGGGAATGTTCCATAAACAGATCAAAGAGAATTGAAACTTTTTACCATAAATGCACAATGTTATATTTGGAGGAAGAACACTGTACATAAATACCAAAATCTCAACCCAACAATGAAGCATGATGAAAGGAGCATCATTGTTTGTGGCTGTTCTGCTGCCTCAGGGCCTGAATGCCTTAAGGCCAATTATCACTGGAAGATAATTGCTCAAACGACAGTTTAAGTAACAGTTTAGAGTGATCACCTTTGCATAACTCTAAGTAGCTAATTAGCTACTTAAGAGTTAATGCATGTGGAGCAGGATATGGCCACCATAGCGCCAAGAACAAAGCAGCTGTTGTGCATATGCAAACAGTTGTATTGTTCTCAGGGGTTTCAGCTGGTGTCCCACTGAAAACTGCCAGTGGGATACCAGCTAAAAGAATACAATCAGCGCCGCCCACTGAGAAAATCAGTGTGTGGCGCTGATAAGAGTCATTGGTGATTTCTAGCTTGCTAGAAGTCACCGATGAATGAACAGTGCACGAAAAGTGCATGATAGCCGTGCACTTAGATGCAACGGTTATCGCTCAAAAGATGGCTTTTGAGTTAATTTAGAGCGATAATTGTTCTGTCTAAATAGGCCTTTACTATGATTGAGGTAACAACAAATTTGAGTAATAATCAGTGTAAATGCACTCACATTTCATTCAGCAAAAGTCAGCTTAACCCCTTAGTGAGGAAGCCTGTTTGCGCTTTAGTGACGGAGCCAAATTTTGGAAATCTGACATGTGTTAGTTAACATAGAATAACTCTGTAAAGGTTTTGCATATCCAAGTGATTCTGACATTGTTCTTTGCCACATATTGTACTTCATTGTGATGGTAAAATTAGAACAATAGAATTTTTATATATGTATTACAAGTGCCAAAATTAGGAAAACTTTGAAAAAATTGAAATTTTTTCACATTTTCAACTGTAATATCTCAAATATGTGCAAACATACTGTAGAAATTTTTGATACGATATATATTTCTATATCTAGATATTTCATTCTGAATGCTCATTTGAAAAACTTCAGTGTTTTTTTTAACCATTTAGGAGACGTACACATTTAACATTTCTTATCAACATTTTGAGGAACACTTTGCAAAGCCTCATAGTTGTCAGAATGATAGATACCCCCACAAATAAGCCCATTTTAAAAACTACACCCCTTAATATATTCACTGAGGGGGGTCATGAGCATTTTGGCAGCACAGTTTTTTTTCAGGAGTTAATGCAATTTAGAGGAGAAAAAATAAAAATGTCATATTTTTGCAAATATGTCATTTTAAGACATGTTTTTTTTCTTTAGTGGACATGAAAATGGGGATTTACACCCCCAAATGGATCCCCCTGTTTGTCCTGTGTTCAGAAACATACTCATTGTGGCCCTAATCTTATATCTGGATGCACAACGGGCCCAAACCGAAAGGAGCAGCCGGTGGCTTTCAGAACAGAAATTTTGCTTGTGAGTGTTTTAGGCCCCATTGCCCACTTGTAGAGTCCTTGAGCTGGCAAAACCATGGAAAAACCACAAATGACCCCATTTTAAAAACTAGACCCAATAACGAATTCATCTAGGGTTTTGTGAATGAATGAATGCAAGCAAAGCAGAAGAAAAAATTACGATTTTCATTTTTTTGGGCAATTGTGTCATTTTAAAAACAGTTTTTTTGTACAGCACACACATAAATGAAGACTTTCGCCCCAAAATGGATACCCCTGTTCGTCCTGTGTTCAGAGACATGCCAATTGTGGCCTTAATCTTACGTCTGTACGCACAACGAGCACCAAACTGAAAGTAGCAGTAAACTTCAACTGTTTTTTTAACTTTTACGTGATTGCCATTGTCCATTGCAAAGCAACCTACAAGTACAAATGTGGGAACTTCTGAATAATTGAATGCAGTTGTAGAAAGAATGTCCTGATTCTGTAAAGCTATTATATCAGCTAGAGGTAGATACTTTAAAGAGTCAAAAATCTAGATTTAATTTGCTGAAACAAGGTTAATCTATTATTTTCATTATTACTGTGTAAATATGAACAAAAACTGGAAAAATTGAGGTGCTCTAAAACTTTTGACCAGTAGTGTGTGTAAAAATCATATATTCACTTCTTTCCCTATAAATGAAGCAGAACTACACGCTAACAATAGAAATCATTTATCAATGTCCTTGTATCAAGACACTTACTACATGAGTCAACTTGGGGCAGATTTCCATTGCATTAATTTACATATCAATTAAAATGACAGAACAGCAAAACCACAGAGAAATAGAAATACTCTAGCAGCATCATAGTAATGGCATGAAGAAAGTGAAAACACAGTCAGTGGTGTATATCTTAACATTAGGGCAGTTCGTTTTAAAAACAAATAATAATGCATGAAATGTTATTTTCCTATGATTAGTGCCCATTTTTGCATTGCAGCTTTCTTAAACTGGAAGTACTTACCTGAGATATTTTTAAAAAACATTTCTCAGTTACAGGATTCATAATAATAGAAGTCTTTGCACCATAGAATTCACATCCGTAAGAATAGTGAGCATCCAATATACTTAGCTCATTTTTGGGCAATCCATCTGTGAGAAAAAAAAAATCTTAAATAATTCTAAATATGTACTTATAAATAAAGTTACTTTAACCCTTTCACAACTGTGGATGTTTGGGGATGTTTTAGACTTTGATGTGCAAAGAAAAAATTGAGTCGCTGTAATCTGTATATTTCCTTTTGTTTCAAATAGTTTCAATGTACTTTTATGTGGTAGGTTTTACATTGGAAAAGTTGGCAGAAGAGATAAACCACGCAGTCTGTCCATGCTTTGTTGTATGGTAAATTGCTCTAATAATTACATTTACGCTTGAAAATGAATCCAATGAGTCTCCTGTGCATAGTGATGCCAAATATCTGTGTGTATATATATATATATATATATATATATATATATATATCCCACTGCCTCAGCTTTGCATATAGACTTATAGCTCTTTTACACACAACGAGAACCGCACCATTCTAATTTGCCCGGTGACGTCATGACCAGCTTGTTCGCACTCGTGCAGCCTATTTAGACAGGCAGATCATCGCTGAGAATCGTCAACCTCATATTCACTTCTTGTTCAGTATTCCACATTCATACATGAAGTACTGAACGATCAATATTTAAACGCAATGAGAAGCGAATGAGCCAATAATTATTGTTATGTATTGACTTGTCTTTAAACTGTACGATTATCGTTCACTTTCATTCATTTAAACGATTATTTGGCACGGTAAGTGTTCTGTCTAAACGCATCTTTAACAAACGGGTGATGATCATCCAGGTACAGAAGACCAAATAGGGCCAGACCGGAACAGACACAGATCAAATACCAAAGGTAATTTTTTTTATGTTTGTTGTAACCAACATGTATTCTGTGTGATATGAATATATTATTGTCAGAGCACATACACAGATGTATGTCTGCGCCCAGGAGGAAGTCTATTAAGGGCTGCCTCACACGGGTGTATGAGTATTTGCACTATGAACAAGTTTTTTTTTGAGTATGCATCGGTTCATTCTACTGTACCTTTTGTGCTCGAAAGGCAAGTTTATTTGTGCGCGGCAGACAAACACACTATTTACCTAATGAGTTCCAGATGTGTTCTTTTTCTCACAGAATTGTTCAGCGTATTGCGAATCCCCTTGAGCATTGCGCACGCCCCGTAGACTTCTATGGGGATCTTTGGTGCGTCAATGCGCACAAAAGTAGAGTATGCTGCAGTTTTTGGGGGTCAATGGGTTCTATTTTCTGCGTATTGCCTGTGCAATGATGCTGATGTGAAGGAGCTCTATGGGTATGGAGACGTGTGTGCTTTCATTTTTGGGTAAAACTGCAGACTTTTAAAACTTTTTTTTAAATTGCTGTAAATGTGTTCATTCTTTTGTTTATTGGCGTGATGGTTAGCAGGGAAGACATGATCTTTGTTCCCACATGTATACAAATACAGATTACTGATAGCAGTCTGCCATGTTTCCCTGGCAGCTGCTTGAATACAAAAGCAGTTGCTTCACCACTTGTGAACATAAAGCTCAAACTCTGTGCTTAGGTATTTTTAGGGTGCATTTACACTGCAAAGGTGATTGCTCAAAAGATGGCTTTTGAGCGATCATTTTGCATAAAGCACTGCTTGGCACTAATGCTACCAAGTGGCTGCATGTGAGCTGCTGGGAGCTGTAATCAGGGAACACACCTCCCACGGTTTCCTGATTACTTTCGCTTTGATCTGCCAACAGGGCCGACAGCTAAGAGCAGCTGATACAGTGTTATCAGCTGTAGTCAGCTCTCCGTGGGCAGAGCACAGCGTGCAGTCCTGCTTATCAGCTGTTCTGCCGAACGATGGTTTTTAAGCAGAAATGAAAACCGTCGTTCGGCAGAAAACTGAAAGATGGGCACATTTAGACAGAATGATTATCGCTCAAAAGACGGCTTTTGAGCGATAATCGTTGTGTCTAAATGGGCCTTTACTGACAAACAACTGATGACTTCACTTTCCTATAACACTACAGGGTGAGGTAAACTGTGACAGCCCAATCTAGATGATGTCGCCAAATGGCAACAAGTAGTGCATGTGGCCAAATGAAGATGGGCATCATTAATCAGTGCTGGCTGGGCACAAAGCTGTTAAAGTTGAAGTCAATAAACTTTTTTGAAGGTAATTTTACATATTGGCAGCAATAAACTATAATATATTGTTATGAGGATACTGACATAATGCAACTGCAAGCATATTCATGAATTTATTTTGCAAGCTCTCCTTTAATGAAATTCAGTTGCTTTCAAGGTTTTATATGTAACATTTCCTGGATGTAATGAGTGTAATTATAATGCTTAGAAATGTTAAAAAGAAAAAACTTGGAGATATAAACATGCCCTTGAAAGTAACATAGTTTACGTTGCTGGCTGCATTATTTTGATACCCGGAGAGTAGTATATAATTTATTTTATTTCATGACTTGCATGGCTTTATAAGTATTACATGGCTTTATCTGCAAGTTATCTTTAAGTTTTTTTGCACATCGTATTGCACAACATCAAATGCTAGGCCAATATGAAAAAACAATACTAATTTGGATTGTACAAAGACCATCCTAAAATAATACGTATCTTATGCTACCCACATAAACAAAAGGAACTGAGTGTATGTGCCATTGTTGCCTTGTTTACTTATTTACCTTTTTCCTTTAGGTAAAACCTAATAGTTCGTTTCCAATCAAAATCAGCAGTCTCACGTACTTTTCGGGATAAAATATTTTCCATGACATCACGTAGATAAAGTATTTGCTATAAACAAAATACAATGTTTGTTATATGTACAGTAAAAGCTGACAGTAGATGTGCAAATGCAAAATGCATTTATAGAATTAAGCTTTCCATAATGTATAGAAAGATATTTGTCTGAAATTGAATTTAAAAGGGTTTTGTGGGACCAATGCCCCATTTACATGGGACGATTGTCGCGCAAAATTCATTCAAACACTCCGCGAGAAGTCAGCGATTAGCAGTGATAATCTACCTGCCTAAATGTTCAGCATGAGCACGAACTACTAGCGGTGATGTCACTTGCTCGTGCACAATGTTTAGCCGATAGTCATTACTTGTAGTCATTACTTGTAAATGTGGCATAAGATGTTGATGACCTATATTCAGGATAGGTCATCAATATCAGGTTGGTGGTGGTCAGGTTGAGACACCCTCTGATCAGCTGACTGAAGAGACCCCAAAGCTCAAGTGAACACTGCATCCTCTTCTCCCACCTGTGACATCACGTACATTTGTCACTTGGCCTAAAAGCAGCTCAGTCCCAATTAAGTGAATGGGATTGAACTTCCCCCCTGGAAGCGGGAGCTCTTCATTAATATAGTATTAATGAAGACCGTGAAAAAACGTGGCAAAAAGCGTTTTTCCGCGATCGCCAGCTTTTTTGTTTATCCCTGTGGGATTCCCTCGGGTAAAACCACGGGCGTATCCCGCTCTGTCCGTGGGCAGGAGGCCTTACATTTGACATCTGGCTGCTAAACTATAAATCTGTGTAACAAAATCTGTGATGTAAATAAAAAAATAACCTAAAATTACCAATTTATTATGACACAATATGAAAACTTAAGCAGAACATTTCACAAATATATAGCTGCAGTATGTGTTAAATGGGTTGTACCAGAATAGCAAGTTATTCCCTATCCACTGCTGACACCACTGACGATCTCAAGATAATGGTTCCATGTTTCCATGCATTCCTGCAGTGAAGAGGAGACTGAATGGAGCGCTGGTCACACGAGCACACTAGCACTCCATTCACTTTCAATGGGTCTGCCGAGTACCCTAGCGGCAACACACAGGTATTTCTGTTACCCCCATTGAAATTAATGGAGCACTGACCAAGAATGCTGAGCAAGCTCTCCATTCACTGCGCAGGGAGAAGGGACCACCACAGTGACAGGAGAGTGGGACACGGGAGTCCCATTCTCCAGATCAGCGGGTGTCTCTGAGGTGAGACCCCCTCCCCCCCCAACAGATCAGCAAGTTATCCCCAATCCTTGATATTCTGGTACAACCCCTTTAATTTACATTGGATATACAAAGCAACAATATTGTGCTCAGCTCTTGGCTATTTGCATATATTTTTGAAAATAAATGTAAAGCTTATAAGAAAGTCTTTGAATTTGTGATATATATGTGGACATCTGTTTTATAGGATCAGTCAAAAATTATGCTATGATCTTTGCTTGTGTATAATTGTAAAATAATAAACATTTTAGAATAAAAAAAAATTATACCATGATCATATTTTCCAGTTTTAGCTTCTGTGACTGGGAGATTGTTTCTTCCATATGTTTCCAGTGTCCTTTAGCAATGATAGTTGAAAGTTTGATGGCCATAGTTGCATATTTCTTAAGGATACAGTACTGAGCTTTGCGATTCTGTCTTATTTCAGGAACAGAGTTTTCAAAGTCACTAGTCCATAGGTAAAGCAGGCCAAGTACTGCAGCTTGGGTTGGGTACTTGAAAAAAACAAAGGTAGAGTATGAGGACTTAAAGGGATTGTCCAAGATGGAAAATACCAGAGGTATATGAGAACAAGCGCTAGGCAGGCTCCAGTGCCTCACTGAAATGAATGAAGCAGCATGATGCATGTACTACTGCGGCTACATTAACTCTCAGGATTATTGGGGGAGACCTAGCGCTCAGAGCCCCACCAATCAGAAAGTTATCCCTAAACCTGTGGAAGGAGATAACTTTCTTTCTTGGCAAAACCTAAGGAGAACTTAAATAATTTTAATTTATAAGTTGGCAAATTTTCTTACAATATATTGCTTTCTGAACAGTGAATGTCAAGATTCCTCTTATTTATTATGTTTTGTTGAACTTGTTTGAGCTTTTATTTAGATGGAAACATGCCAAATAGGGTGTGTCTAACTCTGAACAGGTAGGCAGAACATGTAGACCTGTTCATGGACAGGTTTTACCAATTATGTCCATTGTTGCTCAGCAGTGAATATGTGGTTGGATGATGGGCCAGTCAGCTGTCAACATGTAACTTTAAATCCTATACTGTAATGGCCCTTTTACTCGGGCCGAAAGTTGAATAAATGTCTGCATGAGCACTGACATCACCGCTGATTGGCTGCAGCGGTCACATGCTTCCGCACAGCCGTCTACCCAGAAGACACCTCTGTTACTGACGGCGGCTGTCAGCTACATCCCAAGGCTCCAAGAGAGGTGAGTATCCCCTTATTTTTTATTTTAGGCAGGGCTTAGCTGGGCGATAGGGTTTTGTTCTAATGACAGAGTCCCTTTAATTCATAGTAACAATGGTCAATGGAAATGCATTCACTAATTTCAGATTGCTTTTAGTGGTATTTAATCCTACACATTTAGTATAGTTTAGTTTTGATACCTTTTGTGTCCACTCATCTATAGCCATCCCTTGATTAATGTCTGCAATGACATCATAGATTTTTTTATTTAATGATGTACGTAGGCTGCTGTGCAAATTACTGAGCCAGACACCTAAGTCAGAAGTAATGGCAACCTATACAATGAAACAGAAAAGAAGATATATTATTGTACTTTAGATAAAAAGCTGAGCAATAAATGTGAAAGTATTTCAGACTATGTCCACACATGCTCAATGATGAGTAATGCAGAGAAGACTAGTTTCTAGTGAAACATATTTAACAGAAAATAGGTGATAGGTAATAGTCACCTGTTCATCCAACTGCAAACATTCTCCTGCATATCCTGTGACAGCAACTGCATTTAGTTTCAAAATAGGTTCTTCATATAGAATGGCTCGATTCCTTTCCTGAGATAATCCTGCCTGTAATGTATTAGTCAAAAATGTTAACTTAGTTAAGTGAAGCCCCTTTTATACTGTATGCCTGTCAGGCACTGAAGTGCCTGACCGCCATGCCAGCGCTGATCACTTCTGTGCTTTTACACGGATCATTGCTCAGTGAATGAAGGTGAAGTATGCTGGAGATCATTCTGGCTTGCTCACCTCTTTTTACAGTAAACAGGCAGTTGTTTATTGATAAACAACTGTTTAAACTGAACAATGCAGCAGACCAACGATGATTATATGACCTGCATGGAAGTTCTGATTACCAATTTTTTGCTAATTGGTCTTTCACTGCATGCATTCACACTGCACAGTTATGTGCAAACTGCTCAATCTAATATGCAGTTTGCACAAGAATTGTCCGGTGTAAAATGGGCTATAGACATATCCCTGAAAAAAAGGAAATCAGGATTCTGATAAATGGAGGCATCACCCTGTAAAGGGCAGCCCCATGCTGGAACCTCCTTACAGACCCAACCAAGCCTATCAACATAGATAAAAAATGGATATACTTAATGATCTAGAACAGTTTACATACTGGCATAGTGAACTGTAGGCATGCTGAAGAGATTTTTTTTGTGTGTTTCTGTCAGTATTTTACATAAATGCAGTATATTAAAAGGTTTGGCCTAAGCACAATGTTTATGAAGTTCCATGTTACTTTTTCCATCATGTGCAACGCTTTCAAATTGCGTCACAAGATATTGGCGTGGCTTAACAGTCGTTCAACAGATTTACCATTTTGCCATTTGTCTCATTGGGAAAGAGCAGGAAAACCATGCTAGGAGATTTTCAGCATTAATACGCAACTAACAGTTCTGCAGCAACTGTGTGATGGGATACCTAGGCCACATGTGTTAAGTATCTTGTTTTATCCATTCCACAAGGATATCTATTCTCCAGACAGGATGGCCTGACATCCCTAGTGTCCTGACTTACCTAGTTTTTTGTAGGAAAACCATTTTGACAATATACATTTTTTTTATAGTGACTGTATAGTTTTGTCTTTAAATGTTAGGATAACAAAAACTTTTAAATAACTTACAGATTTCAGTGCTCTTTGAAATATACTTTCTGTATCTGTGATGTGTGTTGAGCTTCTTTGCCCTGTTGATAGCCAACCTTCATTTCCAGATCGAACACTTAAAAAATCAAAAACGGGTCCTGTTGCCTCAACTTCCTCTTCATCAGAGATCACACTTTCCTCCTCTTCAACCTTCTTTACTTCAATAGAGTACACCCCACTAAACAAGCATCTGAACAGCAATGAATTTCAAAAAGAAAAACAATCATTAAGATAAATGTTGTGGACCCCTAGCTCTCACTCATGAATGGGTGAGTGAGAGCTGCCTCTGATTGGTGAGGGCTGTGACCAATCAGAGGCAGCCCATTCAGCAGGCGGGGATTTTAAATCCCCGGCTGCTGAATACTACACAGAGCAGTTCAGGAGAACTGCCGGCCGGACGCGGCTGAACTCTGGCTGCAAGAAAAAGGTCAGTATACTTTTTTTTTCCCCCACATTTTAGGATGTTTTTCAGGGAAGGGCTTATATTTTTAAGCCCTTCCCGAAAATTCATCCCGCGCTCGCCGGCAGCCCATTGCTTTCAATGGAGCCGGCTGTATTGCCGGCTCCATTGAATTCAATGTGCTGGACAGCTCCGGCCCGTTTCTAATGAAACGCGGCTAGGAGCAGATTTTCGTGCGATTTTTTGGCCCCGGTCACGCGATTTGCGGATGTGCATCCGTCATGCGATCCGCAAATCGCGGGAAAACACGCCCGTGGGACCGAGGCCTTAATCTGAAGAATTCATAATGTATGAAAAGTTACTTAAGTATATACCGTATTGTATATTTCTTGTTCAATAAAAGTGGTTTTTAAAGAAAGAAAACGCTATTGCATCCCTATAATCCTAATGAAGATGTTACTAGACAAAAAATACTTTAATTTAAATACTTAAATTAATACTTAATTTAATTTGCCTGAAAGTATGTAAAGTCCAGACTACCGATATTTTATCTTCATACACTCTTGTCATATAATACTAGGACTTCTATATTCTCATTATATTCTTAGACATGCACACTTAGAATATAATAAATATATGCTATAGTTTGTGCATCCATTATACAAAACATTTCAGCAGAGTTGGGGCTTTAACTTTAATTTCAAAGTGCATTATATCGAAAAGGGGTAATTTAAAGGTTTTTTTAAAGCTTTTACTATTGATGACCTATCACCAGGATAAGTCATCAATAGTTGATCGTTGGAGATCTGCCACTCGGGATTCCTGTCGATCAGCTGATCATAAGGCCCACTGTCAGTGCATTGAAATTAATGGGAGTAAAGCTACCTATTACACTTCCTTCTCCGACTCTGATAATGATGTCCACACCTACTGCACTAACAGCAGGCTAGGTGATCACCTGATTGCAGGTGAACCCAAGGGACAGATCCCCGCCGATCAACTATTGATGACTAGAGATGAGCGCGTATACTCGCTAAGGCACATTACTCGAGCGAGTAGTGCCTTAGCCGAGTATCTCCCCGCTCGTCTCTAAAGATTCGGGGGCCGGCGGGGAGCGGCGGGGGAGAATGGGGAGGAACGGAGGGGAGATCTCTCTCTCCTTCTCCCCCCCCCCCCCCCCGCTCCATGCCGCAACTCACCTGTCACCTGCGCCGCTCCCTGAATCTTTAGAGACGAGCGGGGAGATAATCGGCTAAGGCATTACTCACTCGAGTAATGTGCCTTAGTGAGTATACTCGCTCATCTCTATTGATGGCCAATCCTGAGGATAGGTCATCAATAGTAAGAGCCCAGAAAACCACTTTTAAAAACTAGTAGCGGCACACATTATAACACAAGACAGTGTTCATTTTTTTGTTCACAGTATGCAGATTTCCTTTGTTAAACTATAAATTCCAAGAACACATACGGTACCTCAAATGATGTTGAAGATATTTGATATCATAGGGCCTGCTAAGCACTGATATCAATGCCAAATGTGACAAAAAGTAGAAGCGGGGGAAAGTCTGTCTCATTCTGTCAAGATAAGAATTTAAAGAACAAAAACAAATCTCAAGCTCTTGATGGAAGTGTCTCAGAAGAACCTCTTTGGGGACATCTCCTGTGCAGCAAAACTGTGTAAAAGAGTGTTGAAGGTATGAGTTTAATTCAATTGATATGTATGCATTCAGTTTTCACATTAAATGAAAATATCCACTCTGAAGCCCCTTTCCCATAAAACAATTCTAAAGCGATAGAAATCCTTACTAAAAGGTTGCTGCACCTTATACAGCAAAGATTGCCCATCTTGCAGGTTCTCCTGAGCAGAGAGCAGAAGAGAATAGTAACAGAGAGCATATTAACCCTTTCGAATCCACTGTCTGACGTCTTCCTACATTCTGATTGAAGCTTGTACAGCTTCAATGTCAGAAGACGTCCGACAGGGTATTCTTACCATCTATTGCCAGCCACTCCGCTGTCGAAGCCTCTCTGGCGCACACACTCTGATTTTAGCCAGCAGATGGCACCGTTGTATAACAGCAAAAAGAGAAAGCTTTTTAGGACACCCTGAATCCAAAATTGGATTGGAAAGGGTTAACAATTTCTGTAACAGCTCAGCCGTATTCAGCAATTCCAGCAACCAGATTGGTTCTGATTCACAATTCCAGCAACTTGACTGGTTGTTTGGGTTGGCTGATTCTACCTGATTGGTTGTTAGGACTGAGCTGTTACAGAAATTGTTAATATGCTAACAGAGGTCTGTCATGACCATGTGACCAGATACGTAGGAGGAGTCATACACTGCTGGCGGGGGACCACAGCACAGCTGGAAACAAATTCTTACACTGGCAACTTTACTAATGTACGGTATTCTCTTTAACAATTAAACAGAGCTGTGTGTGTGTACTTGGGCTATATATGTAGCAGTGCTGTGTGTGTGTAGTAGAGTTGTGTGTATGAAGTAGGGCTGTGTGTGTAGTGGTGCTGTGCTGTTTGTTGCTGTGCTGTGTGTGTAACATTACCATGTGTAGCATGTGATAGAGGGAGTAAAAAATACTTAAAGAGATTTTGTGAGTAAAATTTTCTTAGATTTTTAAACTGTGCTGGCTGAAAAATAAAACAAAGGCATACTCACCCTGGGTCCCCACAACTGCAGCGCTGCAACTCTGTTCTTCCCGACGGTCTGTTTATAGGCTGCAGTCAGCTTGTTTACAGAGTATTACAGGCTGCTGTAGCCAATTACAGAGCTCAGTGGTGCACATCTGAGATCTGTCATTGGCTGCAATAGTGATGTTCTGTTCACAGACTGAATTCACAGCTTGTCAACAGATCTGATGGGGTGAACAAAGGTGCAGCGCTGGAGCTGTGAGTATCCTGGATGAGTAAGAATAGGCTATTTCTACTGTTTTCGTCCAAGGCCAGCGCCATTTAAAAATTCTCTGAAATTCCCTTTAAAATAATAAACACAGTAAAGCAAAAAATAAAGCAGGACAAGTCAACTCGTTTAACACAGATATTTAAATGGAAAGCAAAATATAATGCGGTGTCCACATGCATCATTGCAATTTGTTTCAATGGTTAAAAGATGAAAAGATTCTGAGTTTACCAAGAACAGACTTTTAGCTATTCAACCTCACCTACGCTAGAACATCAAGGAAGGAAGTGTTTCTCTAGAAAATACTAGCATTGACCCTTCAACTTTCTTAGACACACCAGAAAAAGCTTAATAGTGTGAAATATTTTTTCCTACACTTTGTTGTCTATACCTGGAGTGCGTCTCACAGTCAGGTGTGTCTTATGGTTCAAAAAATACATTGATTCAAATGACCAAAATTACTTAATAGTTAACCATGCTAGGTATTTGTTTTAAAGTGAAGCCTGACTACTATATTTGTGCTGGGAAATCTTTATCTGCTTGACAATGAAGGGCGAGGACACAGGTTACA
This sequence comes from Eleutherodactylus coqui, assembly GCF_035609145.1. NCBI lineage: Eukaryota > Metazoa > Chordata > Amphibia > Anura > Eleutherodactylidae > Eleutherodactylus > Eleutherodactylus coqui. The sequence goes on along the minus strand of NC_089837.1, from coordinate 190,257,777 downwards.
CACGAGAGTGATACTGATCTCACTTGGATTGTACAAACAGGTTTCTCGACACTTCAATGATCATGTGCTTCCTGGATTTTTATTTTCTATTATTATTTTCTAAACGACTGCTCGAGCGCTGACGTCATCGCTAAGTGAACGAATAGTGAGCAATTTTTTTCGCAGTTAAGGCCCATTTAGAGGGGATGAATGTCAGGCAAACGATGCCCGACAGTCGTCCCCGCACGTACTAGCTTTCATGCTGCTGCACAGGAGCTAATATCTCTGGCTTACAGCGGGGTGGCTGCAGAAGATTTCACTCTTCGCGCTCCCCGCCCCTCTCTATTGACTTAGCATAGTGGCCGTTCAATACTGAACAGCTGCTATTTACACTGAACGATGATCGTTCAACTCATCGTCCATCGTTTATGTGGGGACAACTGTCAGGTATCTTTTGCCCGACATTCGCCCCGTCTAAATGGGCCTTTACACTGAACGATCATTGCTCAAATTTGGTTGTTTAAATTAATTTTGAGTGATAATTGTTACATGAAAATGGGCCGTTACCCATGTAGCATTGACAATAGTGTAGCAATAGTGAGAGTAGTAGAATCATGATCTAATACAAAACTGCTTTGCAGTTTATGAAGTACTAAAATTTGTAGCCTCATAATTCATGATGGGGACAAGAAAGATGCTATAATATACATGCCATAGCATTCTCCGATTTAAATTTTGTCAGTAGATGTTTAATACCAGGCCAACCCCTGAAAGTGATTCACGGTGACTTGAAATGTATGCTACATATAGAAACTAGCTGATATACCCAGCTTTGCCTGAGGTAATTTCTTGTTCCCACAGAAAACTTTTTGAAGTCATGGTTACTTCAGAGGAAACGAAGAATAAAATATGTGTACACATACAGAAGCATTTGATTCTCTTCAGACTGCATGTACCGATGTCACTCTGCAGAATGTGCCACCCCTCCCACTCTTCTTACTTTTTACCCTTAAACGTAATACCCCCTTTTATTCAAATTTACCACCAGACTGGAGATTGCAGCCCCTTCTTAGCCTTAAAGGCATGCTTCATCCTTGCAGTTCATGGGTGCTTTCTTATGTACTTTACAGTCTTTCAGGATAGGAACACTGAGGTCAGTTAGATTCTCCTCAGTATATATACATAGAGTTGAGGTAGATTTTCCTCAGTATATATACATAGAGGTGAGGTAGATTCTCCTCAGTATATGCACATAGAGGTGAGGTAGATTCTCCTCAGTATATACACATAAAGGTTAGGTAGATTCTCCTCAGTATATACACATAGAGGTGAGGTAGATTCTCCTCAGTATATACACACTGAAGTGAGGTAGATTCTCCACGGTATCTACACATAGAGGAGTGTTAGATTCTACTCAGTATATACACATAGTGGTGAGGTAGATTCTCCTCAGTATATACACATAGAGGAGCCTTAGATTCTCCTCAGTATATACATAGAGGTGCGGTAGATTCTCTTCAGTATAAAAATCAGCCTAGGCTTTACAGTTTCTGAGAAAAGAACTCTCTCATGTATCGCAGATTTTCAGTGTTTCACACTTAGGGCTCTTTCACACGAGCGTATATTGCCTGCCGTTTTCACGGCTGGCTGATATACGCTACCATCTTATGCATTGGATTCCAATGCATCAGATCACATGGCTGCATTCCCGCGGCGTAAAAGTACAGGGCGGGGCCAATATAGCGCTTTTACGCTGGGCCGGAAAGATAGTCCTGGAACTATATATATAAGACAGAATACGTTGGCCTCTGCATGGGCTGCATGAGCCAATGACAGCGGCCAGAGAAGGGAGGTGGGAGGGAGTTTAGCAACGTGACTGCTAAACTCCCTTCCCCTTCTCTCCTCCTCTCTATTCCCCTCCGGCTCTTTGCAATGGGAAGGGGCGGGATGAGGCAACAGCATTGCGGCCTCGGTGTATATGTGCCTGGCCCATGCAGTCAGAACAGATTCACAAACATTAGATTTGTGTACCCATTCATGCGTTTTTATGGCGCCGGTGGGCGCATAAAAAACGGCTTATGCTCGTAGGAAGTTGCACCCTTTAACTTTTCCTATTAGGATGTAAGGAACGGTCGTGGCAAATTTCATGTTTGTACGGTTCAGATGTGTTATTACTCACATTACATAGGGAAGGGGGGGTCACTTATTTTTGCACTTAGCATTAAATAATCAAGTTGTGACCCCTTTACTTTTTCTACTTAGGACCTAAAGAACAGTCATGGCAAATTTCTAGTTTGTACGACATCGGGAAGTTAGAGAATTAGTGGCAAGTCAGTCAGTCAGTAAGTGAATGAGTCAGTCAGTCAGTGAGGGCTTTCACTTTTATATATATAGATTGTAAGGTAAACCTTAATTATAAGCAACAATTCCTTTCCTTACAATTTCCATTGGACTTTTATGGATTAGTTAATCATTGCATGTAGACAAAATAGTTTAATAGATTAACAGGTGTCACGGTTAACTGAATATCAGCCATTTTGTTTCAAATAAGCATATTTCCCTAGATTTAACAAACAATATGAGTGAAAAATATATATTTAGTGGCCAAGCATAAAATTATGGTATTTGCTTTAAAATCAATAACATTTTCTTCACCTGAAGGACATTTTTTGTCTTGTATGCTGAAACCATCATCAAAGTCCATCGTCTGTTAACTTTGCCAAATCTCCTTGCATCTAGTGGTAATTCCTAGTTATTGAGAATACAAGAAAAATCCAAGTTTTTAGTCTGTTTTTAATTGAAATATGCAAAACACGTTGTAAGGTCAGATATTACCTAAGCAATACTTAAAAAAAAAAAAAGAAGGATTGTGGTTGTTATATTACAAAAATTAAAGCACTCTAAAAAAAATTCTAATTTAGAATGAAACATCTATGTATTACCTGGATAATAGTGGGGGTATTGTACACTCCTTCCAGATGCTGCCACAGCTCCTGTACATCTATCCACAGCTCTAAAACATCACCCACACGTTTTAGTTTCTCTGCCCATGTTGTTGCTTCTTCTTTTAGAGGTTCAATTCCCTTTGAGGTCAGCATCTGCGCAAGAAGCACTTGGGCATCTTCTAACTCTTCCAGTAAAATAAGGGACTCATCCTTTACCAACAACACTTTGTTTTTGTAAGGTTTGAAGCTCAGGACCTAAAGATATCATAGCAGCAAATAAATTGCATATGATCACTTTAATGACATGAAAATGTACTACTATACTTCTATGAATTGTCTGGTATAGATGGGTATCATCATTTGTAATATGCCTATGTAACGCACTGTTAGTGATGCCACAGGTTGTAACACACACTGGGGATTATACACTTGAACACTGGTACTTGTGTGTGCCACAATTCCACTTACTGTGGTTAAGGCCGGAGGCCTAGTCCCTGTCACGGTGTAGCCGAATGGTAACATGAGGGGGAATGTTGGTGGAAATAACCATATATCACGTCGTGACGCCACCGTTCCCACACCATTATTCTATATGGCGGAATAATAAACACAGAGACTTGTGTATCTTACCTCGGGACCTCAGGAATGGTTGAGACCCAGTAAACTTTACTTAGATAAACTTGAAGAAACAGGCAATTACAGGTATCATTCATGACAGCAGTTATAGGTAAAAGCTCAGAGGAAAAATACACAGGAACAATACGTCCCTATGGTCCACGTTATCTATATGTCACCAGTCCTGGATATTAAGTATACTCCGGAGGAGGTAAAAAGACAGGAATCTCTCCACATACTCTCTGGCATTGAAATTACTTAGAAGAAGGCTTAGCCTAGATGCACCTCGCAGATTCTCTGCGTGGGCGTCACAATCACGTACCTCTGTGTGGTGATCCTAATGATGGATAGCCACACAGGAAAAATTAATGCCTGTAGTGCGAACGGGTACCTGGTTTAGTAAATTGGGATTTGTTGCGCTCTCTCTCTCTCTGGACTGGACACACTCCTATTAAATCCATCCTCCAAACGCTACGAGTAGTCATTCCTCTTCCTCCATCTTCACCAACATGGAAGCTAAAGGTGCTTCTATGCGGCTCTGTGTTAGTCCCCGCAGCAGGTAACATAGTAACATAGTTCGTAAGGCTGAATGAAGACAATGTCCATCTAGTCCAGCCTGTCTAGCCTCCTGTTTTGTTGATCCAGAGGAAGGCAAAAAAACCCCAAGAGCAGAAGCCAATTAGCCCTTTTGGGAAAAAATTTCTTCCCGACTCCCTAATGGCAGTCAGACTGTTCCCTGGATCAACCCCTAATGGTTCCTACCTGCCTGTATACCCGGATTAACAATTAACCTAAGATTTATAAGCTATAATATCCTTCCTCTTCAGAAAGACATCAAGTCCCCTTTTAAACTCCTCTAAGGATTTTGCCATCACTACATCCTCAGGCAGAGAGTTCCACAGTCTAACCCCTCTAACAGTAAAGAACCCCTTTCTATGTTGGTGATGAAACCTGCTTTCCTCTAAACGTAGCGGATGTCCTCTTGTTACCGTTGCAGTCCTGGGTATAAACAGATCCTGGGAGAGATCCTTGTATTGTCCCCTCATATATTTATACATCGTTATTTGGTCGCCTCTTAACCTTCTTTTTTCTAGAGTAAATAGTCCCAATTTGGATAGCCTCTCTGGGTATTCCAGTCCCATCATTCCATGTATTAGTTTAGTTGCCCTTCTTTGAACCCCCTCCAATACCGTAACATCTTTCCTGAGCAGCGGTGACCAGAACTGTACGCAGTATTCCATGTGAGGCCTGACAAGTGCCTTATATAGTGGAAGGATAATGTTCTCGTCCTTCGCCCCTATACCTCTTTTAATGCATCCCAAAACTTTATTTGCCTTTGCAGCAGCTGACTGGCATTGGTTACTCCAGTTTAGTCTACAATCCACTAGTACCCCCAGGTCTTTTTCCATTTCACTTTTCCCTAGTGGTTCCCCATTAAGTGAATATTGGTAACATCCATTCTTGCTGCCCATGTGCATAACCTTACATTTATCAACATTGAACTTCATTTGCCATTTTTCTGCCCAAGCCCCCAGCTTATCTAGGTCAGTTTGTAGCCGCACATTGTCCTCCGTTGCATTAATTATATTGTATAATTTTGTGTCATCTGCAAATATTGATATTTTACTATGCAGTCCCTCTATCAGGTTGTTGATAAATATATTGAACAGAATGGGGCCCAATACTGAACCCTGTGGCACCCCACTAGTGACTGTGGCCCAATCAGAGTATGAACCATTTATTACCACCCTCTGCTTTCTATCATTGAGCCAATTTTTAACCCAATTACACACGTTTTCACCCAATCCGAGCTGTCTCATTTTGTATATTAGCCTATCATGTGGCACGGTGTCAAACGCTTTAGAGAAGTCCAGATATACGAGATCAATAGACTCTCCCAGGTCCAGCTTAGAGCTTACTTCATCGTAGAAACTGATCAGATTTGTCTGACATGAGCGACCCTTCATGAATCCATGCTGGTGAGGAGTTATTCCCTTGTTCTCCTTGAGGTGCTCATCGATTGTGTCTCTCAGAATCCCCTCGAAAATTTTTCCCGTTACTGAGGTGAGACTTACCGGCCTGTAGTTACCAGGCTCACTTTTGGTCCCTTTTTTATAAAGTGGAACCACGTTGGCAATGCGCCAATCCAATGGTACAACACCGGTCTTGATAGTGTCTAGAAATATTAGGTATAGTGGCCTAGCTATCTCATGACTTAGTTCCCTTAGTATCCTTGGGTGTATTCCATCTGGGCCTGGCGATTTATCGATTTTAATCTTCTTTAACCTGTTCCGCACTTCCTCCTGCGTTAGGTATGACATATTTTGCGAGGGGTTTATTTTATTCCCCTGTATCTCATGAGGCATTTCCTTTTCGTTTGTGAATACGCTTGAAAAGAAACTATTTAATAGATTTGCCTTCCCTCCATCATCTTCAATGATTCCTCCTGCATTATTTGTTAAAGGGCCAGTGCTCTCCCTGCAAATCCCTTTGCTCTTAATATAGTTGAAAAATAGTTTTGGGTTGTTTTTGCTCTCTTTGGCGATCACTCTTTCCGCCTCCTGCTTAGCAATTTTGATCGTATCTTTGCATATTTTGTTTTTTTCCCTGTACGATTTTAGCGCTTCTTCAACACAGATTGAAGAACACAGATTGAAGAAGAACACTTCCCGCTCTCAGACACTCACTTTTATAACCTCACTTGTAGCACATGACACAGTAGGATAGATACATTCAGCAGCAGAGCTGGCAGGCAATGATTTTAAGGGAGTTAGCCCTTCAGATGCTGCAGCTGTGCAACATGCATACAGAACATTGACATGACAGTTTTGCACTGTGAATCCACATAAGACAACACATGTATGACAATTATGGAGGGGACCAGGATGTTATTCTGGGACACCACACCTATACTTTACTTGAGTGTGGTAGGCAACCGTGGGAATCGTGCTGTGGAAAACATATCATGGGAATCCGCGTCATACCCCAACACCGGCGCATCATGCACTGCACACACGCGGCGGCCAACACTCTTGCGGAGGATCCGGGCAGGTGAGTATAGGGTCATCCGTGGGCATGAGCTCTTACTGTCAGTGCACTGCATCCTTTCTTATATTTGTAGTGCATGTAATAATGTGAGTACAGACATGCACTAATAACAATTTGAACTACAAGTCTGCTTAGGTCATTCTTTTTTTATTATTATTTCTAGCCAAATTGCAAAACAAATGGTTCTCCCTTCACATTCCTTTTACTGTGCAGTGACAACTACAAATTATAGCCCTCTCAGTGCCCATATTTTAGAAATTTGTCTCTGCCTTTCCAAGCAGTAGCACATCTAGAAGATTGCACATCATTTTCCATCTATTGAGCTATTGAGTAAAACAGCACCAGCTAGATTATGGAAAGTCAATAGTCAGTAGTGCTGATGAAATCTCGTTCAATTGAAATGTTCATAAAATACCTGCTCGCTCCATTCCTCCTCCATCTTTCTCATTTTAATTTCCAGTTCCATTTCTTTCTTTGCTGCTTTTGCTATTGAAATTATCTGGTTCTGAAATCTATACAAAGGAGATTGAATGAATAGATGCATAAAAAGCAAATAAATAAACAACAATATAGTTTTACTTGAGAAACTACATATAACTCTTTTAAGCCTCATATTCACATTTATTGGATCATATACTGAATGTTAGTGAAAGATGATTCTGTTCCAAAAGTACTCCTATGGCTTTGAGAACATTTGGAAATAACTTGTGCTTAATGAGCATACAAATGTCAGCAGCTACATGGAATCATAGATTGTTACTAGAGATGAGCGAACGTACTCGTCCGAGCTTGATATTCGTGCGAATATTAGGGTGTTCGGGATGCTCGTTACTCTTAACGAGCACCACGCGGTGTTCGGGTTACTTTCACTTTCCTCTGTGAGACGTTAGCGCGCTTTTCTGGCCAATTGAAAGACAGGGAAGGCATTACAACTTCCCCCTGCAACGTTTAAGCCCTATACCACCCCCCTGCTGTGAGTGGCTGGGGAGATAAGGTGTCACCCGAGTATTGAAATCTGCCCTTCCCGCGGCTCGCTACGGATGTATTCTGACATTAGTTCAGGGAAAGTGGTATCGTGTTGGAGCTGCTATAGGGAGAGTGTTAGGTGTATTGTAGGCTTCAAGAACCCCAACGGTCCTTCTAAAGGCCATAAATCGTCTCTATATGCGCTCAGTGGGGCCGGCGGCAGCAGCGCCGACCCCATTGAGAACATATAGAAGACAAATCCTTCTTTTCTGCCACAGCTGTAACAGCTGTAGCAGAGAAGAACGATGTTTGCCCATTGAATTCAATGGAACCAGCAATACAGCAGGTTCCACTGAATGCAATGGGCTGCCGGCGATCGCAGGATGAATGGTCGGGAAGGGGTTAAATATATAACCCCTTCCCTGCAATTCATCCAGAAATGTGATACACTAAAAATATATACCGGCGTATAAGGCGACGGGGCGTATAAGACGACCCCCCAACTGTCACCTTATACGCCGGCAATACAGTGGAGCAAAGAATAAAAAGCATTACTCACTTCTTCAGACGATCTGCGCCGCTCCTGTAGACTGTCACTCCTTCCTGGTGTTCTGCGGTGCTCCTGCAGGCTGTCGCTCCCTCCTGGTTCCCGGCAGAGCATTGCTTTCTCTACGAAAGGCTTTAAATCCACGCCTCCAGAAACACACGTGCCTTCAGCCAATCACAGCCAATGACAGTGATGTCATTGAATTGCTGTGATTGGCTGTGTTTCTGGAGGCGGGGATTTCAAGCCTTTCATAGAGAAAGCTTTAGTCCGTGGACCAGGAAGGAGTGACAGTCTGCAGGGGCGGCGCAGATCGTCTGAAGAAGTAAGTAATGCTTTTTATTCTTTGCTCCACTGTATTGCCGGCGTATAAGGTGACAGTTGGGGGGTCATCTTATACGCCCCGTCGCCTTATACGCCGGTATATATTTTTAGTGTATCACATTTCTGGATGAATTGCAGGGAAGGGGTTATATATTTAACCCCTTCCCGACCATTCATCCTGCGATCGCCGACAGCCCATTGCATTCATGGAACCTGCTGTATTGCTGGTTCCATTGAATTCAATGGGCTAACATCGTTCTTCTCTGCTACAGCTGTTACAGCTGTGCCAGAGGAGAACGATCTTTACGCTGACAGTGCGGGGGGGGGGCACTCTTGCCGCTATTGTGGCTTAATAGTGGGACCTGTGAACTTGAGATGCAGCCCAACATGTAGCCCCTCGCCTGCCCTATCCGTTGCTGTGTCGTTCCCATCACTTTCTTGAATTGCCCAGATTTTCACACATGAAAACCTTAGCGAGCATCGGCGAAATACAAAAATGCTCCGGTCGCCCATTGACTTCAATGGGGTTCGTTACTCGAAACGAACCCTCGAGCATTGCGAAAATTTCGTGCCGAGTAACGAGCACCCGAGCATTTTGGTGTTCGCTCATCTCTAATTGTTACAGATAAGGGCTCATGCCCACGGATGGATATTTGCTGTGGAATCCGCGACGGCCGTCCGCACTGTGGATCCGCAGCAAATAGCGCCAATAGCATGCTATGGGGAAATCGATTCTTCCTTCCCACTTGCAGAAACCAATTGCAGTTTCTGCAAGCAGAGGAAAAAATCACAGCATGCTACATTCTTTTGCGGATTCTGCATGAACGGCTTCCATTGAAGTCAATGGAAGACATCCGAACCACAGCGCTTCCACAATCACATTGCGGAGATGTCACGGATTCCGCATTATCGCTAGGCAATGATGTGGGAAAAGCCGTAGTTTTTATTTTTTTTAATCTGTACTGTGCATGTCCGATGGCAAACCATGCGAACTATCCGCACTACAGAAGAAAAAAAACAACTAACCAGGTACGCATGGACACCACTGCGGGATTCCGCATGCAAAATTTGGCTTTGCAGTATGCAGGGGGCCTCAGACATGTTTAAGGTATGGTCTAGGACAGTGGTGGCGAACCTATGGCACACGTGCCAGAGGCGGCACGCAGAGCCCTCCCTGCTGGCACGCGCCGCCATCGGCCGCTCACCACTCACCATTCTGACTGCTGGGAAAATCGTTGGGGGGGGGGGAGGGGGGCATTCTGACTGCTGAGAAAATCGCTGGGGGGGGGGGGGCATTCTGACTGCTGGGAAAATCGCTGGGGGGGGAGGGGGGGCATTCTGACTGCTGGGAAAATCGCTGGGGGGGGGGGCATTCTGACTGCTGGGAAAATTGCTGGGGGGGAGGGGGGCATTCTGACTGCTGGGAGAATCGCTGGGGGGGGGAAAGCATTATGACTGTTCGGAGAATCGCTGGGGGGGAAGCATTATGACTGTTAGGAGAATCGCTGGGGGGGAGGCGAAGCATTATGACTGCTGGGAGAATCGCTGGGGGGGAGGGGAGGCATTATGACTGCTGGGAGAATCGCTAGCGGGGGAGGGGAGGCATGACTGCTGGGAGAATCGCTGGGGGGAGGCATTAGGACTGCTGGGAGAATCGCTGGGGGGGAGGCATTAGGACTGCTGGGGGAACTGCTGGGGGGAGGCATTAGGACTGCTGGGGGAATCGCTGGGGGGAAGGCATTATGACTGCTGGGGGACTGCTGGGGGGGAAGGCATTATGACTGCTGGGGGGGGGGGAAGGCATTATGACTGCTGAGGGGACCGCTGGGGGGGGCATTATTGCTGGCAGACAGCTGGGGGTGGCATTGTGACTGTTGGTGGACCACTGGGGGGGTAATATGACTGCTGTGGGAACCGCTGGGGGGGAAGCGGGCATTATTACTGCTGGGGGACCGCTGGGGTATGTCACTATTACCACTGGGGGGGGTCACTATTATCGCTAGGAGGGCCACTATTACCACTGGGGTATGTTTACATGCGGCAGAAACTGGCAGGGCTGTTTCAAAATAGACAGGGTGCAGATTTTGACAACTTTTTGGATGCGGAAATGCTGCAGAATTTTCCACATCCAAAAAGCAGTCAGAATCTGCACCCTGTCTACTTTGAAGCAGCCCTGTCCTTTTTAGAACGACGGGGGTAAAATCATGTCATGATAAGCCCTGCTCCCTGACGTGTTGGCACTTTGCGATACATAAGTTGGTTTTGGGTTGCAGTTTGGGCACTCGGTCTCTAAAAGGTTCGCCATCACTGGTCTAGGACAACAAAATTTTATAATACTATGTGACAACGATGTTTCTTTAGCTTAGTTTAGCTAGCAGCTAGCTTCCTCCAACACCCCATAAACATGCATTCTCAAATTGACCCGGCACAATATATTTTTTTAGGTCCTAGTGTTGGGGGACTCAATTATAAAGGGGATAGATAGAGCAATCTGCCACAAAGACCTGGATCGTCGAATGGTGTGTTGTTTTCCTGGCTTTCGAGTTAGACACATCGTGGATCAGATTGACAGATTACTGGGAGGGGCTGGTGAGGATCCAGCGGCCATGGTGCACATTGGCACCAATGAACAAATTAGAGGTCAATGGAGGGCCCTCAAAAGCAATTTCAGGGATCTAGGATCCAAGCTTAGGGCGAGGATCTCCAGGGTGGTTTTCTCAGGGAAGTAAACAAAGTCCAAAGAAAAAAAGATTTCCTCCACGCTCTGGCTGTGGATCTTTTGCCCAAAAAGAATCAGCTGTCATACCAGACAGTCTTTTTCGCAGGATAAATTTATTCAAATTTTCCAAACAAGTAAAACAATCTTGTAGCAGTGAATTGCAAACAAGAAAAACTCTCTTGCAGCGGTAAAAATGCAACGCGTTTCGGCGTTTTAAAAGAGCGTTTCATTTTTACTGCTGCAAGAGAGTTTTTCTTGTTTGTAATTCACTGCTACAAGATTGTTTGGAAAATTTGAATAAATTTATCCTGCGAAAAAGACTGTCTGGTATGACAGCTGATTCTTTTTGGGCAAAAGATCCACAACAAGAGCGTGGAGGAAATCTTTTTTTCTTTGGACTTTGGCTATTAACTCACTGGAGTACTTCCTCCTTTTGGGGGTCTTTTCTTCCTGCTGCCCTCCTTCAATCCGAAGGATATCTGAGGATCTTCATTTATTACAAGCAAAGCAGGACCACAGGTGCAAGCGGGGTGTCCCTGTATTGCCACGGGAACCTCGCTATGCACCAGGTGAGTTAACCCATTGCTAAGTACTGTGTGGTGGCGCGGATCGTTATATTGTATCTAGGGAAGTAAACAAGTGGCTCTAGAGTTGGTGTAAGAAGGAGGGGTTTGGGTTTCTGGAGAACTGGTCTGACTTTGCTGTTGGCTACAGGCTCTACCGTAGGGACAGGCTGCATGTTAATGTGGAGGATGCAGCTGTGCTGGGGGAGAAGATGGCTAGAAGGCAGGAGGAGTGTTTAAACTAGGGACTGGGGGGAGGGCAAAAAGAGAAACAGGGGTGTAGATAGTGTAGATAGCGACCTGGGACCGAGTAATGGGAATGGGGGTCGAGCAGGGGGTGGGGTTAGTACAGTTAGAAATGACAGAATAGCTAATAGTACCATTAGTAGGATAATGAATATAAAGAACAACAACCGTATAAATTGTATGGCAACAAGTGCAAGAAGTCTGATCGGTAAAGTGGGTGAGCTTGAAGAGAGAATGACTGATGAAAATTACGATATAGTGGGAATAATGGAAATATGGCTTAATGATAAGTGCGATTGGGCGGTGAATTTACAGGGTTATAATCTCTTCAGACGAGACCGTAGGGAACAGATAGCTGGAGGGGTGTGTCTGTACGTTAAATCCTACCTAATGCTGAGGGTATGAGAAGATATAGGTGCAGGAGATAAAAGCGTGGAATCTCTGTGGGAAGAAATACAGGGAGAAAAAAAGCAACAAAATCCTCATTTTCGGGTTTTCTATAGGCCACCAAAAGTAACAGAAGAAATGGAAACCTTATTATTAAGGCAAATAGAAGAGGTGTCAAACCTCAATGAAGTAATTATTATGGGGGACTTTAATTATCCAGATATAATATGGGAAGACAAAACCTGCAAATCTCACAAGGTTGATAAGTTCTTGAGAACAATTAAAAGACAACTACCTTTTCCAACTTGTACAGGAGCCAACCAGAGGGAGGGCCACTCTGGACTTAGTATTAACTAACAAATCGGACCGAATAATTGGGGTGCAGGTTGAGGGACACTTGGGAAATAGTGACCACAATATAATTAATTTCCAGCTGTCATTCAAGAAGAAGCCCTATCAGGGTGTGACAAAAATACTAAACTTTAGTAAAGCAAAATTTCATCAGCTTAGAGCTATTATCGGTAACATTAATTGGGACAGCGTCCTCAAAAATAAAAAAAGCACAGGCGACAAATGGGAGAAGTTTAAAAACATCCTAATTACCTAATGTGAGCAGTTCAAACCCTTTAAAAATAAAAGAACTACAAGTAGAAGGAAACCAATGTGGCTCGACAAGCCTGTGAGAGGGGCAATAAGTGGAAAAAAGAAAGTGTTTAACCTACTAAAACAAGAAGGCAGTGAAGAAGCGTTAAAATCATCCCGGGAAAAAAAAACCAAAATATGTAAAGAAAAGTTCAAAATTGCTAAGGAGGAGGCAGAAAGATTGATTGCCAAAGAGAGCAAAAATAACACTAAACTATTCAATTATATAACAGTAAAAGGATTTGCACTAAAAGCACTGGCCTTTTAAAAAATAATGCAGGAGAAACCATAGAAGATGATTGGGGGAAAGCAAATCTATTAAATAGTTTCTTTTCAAGTGTATTCAGCAATGAGAAAGAAATGTCACACGAGATGCAGGGGAATAAAACGAACCCCCCATTAAATATTGCGTGCCTAACACAGGAGGAAGTGCAAAACCAGTTAAAGAGGATTAAAATCGATAAATCGCCAGGCCCAGATGAAATATACCCAAGGGTTCTAAGGGAACATGATAGCTAGACTGCTATTTCTTATATTTACACTATAAAGACATGGGTTGTACCATTGGATTGGTACATTGCCAATGTGGTTCCAATATACAAAAAGGGGTCGAAAAGAGAGCCTGGTAGCTACAGGCCAGTAAGTCTCACATCAATAATTGGAAAAATATTTGAGGGTTTTATGAGAGATGCCATCCTAGAATACCTCAAGGAAAACAACAGTATAACCCCTCATCAGCATGGGTTCATGAGGGGTCGATCATGTCAGACCAATTTGATCAGCTTCTACGATAAAGTAAGTTCTAGGCTGGACCTGAGAGAGTCTATTGATCTTGTATATCTGGATTTCTCTAATGCATTTGACACCGTACCACATAATAGGCTGATATATAAAAAGAGACAACTCGGACTGGGCGAAAACGTGTGTATCTGGGTAAAGAACTGGCTCAGAGATAGAAAACAAAGGGTAATAATAAATGGATCGTACTCTGATTGGGCCACGGTTGCTAGTGGGGTGCCACAGGGTTAAGTATAAGGCCCCATTCTGTTCAATATATTTATCAATGACCTGAAAGAGGGACTGTGCAGTAAAATATCAATATTTGCAGATGATACACAATTATACAAGACAATACAATAAAGGACAATGTATGGCTACAAAAGGACCTAGATAAGTTGGGGGCTTGGGTAGAAAAATGACAAATGAAGTTCAATGTTGATAAATGTAAGGTTATGCACATGGGCAGGAGAAATGGATGTCACCAATGCACACTAAATGGGGTACTGCTAGGGTAAAGTGATATGGAAAAAGACCTGGGGTACTAGTGGACTGTAGATTTAACTGAAGCAATCAATGTCAGTCAGCTGCTGCAAAAGCAAATAAAGTCTCCGGGTGCATTAAAAGAGGCATAGGGGCGAGAGATGAGAACATTATTCTTCCACTATATAAGGCACTTGTCAGGCCCCACATGGAATACTGCGCACAGTTCTGGACACCAGTGCTCAGGAAAGATGTTGCAGTGCTTGAAGGGGTTAAAAGAAGGGCAACTAAATTAATAAACGGAATGGGAGGACTAGAATACCCAGAGATGCTATCAAAGTTGGGATTATCAACCTTGAAAAAAAGACAGTTAAGGGGCGATCAAATAACTACCGGTATGTATAAATACATTAGGGGACAATACACGGATCTCTGCCATGATCTGTTTATACCCAGGACTGCGCCGGTAACAAGAGGGAATTCTCTACATTTATATGAAAGAAGGTTTCATCACCAACACAGAAGAAGGTTCTTTATTGTCAATATCATCACCTTCTGCCCCTGTCATCTATTGGCAAGTCCCTAGTTTTGTATTTGTGTTTTCCATTGCATTGCTGCATATCTATTATTCTTGCAATATTCCAGTTGTTACATTATTCAGCTCTGCTATACGTTATGGGGGTATCTAGGTACTGGGAGCTGCAGTTAGTACCTAGGAAAGGCGACTGCTAAATATGCCAATGCCAACAACGGACATCCTCAAAACTGCCTACTACAGATGCCCATGAGAAGAAATTCCACCCATAACCCCACATTGTCTGACGTAAATTATCCCAACAGTGCCACTGTTCTCTTGCACTAGGCAGAGCTTTCCTCGGTAGCTCACATGTTGTGTTACTGTCAGATGCAGTAATTATTAATAAGATCTGTTACAGTGAAGGGACCAAAAAAGCAGTCTGCAACCACTATGTTGCGCTCCTTACAAGCATTTTCTTCAATTTAGCTGATTAAAGTGCTACTAGAATTTTTGGTAAAGAGTGAACAACCTTGGTACTATACTATCAAATCTGTAAATACAGATAGTCCCCGACTTGCGAACATTCGAGTTACGAATTTCGCTAGATACGAACTATCTGTACAGCACAGTATGATGTAATGCTATGGCATTACATCATGCTGTGCAGGGACCGGACAAGCTTCTATCAAGCCTGATAGAAGCCTGTCCGGTCACATCGCGGTTGCTGGGCAGCCGGGGGCCTTCTGAAAGGCCCCAGGGCTGTCTATGCAGAGCGCCTAGCAAGCCGTGCGCTTGATAGGCACTCTGCATAGGCAGCCCTGGGGCCTTTCAGGAGTCCCCGGCTGCCTAGCAACCACACAGCGTCCCACGATCTCATCGTGGGACGCTGTACGGGCCCCCTGAACGTCGGGTGCAGGCTGTTTCTTACAGCGGGGGCACCCGGCGGCAGCAGTTCTGACGAGCTGCGCCGCTCGTCAGAACTGTTAACACTTTAAATACCGCTGTCAGAGCGGTATTTAAAGTGTTAACAGTTCTGACAAGCGGCGTGGCACGTCGGAACTGCTGCCGCCGGGTGCCCGCTGTAAGAACAGCCTGCTCCCGACGTTGTATGGAGCAGGATCCACCCGCGATCCCCTCCATACTACCATTTGTTCGACTTGCGAACAAAACGGACTTGCGAACGGGCTCCCGGAACGGAACCTGTTCGCAAGTCGGGGAGCACCTGTATGGAGAAGGTTAATGTGTGCAAGAGGTAATAATTTTGAGGAAGAAACATAATTTCTGTTGCAGTTGTTTGGGTCCATAGTGATGTGGTTCTGTGATAATTGGAGTTTTGAGTTGTGAAAGCGAATCAAGTTCCCACAACTGAAAATCTCATATTCTCAGATATATAAATTGAATAGCTGGGAGGTAAATGCATGCTGCCAATATGAATGAGAAAGGATATGTTTAAAAGATTAAAATCTAGTGGGATCCCTAGCCCCCCGGGTGAATCTTATTAGTCTTCTAACACCATTTGAGCATATTTGCATGTCCACAACCTCACAGAGACATATGATTTCAACGGTATACAAATTGATGCTAGATTGGGAGTCGGAGGTCTGTACACCACCATATGTGGAGGCATGGAAGAGGGAAATCGGAAAGAGTCTCCCGCAAGAGGATTGGGAGAGAGCCTGGATCTTGTGTCATAAACTATCAATGGCCTGCAAAGCCCAGGACTTAAATTTTCAAATCCTATCCCAGTGGTATAGGACACCAGATCAATTACACAAACTTTTCCCCCAGACCTCCCCCACTTGTTGGCGTTGAAACAACAACAGGGGGAATATGTCACACATCTGGTGAAGCTGTTCAGCAGTGGCGGCCCTATGGAAGGAAGTGATAGAGGTCTATAATTCTATCTGTATGGCACAGGTGAAATTAACAATGGAGATGGTTCTGCTCTCA
Source organism: Eleutherodactylus coqui (assembly GCF_035609145.1). NCBI lineage: Eukaryota > Metazoa > Chordata > Amphibia > Anura > Eleutherodactylidae > Eleutherodactylus > Eleutherodactylus coqui. The sequence goes on along the minus strand of NC_089837.1, from coordinate 190,241,072 downwards.
ATCCTCCTGGAACCAGTCAAAAAACTTGAAAAGGGGATTCTGAGATTTTTCATCCTCGCCATGAGGAGAATTATCCCTAGACTCTGGAAGTCCACAGCGCCTCCCACAAAAACGATGTGGACAGAGGAGCTTAATGAACTTCTGTGCTTTGATGAACTGAGAATGGGAGAGAATGATACAAGGAGTTCTATAGTACTTGGCAGGCTTGGATTTCTTTTCGGTCCTCGGAAAGATTCAAGGGATAGGTAGAATCTGGGCAGCTTTAAGAAGTGGCCCGGGTAACACCGAAAGATGCTTGAACTGAGCGCTAATCACAATGGGGCTCACTCAGATACCCCAACCCCCCCACCCCCCTGTCTCAGGGTTCATACCCTATATCCTTGTGTCCGACTGTATTGTCTTATGGTTTACTTGTCTTTCCACTTGACTGTTTTTGTTTTCGATGTTTTGTATTTTACCACACAGTGTATTCTTGAAGGTTGTCATGGAGCTCCTAGAGTTTAATAATATCGGCCAACATTGAAGCGAGCTCATGTTTAAAAATACTGTTATGAAAAATTTGTCAATAAAAATCTTTTGAACCAAAAAGATTAAAATCTTGTGTTTATCTTAGCTATCATCAACTGACAGCATGTCAAGATAGGGAAAATATGACATAATAATTAGTATATGTCCATATTTTTCACCACAGAAGCCTACTGGAAACCTTTACCTCTATGCTCAAAATACAATATGATGTGCCATGTAGACATAGTCATGGTCCTATTAAGAACCATTGTTATACAGAAGGCCTAATTTCAGTTTGTTTTTTTACAAGTAGAATTACTGCAAACATTTATAGATATTTAAAGTACCGTAGAAGATATACTATTATTCAGAATTCTTGATTTACTGTTTCACATACTTTAATAGCCCAATGTCCAGAAGGTGAAACACTTTAAAGACGTTAGCTTCAAGTGGGAATGAGCTTCCAGTTAAAGACATGACTTGAAGCCAGTGACGATTCCGAATTTCCTACAAAGATACATTTTCATGTCAGTTACAATTAAATGAAAAAGTTGTTAAATGCGTATATGTTGTAATTTACTATTGCCAAACGTTTAGAAGATTATATCTAGATTTCACAATATGACAAAAAATCTTACTCAAGAAAGCGATATCATTTGTAGCCTTCGTTTTAAACCTTTTCATCATGTTAAATACATTATTTTAGGTCCATTAAAGTCTTAATGAAGTCCATATGAAATCAGTCAAGATTAGTTTCGAAAAAGCAAATGGAAGAGTGCTGGGGCCCGTTTGTTTTACCAGCTAATGAAGATCCGAACTTATGAACCTCCCCCTATGTAAACTGTCAGAAGTTTAAGAAGTACACTTTAAATACTGGACACCTTTGGGGACATTTTTTGATGTATTTTGGGCTGAAAATCATTCTTGCAATATGGTTTTGTTTAAAATGTTGCACCGTTTGTGTTATGCAGCTTTTATATATGACTGTGTACAGATCAAATGCATCAGCGAGCGAGACTGACGGTTTATGACTCGTTTGTATCTGCGCTGTGTGATTCAGATGTTTGTCTCCATCCTAGGAGCTGAACAGTAAATTAAGAAGGGCTGGATACCACACACATCAGACCATGTGTTTAGGTAGAGCCCCATTGAGCAGAAAATACATGCATTTAACAAAGGAAAAAATATCCACTCAAGGTGTCAATAAGCTTAAGGCCTCCTGTTCACAGGCGATATGTCACTGCGTTATCTGCGGCGATAATCTAGTCGTGGGTAACGCAGTGAACGCTTTCCATAGACTTAACTATGGAAAGCACAGCCCCCCATCCACGAGCGGAGAATCATAGCGATTCTCTGCTCGCGGGATTCAAATCGTGGCATGCTGCGACTGCCGCGATTCTCAGCAGTAAGTCTATCTATCAGATAAGCTCACCGCGGAGACCTGTCATTTCTCCCCCCTGCTCCCCCATGGTGGAATATCGCTTGCGATATTCCGCCTCGCCCATGGACAGGCAGCCTTAACCAGGGCAAAGACTTTCGAGAATTCTGGGATAAAAATTTCTGCTGCCACTTATTTCAGAGAAACAGTAAACCTGAGCAAATAAATAGCAGCATGATTAATCTAATTAATCCAGGAATTGGCTGTTAGATGAAGCTCTAATGGTGTGGTCACATGTCACTGATTTGCTGCAGCTTTTGGTGCAGATCTACAGAAGATTTTAACTTTTCAATTGAATTCTAATTGGAGGGGTGAAATCTGCTGCAGATCTGCAGCCAAATCTGTAGCAAATCAGCAACTGTGCATGTGAATGCACCCTTAGGACTCGGTCACACGAGCACTGTTTTAGCACATTAGAGGTGCGTGCAAAGAGCGCTTCTATAAGAACCAATGGTTTCCTATAGAAGCGTTCACCTGAAGAAATTTTAGAAGCGCTAAATACTCACACCTTCAAAAGATAGGACATACATGGCTACAATGCCGCAATCTAAGGTCTGTACTGCAAGAAAAGATAGAACCTGACCAATCTTTGGTGCGAGCTGCATATGAGTTTAGATAGACTCCTATGGGAGCAGGAGTCTATGGAAAGGAAAAGGAAAAGAAGATTTCTGCCGACTGAGGGAATACCCTGCTACTTACAGCGAAACATTTAAAATGTGCTGCACAGAAGCACATTTTAAATGCTCCGCTGTAAACTCCTGCTAGTCCCTGTAGGGATGAGGGGAAGCCCCGAAGGTTCTGTTCATCTCCCCAAGGGTTCCCTTAATTCCCACTAACAGGAATTTACAATGGAACATTTAAAATGTGCATTTGGGCAGCATATTTTAAATGTCCCGTTGTAAGCAGCGGGGTATTCCTCCAGACCTGCTGCTTAGCAATTTCCCAGCAGTGGGGGCAGTAGGGGCTTCCCTACACCTCACTCCCTAAAGGATTTCCCCTATAACGGGGAAAGAGAGGGAGGAATGGTTACAGGGCTTCCCCGAGGGCGTGGGAGGAAGGGGCGGACTTAGAAGGATCCACCCTCTTGCCCTGCCCCTTTATATTTGCTATAGGGAATCTCAGTGAGAAGCCCTATAGTCTCGCCTTCTCTCTAGCCCTGCCCCCTCTCTGCGCCATGGGGATATTCTTCGGGAAACTACAGAGCAGGGGGAGAGAGAGCGAGTGGGGCTATGAGTTAATCCCCCATAGCAGGGAGAGAGAGCGGAGCTATGGGGGATTAACCCATAGCAGGGAGAGACAGAGTGAGGCTATGGGTTAAGCCCCCATAGCCCTGCTCTCTCTCTCCCTGCTATGGGGAAATCCTGAAGCCCTGCGGGGCTTCTTTTGTCTCTCTCTCCTCCGGGAACATCTGCGCTCTTTTAAGTGCAGCTGCTCCAGTGAGTAGCTAGCTACCTGTTCACGCAATTTTTTTGTGCACCTATACTGCGCTAAAACAGTGCTTGTGTGAATGAGGCCTTATGGACATTACATTGTTGCTGGATTCCAGGGCAACCTGTGGGGTTATATGCCCCTATGTCTCACTGGTCACAAATACTTTTGGAATGTAGTGGAATGATTGTGCATTTTCGCCACTGACTATGAAGCAGTCAGAATCATTGGCAGCAAACTAGGTAAAAGCAGACATTAACCCAATAGACATAAAAAAAATTGCTCTTCGCTGTGCCTTCCCAGTTTAATGTCAATGACAGGCGTCTGTTGTATAGTTACAGTACCTTAGATTTTAATTCATGTAGAATAGGAAAGACAGCTTCATAAAATTTGATATCTCGAGCCATTTCATTGTATGCATCCCAGTCCTTCAATTTATCATTCCAAATCTGGCACTCGGAAGAATATTGCTCAATCTACAGAGGAAACACAGCTACAGTAACGATTAAGAGTTTAGTACAATATACAAACACTACATTTCAAAGAAGTCTGGGTAAATATGTGCAAGAAGAAACTAATGATGGCTTTTATTATATACAGCTAGGGATGCTGAACAAGATGGAGGGGGTGGAAACTTCTAAAATAGTTTCTAATGGGATGTTTGTGTTAGTGCATTAGTTTGAAATGACTGGCTGAAGAATAAATTATTCAAACATTTACGAGATGACTGCCCTTGAGATTTGCTTTTAGGAGATGGTTTCTTATTGTTATTAGTGCAGATGTCAATAAGCTTTCAGACATGTTTGCAGAATTAACCCTTTGCTTAAACCTTCATCCTATTACTAAATGGTTGAGATACATGTTAGAGCCTTTCATTTTAGGACATCAGCCCAGTGTAAACAAGACATTAGTCGCATACTTGTTAAGGGATAAGCAAAATGATAGCTTTATGAAAGACACAAAAAGGCATTTCTAAAATAGACAAATGATGGTTAAATTTAAAAATATATGTAATAACAGCACCTGAAGTGTTCAAGTGTAACTTTAAATTCAACCCCCCCCCCACTCCCACTTCCATATTACAATTTTAAAGGGGTTTTCCAAGATATAACTACCAAGAACCTATCCTTAGGTTAGGTCATCAATATCAGTGAGCCATCAATGGGGTCCGACTCCCGGGATCTCTGCTTGTTTGAACATGCCATGACACTCGAGTGAATGTTTCAGCCTTTTTCGAGTCTACCAGGTACAACATTGTACATTGTCACAGGTTAGCTGGTCAATGGGGTTGCTGGGAGTTGATTCCCCATTGATTCAATATTGATGACCTTTCCTAGGGATAAGTGATCATTATCTAAAGGTTTTTTTACATAGGCTGATTCTCGTCCCGATGTACCCCAACATCAATCAAAAAGCATGTTGATTGGCGCACATTACACTTTAGTACAATCATGTATCCCCATAGCCAGAGATGTATAGCCAATTAGCAGGCGTTTTTATGCTCATTGAAAATCAAAGATCAGCTACTAAGTTAGAGTTTGCTTTTTTGTTGGCCCTACGAAACAGTCTGATCGTTGGGCAAACAAATGTTCATGGAAATATTTGTGCCCAACATTTAGGCTGTCTTAAAGGGCCTTAAGTCTCAGAAAATTCTTTTATATGATCAGGATACTGGGATTTGTTTGGCTCACACCATAGCTAGTGGGCAATGGTAATTTAATTTAATTTTCTTAAATATCAAAATGGTGACTCTGCAGGGTGAAGGCTTATTCACATATTCTGGTTGAGTCACAGTTCTGCAAAAAACGCAATCCAAATGAATTATGCGAATAAGGGCGTAAACAATTTTTTTTTTGGACAAGATACCTTAACCACTCATCAACATGATAAGTGATAAATATACAACCACTGTGAGCCCCCAACAAATCACCAGAACAGAGGTCCGAGATCCCGTTTTTTCTCAGCATATGACCATGGTGAAGAGGAGTGAGGTGAGGATGAATTTTCTTTTTGAGCATATATGCTGTCTCTCCATTTAAAATCTAGAAAACTGAACGAGACAACTAACCACAGAGCTTAGGTGTTTCAGTCGGTTCTATAGAGTTTGAGTTGAGTGGAAAAACGACTCTAAGGAGTCATAATCGGGGCCCCAGGATTTGCTCAAATTTGCCCTATCCATAACATAAAGGTAATAAATTTCAGTCTGCAATAATTTTGACTAATTAATTATGCTATTATTTCACATTCGTGAATCCTGTAGTTTAACTTATTAATGAGCCAGTGTACAAGCTTATAGAAAGTTTATGAGATTGTCCACCACTCGCCTGGGAAGGAGGGCAGAGCCGATCAAAACAGAAGAGGCACAGCGCTCCGATGAGCACTTCTGCCCCATTGTTATAACACTACAATTACACTTAAAAATTTCTTTTGGGATCTTGCATGAGATAGAAGTGGAACATTGTAAACTACATCAGTAATGTAAGCACACCTCCTGATTATTTATTTTAAGGTCTACATCTGCCCAAAGTGTATTTCGGAATCGCTGGTCAAATTCAATGAACTTCTGGAACAGGATATAAAGTGTCCCCAGTAGCTCCAAATCCTAAAATAACAAATAAACATTTGTAAGCACACACATGCTTCAAATATTAATTACTGGTAAGAATAATAATTTATTGCATAAAAGCTTAAAGAATATATGGAAAAATATCCTGTGTATGAGATGTGTGAATATCCATATGTCTTCTGACAGATCCAGGTGAGTGCTCAACTTTCTCTTTTCTGACTTTACTTTGGCATGGCACAATTGAAAGGATAGGCTTTCTGCTTGAAAAGGTATCTGGGGATTTAATCCCTTGCATTATTGATGACATCCTCAGGATACGTCATCAATAGTTGAATGGCAGGTTACACCACTTGGGAACCCACACACAGCCCCCACACTCACTGCAACGGGCTGCATGTTGACAGCTCTGTCCACATTGGTGCAATAGTAAGCATAGCTCACATTGATTTCAAAGTGGGGGACACAGTGAGCATTGTTACTTAGTGGGGCCACAGCGAGAATGGGAGCAAGGAGGAATTAAAGGGAACCCTTTACCTGCCTAAAGCACCATAAACTAACTTATGGTGCGATTAGGGGAGGTAACATATTGCCGGGAGATGTATTTTTTATACTCATCTGCTCCCTGGTTCCTGCAGAGCCTGCCATTGAAGTCCATGCACCAGAAAAAAATCTGTGTCTTTTAAGAGTCCTTAGCATGCAATCTCCCATAGACTTGTATGGGAGAGTATGTACACGGGACTCTGAAGAGTCAGATTTTCGTCCGGAGTGCAGAATTCAGCAATGGGCACTGCAAGAACCAGCAAGTGATTGAGTATAAAAAATATAGTACCCATTTCCCTGTTACCTCGTTTAACAGCACTATAAGTTAGTTTATGGTAATTTATGCAGGTGACAGGCTCCCTTTACATAGGGGTTGCAGCAACAGATTGAGAGAGTGTGCAGATATAAGTCATGAAAGTCATTTCAGTGGTGGTTTTGGTCCAGAAAGAGGAAAAACCAATATTGACGATGCATAACAGAATATTACCTGTGACCACTGAAGGTAATGCACTGTACTTAGTATCACTGGGTAGAAATGAGTTCTCAGTACATCGTACGGTAACTTAGAGGAATATTTAAGCTGGGTCACTGCTCAGTACTTTAGTATGTCGATTTCTAAAAGTTGTTTTATAGTATATATATATATATATACACTGAATTTTAATATGCAGCCCCATGCCCTATCGGTTCTTTATACACCCTTGCTTCTACTTTCAGCACACTCACTTCATAGATCCCTATTCTGCTGTTACTTCAGGTCAGTAGTCAGTAGACTGCAGTCAGGTTGGGACACTCATCTTAAAAATACACCCATAATATACTCATTTGAAACTGGCCATATAGAAAAGGAATATAGTTCTGTATTCATATAATCAGCTTGGTTCTGATGCTCTGTTTATGTTATGACCTTGGTCTGGAACTGCATTTATTTTATGAGCTTGGTTCTGAGGCTGTATTTATGATATGATCTTGGATCCAATGCTGTTTTGATGTAATAAGCTTGGTTCTGGTGATGTGTGTTAATTATTAAACAGGTTAGGGGTGGAAGGATATGGTGCGGCTGGCCATACACGACAAAGCCATGCCCAACCATGGTGACCAATGGCCACACAATTTTACCAGTACTGTGTGGCCTTGTTTGGCTGGGTACAGACAGCTGCGCCATATGTTTCCACCCTTCAGGTGGGCTGCTACTCATAGGCCAATGCTGTATGCTTGCCCCCCAAGCTAAAATTAACTAGCCAGCCCCTGGTCCTCTTACATGGGCCAAGTTCTGAGCCTGATATAACAAGTGTTGATCGACATGCATATCAATCAGCACTCCTTTGCTTTCCATTTATATGGGCCAGTAATCGCTTATGGCGACAAAAGGTCATAGCTACAGTTCATGATTTCATGCCTTCTCCTGATCTTCTCCTTACTCTTCCTGCTGACACAGTAGGCAGATTCACAATGTATGTCCTCTCATGCCCTCTTTAAGTGGATGCAGGCACAGTGTCTTATAACAAAGGAACAGGATTGGACTGCTTTTGGCATGTTTTGATTATCCAATACTCAGTCTCTGCAGCACTATTACTATACCTTTCCAGTCCTGTCCAACTCAAAGAATTTCTTTGGAATGATATTGAAAAGTTTTTGCACTGAATTCAGGGTTTTCCTTTTCGCATCGTATGCCTGGTATCTGTAAAAAAAAAAAGCTGTGGTATATTGCAACTTGCCATGAATGCTATCAACAAATGTAAAAACAAATGCATAGAAGCAAAAATTCCAAAGATGAAATCGCCAGGAACTTGCAAGCCTTGATTTTTAAATGACTATAACAGGCATGGTTAGAATTACAGTACTGGTTTACTGTAATCTCTGAACTATGTTTCCAACTCCCACACTACATACATTCCATTGCCCTCGGAATGTATCAAATAGATTTTATAACTACAAAGTTAAGTGTGATGTGAATAGAATGTCCTACAGCATGTAACAGTTAAAGATATAGATCACGGTTCATAAATGACTTCCAAGTATTTAATATGTACCCCAGTCTTAACACCTTATATATTCTTGCTTATACCAGCCGTTTGTTCTCGCATATTCTTTTAGATAGGCAGATGGTTTTCACAATCTAAAGCAATGATAGAAACCTTGCTTGAAATGTGAAAAACATCATGCAATGTCTAATGAAGTTTGGGATGATTTAAATTTGCATATTTTTTTTACATTTGTGTCCTCTATACACTAAGAGACATAAAAAAAAGTTAATAAATAGCCACTTCATTAGAGACACCCATTTATTAATACTTTGAACCTCCTCTGGCCTTCAGAATCACAGCAAATTGTTGTAGCATCCCTTCCACAGGTATCAAAGGACCAAGGGTGTGCAAGAAGACATTCCCTTCACCATTATTCCACTTCCACTAGTCTGAACTGTTGACACCTGGGTCCTGTTCATTAAAGCAATTCTTGACATCCTCTTCTGATACCTTTCGTCAATGAACTGTTTAGATCAGCAAGATCCCCTTTCGTTGGATGTTTTTCATTGATCACATCACTTTCAGTGTATTCTTGACACCATTGCATGAGAAAACTCCACAAGGTGTGCAGTTTTATAAATCCTAGCCCCAGCTAATCTAGGGCTGATGAACAGGCCTCATTAGACGTTGCTCAGAATGCTTGATTTATCAATTCTAATGTGGATTCACATTGAAACTGATCCACAGCAAACTTGCCGACTTGACTTTATGCTGCACGCAGGGGTCATATATCTAATATCCTTACAGGAAAGCTCCAATCGTGAAAAGGCAGGTGTCTCTATTAAAGTGGCCAATCAGTGTAAATATCCTTTTGTATATAATATGTATTTATCATTGTGTGTAAAATCAACTATTCATTCATTGTTTTCAGATGCAAGAATGTTTACTAGGAACACTTACTTCTCATTAAAATCATGTAATCGAGTCACAGCTTCTTCTGGCTTCACACCAGGGGCTGCTGGACCTTGTGTATCAAAGCGATTCCTAAATTGGATTACCTCCACGACAAAGCTCTGCAAAGAAATATTAGTGAATGAATAAAATTGAAATTAATAAAGGTCCTTTTACACGCAATGATGATCGCTCACAATTCGTCCAAACGGCCGAAGAGAGCGATAATCGTTACATGTGAAAGTAAAACTATCACTCCCTTGTCGTTAGCAGTCGTTTAAGCTGACTTTTCTGTCAGCTTAAACGACCTTGTTAGCACTCGCCAGCTCGCTAGCTTGTCGCGCTGTCTGAAAGCTCCCCACACAGTGCTTCCCATAGGAAGCGCTGAGCGGGGAGCGAAAAGCAGACGAGAAGCCTGCAAGTGGCCAGCAGGACTTTCATTGTGAAAGCACTGCACGAACGCTAACGACCTTCACAGTGACATCAGAGCTCATTCAGTCGCTTCACAGACTGTCGACCCATGTAAAAGGGCCTTAACTTTACAAAGCAAATGTGTGTAACTACTGTATATGGGGTGCAGAGGTAGCAGTCACAAATGGCCCGGGTGGTCTAGGGGACTCAAAGACACTTCCACCAGATAAAAAGATCATTATTATAAATGCTATGTGCTAGGTAGGGTCCCCTGCTACAAATATCAGATAACGGCATAGGAGCTTCAATTTATGTAAACATTTTAAGTTTAAATCATTCACTTTCAATCTAGCAGAAAAATTGATTTAGAATTAACAGTAATGGAGTCAAAAATAGTATTTTGAACATTTTCAATATTCTTTCTCATTATTTCTGAGGGCTTAGTTCATGGAGATATGTTTTAAACGTAAATCAACTACTGGTCATACATGACTAGAATAAAGCAATAGGGTTTACTTTATTTATTTCCTCCTGTTTCTACAATATAATGTACTTCTATGACATCCAGTAAATATCAAAAGTTCTACATTATACTGTGTACAATTTCTATAGGAAATTCACAATTTGTTACCATTCAGGAAGCATAGAGAAAGACTTTACAAGGTAAAACCAAAATTATGTATCTTTGAAGAACTGCTTTTGTTTCTGTGGATTTTCATTACGGATTTCACCACCTCAAATCAAGGGATGGAATTCGCATTAATATCTACAAGCTAAATGCAAATTTTAAAGTGAAATTTATCCATGTAAAAATTCCCAATAAAATCCTTGTCAGAGTCAACATTACATGCAGATTTAGAAGCAGAAAATATGAGTTGTGGCCAATACACGTTGCCTTTTATATAGTATAAAAGGTTATGATGTAAATTTTTAAAAAATGCAGTTACTTTAACTTGCTTGTCAAGTTCCTGCTTAAAGATGTCCTGTTTCTCTTTTAGTAAATTGTCCTTTACCTGTAAAAAAAAAAGCATAGGATTACCTTCTCCATAAATTAATCTGTTAGAATTACAAATTATTCATGTATCTGTATAAGGAATTGGACTCTAATAGTAAACATCTATCAAAACCTTATGCGAAAATAGTCCATGCTGAAAATGTAAAATATAAAAAGCTGTTGCCGAATTAAATTTATGGGTGCATTGACATTGTTCAAATACCTGGACTAGATGAAGAAAATGAAAAATCTGTCTTCTAATAAAAATTCTGACTGAAACAAACATGACATACTGTAAAATAATTTTATATAACTTATATATTAGGTCAATACAAACAACTGACCAAATAACTATTCATTCCAATGCCCCTGTAATAGATTAGTGGGCATGTAGAAAAGTGTTCTTTACAGTGTTAAAAGTCAAAACTTTGAATATTCAACCACACAAAGTAGTAATGGCAAGAAAAACTAAAAAACGTATTTAAACATTTATCTTTTAACTGTAACTATCTACAGCTACAATTCCTGCTACTATATTAAAAACCGTGCATGTTAGCTTTTATGCTCACAAAGGAAATTGAGGAATTTGGGTCAAAACTGCCCACAAATGCAACAGTTGATTTTGTTTCCTCTCATGGACCAAATCTAGGTCAGGTAAGGCCTGAGCTTGGCGAACAGTTCTTTCTTCAATATATGAAACGCTATAACTATTGTATATGTTGCTATGAGGTTAACGTAAACAATGTATTTTGGAAACAATATAATGCACATCCTAGTATTTTGGACAACATTTTTTAAGTCTAAAAGTTGCCATATGATTTTTTTCTATTTGAATGTACGCAAGAGTTAGATCCAGAAGTTAGTGCCAGCTCTTTAAAAGCTTACATTCGAAACAATAATGAAAGGAATAAAAGCTAGATAAACAGAAACAGCCACACTTTTGGACTATGTCTTGCAGTCTAATTTTGCATTTTGCAAGAGTGATGCTGTTTTGAAAAGAAAGCATACATGCTGTTATTCTTCTCATATAATTAGAGATGAGTGAACGTACTCGGATAGGCACTACTCGTCCGAGTAATTTGCTTTATCCGAGTATCTCGCCGCTCGTCCTGAAAGATTCGGGACGCTCCGCTGCTGACAGGTGAGTCGCAGCGGGGAGCGGGGCAGAGCGGGCGGGAGAGAAGGAGAGAAAGATCTCCCCTCCGTTCCTCCCCGCTCTCCCCTGCAGCTCCCCGCTCCGCAGCGCGTCCCGAATCTTTCAGGATGAGCGGGGAGGTACTCGGATAAAGCACATTACTCGGACGAGTAGTGCTTATCCGAGTACGTTCGCTCATCTCTACATATAATCCCTTTACATAGAAGCTCAGTGTGTCATTTTAAGCATCTGGACATAAAAGTTGAAAATGACTAAAGATAAACTTTATAAAGACTCATTATATATTTGTTATTACTCACGGCACCAGTAAGATCTATTAATTCAGCCCATTTATTCCTTAAGTCTGCTACATCATTTACTTCTTCCCTTGGGATACGTAGCTGATAGGACCTGTAAACAGAAATAGTTGTGCATTTTGTTTTAAGATATCTGTCCTATATAGATTCACATCTTAATATTTAAAAACTTAATTGCTAATTACTTGAAAAAATGTAGGTCACATAAGAAATTCTTTGGTCTAGTTTTAATTAACACAAATGCATGCAATGTTTTTGGTATCAAAGTATCATTCTTTGCTTCCTAAAAATCAATTTTCTCTAAGGGTGACTACCCACTACAGTTTTTTTTCACAGCGAAATTCGCTGCGTTTTTTTTTCTGCAGGGGTCTATGCGACCTGTAATGTTAAAATTGCGATTTCACGGTAAATTGCGATTTTGCACGATCGCAATTTTAACATTACAAGTCCCATAGACCCCTGCAGAAAAAAAAAACGCTGCAAATTTCGCAGTGAAAAAAAAACTGTAGTGAGTAGTCACCCTAAGATTTGAGGGGTTATCTCAGATACGTTTGCACTGAATATCATGTAAAACATCTTCTTAAGAAACCCTGTAAACTAAAGTGTCTTGACATATTTAATGTACATATATATTTAGTATAAACCCATTTAGAACCAGACACTGCAAACATACGGTGCCTGCATCTTTAAGCCCCCTGCTTCTGTAATCAATCAGAAGAAGCAGGACAGGTTGTCAGCTGTTAGTAACAGCTGTTAGCCTGGAGGAGAAGGCGGGAGGGTTTTTAACCCTTTCTGTCTTCTCCTTCCCCAAGTACACAGTGCTCAATGAGCGCTGTGTACTAAAAAGTGAAAGTGGAAGTGTGACTTCCAGTACGGGAGCCCGGGGGTCACGTGACTGCCGGGATTCCCTGTTACAGCAGAGCTGCAGGGTCATACTAGACCCTGACCAGCTCTGCAAGTGACTAATGTCACTACAGGGGATGTTTTTCCCTGTAACTGGGGCTCCTATTGATGCCCCAGCTACAGTGGAAAAAATGCCAAATTGAAAAAAAAAAGAATGTCCCTACAGAGGTCTTTTATGATGTCATGGGGGACATAGATAGTAAAAAAACATCATTACATACATACATAAAATCATTCTTTTAGCTTTTAACCCCCAATAAAACTAAAAAACGGGGGAAAAAGTCAGTGAAAAAGATATAAAAAAATAGCCATAGGGCAAAAAACACAGCAAAAATAATTTTGATAGCTAAAGGAATAAAATAGGATAGTAAAACCGCCACATGGGTAAAATCCCTAAAAAGTGTCTGGTCCTTAAGGTATAAAACAGCCTGGTCCTTAACGGGTTAAGTTTCCTCAATGTGTCATACCTGAAAATATTTGAGATAAAGTGATGATAATGTAGGAAGGGATATTTCTGATAGACATTAGTCAATCTTCATGAACAACACAGCTAAGTACTTCCTAGCTTGAAATGGTTGACACTGGTTAAAAGTAGTTTGTCATCAGATAGTAGATAAAATCTTTCTGACAAAGCATTAAAGCATTTACATACATATTTAAACATGACTTATGTAATGCCAATTATCTTCTAAATGTACTGTGCATTCAAACAAGGCCACCTCTCACGTTCCTTCTGTCTCATCTATTGCTTCAATATGTTCAGTTACTAAACAAGATGAAGATTTAGAGCACAAAAAAAAATCCAACCATTTTTAGTAAAAAAATAGCAGTGTCTGCATAAAGATAGATGAATAACAACTCACAAATGACCCTAAATTAAAATCATATCTGTAGGCTAAATGAGGCTCTGATAAAAGCCTGGAAGATTCCTTCCTACTGATGCAATCAGTAAGAGATACACTTTAGAGAGGACTTGTTACCCCTCCTGACTTGTCTGTTTTTTAGTAAACACTTGTATTCTGCTCCAGAATTGTTATTTTATGTAGATTATCAACCCTTTGTTGTGCCATACTGGTGTTATGCCTTTTAGAAATTTAAGAATATATTGACACCCGGGTGTTACCATTCCCCTTGGCAAAAGGGTGTGTCCCTACACAGTTTGATATTGTGAGCACTGATTGGACACTGTCATACTGCTCTGGGACAACACCCCTTCCCTCCACCCCACCCCCTCCTTGCCCAACCGGAAGCACCCAGCAGACAATTTCTAGGAGAAATAGCAGCAAAATGGCACAATGCAGAATTATAAAAAAAAAGATGCTGCACAATTATTATATTATAGGGTATACAAGTATTTACTAAAACAAGCATGACAGGAGAGGTGACAAGTCCTCTTTAAGGTTCCATCGAGTTATGCTTTCATGGTCCAAGAACCAGGAGACGTTTTAGCACTATAAAGAAGCTGTACATTACAGATGTGTTGTTAGATGCAATAAATGGGTCAGCTCAATAATAAGCAAATATATTCTTTTATAATGATGTTCTGAAATATCCAATAAAAGATAACATTTGTGCATGACATTGTTCCACTAGCTACAAAGTCAAGTCTTTGTACGCTAATCTGCTGAAATCAGTAATGACAAACGGCAGATACAACTCAGGCCCCATTTAAAAAAAGCTACATTCACCATATTTTCAGTGGTGAGTAAAAGTAACCAGTATTTTCAAACAAAGAATCATTTGGCAGGTTAGGCTAAGTTCACACCTCCGTTAACATTTCCATCTTCTGTGCTATAATAGCAGCAGGATCCATCATATAACAAACACCAACCCTGCCAAATGGACCCCTTGACTATAATGGGTTCTGTTGGGTTTCTATCATACTATTCATCTTTTTATAATCAATAAGCCGGCACATCGCAGTGCAGAGGGAGAAGACTCCGGATGGGTGAGTATAAGGTCAGTACTGGGGCACGGGTCACATCCCGCTGCGTGAATTCTTGCAGTGGGATCCGACCCGGCCGTGTACAGGCGGCCTATATGTGAGGTCAAGTGAACAGGTTTGCAATCCCCTATCCACACAGATCATGTTCCTGTCAACATTAATGCAGAATAATCTCTATTTCAGGAAATCTCTTTCTCACTGGGACAAATAGATATAGAGCTATTTGTTTTGGCAACTTCAGTGCAGATGCCAAAGTTTGTGTTTATAACATAGCCCTATTCTGTAGATAAGACATAGCCCTAATCTGTAAGGCCCAATGTCCACGGGCGGATTTGATTTGCAAAATCTGCATGGGTGATCCGCAGTTCAAGCCGCCCATAGAGAAGCATGGGGCATTCGCACTTCATTTAAAACCTGTGGATTTGATTTTAAATGATTTGCAGATGCCACGCGCAGATAATAAATCGCAGCATGCTCCATTTTATCGCGGATGTGGCTCCATTCATCTCTATAGGAACTTAGAGATTTAAATACATTTGCGCATTCACCGCAGATTTGAAGGTTAAAATCAATTTTAACCCACCAAAATCCACCAAAAAGGTGGGGGAAAGGCTGGGAGGTGTGGTTGCGGATTTTTTCCAGAGCAAATGATCTGCAGTGCATCCGCGTGGAAAAAAATGCAATCCGCAATCTCCCATAAGCAAGAAAAATCCGTTTATCGATGACTCACAGTGAAGACACCGCATATATTCGCATTAAAATCTGCGTGTGCCATAAACATGAGGCCTTAGACCTCATGTCCACGGCAAAAATATGGCCTGCACGGATTTCTGCTGCAGATTTCCGCAGCGGATGCACTATTGTCTTTTTTTTGCATTTGGGAGATCAATTGAGATAGAGGACAATTGAACCCATCCGCGTGTGATATGTGTTAAAATGGAGCATGCTGCGTTTTAATTCCCGCGTGGGCAATCCGCAAATCACTTACCAAAATACCATCCGTGGCTATTTAATTAACCGCAGATGGTTAATCATATCCTATGAATAATTTTATATGCGGATCACGTGTGCGGGAGACCCGCGCGGATTTAATAAATCTATTTTTTCCCATGGATACTGGGCCTTGGAGTCTTGAAAAGCAGAAGCTTCAGTGGAAGGCAACATGTGTGCTTTCTCTTTTTCTTCAATCCTTTTGTGAATCCTACAGTAGGTCTCGGAAGAAGAATTGGAACATCCAGTTCTAGTGTACCCAGTTTGGCCCTCCAAAGATCGATAGCTAAAGATCCGCCAAGTAACATTATGTCCAAAAGTTCCATAGGATCTCACAGTGGACTGCTTTTAGGACTCAAGAGACCTTAGTTTGGAACTCCATAATTAAGGTGGCTCACTGTCGTAGTGCGTTGTTCACCATTCCAAATTATCTTATTAAGCAAATAGATTGATTTCTCTTTAAATCCATGCACACCTGCTGCAGAGTGTTTCTAACCTCTTTATCTTTCCAGTTGCAACATAATTAGAGGTTTGATACTGGGAACACTTGAAAACAGCAGGTATTGATATAAGCAAGTTTAAAGCCCATTCTTTAAGAAGTGTAGCTTTTTCTACAGCAGCTGCTAAGAGGATTCCCTTTCATACACCAATAAAGAAATTACTCACTTGTGTTGGCCTGTATACATATCTGATCCGTCACAGGAAGAAAAAAATAGGAACTGCGATACCCCTTAAGCAGGGATGGAGAAATTAATGAGCTATGCTGGATTTTATCTGTTATTTTGTTTTGTTAATGTAAATAGGTGTCATGAGAGATATCTTCGAGTCATTCCTACTCTCTCCTACTGTAAATGGGCCATAACTTGGCTCTTTTCAAATTAGCATTGTGGCTTCCATTTATAATAGAAGCCATAATAGATTCTAGTGACATTCAAGAGATTGCATTGACTTACAAGGGATCTGTCAGTTATACAATTGTGGTGTTAACCATTTTGATGGTATGAATACCACAATATGTTGCTGACCTTCCTGTCAAATGCATCAGAATTCCTGATGCAGGCTTCTATGTATATACTTTAAATATACACATAACTGGTGTCTTCTATGTATACCTGAGTTGTTCATATGTAATTTCTATAGGTTGGTACACTGCATCTATTTTATTTTCCATATTTTGTAGGTCTTCAAGTAGTGTCAAAACAGAGTTTAACTGCTCCAAGCTTTCTACTGGCATTGTAAGCTGCTGCCATGCTCTTTCTCGACTTTGTAGAACATGTAAAAGTTCTTTCTAAAAGAAATGGAAGATTACAAAGTTATTATTGATAGTGCAAATAATATATTCTACATTTCAGATCAGTAGAGAAAGTACACTTACTTTTACGCGCTGATGTAAAATAGTTGCATAATGAGACTTCCAGCTTTCCACAAAACCTTTTAATGTCTCCTTTATTAATGAATAATCAAGAGAAATACAGCCTAACTGCAAAACCTAGTAAACAAAATGCAACATGTATCAATAGCGTACAGCATTAATAGAATAGCAGCGCTGTGAATGAAAGGCATTTATCAAATCTAGATGACTAATGCTAGCCTTAGTTATACACTAACAAGGGTATCAATATTTTTACATGTTGCTACATTTGTGTGAGCATGCATGCAAACAAACGTTTTTTATCTTTCTTAATAATCAGAATTGTGTCTACTTGAAAATGGTTTACGTTTACACTTAGCCCCAATCCTTTTAATGGAAAATTAACCTACAGCAAAGATGACAAAATTGAGATAACATCATCATGAGATTATGTTTGTTTAACAATATTAGATACCTACATCAGAGTATTCCTTAATCTGGTCTTCAATCTTGAGAAAATGTTGTACTTCTTTGTGCATTACAGCAAGGCTTGGATTGCTAGCTAAAAACTCCTGACTCTGTTTATACATGTTGTCCTCCCACAAGAAGTCATAGGAGCTTAGAGTGAATACATGCTTCTTAACCACAGGAGTTAGCTCTATGAAAATAAAAACAAAATATCTGATATCATGTACAGTTTTTAATATTGGTTAAAATAGTTAAAGGGGTTGTCCAAGATAATATTTTCTATTAAAACCAGGTTCCCCATGGTAAAACATGGCAAACCAGCTAATACTCACCTCTCCTGACTTCCTGCAAGTCCTTTGTCAGCAGCTCCAGGCCTCCTCTGTAACTTACTGTTTACAGGCTGCAGCAGCATGTGTAGGGGATATAACAGGCTGCTGCAGCCAATCACAAAGCTCAGTGAGTGAACGCTGAGTATTAGCTGGTTTGCTGTTTTTTTGCCATGGGGAACC
The DNA here is from genome assembly GCF_035609145.1 of Eleutherodactylus coqui. NCBI lineage: Eukaryota > Metazoa > Chordata > Amphibia > Anura > Eleutherodactylidae > Eleutherodactylus > Eleutherodactylus coqui. The sequence continues at coordinate 190,222,652 of NC_089837.1, read as the reverse complement.
CAGTTTTAACAAAAATTATCTGTGACAGCCCCTTTATTGATAGATAGTTATCTTCATGATATGCTATAAGAATTAACCACATATGATTTTTATAATGCACCAGAGGATTGGAATTTTGCTGACATATTGTTTTTATATACTAACAACAGATTAACCCTTTAAACTCACACACAAATACATCACATGCTGTAAAGGTGTGTAAGTGACAGGACTCAATCCAAAACTACCTCTAATTGATTCCAAAATCTTCAGTGTAATGTGCTGCAGCTCCTCATCTGTAGCCATATGCATGTGGAATGATTGTCCTTTGTTTTCTCCTGACCAGAAGCAGAGACAACTACTGACATCTATGATGGAAAGAACAACCTGGTACAAGGCATCTTCAGCTACGTCTATAGAAGGCTCTATCAGAATATTTGGTATCTGAAACTTGAGGGACAACTTAAACCTGGGAAATAAAAGAAGATATCTTGAGTATTTCCTACGAATCCAATCCATAATGTATGAAATAGAAATAATATTTTGTGAAGTGATCAAAATCAACCATTTAATCAAATGAAAAAAATCTGACTATAAAATATAGTTAGAACTCCAGGTAAACCACAGGGAAACATTACATGAGAAATTTGGCTTCGTTTTCAAGAAAGAAACTATACAAGTTGTACAAATATTATAATTTCACCTAAGTATTGTGATTAACTGCAATACAGTCATTTGAAAAGTAAGGACACCCCCGTGTAAAGCACTTTTTATTATTTAAGATACGGACATATCAATCTTTAATCATTTTTCAAAGAGTGTAAAAAATAAAATTGATGCAATTGAATATAAAAAAGAATTCTTTTTGCAATAATTGATGTGAAAAAAAAATGTAATATTCCATTTTCTTTATTGAAAAATGTAAGTACACCCTTATATTTAAAAACAATTTTTAGAAAGAAGCTAAACAAACTAGATCTATATGAGAGGTGTTCAGGAGGAAAACATTGTGTGAATTTGATGAAAATAGACAATTTCAACTAAAATAATGAAATAATTATCATTGGGTGAAACTTTACAATGACCAATTGTCATCAGCTAGAAAGAAGTCAACTGTGTTTCAAATTTTTGTCCAATGGTTGAACAGTTTGTATATGAATAATTTTTCTTGTGTCTAGACATCTTGTTCATTAGTTGCCCGTATCACTGAATTTGTATGGCCAGTTTAAACAATTCTAACAGCCACCAGGTGATTATTTGCTCAGCAGTTTTTCAACCATCATCCTACTTCTATCAAATATGTATGGCCATCTTTAGACATGAACACGGAATTACCAGGACTTTTGAAACAATGTGTTCCGGGGCGGAGGCAGCAAAGATAGTTATTTGCTCATGATAGCAAGAGACACATTTAGCAATTGTAACCAATTGGCGGTGAACATGTTATGGGTTGGGTCTGCTCTGTTGGATCAGTGCATTTGCAGTACATCATCATAAAATCCACTATATAACCTTTGTACCAAAGGGTGTTTTAGGTTAAAGGGGTTTCCAGAGAAATACTATTCATGACCTATCCTCAGGATAGGTCATCAATAACTGATCCACAGTACAGAGCGGTGGACCATAGCGAATCAACTATGGATTACCTATCCTGAGAATAGACAATCAATAGTATCTCCCTGAAAAAAAAACATTTAATGTGAGACATCTGTCAAAAGACTAAAGTTTAGCCAGAAATAAACCTAGCATCATTAGAATGACTCTAAACATAACAATAAGGGTATGTTCACACAGCAGATTTTTGCTGCAGGTTTGATGATGAGATCAAGATAAGCAATGCCTAACATACACTACTGTTCAAAAGTTTGGGGTCACATTGAAATGTCCTTATTTTTGAAGGAAAAGCACTGTACTTTTCAATGAAGATAACTTTAAACTAGTCCTAACTTTAAACAAATGCACTCTATACATTGCTAATGTGGTAAATGACTATTCTAGCTGCAAATGTCTGTTTTTTTGTGCAATATCTACAAAGGTGTATAGAGGCCCATTTCCAGCAACTATCACTCCAGTGTTCTAATGGTACAATGTGTTTGCTCATTGGCTCAGAAGGCTAATTGATGATTAGAAAACTCTTGTGCAATCATGTTCACACATCTGAAAACAGTCTAGCTCGTTACAGAAGCTACAAAACTGACCTTCCTGTGAGCAGATTGAGTTTCTGGAGCATCACATTTGTGGGGTCAATTAAACGCTCAAAATGGCCAGAAAAAGAGAACTTTCATCTGAAACTCGACAGTCTATTCTTGTTCTTAGAAATGAAGGCTATTCCATGCGAGAAATTGCTAAGAAATTGAAGATTTCCTACAACGGTGTGTACTACTCCCTTCAGAGGACAGCACAAACAGGCTCTAACCAGAGTAGAAAAAGAAGTGGGAGGCCGCGTTGCACAACTAAGCAAGAAGATAAGCACATTAGAGTCTCTAGTTTGAGAAACAGACGCCTCACAGGTACCCAACTGGCATCTTCATTAAATAGTACCCGCAAAACACCAGTGTCAACATCTACAGTGAAGAGGCGGCTGCGGGATTTTGGGCTTCAGGGCAGAGTGGCAAAGAAAAAGCCATATCTGAGACTGGCCAATAAAAGAAAAAGATTAAGATGGGCAAAAGAACACAGACATTGGACAGAGGAAGACTGGAAAAAAGTGTTGTGGACGGATGAATCCAAGTTTGAGGTGTTTGGATCACAAAGAAGAACGTTTGTGAGACGCAGAACAAATGAAAAGATGCTGGAAGAATGCCTGACGCCATCTGTTAAGCATGGTGGAGGTAATGTGATGGTCTGGGGTTGCTTTGGTGCTGGTAAGGTGGGAGATTTGTACAGGGTAAAAGGGATTCTGAATAAGGAAGGCTATCACTCCATTTTGCAACGCCATGCCATACCCAGTGGACAGCGCTTGATTGGAACCAATTTCATCCTACAACAGGACAATGACCCTAAACACACCTCCAAATTGTGCAAGAACTATTTACAGCAGAAGCAGGCAGCTGGTATTCTATCGGTAATGGAGTGGCCAGCGCAGTCACCAGATCTGAACCCCATTGAGCTGTTGTGGGAGCAGCTTGACCGTATGGTACGCCAGAAGTGCCCATCCAACCAATCCAACTTGTGGGAGATGCTTCTAGAAGCGTGGGGTGCAATTTCTCAAGCTTACCTCAACAAATTAACAGCTAGAATGTCAAAGGTGTGCAATGCTGTAATTGCTGCAAAAGGAGGATTCTTTGACGAAAGCAAAGTTTGATGTAAAAACAATGTTATTTCAAATACAAATCATTATTTCTAACCTTGTCAATGTCTTGACTCTATTTTCTATTCATTTCACAACGCATGGTGGTGAATAAGTGTTACTTTTCATGGAAAACACAAAATTGTTTGGGTGACCCCAAACTTTTGAACGGTAGTGTACTTGTTTTTGTCAAAAGGAGCAATACTACTACTAACCACCTACTAGAGCAAGGCTGTACTTACCTATTTCCACATGAGGAAATTACACAACAGTTTATTTGTTGTTTAAAATGTAATGTGCTATTCTTTCTTGTTCAATTATATAATTTCTATCTTTATTTGAATTAATATCAAATATTCATATTTTGACATGTTAAAAAAAAATTATGGTGCAATTTGGCGCATTTATGCCAGATCTCCCTTTTCATTTAGCCATGCCCCTTTGTCAAATGTGTCTAAATAATTGTCCAAAAGTGCCTCAAAAATGTGGTGCAAATTTTGTGATTTCTTACTAGTAAGCTTGCCCCTATATTTAAATTTCTCCCATGATTAACTGCACATGTACACAGTTCATTACAGCATATTACAGCTTTCACATGAATTGAGTTATCTACTGTATTTGAGTCAGAACATAATCAACAAAGCAAATCAAAGTAAAAACGTGTTCTTCATTCTTTACTATGGTAAGAGGAAAGCCTAATGGGCTCAGTAAAAGTTTTCAACAAATACGATATATATAAATATATTCAAACAAATCCGCATCACCTTTGTGTGCCTGATATTTGTGTGATCTACTTATTTGCAACTGATCTCCTATTGCTCCACTACTAGACTAGGAAAGCTCTAATCAGCTCTAACTGACTTGAAATGGCCACATCCTGTAGCAGTGTACTAATGACTCATCTCACTGCTAATTTTCACCTGTGTACACTTCATGGCTGAATGATCAATTTTGTGTACCTCTCAGCAATGCATGTGGATGAATGCCAAGGGTTTGCACATACTTCTGGCATACTTTCACTCATGTGGCGTATCTCCAAGGAAGCATTCATATTTTGTTTGCTTCCTTTTCCTTCTATAAGAGGTAAAGCAAATGATATTGTTGGGGAAAGGGGAAGAGGGAAAGTGTGGTTGTCTAGAACTGTCTGGACAAAATGAATTGTAAATTAAGGGCAGAAATATTAATAACATGAAGTGAAGAAAAGAACAAGACTTAGCATGCAGATCATAGCATATGGTAGAGTTCAGGAATAAAATATATTGCCTTTGCTTTGTCATTGACTACAGATTCCTGATCTTGGTTGCTGTAGATTGGTGATGGACAATACCTTTAAGCATTTTATTTCTGTTTTTACCCTCATTTATTTCTATGTTTAGTGTCCATCTAATTAAAATTATTGCTTACACAATTATTCACCTACCGGCAATACATGCTACAGTCAACTTTATGGCATATGTCATATAATTCAACTTACCTTAACTTCTGTGTTTGAATTCTAGATCTGAAAAGCATATTTTTAAGCATATGTTCATTAACTAGATGTTTACTCTGTTGGGTGTTAGGTCCATCTGGTGCCTTATTTATTAAATTGAAGAGGCCTCTTGCAATACACTCTATGTCACTTCCTGCTAACTGCGTTAGGATGAGTAAAGAACCCAAAATACAAGTGTACACAGCTTGATAAAGTTGATCACTAATTGACTCTGAAAAAAGAAAGACAGCAGTTTTATAAAAGTCTGTGGATCTCAGAATAGAGTCTTCTTTATACAAATCATCACATTTCTTACCCAAAAGCAAAAAACTCAAACCTTAAGACTGTAAATAAAGGATGGTTCCAGCAATAGACACGTTGGTATCGAATATCAATAGGTCCTACATGTCTTTTCTTGCACCGATCTTTGAGCACTTTGCCTCATCTTAGGAAGATGATTATGGTGTCATTCGACTCCTTAGATCCTCACTAGAGTTGAGCAAACATACTCTGCCGAGCTTGATGCTCATTCGAGTATTAACGTACTCGATGGTGCTCGTTACTCGAAGAGCATCAAGCCGTGTTCGACCCCGCCCCAGTTTTGGCTCCTCCCCGCTGTGACGTGCCTGTTTTGGCCACTCCCCGCCGTGACCCAGCGTTCGTCGTTGGCAAATTTTTTGTCTGGCAGGCAGGAGAGAGAGAGAGAGAGAGAGGAATGAACCTAGAAAAAAAAAAAAAGCTTGGCACCCGACGTCCCACATACAAAAATGCTTGAGTCTCCCATTGTAGTCAATGGGGTTCATTACTCAAGTAGAGCTGTTGAATTTTACGAAAAACTCGAATAACGCGGACTCGAGCATTTGGGTGCTCGCTCATCTTTAATCCTCACCACTGCCATAAAATCCAAATATTTGCGGTGGGTACATTAAGTGACCCATCGAGCCATGTCAAAGTTCCCCATATTAAGCGAGTGCCATTATAAAGATTCAAGTGTTGCTAAACGACGTTCATAGTCTTGCGACGTCTCTCTCCCTCACCGTCGCAAGACTAAGAACGTCCCTGCTGGCTGAAGTGCCAGACGAAGAGACAGAAGTGCCGGTGGGAGAAAAACAGACAGACACACACACACCGGAGAGGGGGGAAGGAAGTGGAGAGTGGATGGCAAGGCAGAGGGGAGGGGAGAGAGGAGCAGCATGGTGAAAGAGAGGGGGAGATTCACAACAACCAATTTTCCAAACATTTTATGTCTGCATAGCGAACATCTGGTCAGTCTAGCAGTAATAAATAAGCAGACGGAAGAAAGAGGCAAACAGTTCTCTATGTGAAAATAAACATGGGAATGTATTTTGTTACTGCTCTAAACAAAGGGATAGACATCTCCAATATGTTTAAATCTATTCCATACAAACTAACAAAGTGGTTTGACATGCATGATAAAATAGAAATATTTACAGGAGAGGGGGCACGTTTGTATTTCTATGCCAGCTTCAGTACTATTGTGTGTATGTGTGCTTGCATCTGTTTGTAATAACATCATAGAGCCATAACTGATACCCAAAGTCTAGTTGCAAACTGAAAACAGAAATAGGTTTTGTCAAGAGTAATTTTCTTCCCTCATCTTTGTCAACCTTAAAGTCATTTTACATGGGTGGATTCTCAGCCTAATGTAAAAAAAATGCTGATTGACAAGCATGTCTATTGACACTCTTTTGCTTTTGTTTTACATAGTCCGAGAATCAGTGCTATGTAGATGAATCATCTTTAGTACAATTGTTCGTCTCCATAGGCCGTCTGTACATCATCCTCTGCACACATTCCCTCATTCTTTGGTTGTTTGCTGGCCCATTTACATGGGCCAACTGTCATGCCTCCAAGGTTCAAAGAAATGTTTATGCCTGATCAGCCCATGTAAAAGGGCTTATAGCTAATTTTTCAATACTGGTAGTGCTACCTTCTCAATCTCCATACTATTTATTCTGGCCAATCAAACTGTACTTATTATAGAGGTTGGTTTACTTTAAAGGGACTATATGACCACATTTTTTGGTATTAATTATAACCATTTTTCTAATTGTTTTTTTTATTTTCTGAGTGTATAATTTTTTCTTCTGTTGTCTATACATGTTTATGGGGGCTGCCATCTTGCCTGAGCTACATTTAACGGCATTAAGAGCATTTAGAAGATATGCTTTAAGGCTGCTTCATGGGCCCTTAACACAGTGGATAGTAGCTGACCCACTGACTTGTATATACTTGGCATGCTCTGTGATTTGTGCAGAGGTCATTGTGCAGGGGGGAGTAGATAGTCAAAGCTGATTACCAATAGTGAATGACGGATCCTGTGTTATGTACATGTAGATGTTTTCCTTTCAGTGTTATCCTGCCTGTGACGTTGCGGTAATGACTGCTGCAAAATTTTCTCTACAGAACAGGAAGTGACAGACTAGTATTAGGCTCCGTGGCCAGTGTGCAAAATGCAGAATTTTAGTAGAAAGACTCCTATTTTAAGTGTATGAGGTATCTATATCTGTGGTAGCTAACATTATTAAAAGGATTTTCAAGGTCAATCAACTGTTTTTCCTTAGGTTGGGCTATTAATATTGGTTGGGGACATACAGCTCTACTACATCCATCCTGATTCCCACATATGACACACACAGCTCCTGATACAGTGATGAGCCGCTGGTTATGTGATCCCTGAACCCACACAGGTGTTCCCATGACGGTGACGTAAGGTGCAGGTAGGTCGGTGTCTCCGGTCAGGACAACTGAGTTGTGTGTGACATAATAACAGCTTAGTTGTATTCTCATTGTGTTATTTTTCTCCCCCCCCCCCCCTCCAAGATCCCTAACTTTGTTCTTTCTTCTGTGGGTCAGGCTCTGTGTTTTTTTTTACTTCGTTTTATTATCATATTACAAGACAAATATTACATACATTTCTGTATAAAGACATCTCCTATATTTGTCCTTTGTCTTACATCAAAAAACTTTAGTATTTCAACGTGTTATTTTTTTTTATATCCAATAAACAGTTGAAAATAAAAAAACTAACTTTTAATATGCTTGGTTTGTTGTGTACTCCTTTTCTCCTCATTTCCTTCTGTATTATCTCATATTTATTCAATTTATAAAGTGAAATGCAAGTTCATCCATAATCCCCAGACTATTTAAAAACTTAGGCTCTGTGTTTTATATATACTGTAGGACATGCGATGACATCACCACGTGACAGAGCGATGATGTAACCAGGGGCGGAGCATGAGAAGCACACACACACACAAACACACATCCAAACAGACAAGTGGTCGTTAGTAGTTTGACTAGGCAGTGCACTGTACGTTTTGTAAGATTCATTTCAATGGGCGAAGCTGTAGTACTTTAAGCTGTAATACCAGGAATAAACACTACTACAAGTACAGATCTGTGCCTGATAAGCTATGAAGGGGTCATGAACTCAGTAGAAAACTGTGGCCCCGTTCAAACAGCTGATTGCTGGGGTTGACAAGAGTCGGACTTCCATTGATGGCATATTCTAAAGATAGACCATCATTGTTAAAGTCCCGAACAATCTTTTTAAGCCGACCCAGCTATCAGCATGAGGCCAAGCTCACACAAGCGTATGGTAAAACACTGCATATAAAACGTAGCATTTACCGGTCTGTGAAGCTGCGCAGCACCACAACTGTGATTGCGTATACTTGCACATGACAGTGTATCTCACGTATGCTATCATGCACTTACTCTCTGGTTTCTTCTTTTTTTTAACTTTCCTTTTATTGTTTCCTAGTAATATGCATATAAAGCGCTGCACATATGCTATGTAATGGAGTATGTACAGTGTCTTCATACGCACCAATAGAGAACAATATGGCTCTATCACGCATAATACATGGTAAAACAGAAAATGCTGTTTTTTTTTTACATGCAAATTATACGCACTGAATATACACAAGTGTGAATGAATCAATAAAAATCAATCTATTGTCATTGACTCCATTCACAGACTGTTATGCGGACATAATACGCAATGAAATTATGCTACTGTGACCTCGGAACAACTTCAGAAATAGAGACAGTAGTCAGCAACAGTATGCAAGAGCTACTGATTTCTGTCATGATGGAATATCTAATAAAAAATGTTATTTCATTATTATAATGTATTCCTAAGAAAAAAAAAGTGAAACATACCCAGGACTCGACTGGTAATTTCTTCAGGGTACTCTTTACAGGAATCATCCATAGATGGTATCTGAGATTTACATGAAGCTTTTTTAGCTGAAGATTTAGAAGGTATATTCCTCACATGGCCAGATGGCCTACTGTTTTCTGGAGTAGACTCCTGGAACACAATTTAGTAAAAATACATACGATCACAAGACAGGATGAAGACAACACAGAAGAAATACAGCAGACATAGTGAAACAAGTACAATACAGAGTAGAATAAATCCATGCACTCCTTGTTCCAATGTACAATAGGCTGGACGCAATACATATCCAGAGCACAAGCAACACTGTGAAGGTCTTTAATCACCATATGGCCTAAAATGTTTTTTTTTATCATACTTCACACATTTCCCATGTGCCTGAGGGTAATTCCACACGGGCGATCACATTTTTGCCGCAGGAAAATTGCTGCAAAATCGTATCTTTTATTCACTGTGTTTTGTGAGCATCAGCGATGCTTTTTTGAGACAATAATCTCACATTGCATCGCTGCCACTGCGATAAAATCATGCGTTTTTTATCGCAAAAGTCAATGGGGTTTCTAAACTTACAATTGCATTGCTTAGCAACGCGTGTTTGCAGCATTGCGATGTGATAAAATGCAGGCTCCATAGAATACAATGAGAGAATAAAAAAATAAATAAATCACAAAACGCAGAAAGATAGAACATACCACGATTTTTTTATCTCCAGTGAAAACATCGCAAGTGGGAAAGAAACCATTGACAATCATTCATTTCATAATCTGCTTTTAAACTATCGCAGCAGGCGAAATTCGCGACAAAACCGTACATTTTTCTTGCCCCCATGAAACCACCTTGAGGCTGTATCCGCACTGGCGATTTTGTCACGCAATTTTGTAGCGATGAGACAGTGCAACAAATCTCATGAATGTAGAGCCTATGCTATCCTATGGGCTCGTCCACACAAGCAATGTTTTGTAGTCTTCTGCATTGCAAGAATACAGCCGTGATTTGCTATTTTCTGTAGCCCATATTTCTTTATGGAGGCTGCTACTTTCTCACATTGCATAGCACGAACTTGTGATTTTCATACTATGTGATGCAATTTTGACATTAGAAAGTCCTATTAAGGCCTCGACTTATCACGGTGATACTGCGATTTTGTAGCGCTACAGAGTCGCATGTGGTGGTACAAAGTTGAGTGACTACAAAACGACATAAAAACCTTAAGGGTCCCGCTGTATGCATGCGACTCGTGAGGTTTTGTAGTCCATGTTTCCCTATGGAGCCTTCCTCACTGTTGCATCGCATGAAAACGTGATTTTCGTGCGGTGCGCTGCAACTTTGACAGTAGGAAATCCTCGATGAATGGCAGTGATTGAACAGATCACAGCCATTCATCAAGTGCTGGCTGTGATTGGCTGACGCTTAGCCAATCACAGCCAGCACTCGATGAATGGCTGTGATTGGTTCAATCACTGCCATTCATCGAGCGCTGACTGTAAATTGGCTAAGCGTCAGTGAATCACAGCCAGCGGTTCAAGGAGGCGGGGATTTTTGAATCCCTGGCCAGAAGAGTAGAAGATCACTGCCAGGGACCTGGGGAGAAGATGCGGCCAGGCTGACAGTACGAGACAGGTGATGTATGTGTATTTTTTTTTTCTTCTTCAGCTACGGCTTATTTTCGGGGAAGGGCTTAAATTTCAAGCCTCCCCCGAAAAACCTTGCATGTGGAGCGACAAAGTCACGCGACTTTGTAGCACCACATGTGACTTTGTAACACTACAAAGTCCCGGCGATATCGCACAGACCAGCAATGCTATATTGCTGTGACTTATTCGCATATCGCAGCGATGTCGTGTCGCCCATGTGAACGAGGCCTAAATAGCACTTTATTTTTTTGCAGTATGGCCACAAACTCGGTGTTTAACCTTTTTATGAGCGCCTACATCTAGGTCACATTATTACTTTTTTTTGTATTGTAGCAAGGGGGATACTCTTGCCTCGGGATCACTGACCTCTCGTACCAGAAATGGTGCACCACATGGGTAAAACACGACTCAGGAATAGCGTATCTCTTGGTCTTGCTCCTTCCAGCGTTTATTCCACAGCACGTCACAGCACAGCAAATCACACAATGTCCATAATGTCAGTAAGCACCCCAACTTGGGTGGGAGTCCAGGGGCGTCATCCCTGTCGGACTCTTGCCTTTCCAGGCCACCAGCCTCAGCTGTGCTTGGGTGAGTCCAGGGGCATCATCCCTGTCGGACTCTTGCCTTTTTAGGCCAGCAGCCTGCAGCGCCTTCCTATGCTGTGCTGGCCCTCTCTCTCTCCTATCCTTGGTAGGAACTGGTTTTTTTTTATCTGGTTCCTACTCCACCTCTTGGTTAAGCCTCACACCAGAAGTCATGTCTCTGGCCCTCTACAGGCCCTTCCGTGTACTGCAGTACTAGAGTATGTAGTGCTACTTAGAAATCCCTTTATTTTTTTTAAATTCCTTTCTGTAACCATCTTTAGACTTCCAGAACTTTTTTTTATTTTTCCATCAATAGAGCTGTGTGAGGGCTCATCTTTTTTGCGGGGCAACCTGTAGTGTTTCATTGGTACCATTTTGAGGTACATATGACTTTTTAATATCTTCTTATTTATTATTTTCTTGGAGACATGTGGCCAATAAAGAGCAATTCTAGAATTGTGCATTTTTTTTACAAAATTCACTATGCAGGATTAATAATGTGACATTTTAATAAACTCGACCTTTATAGCTATACCAATTGTTTTTTAAATTTTCATTTACGGCACTTATCTTTTTATACAATAACTGGGTAAAGGTTTTTTTTTTACTTTTCAGATTTTTTTATTTTTTGTGATAATTAAAAAAGTCTTTGCTTTACTTGTTTTAGTCCCTATAGATTTGATCTTGCAATTGTTTGTTTGCGTGTACAGTATTATGCAATACCTATATAATACCTAAAAGCTACCCAGGGGCGTAGCTAAAGGCTCATGGGCCCGGATTCAAAAGTTTATCTTGGAGTCCCCCAACTTCTCTTAACCCCTTAACACAGAGGTGTAACTTGAAGCTCCCGGGCCCCAATGCAAAACCTGTAACAGGGCCCCTAACTATAATGCTGTATTCATAGTACAGGGCGCCCTATATGGAGAAGAGAGGCCTTATGGGCCCCCTAAAGCTCCTGGGCCCAGGTGCAACTGCAACCCCTGCATCCCCTATAGTTACGCCAGTGAAGCTACCTATTAAAGAAGTGCTACAGGCACGTCTTAATACGCAAACAATTATGGCAGCCCTAAGGGCCTTCATAAGGCCCCGGGCTGCCATGACACCCCTGCAATTTTATCATGGCAGGGCAATTAAAAAAATTACCTGAAATTTCTTTAGCACTTTTAAGATATATTCAAATCCATTTTTAATGAGGATTGCCATGTCTTGTATCTGAGGTTTTTTTTCCATTAAATATTTCTGCATAAACCGCAAAAACTCATCAGGACTCTGCAAAGATGAGACCAAAGAGACAAGTAAGTACTTGTAACTAATTTAACATTCTACAGTTTTCTATTGAGATTATCCAGACAGCAAATATTGCACATGATTTGTTTCAAATTTTTTTAAATAACAGCCACACAACAAAAATATAACATTTGTAACTGTCATGTGTAATGCAATACTTTCACACATACAGCATCCTATGCTAATACTTGCTTGTTGCCAGATGTCTAATGTTCTTACAAAATAGCCTCTGCTACCATTGTAGACAATTGGCTCTAGGAGTGTTGCAGCTGGCTCCTAAAGTTTATGGTACCTTGTCTATCTGAACCTGGTGGTGGTGTTGTGTATGGCGTGGCGGTGACAGATGGGGGCAGAGGCAGCATATGTATTTTTTTTAATAAAAATAAACTTTACTTTACAAAGGCATTGATTGTTATATTCTTATTATGTACTCATTATGGACGGTGTTTGGGTACGCATGCAGTAAAGAGAAGGGGTCCACTCAATGGACTGAGAACTAGCTTTGTGTGCTAGCAACAAGGCAATGGGGAGGCTGAGTATGAAAGTTGCATCCCCAACTTCAGAGTCCCCTGTCCTATGAGCAAATAACCTCAGTTTATATGGCTCATATTATGTGACTTTAAGGCTAGAGATGAGCAAGCATACTCGCTAAAGACAATTGCTCGATCGAGCATTGTCCTTAGTGAGTATCTCCCCGCTCGGGAGAAAAGGTTCGGCTGTCGGTGCGGGTGACAGGTGAGTTGCGGCAGTCAGCAGGGGAAAGCGGGGGGGGGGGGGGAGGAGAGGGAGATCTCCCCTCCGTTCCTTCCCGCTCTCCCCCGCAGCTCCCTGCCCGCCGCCGGCAGCCGAATCTTTGCTCCCGAGCGGGCAGGTACTCGCTAAAGGCAATGCTCGATCGAGTAATTGCCCTTAGCGAGTATGCTCGCTCATCACTATTTAAGGCCCAATTTATATCTAACTGATACACTCCATAGGAATGCACTGGCATTTTTAATATTGCATAACATGAGATAACTCTATGCCCTATATTGTTCCTCTTAAAGCAACAGTCCTGTCTTTTTAACCTGCCTCATAACGGTTGCGTCTTTTCACTAGAAACACAGACATCATAGACATCTCTCTCACCCAGGCCTACTTTGCTCTGCCACCTTCTCTTGAACATTCACTTTATGCTAGGTGGCCTGCTGCCACATTACACTCTGCATATACATATTAGGGGAACCTTCAGTGAGGCACGGCACTTGAAACTCTCTCATAGCCAAACATCTTCATTGTAGTAACTAGGAGCCTCACACTTCCCAATAACTACAGTCCTCTTGAGGACGTACTCCCCTATTTCAAACTCGTCTGTTATAGTCTCTATAGTGTGCAAACACGAACTTCACTAACTTCATGTTGGAGACCGGTCTCCTAGTCCCGCAGCTTTCTGGACCCATGGCACTTCTGACAGCAGCTGCATGTCGCTGCTCTGCAAGGGGGAATGCATGTAGTGCTATAGCCTACCTGAGCTCCCTTGGTAAAGCCTTTACTCTGACAGCTAGATTTGGAGTTAGGGGGGAATTTTCTCCCCTGAAATAGGGAAAATTGGCTTTTACCTCATGGAGTTTTTAATTTCATCTGGATCAGCAGTACAGGATAATGGACATATTCAATTTCAACCTAACATACTATTTTACTATGTAACCAGTTTGATAATAGTTTGCAATATTATACTTTTGGTCCACTTGTAAATTCATCCATTGGAATCATGTCAAAAGAAGATATTTCTTCAAGCGTCTTTTCAATCATCAAGTCCTTAATTTCGGTAACTTTAGAAACGATATCTTGTAACCTATGGAAAAAAACAAAAGAAAATATGGGTGACATATGATAATTATTTAGCAACACAAGTTTGTAATCTATGAGAAGAAAGAAAACTGTGGATTACAAATGAGAATTTTGTTTAACTAGTGTTATTTTACATTATAAATAGAGATGAGCGAGCATACTCGGCCATGCCCCGTACTCGGGCGAAAAGATTCGGGGGGCCCCGTGGGTGAGTGGGGGGTTACAGCGGGGAGTGGGGGGGGGAGGGAGAGAGAGAGGGCTCCCCCCTGTTCCCCGCTGCTACCCCCTGCTCCACCACGCCTCACCCCGCCCCCCAGCGCCCCCCGAATCTTTTCACCCGAGTACGGAAGTACTCGAAAATCGCGGTGCTCGATCGAGTAATTACTCGAAACGAGTAGGTTTGCTCATCTCTAATTATAAACTAAAACTAATTTTAAAATGTACCTTCTTAAGCAATTCTTTAAATTATTATTGTCATTTCAGAAAAGCTTCTGATATGCCTCCAATGACACTTTGAAGTCTCACAGAACTGCTCTGTTTTTTAAATTACATTGATTGTTATATTCTTGTTATGTACTGATTACGGACAGTGTTTGGGTACGCATGCAGTAAAGAGAAGGGGTTTACTCAATGGACTGAGAGCTGGCTTTGTGGGCTAGCAACAAGGCAATGTGGAGGCTGGTGAGTATGAAATTCGCATCCCCAAATTTAGAGTCCCGTGTCCAATGAGCAAATAACCTCAGTTTATATGGCTCATAGCATATGACTATAAGGTTCAATTTACATCTACCATTGTGGTGCACCTTAAAGGTTCAATATCCCAGGAAGCCAGTAAGACTCTAATCACAGGTATTTACCGTTTCACAGCAGCACTGGTCTGGTGGAGAAATCCCTCTATGTTGACACTATTCCATGATAAAGTAGACAGACCTGGCTGAAACTGATGATTTACTTGCTCCAGATAGACAGAGAATAATACCGCAAAGTTCTCAGGTATCGCTTGTTGAATTTTTCCATATTCCTTGACAATATCTTCTAAATTGCTTCTATACATTTTTAATTTTTCTGCCTTTAATAGATAATCAATAACAATATTACTTTGATGACAATATTGATTTCATATGCCATAAATCACCATCACCAATTATGCCATGAAATGATCAGTGATGGTTCAACCGCTAAGACCCTCACATGCTCAACAACATGGGTTGTCCTGTTCACTGTTCCCTGTGTAGAGTTGACTGATCATGCATTGTTTCATAAACAATATGCAGTAAACGTTACCCACGTTAAAAGCAATTTAACGTTTAACTTCTTTAAATTGCAAAACAATTGATCTTTTTAGTGCATCACCTAAGGTGCGATACACCTTCAACACTTGTCAGTTGAATGCTCATTTTGCCAACAACCATTTCTCCCTCTTCTGTATAGTCAATGAGCAAAAGGAAGTAAGCTGCTGACATATGCCTCTCCTTTGAAAGAAAGAGGATCGGATGTTGAAGTTCAACATGCATGATCTTTCTTTCTCTGCATCATCTGTGAGGAGAGAGTTAAAGATAGTTGGCCAGTCCTATCGAAGTTGGCAGGTTTGACTGACTATTGTCTTATGTGTACTTTAAACAAAGTCCCATAATACCATGATTGCGATTCAACATGCTCGATTCTTCTTTCCCACAATATCATCGGTGAGAGGAGAGTTGAGAGGCCTCCATACACATAAAATAGTTGGCTGGTCCCACTGAAATTGGCAGATTCAAGTGACTATTCTCTTATGTGTATGGGACCACTTACACAAAGTACCATAAAACCATGATTGTAATACATACTAGAAAAAGCTAAGTTATACAGTAGACATGTTTCTGCATAACTTTGTAGGAGCATGATGTTGACTAAGATGGCTATATTCAAGCCTAATTTCCAGTCAAACGGTCAGTTCAACTACTAAAATGTGCAGTAGCTAATTCCTCTCATCTATATGACATGCTGGTAATAACATGCTGAATTGCAGTAATTGTGTACCTGATGTAATACCAGCAGAGCTGTTTCTGGAACACGAATTCCGAGTCTTGACATCCACTTTGTTTCTTCAATCAGTTGAAGCATTCTAGTATAAATAAATATGCTATTTAGTTTGAATGACTTATAGAAACAGTACATAGACTACTAATTAACTAATTCCATATAAATAAGTGAAGAAAGTCACTGTCAATGGAAACAATCTACTCATGCAGTGCATAGTAATACAATTATTATACAGCAAATTTAATGCAGTAGATAGATTGTGATACTTACCTCATATCTGTGTTCACCATAAGCTGCTGTGTAACAGGTTCTCGGACAAGTAAGGTCAAATTAAGTCCATTCAGACCTTTCTCTATCTGTGACTTCCACTTCTGATACCACATGTCTTCATAAGACACCAAGGCAGAAGCTATTCTGTTGTATAGCTTGACAGTATCTGAATAGGTTGGGCTTGTAGATACAATTCTTACATCTTTAAAGGCCTTAAAAAACGAACAGAGTAAAGTAATCCCACAAACACAACACTGACAACTATCTATTATTCATATTAAAGACACACTGTATTAATGAAGTTTAAAATTGCATACATGTATATGAATTGCATTAGAATCTTTCATGTGTTTTGTTTTATAAGGAACCATTTAAGAAAATATGGCAAGAAAATTGAAAACAGATACCGTATTCTCTTACCTTCATGATGTTCTCAATCCTTGACATTAACTTCCTTGACCAGACAATAGCTCCCACTACAGGTGGCATGTTTTTTGGTAAAGCTGGCTCACCCTGAAAAAAACAAGACTGCACTAAATATAACACAGGAATATGTTTATCACATCAGTCACAATGCAACAAAACAATTAATTCCAGGACAATGTACTGATGAAAACGGGAGATATAACACTTTAAAAATATCTCCTCCATGCTTGGTCATAACACCCAAATCTAATTCCCATTCATGTGGTCCCCTGCAGGTTTGTCATATTTGGGCATCAAAATCCCCACGATCTTTGCCAACTTTTTCAAGATAATTTCCTCATCCTACTGTCCAGAATCATCACAAATCTTGAAACCTGGTCCTCTAGGCACCCTCTGTTCAGAAGAACAATTCTTGTGCACTCCAAAGATGATGGTGGGGTTGGCCTGCCAAACTTATACTACTCAGCTGCAGCACATGCCTGTGTCCTTGACCTATTCCATAACCATCAAGCTAAGCTGTGGATCTGCCTTGCTCAGGATGTATGCCATTATGCGCTTTCCTCACTTCCTTGGACCCGATTCTCTTCCCAAAGCATTGTTCTTGAAGTCATATTCAGTATTAAAAAAAACGCTTCAAACCATACGCTCCCAACAGACTGGCTTTTCTCTCATTGACTCTAAAGGCTCTATGATCCCAATCATAATCCCAGTTTCCCTTCAAAATATGGAAAGTTCTCCTTTTCCCTAAACACCGCCCTCTGCAATTTTCACAGGTTGTGTCTGGCTCCTTCCTACTCTCATTTGCTGGGATCTTTCCAGATTGCCATCCTACTGCTCATCTGATCTTTTAATACCAGCAACTGAAACAAGTGCCAGGCCAACCTCCACCGCCCCATTAGTTTTTTTGCTATTTCTTATTGTGAGCATAGAAGGGGTTAAGTAAGCATTCACTGCGACAAGATCTCAAGAGACCTTTTTTTAAAATCTTGTCAAAGTGGTATTGGGTACCCGTGGCTCTGCACAAGTTGCTTCCATTGGTACCAGACAATTGTTGGCAGTGTGGAAACCTGAGCTGCACCATGTCTAATATTTAGTGGGGCTGTCAAGTCTTGCGGCGATTAAGGTAAACAGTATTTAAAATTATATATGATGTCACTAACACACTTATCGCAAATTAATTGCAGTCAGTTCTAGTCTATATGCCCCCATGCTCTCATCTGCATAAAGACGCTCTCCACACTCCACTTATTACAGACTACAAGGTCAGTGATCCCTGTAGGAGGAAGTCCAGGGATTCCCCGACTTTGGAGGAATAGTTTAGGGAAATAGCTGCAACACCGGAAATGGAGGAACTAATTGTTCATACTCCAGAGGCCATGACCTGCTGCTCGAATACTGGGTACCTTTGGGACACTGTTTAGTTATTGCCTGCCTATCATTACCTTACATGCTAAATTATCTTCTCCATATATTGTGGCTGTCCCCTTGCTGCTCTTGGAGTGTATTCCCTCTAAACTGAACTCTGTATCTGGAGTTATGGAATAACAGCTGTCCTTGATTTGGTATTACTTACAATTTTTAGCTAGGGTCCAGTGCCTCCGAGGTGTACTCTACTCTAGTATTCCTTCACCCCCTTCTTTCCTTAATTCTTTGTTTCCCTTCTCTCATTCTTTTTCTCTTTGTTTTCCCCTCTTTTGTTAGTCATTATTTGAATTTTCCTTATCACCTATGAGCCTGTTTTTCTAGCAGACTTGGTTATTTGTAATAGTTGGACTGTGAAGGGTTTGGGGAGAGGCAGAGGAATAATGAGGGAAGAGGTGGGTCAACCCGCAACAAAATTAAGAATGGAATGGCGGAGTACAATAATGTTGAATGTAAGACCACAGAATACAATGTTGCAATAGGGAAGGTGGGAAATGTTTTTGCAGACACAAGATTAAGGACTGATTGTATCTGAGTGATGTTTCTGAATTGGAGACAGCAGGAGGTGGTGAGGGCTGGTATATACCATTTGAGAGACAGAGCAGAATCAAAGGTTACCCCAAAACATATAATAGTTTCATAGAACAGCTACAATATACTTGTTCAATGCAACAAAAACATAGTAGTCCCATATAGTGCTCAAAACAGGTGTATATACTTTCAATATTACCTGCCAGAAAGGAAGGTTAGAATAGATTCAGATATATGGCATTTCTGTTGCAAGGGCTATACCATGTTTTACCCTAACCGCCCTCAAAAAAGGTACATATATAATTTGCCTACGCTTAGACAAAAGGGCTGTTTATACAGCCCAATAATCGGGCAGGAAAGTTTACTTGAATGTTCTTCTGGCGATCATCATGCTATGTAAAAGTGCAAATGGATGAGCTCATCTACCGAAGCAAATTCCTACACATAAAAGGAACTTTACTTTAGGGCATTTGACTACAATGACAAGTACTAGTAACAATACTTGGCAATAAAGAGCTACATTTACATTAAAATAAATGTTTTACATACTTTAAAGGTCTCATATTCTTTTTGAATGTTCTTCAGTTCAAGGTAGAACCAGTCATACACCTCCACATAGCACTCACTGATAATGTGCTGTATCCCTGGCCTATGGCTGACAATAGCAAACCTAATAAAACAAAGAAAGATTATTCAGAATATTTACATATATTTGTCAGTTCAACACTTCAAATTCTGTAGAATAAAATGCACTCAGACAACTACCAAAGCAGACACTTTTGAGAAGGGCTAAAGAGGTATAGTGTGCTTAAATGTTTAAAGTGTACCTGAGAATTCAACAAGTTTTCTAAAATAGACCAGGTTCTCCTTACCCCCTCATTTGCTGCTGTTTTCACCCTGTTTCATGTCTGTAAGTTCTGATTTTCAGGTGGTCTTCCCCATTTTTCTGTTCTGCTGTTTACAATCCACTGTCAGGAAGGGGTCGTGTAGCAAGCCTAGCATTCTGCCAGCAGTTCACTGTTCTGTCTTCCTTGCCCTTACTTTCCATGCTGCAGTACACTGGAGGGGTGGCTAATTTTTCCGGTGAGGATTGCTTATTTTATTATTTTAGGCAGCCCCTTCTTATTGACTGTCCAGTTTAGTAATGTCTCAGATTACCTCTTAAATTTTTTCTACCTTACTGTGTTTAACCAGTTCATAGCTCTTTATATCTAATATGCAAGCACTGTTTTCTTTAACCTTTCAATTTCAAATTCTGAAGTAGAGCTTTTTAATTACAAATTCCTTTGCTTACATTGTATAATGCCTTTCCTGCACAACACGAAAGAGAATTGCTTACTCTTCACATGATTTATTGCTATGCGTGATAAAAATGACACTGACATTACTCATGACATTCTATTATCTCTGAAAAAGACAAATTCCACAGCAGCTGTGAGCTGAAAAAGGGGCAAAAGAGATTTAAACATTCAGCAGAGGTGTGCCTGCACTTTACATAGCTCCCAAAAGTTTTCTTACTCACTTTACTCCTCGCCATTTTTACTTGATCAGCTGATGTTTTTTTGCCCCTGACTTCCAAGAGCTATAACTTTTTTTTTATTCTTCCATCGACATATGTGGGCTTGTTTTTTGCAGGACAAGTTGTATTTTTTTAATAGCACCATTTAACGTACCATCTAATATACTGAAAGTAGGCTGAAGTTATACTGTTTCAGTTGGCTGAAATGGAAAAAATTCAATTGTGCCATTGTATTTGGGTTTCATTTTTATGGTGTTTCTGTTGCAATGGAAATTACTTGCTAATGGCCCTTTTGCACGAGACAACTATAGTTCAGAATCCTGTGATAATGGTCCATGTAAAATGCATGCAATGACTAAATGAGAATTGTTCAGTTACTGTATGCAGACAACTGAACGAAGAGCCGTTTAGTGTAAACAGCAGTTGTTCACTTCTGAAAGACTGTCTGTTTACTGTGAATGGAGGTGGGCAGGGAGAGAACACTCCCCGGCTGGCTACACCTCCATGCTGGCAGCGCTGTGAGCAATGCCAGCAATACTCACTCCTGTCTAATAGCACAAGAGCGAGCATCACTGGGAAAAGCTGCCAGGCATCGCTTGCCCGACAGCTCATCCCAAGTAAATGGACCTTAACTCTATTCTGTTGGTCAGCATAATTACACTGGTAGCACTAATATGGTTTCTATGGTTTTACTACTGTTTAAACATTTTAAAACATTTTTTAAATTATATTGGGTTGTGTTACCATCTTCTAGCCCCATAACCTTTGTATATTTTTGATAATGGGGCTCTAGGATCAGTTTTTATTCGATTTTTTTCGAGAGTTGCTGTGAACAAAAAAAAAACAACACAATTCTGCCATTTTGTAATTTTTTCTTTATTACTAGAGATGAGCGAACGTACTCGGATAAGCACTACTCGTCCGAGTAATGTGCCTTATCCGAGTATCGCTGTACTCGTCTTGAAAGATTCGGGGAGCGCCGCTGCTGACAGGTGAGTTGCGGCGGGGAGCAGCGGAGAGTGGGCGGGAGAGAAGGAGAGAAAGATCTCCCCTCCGTTCCTCCCGGCTCTCCCCTACAGCTCTCCGCTCCGCGGCGCTCCCCGAATCTTTCAAGACGAGTACAGCGATACTCGGATAAAGCACATTACTCGGACGAGTAGTGCTTATCCGAGTACGTTCGCTCATCTCTATTTATTACACTGCGTTTCTGGAATAAATAACGCACACTGCCTATATGCCTTCATAAAAATAAGAATATATATTATTTATGTATCATTCTATGTAACCTATTTCCTAGTAAATGTGATAATATGCCGTTACCTTTGAATAATAGAAAGGGCATCCTTGCAGGAGATTCGTCTCTGGAACAAAGCTTGTTTGTATACAGAAATGTACTTTTCTGTTTGCTGGTTCATGATTAAAAATTCTGAGTAACCTTCTTCAAAGGGGTCATGATCCCTACGGAAGTAAAAAAAAAAATGGTACATAAAAACCCACCAAAACAGAAATACCTGCATTTAGACTGCAAATTATGTAACAAAAAAGTAGGTTTCCTTTTGGCCATGAGATATGCACAAAAAGTTAGATAATAGAGAGGAGCGACCATACTCGTCCGAGCTTGATGCTCGTTCGAGTATTAGGGTGCTCGAGATGCTCGTTACTCGAGACGAGCGCCACGCGGTACTCGTCTCGATTAAACGAGCACTGACCATTGAATTCAATGGAGCCGGCAATACAGCCGCCTCCATAGAAAGCAATGGGCTGCCGGCGATCGCGGGATGAATTGTCGGGAAGGGCTTAAATATATAAGCCCTTCCCTGCAATTCATCCAGAAATGTGTAAAAATAAAAAAAATATATACTCACCTTGTTCCGGCAGAACGATGTTAGCCCATTGAATTCAATGGAGCCGGCAATACAGCTGGCTCCATTGAAAGCAATGGGCTGCCGGCGATCGCAGGATGAATTGTCGGGAAGGGCTTAAATATATAAGCCCTTCCCTGCAATTCATCCAGAAATGTGTAAAAATAAAAAAAAAATATATACTCACCTTGTCCCGGCAGACGGAGTTCAGCTCGGCCGGCCTGCAGTGGGTGTGAAGGGGGTGTGAGTCAGACCTGCCCCTGATTGGCTCAGGGGCAGCTCTCAGCTGAATGTCATTCAGCTGAGAGCTGCCCCTGAGCCACTCAGAGGCAGCACTCACTCACCCATTCATGAATTCATGAATGGGTGTGAGTGAGACCTGCCTCTGATTGGCTCAGCGCTGAGCCAATCAGGGGCAGGTCTGACTGACACCCCCTTCACACCCACTGCAGGCAGCCGAGCTGAACTCCGTCTGCCGGGACAAGGTGAGTATATATATATTTTTTATTTTTACACATTTCTGGGTGTATTGCAGGGAAGGGCTTATATATTTAAGCCCTTCCCGACAATTCATCCTGCGATCGCCGGCAGCCCATTGCTTTCAATGGAGCCGGCTGTATTGCCGGCTCCATTGAATTCAATGGGCTAACATCGGTTTGCCGGGACAAGGTGAGTATATATTTTTTTTATTTTTACACATTTCTGGATGAATTGCAGGGAAGGGCTTATATATTTAAAGGGGTTGTCTCGCGAAAGCAAGTGGGGTTAAGTACTTCTGTATGGCCATATTAATGCACTTTGTAATATATATCGTGCATTAAATATGAGCCATACAGAAGTTATTCACTTACCTGCTCCGTTGCTGGCGTCCCCGTCTCCATGGCTCCATCTAATTTCGGTGTCTTCTTGCTTTTTTAGACGCGCTTGCGCAGATGGGTCTTCTCCCTTCGGCTCGGGAGCAGCGGCGTTTTGGCTCTGCCCCCTTGTACGCGTCATCACATAGCTCCGCCCCCGTCACGTGCCGATTCCAGCCAATCAGGAGGCTGGAATCAGCACATGTGAAGGGGGGCGGAGCTACGCGATGACGCGTACAAGGGGGCAGAGCCAAAACGCCGCTGCTGCCGAGCCGAAGGGAGAAGACCCATCTGCGCAAGCGCGTCTAAAAAAGCAAGAAGACACCGAAATTAGACGGAGCCATGGAGACGGGGACGCCAGCAACGGAGCAGGTAAGTGAATAACTTCTGTATGGCTCATATTTAATGCACGATGTATATTACAAAGTGCATTAATATGGCCATACAGAAGTACTTAACCCCACTTGCTTTCACGAGACAACCCCTTTAAGCCCTTCCCGACAATTCATTCCGCGATCGCCGGCAGCCCATTGCTTTCTATGGAGCCGGCTGTATTGCCGGCTCCATTGAATTCAATGGGCTAACATCGTTCTTCTCTCCCACAGCTGTTACAGCTGTGGCAGAGGAGAACGATCTTTACGCTGACAGTGCGGGGGGGGGGGTCTCACTCTTGCCACTATTGTGGCTTAATAGTGGGACCTGGGAACTTGAGATGCAGCCCAACATGTAGCCCCTCGCCTGCCCTATCCGTTTCTGTGTCGTTCCCATCACTTTCTTGAATTTCCCAGGTTTTTACAAATGAAAACCTTAGCGAGCATCGGCGATATACAAAAATGCTCGAGTCGCCCATTGACTTCAATGGGGTTCGTTACTCGAAACGAACTCTCGAGCATCACTGAAAGTTCGACTCGAGTAACGAGCACTCGAGCATTTTGGTGCTCGCTCATCTCTATTAGATATGCATTTTGGCATATTATACACTTGGGGAATTTTTCTGTGAAGCAATGACTTATTTTGATATACAGCTACATACTTTACATGTGGATATTTAAGCAGATAGCATTCATGTGAATCAAAAGGGAGCACTCCTCATTTTCCAATAATTGGTTTGTCAAAGAACAAACTATATCTCCATAGCATATAACTTTATAAATGCAATGATTCACTGTAAATACAATATCCAATTAGGCCTTATTCACACGGGCTAGAAAATCGTGGGATTTTGTAGTGCCACAAAAACACATGTATGTGAAGTCCATTGTTTGCAATAGGTTCTTTCACATGAGAGATGTTTTGTAGCCTGAAAGAACCCATCGGAAACCATGGGCCTCATATACATGAGTTTTTGTAGCGCTACAAATTTGTGCAAATTTGTAACCTATGTGAATAAGGCCTTAAAATGCCAATTATGCAAGGTCAAACACTAGTTTCTATGTGTTTAATATATTCACTATGCTCTGCACAAAATATGTATGTCATAGTTACTGATTAGCAAATAGTGGAATAATCTGTTCGTAGCGGTATTGGGCCGATTTCAGTCAATGAGAGTAAAAATTGGGTTCACTAATTTATCCTACAGAAGTCCCCAATGCAGCCAAAGACCCCAAAATTGCATGGGAATGCAGCCACATCTTGGGAACACTGTGCTTGGTCAAAATAGCGTACAATGGTGTAGGGGTCGATCGTAGCACACGGGTGTCAGGCCGAGATATGGTCCTTAGATCAAATATTGAGCTAAGGAATACATCTGGCATGTTGCTTGTCATAAAAGCAATGTCATACATTTTACAAAGAGAAATTCTACCAAAATTTTGCTATACGAGATAGCAGGTGTGTTGCTTATTTTAAAAGCAATGTCATAAAGTTTGCAAAGGACAAATTCTACCAGGTGAACAGAACAGCCAACAGGTGTTAAGTGACTGACATTTATGCAGCCCAAGGAAAATAGATACGTCCACAGCACAATCTTCAATGCTGATTCAGCGGGGTAATACAATGCACAGTCACAGAGAGAACCGGATTCAAGGTCCAAATCTTACACATTCAAAAAGAAGGTGAGAAGTTGTGACAGCATCAGATGCCCCATTGACATCCATGACGCTGAATAATTAAACAGCTTCTCAGACTGATCCATGTGGATTGATTCAAAGGGTGTGGGGGATCCAGTGTGCTATTAAGGATATGCATATGTGGAGGATTTGCCATCTGATGAAGTAGAAGGTGTGAGGGTTATGAACATATTAATTTATATATGTATGTATCTTTGATATACGTTTCCGGAGGCTGTAGGCCTAAATTGTACACTCTATTCTGTGTCCTATGAAAAGCTCTGCTAAATGCTTGTACATTTAGGTTAGTACTTAATTACATTAAGTAGAGGTGTAATCTTAAATGTCCATCATGTCTCCAAGAGCTTGTTTATCTCGTTACACTGATCAAAAGGTTGTGTGGAATGCTTTGTTTTTAACTGCTGTCTAGGTAGGGCATGTGATTAAAATGTAGATTGTGATGATAATGAGGGTACCAGACACGATGTCTACATACAAACAAATAAAGCATTGTTTATAGAGAAGACACAATTATTTACCAGTAAAACAGGTCGACCTCTGTAACACTAGCCTACTGATACGCCTAC
This sequence comes from Eleutherodactylus coqui, assembly GCF_035609145.1. Classification (NCBI taxonomy): domain Eukaryota; kingdom Metazoa; phylum Chordata; class Amphibia; order Anura; family Eleutherodactylidae; genus Eleutherodactylus; species Eleutherodactylus coqui. The sequence goes on along the minus strand of NC_089837.1, from coordinate 190,196,833 downwards.
TATTTTCTGTATAAGAGATTACAATGTACACAATAAACTCAGATTGCTCTAAGACACGACCGTGATGCCTGTGTCTATTGCTTTCTCACGGTGGCCGCCATAACCACCTCTGATTTGGAGCCCCACAGCATGTTAACGTAACATGGATTTATCCCTAACAGTAATTGGCGCCCGGACGCGGGGCTTGATGGAACAAGAGGACCACCTACACCTCGAACCCCCCCGGACCCAGATGGGATAAGGAGCCACTCGGAACCACGGATTGACAAAAACTGCGCAGTAAGGTAAGGCTTTATCTTGCCACAATCTATCCGTGCTTCCTGGCTGCTCCTTTCCTGTCCGAGGGGTAAGAAGTGCATGCCTCTTATAAATCTTCAAGCTTTTAAGAATCCATATGGTGGGCTGAATATGCTGTGCGGGTGTTTAACTGTTATTGTCTTTATTTGTTACTTTGCATGGTCAGTGTACAGAATATGAAACCCTATTGCCAATCTCTGGAAGGCATGGTATAAGTTATACCAGGGAAGCCTAAAGTATTCAGGGATAAAACCCCTGATGGGATCCTCTTATAAACATAAGAGAAGTAGTAGAGACGAGGTAAAATATGCAGGGTGAGGAAGTACAGAATATTAAACCCTCTTGCCGATCTCTGGAAGGCATGGTATAAATTGTACCAGGGAAGCCTAAAATTTTCAGGGGATAAAATCCCTGATGGGAGCCTCTTATAGGTATAAGAGAAGAAGTTGAGACGGGGGGAAATAAGCAGGGTTGGGAAGTACCGACACTTTTAGACAAGTGAGGAAGTACTGACACTTAAAAAGTAGTAACTGACATGCAAATGTTTTTGTCTTTATGTGTGTGTATAAATGGAAGGACCTGTATGAGAGTTAGACTGTGTTATATGGTGTATACTGTCCGGTAACCAGAAACGAAATGAAGCAAAAATGACCAAATGCTGAGCCAGACCACAGGGGGTGGAGCTAGGTGATGTAAGGAGATGGGAGGGAAGAACAATAGGAACAGGTCTTGCTCCACCCTCCACACAGTCCAGCCTAGGTGAGAAGTGTGTCTCCATTTTAAGTGGATGTTGGTGTATATATATGTATATTGTGGTAATGTATAGAGTGAAGGTCACTCTTAGACTCCATGTTAAGTCTCTCACTTGAACAAATGGAGTGACCAAAGGAGGGGCATCTAATTTTATTCCTGAGACTAGTTGTGTGAGATTATAGCCCAGGATTACCACAGTGCATATATGTATATACAGATTCGTGGAATATGTGGAATTCAAAAATATTGAGTTGTGTTAATTTGAATATTATTGAATTAAGATATTAATATGAGATAATTGTGTACTTGAAACACCTGATAAGTACTTTAGTCAAATTAATAACAAAAGTTCTATTTAAAGTGTAATTCATTTTCAATTAACAACAGTATTTTATTTGAAGAAGTGTACAAAGAAAATAATAATAAAAATAATAAGCCTCTTGGTGTACATAAGCCGCCAGCCATTGGCCATACTGCTAGTAAAGAGGATAAGGTGTAAAAGACTGCACAGAAAATAGTGAAACAAACAATTGTTTTATGTGTGTGAAAGAATAAAAACAATAAGCCTCTTGGTGTACATAAACCGCCAGCCATGGACAATACTGCTGGTAAAGAGGATAAGGTGTGAAAGATAGCTAAAGAAATTGGCAAATGAATATTGGTCCCCATCCCACTTATTAGGGTCCCAATCAACTACAGTATGAACCTTTTATAGTGTCTAACTCTCTTTAAAACGTAATTTGAACTAAGTCTTGCTCCTTGCAGCAATATATATTAATGGCGCTGTGAACCGGATTACGCAGAGAGTAATACACTAGATTGTTTTAAAGGAAAATTTTGATAAACTGATAGTTGAAGAATTTCTTGTGATAATCTGGCATAGTGTGAAAATGTCGCCTTTTAAGAAAATCCGCAATAGTACGAAAATGTCGGTAGCTAAGAACAAAAAAGTGTCCGATGAATTGTTAATTATGCCAGGGTGGAATAAAGCCCCCTATAATATATTGGCCGCTGAGTGGTCGCAGTGTGGTGAATATCAGTATGTGGGTAGAAATGGGCATAAGTTGTATTGTGTTTGTCATTGGGTAGCCTATTCTGAGCGAATTGTGTAAAAACCGCGGTACTAAGAGTTTTTCTTATCTATACATAATTCGCTCATTATTGGAAGTCTGGTGTACAGTAAATACAATCCCAATTTCTACTTCACATATTATCAGTCCGTATAGGAATGAATAAAACCCCCTTAGTGAGTGTGAATTTGCAGTTTAGAAGATGTTTACAGGCAGTGGAACCTGTTATACAGCTTTGCTATCTGTCTGGAGAAGTTTCTCTGTAGACTAGAGGGCCTACTTGTCTTTGCAAAGAAATGTGAATTGAGAATTGGTTATATTTGGCTGCACAGGAAAAAGGCCCGTATGTTGTATTATATGAAGTATATATATATACTGTTCAATAGCAAAGCACAGGTATATAATGTTCTCCCATTGTCGGGTCAGTTCCCTCTTTCACCTCCACCCCCTTCATCTCAATTCCAACCGTCTCCTCCCCCACCCTATGCCAAGTCATCCACTCCAAGGTCAAACATTGGACTGGAGGGATGGACCTGCTGGCATTGTGGACAACAGAACCCGGATTGGAGAGAGAGCTGCCCTTCTTGCGGAGCTCCTCGGTGCAAACCGGTTATGCCTATGCTCACTAGATCCTAGGCTAGTGAGTGAAAGCATGAGAAGGAGGACAAGGAGGAGATGCAGGAGTATATGTAAAACAGGGAAGGCAGCGGGAACTATAATCTAAAATTATGTGAAAGACTATTGTGGCACAGATTGGGATAAAATTAAACATAGAGAATTGAGAAGTGGTAAAATATTTTTAATTTGTCTGAAACATTGGGGAAAAAGAAAAAAAAATGGAGAGAATCCTCCTTGTCTCTTTCTAATATCACACAAAGAGAAGGAAGAAAGTGTAAAACAATTCTATGCCCGCCTTCAACAACATTAGTCAGATCTGGGGTATAGGGGCATAGAAGAGATGGGTAAACATGTACTTAGTATGGCCTTTGTAGAAGGTCTATTGAAATCCCTAAGGTCATAGATAATAAGCCAGAGTGGAGACAGTCTGAATCTCCGGCCCTTTTTTTCAGACAAAAGGGCATTTATGTAAAGCTAAAAAAAAAAAAATAATAAAAATGCTTGGACAAGTTCTGGCACCAAGGGTGCGCAGAATTCTCCAAACATGTACAACCAGGCATTCCAGTCTGTCCTGCAGGCTTGGACTCCGCCTGAGGGGACTGTGCTGTTGCAATATGTTAATGACCTTCCGCTTTGTGCTGAGAATCTGAAACATGTCAATCTGCATCCATTTCTCTTCTAAAAAAAATTTTTTTTTAGCAGAAAATGGCTGCAAGGCTTACAAAGGAAAAATTACAGCTTTGTAAACAAAAGGTTGTTGTCTAGCTCAAGAAGGCAGACATCTCACAGAACGACGCAGGGCTGCAGTTCAAGCCATTTCTGTATCTTCTTCTGCTGCCAAAGCTTCGCACCTTTTTGGGACTTGTCTCATACTGCCGTCCCTGGCCTTTCATGCGACAGCAGTATTGACGCAAAAACATGGAGGACGTCCACGGTCACTTGGGTATTACTCCATGAGATTGGATCCGGTAGCCCGAGGAGCCCCCTCCCGTGTCTGTGCGGTGGCAGCAGTACAAGTAATGGTTGACAAGTCTTCTGAGTTGGTCCTGAACTACCCCCCCTAGTGGTTCTCACCCCTCATGACATCCAGAGTATACTCACTCAAGTGCAACCTAAACATCTGTCTCTAGCTCGTCAAATAAGGTTGCAATGTGCTTTGCTCATGCCCCCCCTTTAATATTTCTTTTCAATGGTGAACCGGGCTACTCTTCTTCCAATCGAGTATCCTGTTTCAAATGGGGGAGGGGGTGACATAGGTGATCAAATGGGGGAGGGGGATGCATAGGTGATCTATGTATTACAGATCAGCTATTTTTAAAAATCTTTGCAAATAAGAACGTGATCTATTTGGAATAGAATATCAGCATGATTGTCTAGCATTGATGCAACAAGAAAGTTTAAGTTTTAAAGAGTTATTGAAACCCCTTGTTAATACATATTTTGAGTTGTTTTTTTTTATAGATGGTACCAGAGTGATTGACAACTCCACACCAGATATGCAGTGTTCACACAACAAGATCTCTAAAAGCAGAATGCCTCCGCATGTCTCAGCACAAGAAGCGGAACTAAAGGCCCTCACTGAGGCGTGTAGAGTGACAGAAGGTAACCATTTACACTGACTCCTGGTATGTATTCGGCATAGATCATGGTTACGGCCCAATATGGAAGGCCAGACATTTTTAAACTTCTGTAGGACAACCCATTGAGAATGGTGTAGCAGTACAGAACCTTATGAAAGCCCTACTCCTACCAGATAAAGTAGCAATCCTAAAGGTGAAAGCTCATACTAAAGCCGACACTGCAGAAGCAAAAGGCAACGCCCTCACAGACTTCACAGCAAAAGCAGTGGTCCTTAAGCCGTGGAAGAAAGAAGAAAAGAAGATACTGACCGCATAAGTCAGAGACTATGATTTGGACTTTGATAAAAATTTGAACATTGACAGTCACAAGCCAGCAAAGAAGAAAAAGATAAATGGACTAATATGGGAGCAGTAGAACAGGGTGGCGTATGGCAAACAGTCAGTAACTTGCCTACCACGATCCCTGTACCCCATGATGGCCCAGCTGATCCATAGAAAGACTCACCTATCGGAGGCAGCTATGCTACTGATGCTTGAGAGAGAAAGGGTTGCCCCCTGGATTCTCTGTAGCTGCTACATCATTTGTCCAATTTTGCATGAGCTATGCCGTAAGCAACAGGGTAGAAGTAAATTGACCACAAAGGCACTTGCCAGGACCACTCTACCCATTTCAGGGATTGCAAATTGACGACATTCAGCTCCCACGTGTTGGGAAGTATGAATATGTGCTTGTTGTTGTTGATGTTTTTCAGGTTGGAGGCGTACCCTGTTACAAAAGTAAATGAGCAGGTAACCGAAAAGAAGCTCATGAATAAGGTAATCTGCAGATACGGGGTACCAGAGGTTATCAAGTCAGATAGAGGTACACATTTCACAGGTGAAATAATGCAACACTTCATGTCTGCCCTGGGTAACTCCCAGGCATTTGACACCCCTTACCATCCACAAAGAGCCAGAAAACCATTGTGCATTATAATATTTCTCTTCAGGCAATGAAACCCTGCACCAGAGGAAAACGAAAATGGTATGATACCCTATTAGGGGGAATTAGTACAGGTGTAGGGGTTCTGAACTCTATAGATTTAGAGGTGATGAAGAATAAAATGGCTGGGGTAGGACAGGATGTTTCTAGATTGATAAATGTTCAGGCACAATGCATGCCTTCCTTGTTCCTCCCCCGATGTCTTGCATTAGGATATGATAAGGATGTATTAACGCTTTTTAATCTGGTTTTGCGGTTTAAAAGGATTTGTTTGTAAATATGAGTAAACTCATAAACTATACACAATGTAGCCTGCAATATGTATATATGATTCACGAGAGGGACAAAGCAGTCAGATGTGATGACAAATAATGAAAAATTGTGGAGAAATATTCTCAATAATGTAATTCCAGTAGCATCTTGGATACGGCCCCGGGCTGATGGTGTAGAATACTCTGATGAGTATAGCACTGGGGAAATGATTTTATGATGTAAAGGACACAAGCCTGATGTGTAAGTTTGTAGTACTACCTGTGGTGTTTGGACCGCCTCTATATGCTTTCCAATATTGGTTGTCCAAGTTCACAAGTATGATGATTTATAGTGAAAATAAAACCCATGGTATAGAGAACTGTGAAGAAACACTGGATGGCCTAGCATGCGGACGGAGTACAGCCGCATATGAGCCATGTTTCCAGCAGCCTTCAGTCAGCATATGTGATTGGACGGTGCTACCTGCTTCATCTATATGCTGATAGAAGTTGGCCCCCAATATATATGCTTTGTTACCAACCAAACTAAAACCACCAGTATGTATAATCTCACCACTCCATTGTCTGGATGTATACAGAACATGTCGGTGATACATCGGTTTACAGAAACTTACACATTTTTGCCAGATGCTGAAGCAACATTAAGGTACTACTGGCACCCAGATGCTATCCCTATGTCAACTCTGACTGTATCCTTGGGTAGAATTGTAAGACTAATGAAAGACACTGAACACCTTCAAAAGAATTTGGATGTTACTAACCTCTCCCTTATGGAATTAGAAAAACATGTATGGGTAGGAGATAAGTTGGTCAGCATAGGTACTAAGATCCAGGTAGACACAGAGTATAACTTGTATGATATTTTTACTGGATGGTCACCTACAGCAGGAAAGATGATGGATTTTATGTTTCACCCATTACTAATACTGTTTCTTTTGTTCATTCTTTTGAGTGTTTGCAACTTATGGACATTCTGTGGGATACGGAGACAAGCAAATTATCTGGAATCGCTCCCTCTACGATATCGTTAAAACAGTCATACGTAAAAGAGCAACAACAGTGGGGATCCGGCGAAGAGGATAGAAAGACCGGCAGGGGTGGCTTAGCACCCTTGATAGTACCACTACAAAGGCTCTTTTCAAGATGGACTGTTTCAAAATGGGGGATTGTGAGGGTTATGAACATATTAATTTATATATGTATGTATCTTTGATATACGTTTCCGGAGGCTGTAGGCCTAAATTGTACACTCTATTCTGTGTCCTATGAAAAGCTCTGCTAAATGCTTGTACATTTAGGTTAGTACTAGAGATGAGCGAACGTGTTCTTCCGAGCTTGATATTCGTGCGAATATTAGGGTGTTCGGGATGTTCGTTATTCGTAACGAACACCATGCGGTGTTCTGGTTACTTTCACTTCCTTCCCTGAGACGTTAGCGCGCTTTTTTTGGCCAATTGAAAGACAGGGAAGGCATTACAACTTCCCCCTGTGACGTTCAAGCCCTATACCACCCCCCTGCTGTGAGTGGCTGGGAAGATCAGGTGTCACCCGAACATAAAACTCGGCCCCTCCCGCGGTTCGGCTCAGATGCCGTGTGAGTTAGATGAGGGACAGTGCTGTTTGTACCGGAGCTGCTGTAGGGAAAGAATTGGTAGTTAGTGTAGGCTTCAAGACCCCCCAAAGGTCCTTATTAGGGCCACTGATAGCTGTGTGTTGGCTGCTGTTAGCAGTGCCATTTTTTTTTTTCTCAAAATCGGCTCTGCAGAGCGTTGCACCTGGCATTAGGGACAGAAGTGCTGCATAGGCAGGGAGAGTGTTAGGAGTGAGTGTAGCCTTCAAGAACCTCAACGGTCCTTTCTAGGGCCATATTTATCCGTGTGCAGTACTGTCCAGGCTGCTGTTAGCTGTGCTGCATTTTTTTTTTGCTTCTCAAAATCGCCTCTGCAGAGCATTCCACCCTCTATTGATACTGCAGGGAAAGAATTGTATAGGCAGGGCCACAACACAGTTATTATTCATTGAATATACGCAGTGCTGCCTTTTGCTTGTAAAACAAGTGAAAATAATTCTATTTGTCCTGCCTCTGTCCGTCCTAACGCCGGTGGACACGTGTCGGCTGCGTGTGCAACCTGTAAAAATCATACGCACCCAGCTACGTTTTACTCCTGGCTTCGCCATTTGCTTTCCTTAATTGGGAAAAAAAATACCTGCTCTGCCACAGTTAATAACTCTGCTACCCTCACGTTCTGTGACACATTAGCAGGAAAACAGCACAGTTATTAAACTTCTCATGTTCATAGAATATACGCAGTGCTGCCTTTTGGTGCAAAAAAACGGAAAATAATTCTATTTGTCCTGCCTCTGTCCGTCCTAACGCCGGTGGACACGTGTCGGCTGCGTGTGCAACCTGTAAAAATCATACGCACCCAGCTACGTTTTACTCCTGGCTTCGCCATTTGCTTTCCTTAATTGGGAAAAAAAATACCTGCTCTGCCACAGTTAATAACTCTGCTACCCTCACGTTCTGTGACACATTAGCAGGAAAACAGCACAGTTATTAAACTTCTCATGTTCATAGAATATACGCAGTGCTGCCTTTTGGTGCAAAAAAACGGAAAATAATTCTATTTGTCCTGCCTCTGTCCGTCCTAACGCCGGTGGACACGTGTCGGCTGCGTGTGCAACCTGTAAAAATCATACGCACCCAGCTACGTTTTACTACTGGCTTCGCCATTTGCTTTCCTTAATTGGGAAAAAAAATACCTGCTCTGCCACAGTTAATAACTCTGCTACCCTCACGTTCTGTGACACATTAGCAGGAAAACAGCACAGTTATTAAACTTCTCATGTTCATAGAATATACGCAGTGCTGCCTTTTGGTGCAAAAAAACGGAAAATAATTCTATTTGTCCTGCCTCTGTCCGTCCTAACGCCGGTGGACACGTGTCGGCTGCGTGTGCAACCTGTAAAAATCATACGCACCCAGCTACGTTTTACTCCTGGCTTCGCCATTTGCTTTCCTTAATTGGGAAAAAAAATACCTGCTCTGCCACAGTTAATAACTCTGCTACCCTCACGTTCTGTGACACATTAGCAGGAAAACAGCACAGTTATTAAACTTAGATTATTCCTTCACTAGAGGCAGTGGGGCCTTTCCTTTTCAAAAAAGGGAAAAAATTATATTTGGCCTGCAGTCTTGCGCCAATTTATTAGCTGCCTGTGAAATCAAATCACTGGTAATACAGCATGCTGAGGGGTAGGGGTAGGCCTAGAGGACGTGGACGCGGCCGAGGACGCGGAGGGCCAAGTCAGGGTGTGGGCACAGGCCGAGCTCCTGATCCAGGTGTGTTGCAGCCGACTGCTGCGCGATTAGGAGAGAGGCACGTTTCTGGTGTCCCCACATTCATCGCCCAATTAATGGGTCCACGCGGGAGACGGTTATTAGAAAATGAGCAGTGTGAGCAGGTCCTGTCCTGGATGGCAGAAAGTGCTTCGAGCAACCTATCGTCTACCCGCAGTTCTGCGCCGTCCACTGCTGCCAATCCGAATCCTCTGTCTGCTGCTCCTCCTTCCTCCCAGCCTCCTCACTCCACTACAATAACACCTGCTCAGGAGCGGGAACACTCCCAGGAACTGTTCTCGGGCCCCTGCTTAGATTGGGCAGCAGCGGTTCCTCTCCCACCAGAGGAGTTTATCGTCACTGATGCCCAACCATTCGAAAGTTCCCGGGGTCCGGGGGAAGAGGCTGGGGACTTCCGCCAACTGTCTCAACAACTTTCTGTGGGTGAGGAGGACGATGACGATCAGACACAGTTGTCTTGCAGTGAGGTAGTAGTAAGGGCAGTAAGTCCGAGGGAGCAGCACACAGAGGATTCGGAGGAAGAGCAGCAGGACGATGAGGTGACTGACCCCACCTGGTGTGCAACGCCTACTCAGGAGGACAGGTCTTCAGAGGGGGAGTCAAGGGCATCAGCAGGGCAGGTTGCAAGAGGCAGTGCGGTGGCCAGGGGTAGAGGCAGGGCCAGACCGAATAATCCACCAAGTGTTTCCCAAAGCGCCCCCTCGCGCCATGCCACCCTGCAGAGGCCGAGGTGCTCTAAGGTCTGGCAGTTTTTCACAGAGACGCCTGACGACCGACGAACAGCGGTGTGCAACCTTTGTCGCAAAGCTCAGCCGGGGAGCCAACACCAACAGCCTCACCACCACCACCATGCGCAGACATATGATGGCCAAGCACCCTGCAAGGTGGGACGAAGGCCGTTCAGCGCCTCCGGTTTGCACCCCTGCCTCTCCCCCTGTGCCCCAACCTGCCACTGAGATGCAACCCCCCTCTCAGGACACAGGCACTACCGTCTCCTGGCCTGCACCCACACCCTCACCTCCGCTGTCCTCGGCCCCATCCAGCAGTGTAGTTCAGCGCACCGTCCAGCCGTCGCTTGCGCAACTGTTGGAGCGCAAGCGCAAGTACGCCGCCACGCACCCGCACGCTCAAACGTTAACCGTCCGCATAGCAAAATTCATCAGCCTTGAGATGCTGCCGTATAGGGTTGTGGAAACGGAGTCCTTCAAAAGTATCATGGAGGCGGCGGCCCCGCGCTACTCAGTTCCCAGTCGCCACTACTTTTCCCGATGTGCCGTCCCAGCCCTGCACGACCACGTCTCCCGCAACATTGTACGTGCCCTCACCAACGCGGTTACTGCCACGGTCCACTTAACTACGGACACGTGGACAAGCACAGGCGGGCAGGGCCACTACATCTCCCTGACGGCACATTGGGTGAATTTAGTGGAGGCTGGGACAGAGTCAGAGCCTGGGACCGCTCACGTCCTACCCACCCCCAGAGTTGCGGGCCCTCCACTATGCTTCCTCCACTAAAGCACCCTCCTCCTCCTCCTCTGTCTCGCAATCAAGATGTGTTAGCAGCAGCATGTCGCCAGCAGTCGGTGTCGCGCGGTGTGGCAGCACAGCGGTGGGCAAGCGTCAGCAGGCCGTGCTGAAACTACTCAGCTTAGGCGATAAGAGGCACACGGCCCACGAACTGCTGCAGGGTCTGACACAGCAGACCGACCGCTGGCTTGCGCCGCTGAGCCTCCAACCGGGCATGGTCGTGTGTGACAATGGCCGTAACCTGGTGGCGGCTCTGCAGCTCGGCAGCCTCACGCACGTGCCATGCCTGGCCCACGTCTTTAATTTGGTGGTTCAGCGGTTTCTGAAAAGCTACCCACGCTTGTCAGACCTGCTCGTAAAGGCGCGCCGGCTCTGCGCACATTTTCGCAAGTCCCAGACGGACGCTGCCACCCTGCGCACCCTGCAACATCACTTTAAGCTGCCAGTGCACCGACTGCTGTGCGACGTGCCCACACGGTGGAACTCTACGCTCCACATGTTGGCCAGGCTCTATGAACAACGTAGAGCTATAGTCGAATACCAACTCCAACATGGGCGGCGCAGTGGGAGTCAGCCTCCTCAATTCCTTTCAGAAGAGTGGGCCTGGTTGGCAGACATCTGCCATGTCCTTGGTAATTTTGAGGAGTCTACCCAGGTGGTGAGCGGCGATGCTACAATCATTAGCGTCACCATTCCTCTGCTATGCATCTTGAGAAATTCCCTGCAAACCATAAAGGCAGCTGCTTTGCGCTCGGAAACGGGGGCGGGGGAAGACAGTATGCCGCTGGATAGTCAGGGCACCCTCCTGTCTATTTCTCAGCGCGTACAGGAGGAGGAGGAGGAGCATGAGGAGGATGAGGAGGAGGGGGAAGAGACAGCTTGGGCCGCTGCTGACGGTACATCGGCTGATTGCCTGTCATCCTTTCAGCGTGTATGGCCTGAGGAGGAGGAGGAGGAGGAGGAGGAGGAGGAGGATCCTGAAAGTGATCTTCCTAGTGAAGACAGCCATGTGTTGCGTACAGGTACCCTGGCACACATGGCTGACTTCATGTTAGGATGCCTTTCTCGTGACCCTCGCGTTGCACGCATTCTGGCCACGACGGATTACTGGGTGTACACACTGCTCGATCCACGGTATAAGGAGAACCTGCCCACTCTGATTCCCGAAGAGGAAAGGGGTTCGAGAGTGTTGCTATACCACAGGACCCTTGCGGACAAGCTGATGGTAAAATTCCCAGCCGACAGCGCTAGTGGCAGAAGGCGCAGTACCGAGGGCAAGGTAGCAGGGGATGTGCGTAGATCGAGCAGCATGTACATCCCAGGCAGTGCAACAGTCTTTAAGGGCCTGGCCAGCTTTATGGCTCCCCACCAAGACTGTGTCACCGCTCCCCAGTCACGGCTGAGTCGGCGGGAGCACTGTAAAAGGATGGTGAGGGAGTACGTAGCGGATCGCACGACCATCCTTGGTGACGCCTCTGCCCCCTACAACTACTGGGTGTCGAAGCTGGACACGTGGCATGAACTAGCGCTGTATGCCCTGGAGGTGCTTGCTTGTCCTGCGGCTAGCGTCTTGTCGGAGAGGGTGTTTAGTGCGGCTGGGGGAATCATCACAGATAAGCGTAGCCGCTTGTCAACCGCCGGGCCGACAGGCTAACACTCATCAAGATGAACAAAGGCTGGATTTCCCCAGACTTCTGTTCTCCACCAGCGGACAGCAGCGATACGTAAGCAATACGTAGGCTGCACCCGCGGATGGAAGCTACGTTCTCTCTCACCATCCAAAACGGGGACATTTCTGCTTCATCAATCTGTGTCTAATATTCCTCCTCCTCCTCCTGCTCCTCCTCCTGAAACCTCACGTAATCACGCTGAACGGGCAATTTTTCTTAGGGCCACAAGGCTCACTCAAATAATTTTTCTGAACAATTTTTATAAGTTTCAATGCGCTTAAAAGCGTTGGAACTGTAACTTGAACCAATTTTTCGTTACACTGGGCTGCCTCCAGGCCTAGTTACCACTTAAGCCACATTAACCAAAGCGATTAATGGGTTTCACCTGCCCTCTTGGCTGGCCATGGCCAATTTTTGGGATGTACATTAGTACTGTTGATACAGCAATTTTTGTGGGCCCTCGCCTACAGTGTAATCAAATTAATTTTTAGCCCACCTGCATTCCAGCTGACATTACCTCAGCTGTGTTGGGCAATGCAATGGGATATTTTTGTGTACCGCCGGTGGGTTCCAGGGAGCCACCCATGCTGTAGGTGCACACGGAGTTTTTAACACATCTGTACACTTGTAAAGAACCCCAGTCTGACTGGGGCATGCAGTGTGGGCCGAAGCCCACCTGTATTACGCACGACATTACTACCTCAGCTGTGTTGGGCAATGCAATGGGATATTTCTATGTACCGCCGGTGGCTTCCTGGCACCCACCCAGGCAGTGGGTCCACAGGGAGTTTAACCTACATGTGTCCACTTCTAAAGAACCACAGTCTGACTGGGGCATGCAGTGTGGGCCGAAGCCCACCTGCATTATGCACGACATTACTACCTCAGCTGTGTTGGGCAATGCAATGGGATATTTTTGTGTACCGCCGGTGGGTTCCAGGGAGCCACCCATGCTGTAGGTGCACACGGAGTTTTTAACACATCTGTACACTTGTAAAGAACCCCAGTCTGACTGGGGCATGCAGTGTGGGCCGAAGCCCACCTGTATTACGCACGACATTACTACCTCAGCTGTGTTGGGCAATGCAATGGGATATTTCTATGTACCGCCGGTGGCTTCCTGGCACCCACCCAGGCAGTGGGTCCACAGGGAGTTTAACCTACATGTGTCCACTTCTAAAGAACACCAGTCTGACTGGGGCATGCAGTGTGGGCCGAAGCCCACCTGTATTACGCACGACATTACTACCTCAGCTGTGTTGGGCAATGCAATGGGATATTTCTATGTACCGCCGGTGGCTTCCTGGCACCCACCCATGCTGTCGGTCCACAGGGACTTCACAATAGGGAATTGTACCTGCCTGTGTCTATGAATTAAAAAGCCCGGTCTAACTGGGGCATGCAGACACCTTGACAGAATGAATAGTGTGTGGCACATAGGTTCCCCATTGCTATGCCTACGTGTGCAGCTCCTGATGGCGGTGGCACAGGATTCTATTTCTCATTGCTTCTGTACAGCATTGTGGGCTATCGACCCGCCACTTTTAAAGAGGGTCGCTGCCTAGCCGTGCCAACCCTCTGCAGTGTGTGCCTGCGGTTCCTCCTCATGGCAGACGCACTTCTAAATAGACATGAGGGTGGTGTGGCATGAGGGCAGCTGAAGGCTGCGCAGGGACACTTTGGTGTGCGCTCTGGGGGGGAGGGGGGGGGCGGTTGGTCAGCATGTAACCCAGGAGAAGTGGCAGCGGAGTGTCATCCAGGCAGTGATTGTGCTTTGTTGTAGCTAGTGTGGTGCTTAGCAAAGGTATGCCATGCTAATGAGGGCTTTTCAGAAGTAAAAGTTGTTGGGAGGGGGGAGGCCCACTCTTGCCGGTATTGTGGCTTAATAGTGGGACCTGTGAACTTGAGATGCAGCTGAAACATGTAGCCCCTCGCCTGCCCTATCCGTTTCTGTGTCATTCCCATCACTTTCTTGAATTGCCCAGATTTTCACACATGAAAACCTTAGCGAGCATCGGCGAAATACAAAAATGCTCTGGTCGCCCATTGACTTCAATGGGGTTCGTTGTTCGAAACGAACCCTCGAGCATCGCGGGAAGTTCGTTCCGAATAACGAGCACCCGAACATTTTGGTGTTCGCTCATCTCTAGTTAGTACTTAATTACATTAAGTAGAGGTGTAATCTTAAATGTCCATCATGTCTCCAAGAGCTTGTTTATCTCGTTACACTGATCAAAAGGTTGTGTGGAATGCTTTGTTTTTAACTGCTGTCTAGGTAGGGCATGTGATTAAAATGTAGATTGTGATGATAATGAGGGTACCAGACACGATGTCTACATACAAACAAATAAAGCATTGTTTATAGAGAAGACACAATTATTTACCAGTAAAACAGGTCGACCTCTGTAACACTAGCCTACTGATACGCTTACTATTTTCTGTATAAGAGATTACAATGTACACAATAAACTCAGATTGCTCTAAGACACGACCGTGATGCCTGTGTCTATTGCTTTCTCACGGTGGCCGCCATAACCACCTCTGATTTGGAGCCCCACAGCATATTAACGTAACATGGATTTATCCCTAACAAAGGGATATGCTAATAATTGACTGGTGCAGACAGACTGCTGTGTGCCTGCAACTGGGAGGAAGAGGAGGTGTTAGTACTTGAGGAATGTTGTGTCATCCACTCTATGATCTGTTCTGTGTACTGCAGACGTAATGCACAGGCAGAACCAATTCTAAGAAACGACAGTGGCTGGCAAGTTGGCCTATCCTCTACCACCATCACAGACACCTCCAATACCCCTTGTTTTCTTTATTTTTCCTTTTTCCTATTTAATGTAGATTTTTGTTTACCTTTCAGGGTAGTTTTATTCAACTTATCAGTTAACTTTGTAGTTTGCAGAAAACCACTGCTAGCTGTGTATGGCCTGCAAATAATTTGTAGTGGCTGGATTGGTGACTTTGAATGACATCTGAGGCCACCAACACACACTATCTGTATTTCTTGTTTCCCTGTTTGGTTTTCTTTTTGTGTTATATTAAGAAAAAAGCATTGCCAACTAAATAAACCAGAATCCCCCAGAGGAATATGTGAGTACAGAAGGCCACAGAGTCTAGCTTGTATCTTTATGATCTGTCCTTGTTAAGAACAGTGTCATTGAATTCCCCAAACTCCACTGCTAGCTGCGTAAGGCCTGCAAATAATTAGTAGTGGTCGACTAGTGACTTCGAACGACGTCCAAGGCCGCTAACACACACTGTGTGTATTTACTATTTATCTATTTGGTTTTCTTTTCTTTTATATTAACAAAAAAAGAACTGACAACTAAATAAGCTACAATCCCTGGAAGGCACAATATGTGAGAACAGAAGGACACAGAATGCAGCCTGTATCTTTATTAGCTATCCCTGCTTGCTACAGCATAATTGAATTCCCCAAACTCAACTGCTAGCTGTATAAGACCTACAAATAATTCGTAGTGGCTGAACTGCTGAGGCCACAAACAGAGAACTGCAATATTCTCACGGGCAGGTCTGACCTCGCATGTGGGATTCCTGCAGTGGAGTTCAAAGTGCACGGCCGGTGACCCCAGCATACCTCACCACCATCTTCTTCCCTGCTGCGGATGTGCTGGTCAGAGCTCCGATGCAGTACAGAGGATGCTGCACTATCGCTATGGCGATGACGCGGCTCCCACGACCATTCTGCAATGATGACTGCTCGGGACGGACAGCTGCCATTGGCTTCAACAGAAGCCAGCCATGTGTAGCCCGCACAAAATCACAGCATGCTGCGATTTCTCCCCTGCAAGTGCAAAATCGCAATCAATTTCTGCTCGTGTGCAGAAAATCGTTTATTCTCATAGCATGCTATGGGCTGGATTTGCTGCAGAATCCAGAGGCGAAATCCCGCCCTAGATTTCCAAATGCAAATCCGCCTGTGTCCAGCAGGCCTATAGCATAGTTTGTCTGTCTGCTTTGCTGCCACACATGTTAACAGAAGCAAAAATGTACCCTCTTCCAATGTGCAGACCATGTTTTGTATAGACATACAGCAACTTTCTCGACTCCCTCCAATAGAATACTGTTAAAGTTATTTGCTGGTATACAGTCTTTCACACCGAGCAGCAACATATCCTCTGTAGAATATCTGTCCCTATTAACAACAGACCATATGTTATGTAGACATATAAACATGATGCAGCTTCTCTCATTTTCCTCCAATATAACGCTGGTATAAAAGCTTTCACACCAGCAGCAATTTATCCCCTGTAGAATATCTGGCCCTACCAGACTACATTATATAGACATATAATCATGCAGCTTCTCTGTCCTGTGCTCAAGTATAAAATGGCTGCTAGTTATACTGGGTCTATGTTATATATGGCTAGGTCATGTGATGCATGTGTCCAATGAAACTGTTGCCGAGATGCAAGATGAACTCTGCCAAGCAGGCATTATGGGAAATTTGAATTTCCTGAAATTTTCACCATAAAATGTTTCAGTTTAACTCGATTCAATTTTGCAAAAGTTGTGATGATTTTATTGTCCGGCCCATTAAGATGAGCAACACTAGTCATAGTAAATGCAACACACATAAAATGATCATTAATTTTGACTGAAATTAGTAATTTCTGTAAACATAAATAGAAGTCTAGATTATAATCTCTGTTTACTTTATCAATACTCGAATTTAATTTGCAATTTAATTCCTGAAATAAAGAAAAGGGGATCCCAAAAATATTGCAAGGTGCTTTGGTACAGTGATCCTTTATAGCATGATATTCTTACAACTCACCTATTCTCTGTATCCAATAATATATCTGCGTCTATGTACTGAGCCAGCAGTTCAATCATCTGCTCCACTTTTTCCAAAAGAACAGAAGACAGAGTACATTCATCTTCATCCACATCTTCTCTGTTGTAAAGATTCGCTACAAGTAGATCAACATGTTAGTGGGTTTTTGTGCTGCTTTATGTAGATTTTAGTGCACAGTTAAATGGGGATTGCTGATATATGTATAACGTCAGTCTTAAATATAGCACAATGCAGATATCTAATTAAAGTGGTTCCCCAGGACTACAAAAGTGATAGCATATATTTAGGATAGCAAATCAATATCAGATTAGTGGTGATGCAACTAAAGGCACTCGTCCCATTCAGCTCATTGAAGGTGCCACAGCAGCATGCCTAATAAAGAGAACATCGTCCTGCACCATTAATAAAATCATTTATTTTTTATTATTCCATTGTATTAAAACAGGATAAAAAGTCCACAGTGACTAAATGTGGACACGTGTCAAGCCACAAGTGACTCTTGTTCACAGCATTAAATAAAATGGAACTACAGTTCAATTTAAAACCCACAAGACCAATCCTGGAATGGTAACACTGTGCAACACAATTTTTGTAACAGATAAGCAGATAGGTGGCTCATAGTAACTTTAGTGTGCTGAATTCAAATATGATATCCGTTTTTTTCTGCCACGTAAGGTTTTCTAATTATGGGGAATAATGTAATCCAATTGCCGTTGCCCTTTATTTTTTGGAAATATGCCTATAGAATTAATCCAGTTGGCTCTCCATTAACCTTGCTTAATAAAAAGAATAACAAAAGTGCTTGCACAACTAATTCGCAATCACTGTTACACACCGTGTGCTGACTGAACACTATAAGGGTAGGTTTATGTAACATATAGGGTATGTTTCCACGTGGCATCATCCAACAGTAAGTTGTAATTACTAGAGATGAGCGAGCATACTCGTCCGAGCTTGATGCTCGTTCGAGTATTAGGGTGCTCGAGATGCTCGTTACTCGAGATGAGCACCACGCGGTACTCGTCTCGATTAAACGAGCACTGACCATTGAATTCAATGGAGCCGGCAATACAGCCGGCTCTATTGAAAGCAATGGCTGCCGGCGTACGCGGGATGAATTGTCGGGAAGGGCTTAAATATATAAGCCCTTCCCTACAATTCATCCAGAAATGTGTAAAAATAAAAAATATATATATACTTACCTGGTCCCGGCAGACGGAGTTCAGCGCGGCAGGCTGCAGTTCTCCTGAACTGCTCTGAACAGCTGTGAGTAGTATTCAGCAGCCGGGGATTTAAAATCCCCGCCTGCTGAATGAGATGCCTCTGATTGGCTCTCAGCTGTCCCTGCGCTGAGCCAATCAGAGGCAGCCCTCACTCACCCATTCATGAATTCATGAATGGGTGTGAGTGAGGGATGCCTCTGATTGGTCAGGCTGTGACCAATCAGAGGCCTCTCATTCAGCAGGCGGGGATTTTAAATCCCCGGCTGCTGAATACTACTCACAGCTGTTCAGAGCAGTTCAGGAGAACTGCAGCCTGCCGCGCTGAACTCCGTCTGCCGGGACCAGGTAAGTATATATATATTTTTTATTTTTACACATTTCTGGATGAATTGCAGGGAAGGGCTTATATATTTAACCCCTTCCCGACAATTCATCCCGCGATCGCCGGCAGCCCATTGCTTTCAATGGAGGCTGCTGTATTGCCGGCTCCATTGAATTCAATAGACTAACATCGTTCTGCCAGGACCAGGTAAGTATATATATATTTTTTATTTTTACACATTTCTGGATGAATTGTAGGGAAGGGCTTATATATTTAAGCCCTTCCCGACAATTCATCCCGTGTACGCCGGTAACCCATTGCTTTCAATAGAGCCGGCTGTATTGCCGGCTCCATTGAATTCAATGGGCTAACATCGTTCTTCTCTGCCACAGCTGTTACAGCTGTGGCAGAGGAGAACGATCTTTACGCTGACAGTGGGGGGGGGGGGGTCTCACTCTTGCCGCTATTGTGGCTTAATAGTGGGACCTGGGAACTTGAGATGCAGCCCAAAATGTAGCTCCTCGCCTGCCCTATTCGTTTCTGTGTCGTTTCCATCACTTTCTTGTGTTTTGCAGATTTTCACAAATGAAAACCTTAGCGAGCATCGGCGATATACAAAAATGCTCGAGTCACCCATTGACTTCAATGGGGTTCGCTACTCGAAACAAACTCTCGAGCATCACTGAAAGTTCGACTCGAGTAACGAGCACCCGAGCATTTTGGTGCTCGCTCATCTCTAGTAATTACTGACGGTGTTTTTACAGGTCATTGGTTAGACTAATTAAAAGAATCAAAATCATAAAACAGAAATACATGTTTAGTATCACTGCGTCCGTAACAGTCCGATCTATCAAAGTAGTGCATTATTTACCCCGCACGGTGAACATTGTCCATAAAAAAAATTTTAAATGCCAAAAATGTGCTTTTTTTGTTATTCTGTCTCCAAGAAAAAATGCACTAAAAAGTGATCAAAAAGTCGTATGTATTTCATGATGGTACTAACAGAAATTACAGGACGTCCCGCAAGAAATGAGCCCTTGCACAACAATGTGGATGGAAAAATAAAAATGCCATTGTGCACAGAAGATGGCGGCGAAAAATTATTTTAAAAAAATTAAATGTCTTTGAAAAAAAATTAAAGTAGTTCAGCAAAAAAAGCTACATAAGTTTGCTATCGTAGTAATTGTACTGACCCCTAGAATAAAGTTATCATGTCATTTTTGTTGCACTTTGTGCGCCGTAGAAACAAGACGTACCGAAAGATGGCAGAATTTCAGGTTTGTTTTCATTTCACTCCACTTAGACCTTTTTAATAGTTTTTCAGTACATTATATGGTACATTAAATAGTACCATTGAAAAATCCAACTCATCCCGCAAAAAACAAGCCCTCATACAGCTACATCGATGGATAAATAAAGGAGTTATAATTTTTTTAAATGAAAAAAATGCTCTGTCACTAAGGGGTTAAATAACTTGAAAATGAGACATGCTGCTATTATTCAGTTTTACCAGTGGAATCAGCATGTTTTAATTTTACAGAAACATATCAATTACTTTCGGTTACAACATTTTTTTTTTAAATTTGTTGCACAGTGATAATTAACATATGGGAATAAAATCAGTCTGTGCTATACTACATAAGCACGTATTTCTACACTTTCAGTAAGTATACAGAAGATCATTTTTCTAGTTCGGCCCCTTAGGATGCCTTATAGTTAATTCAAGTATCCAAAAAGCCTCACGGATCAGGACTGATTTTCTCCAATCTTCCCCTCTGGACGGTACATTTACTTTTTCTACGCCTTTAAAGCAAAAGCTCTACAAAGAGTCATTATGTTTGTTCACAAAATGTTTAACCGCACCAGAAATTTGCAGTAATTTTTTCTCTATCCCTGCTAAATGTTCTGCAGTTCCAGTTTTTAGATTGCGGATGGTGCAGCCCAAGAACATAAGTCTGCATAACATGCAGGTTACAACATAAATTACATTACGAGGATCACAATTTCTAAAATGCTTGAAGTTAAACTGCTCAAACCATGGCTTGATGCAAAATTCCTTTGATTTCTCTGCAGAAGTGGAGATATTGCAGCGAGCGCCACCACAAGCATGAAACCCCCCATCTGTACAGATAGCCAGTTATTATTGTGTTTCCTGCTAGGTTTAAATTCACTTGGGGATAAAAGGCTAGCCATAGCTCTGCCACGCTTAGGCTGGCTGCACACGGCCGTGACGGTCTCCGCCGCGAAATTCCGCGGCGGAGCCTGTCACGGCGCCCCCCAGAGACCCCAATACTTACCTGCAGAACCGGCATCTTCCGTCCCGCATTACACTTCGGCGCGCCTGCGCAATAGAGCGCGTGACGCGCCGCAGCGTCATGTGATGCGCCGGCCGCGTCATATGACACGCCCACAGCGTCACATGATGCGCCGGCCATGGGCGGGGAAGTGGTTTTACGCTATCTTCCGCTGTGCTACAGCGGAAGATAGTGTGACGGACGGCTTCCATTGACTGCAATGGAAGCCGTCCGCGTGTACACCCGCGGCAAATAGAGCATGCCGCGGGTGGGGTCGGGTGATTTTACGGTGCGGAATTCTGCTATGGAATTCTGCACCGTGAGCCTTGCGTTATTAGGTTCAATAGAACCTTATAGCTGCGGGCAATGCGGCGGATTTTTGCCGCGTTTTTTACGCGGCAGAAATCTGTCCGTGGGAAGGAGGCCTTAGAGAACTGAGAGCAGTAGCAAATTCTGCAGCATTTCCACATCCAAAAAAGTGAAAAACCACAGCATTGGCCATCTCTTATCTGTAAAATAAAAACCCTTATTGTCAGGGCTCCACCACATGACAGTTTTTGTGCAGGTATTTGCACATGCAAAATCTGTATGCGCTAAACACAGTGAATAGAACCCATTGATTTCAATACATTCGTTCTCATAAGCATGTTTTGCGTGCACATGTCATGCGCATGCAAAGAAATCGGTCCTACTCTATTTCCCTGCACTTTGCGCAGCAAAAGTACCTTAGAGGTCTATGAGAGGTGCTAAAATATGCAAGGGAAGGGTGTGACACTGCGCAAAATACAGGAAAAAGAACACATCTGTACATTATTAAGCTGTAATTCATTATTAAATTCACGGAAGGAGTGTGTCATGTGCATGTGTGAACTGGCCTCGCATGTGCAAAGATTACAGAAATATGTGTAACATGCAGATTATGTACCTCTTCAAACCTCATTTTTGCGCTTAGGCTCATGTGACGCAGCCCTTAAATTTAAAGATTTTGAACTTCAATAACTAGTCAAAGCAGGTAATAATGTTCTCCTGAAGCGAATCACTGTACAGACTACATTGTCTATCAGGTGGGATATCTTCTGAGCATCTTTGAGTTTTCTTCCTTTCTCCTTCACATTTTTTTATCTATATGCATTGCTAGTTGTAGCATGGGAATCACTGTGATCACAAGTAGACTGTAAAAACTTTCCATACTAGAACTAAGTCACATGAGAAATATTTTTGTGGCTCACCCCCTTATCCTTTGTTTTCTTCTTTAGAAAAAAATTGGGATTGCTACCCTGTCACCAGGTGTGCACCTGATTATTACTATAGTTTTCTAAATCACACTCATACTCTTTGTGTTTTACATACATCACAGATGTTTACAACTCACTAATATTTATTTGCATGCTATCCTCAAACTTGGAAAAGTCACTCAACAATTTATACTTATCTGTATCTTCACAGAGTTCCCCAAAGGAATTTTGTAATTCCATAACTTTTTGTCCTTTATGTTCAACTATGAGTCCCATAAGTGATAAGGAACATTGAGTACGGATGTTCCACTTAACCATAAAATCTGTTGAATATACTGTGGTTGGGATCTTCTTCAAGCATAGTCCACGTGGGAGCGTGTTCTTATCTATGTACGTCTTTAATGTTATGATCCATCAACGTTTTCAATTCAGGCATCAGTGCCTGATGTCTGCATTGAAACTTATCTCTGGAAATTGTCAGATCAGAATTAACTACTTGCATCTCTCCAAAGCCCTGAGCTAATTTACTTGTAGGGCTTGTGCTTGTCTCCATAGCAGGAGGAAAGAGTTCACACAATGGTAAGTACAGGCTTAAGAATAATAAACACAATCCTGTGATTATACATATAGCATGAAAAAAGAAAAAATTGGAAACTAATACAGATGTGAATAAACGTCATGCAAGGACTAACCTGGCATATGGCAGGAAGAAATCCAAAAAATGGAAAAAAAAAGTCCAGCACAAAAGATGTGAAAAAATATAAAAGCAAATATTTATTGATCTATTTAAAACTATATGCAGAAAAGATTAATTAGAAGCTGTTATGTAAATCGCATTCCCATCAGGGAGAAAAATAAGTCAGAACTTGTTGACGTGTTTTGGATGCTGGTCCTTACCCATCACATATACATATATTACATATATCTTCTTACATGTATAACACCACACCCTTTTGTAGTGTGATATCGCTCAAGCGATAATTAAAATCTATTTAGAAAAAGTATTTGAAAACACACACCTTGCTGCAATAGTAAAGCCAAAAAAAACACTAACATCCTGTTTTATGTTCATACTTTTAGGCCTAATTCCCACGGATGGATTTCTGCCACGTTTCACGTAGTGGAAATCTGCGGCATTAGCCCACAGGTATTAGGTTCTATTGTTCATTCTTTCAATGTTCACGCTGCGGAATTTTACCGCGGAATTCTGCAGAGTAAAAGCAATTGCGGCATGTTCTAAGTGCCACAGAAAAACACGCGGCTGGGTTCCTTTGTAGTCAATGGAAGCTATCCGTCACGCGATACTTCCACTGTGAGCACAGCGGAAGTATCGCATGATTACGCGTCACCGCCCACTGCTGGCCGCGTCATTGTCCACTGCCGGTGCGTCATGCAATGCACTGCGCATGCGTGTCGGCTCGCCGGACGGGACTTGCGCAGCGGATCCGGAGAGGTGAGTATAGGGTCTTTGGGGGGTGCTGTGTCGTACTCCGCCGTGATATTCCGTTAGCGGAGTTTGACACGGCTGTGAGCATGACGCCTTAAGAATGAGTGTTTCAAGTGAGAAAATCCCCATTGTTTCCCTGTTTAGAAGTTTCTATGATCCCCATCCCTGAGAGTTTTAAGGCCCTTTTACACGCAAAGATAATTGTTTAAAGCCACCTGCAGATGGGCAGAATTAAATTGTGAAATACGCGATCGGCACCCATGTGGACGATCCGCTGTTTCAGCCCATACGCAAAAATGAGTGTCTGCATCTCCGCGTACACATGTGGATATGAATTGCGGTGTCTGTGTGCGGGAAAAAAAATTGCAGCATGCTCTATTTTTGCGCAGATTCCATATGGACTCGCTCCATTGCTTTCTATGGAAGCGTTCAAATCTCAGTGCTTCCTCAATCCAATTGCAGATTGGCACGGATTTTAACGCTGATAGATCACAGGTTGCTAGGAGACTATATAACAAAATGAATAAAAGGAAGTAGGAATGTGAGGAAAAGACAGTGCAGCACTGATTTTTTTCAGAGAAGAACACACCATTGTCCATTGCAGTAGGCGGGGTATTCGATATGGACAGGGTTATTGCTCTCCCAAACCAGGAGAGCAGTATGCCGTTCTGGAAGCGGTTTTTAGCTTTCACCACCACAAAAGCACAAGAGAATGTCATCTGGGCATTAACCTTTTGTATAGAAGTGTTTTTCCTGGGGAATGGGAAACTTTCTGACATAATCGTCTGCCTGCAAAACATTTGCTTGAAAAATAACCGCATCTGCGATCGTCCCCAAACACTTTCCATGATGAATCACAGGTCTTCCGCAGTGGAAATCCGCTTGCGGAATCCAACTCTGCTGTGTGCAGACAGCCTATACAACCACAGGACTGAAGGAACTTCAAGCGAACTGCTGACATTTTTAAACAACAAATTAATTGCTTTAATCTGTGTCTTCCTTCACAGGGCGCGTGCTTATACAATGCTTATTGCAGAAACACCTAACACAGCTGAGCAAACATCCGACCAACACATTCCATTGTTCTACTTTTGGCAGAGTAAACATGGCACTTACTGAATATGCAAAGTAAACAAAGCCATCACTAAGCTGCTGGAACCACTGAACTGCATTCAAACTGAAAGAATTTCCGGCAACCAAATGATGGATTTTAGGCCAGCCTAAAAACATTGGCTAACGACAATTAAAAGAATAGTGCAGAACTGCCAGCGTTTACATGTAACGATTTTCGCTCACTTTCTGCTGTTTGAACGAATTTTAAGCGTTAATTGTTGCATGTAAAAGGGCCTTTAGTAACTCTTTCAATCCATGAGAAAGAGAAGCAACTACAATCCCCTCCATGCTTGACCAGAAAATCCTTAAACACCATGGGGATGTTCAAACCTTCTCAGTTGATAACATCAGACAAATGTAGTCTGATTCCTTCTCTAAGCGGTCCTGTTGTACAACCTACATACTGAATGTTACCACAGGTGTAACTATAGGGGATGCAGGGGATTTGATTGCACTGGGGCCCAGGAGCATTAGGGGGCCCATAAGGCCTCTCTTCTCCATACAGGGGGACCTATTAAAGGAGATGTCCCGAGGCAGCAAGTGGGTCTATACACTTCTGTATGGCCATAATAATGCACTTTGTAATATACATTGTGCATTAATTATGAGCCATACAGAAGTTATAAAAAGTTTTTTACTTACCTGCTCCGTTGCTAGCGTCCTCGTTCCCATGGAGCCGACTAATTTTTGGCCTCCGATGGCCAAATTAGCCGCGCTTGCGCAGTCCGGGTCTTCTGCTTTCTTCTATGGAGCCTTTCGTGCAGGATGCCGGCTCCGTGTAGCTCCGCCCCGTCACGTGCCGATTCCAGCCAATCAGGAGGCTGGAATCGGCAGTGGACCGCACAGAAGAGCTGCGGTCCACGGAGGCAGAGGATCCCGGCGGCCATCTTCAGAAGGTGAGTATGAAGACGCCGGACCGCCGGGATTCAGGTAAGCGCTGTGCGGGTGGTTTTTTTAACCCCTGCATCGGGGTTGTCTCGCGCCGAACGGGGGGGGGGTTTAAAAAAAAAAAAACCCGTTTCGGCGCGGGACATCTCCTTTAATAAAGCATTATAGTTGGGGGTCCCGTTACAGATTTTGCATTGGGGCCCAAAAGCTTCAAGTTACGCCTCTGAATGTTACATATGTTACAAGTAACTAAACACACTACGTAGGTACTATTGCAGCTAAAAAAATTGTTTAATTCAATAGGTTTTACCTGTTGTAGAAGAATTAAATGATTTCGATTTATTTGCATATTTACATGCGTAAGGCTGGGCTTGGACAGCCGTAATTTGCTGTGTGCTGCCCGTCGGAGACACACGTATTGCAAGTTCGCAGGGACATTGCGTACTTGCTGCTTGCCGCCAATTATTATGCATTATCTTGGCGTGCAAGTGTGCACAATACGTGCCAACATAGTACATTTCTTGCACATGTTTTTCGTGCAATTCATGTGAGCGGCAATATGGCCGCCAATTGGAGATTGATAAAGCATAACCCGCACACAGAATATGCTACACCAACACGGTCGTGTGAGCCCAGCCTTACATTGGTTATGACCACATTTGTAGAAAGCTATGGTAGAAAGCCTCGAGTTCTTAATCCCCTCATTGCTGTTAAACATACTGGGGGAGAGTAAATTAGCTTACTTATAGAAACATTTTTTATCATCAGTCCAAATTTTTTGTAATATTTTATCCTGGTAAAGCAAATATTTCCTCGTTAGTTACACATTACGTACGTTTCATTAAAACGTAAAAAGTTTGGTACCGTGTTAGCCAGAAGAGCAAAGTGTGATTGCTCCCAGCAAGAGAAACCAAGTAATCTTGTAGATATGATACCTTTTAATGGCTAACAAAAATACACGATGTTACAGCAAGCTTTCAAACCTACTCAGGGTTCTTCGTCAGACATAGTGACATTGACATTGCATACTCATTGACACTGACAAAACATATCACAAGCAGGTCTTGTATTTTCTACAACTTATAGTAATAACTACTCCGAGATTTAAAATATTTTCTTCAAATATCTTTCTACCTTGACACAGAATGAGATAATGGATAAAATTATCATACAGGAGTTAAATAAGTGGCCAAGCGTGGCAGAGTTTTGGCTAGCCTTTGATCCCTGAGGGAATTTAAACCTCTCAAGAAACGCAATAATAATTGGCTATCTGTACAGGTGGGGGGTTTCATGCTTGTGGTGGCGCTCGCTGCAATATCTGCACTTCTGCAGAGAAATCAAAGGACTTTGCATCAAGCCATGGTTTGAACAGTTTACCATCAAACATTTTATGAATTGTGATTCCCATCATGTAATTTATGTTATAACCTGCAGACTTATGTACTTTGGCTGCACCATCCACAAACTTAAAACCAGAATTGCTAAACATTTAGTAGGGATAGAGAAAAAAATAACTGCATATTTCTGGTGTGCTAAAACACTTTGGGGACAAACCTAATGACTCTTTGTAGATCCTTTGTTTTAAAGGCGTAGAAAAAGTAAATGTATTGTCCAGAGGGGAAGATCGGAGAAAATTGGTCCTGATCTGTGAGGCTTTTTGGATACTTCAGTTATCTACAAGGCATCCTAAGGGGCTTAACTATAAAAATGATCTTCTGTATATTTACTGAAAGTGTAGCAATTGATGCTTACATGGTATAGCACAGACTGATTTTGTTTCATTGTTTGAGTCACGCCCACATGTTAATTACTATCTCAGGATTGGTCTTGTGGGTTTTAAATTGAACTTTATGTTCATTTTATTTTATGCACAGTAAACGGGTATTATTGTATCTTGACGCCACCGGAAGGTAGGGGTGTAACAGCCCTTCAATCGAGAGACGGCCCTGTCACACCCCTACCTCCCAATTGGCTGCCAGTACCTCTGCTGTGCCCCCTGTTCCTCTGTGTCCCCCCCTTCTCCTGTGCCTCCTCCTATCACCCCTTGTGCTGTGTCCTTGTGTGCTTCCCCCCCCCTCCCAGCGTAGCTGATCGTTATTGTCTGGCGTGATTCTCGGACCCCTCCTTCGCCTCAGTTCCGTGGTTTGGCGGGACGCCGGCAGGTTTGGAGAGCTGGATGCGGTCCCCGGAGCACCGTAGCCTCACATTGTCCCGATGCAGCGAAGGGGAAAACGCTATGCTCCTGCTCTTCTCCGTGGCCGTCGCTATGTGGAGACCTGCCCGCCCTGCTCTCTGCTGCAGCGTCTGTAGTGTCAGTGGGGACCTTGGAGCTGCATCCTCGTCCTGTGCTCCATGGCTGGCAGCGCCACTATGTGGACACCTGCCCGCCCTGCTCTGTGCTGCAGCGTCTGTAGTGTCAGGCGGGAGCTCAGAGGATGCGGTGGAGGGGAGAGCTCCATGGTCCTCCTGTGGTCAGTGGGCCCCACCGCTTTGTGTACACCTGGCCGCCCTGCTCTCTGCTGCAGAATCTGTAGTGTCAGGCGGGAGCTCGGAGGATGCGGCAGAGGGGAGACCTTCATGGTCCTCTTGTGGTCCGTGGCCGCCGCCGCTTTGTGGACACCTGGCCGCCCTGCTCTCTGATGCAGCGTCTGTAGTTACTGCAGCCTGTGCTGGAGGCTTAGGGGTGGTTTTTGCACTCAGGCTTACATTTTTAGCTGTACATGCTGCCATGTACAGGGGTGACATGGCACCATGTAGAGCTAATAATGTAAGGCTAACTGCAAAAACCACCCCTAAGCCTCCAGCACAGGCTGCAGTGACTATGAAAGGTCCTAGGACTTTCAAGGACCTTTTGCAATATGCCAATCGGGAGGTAGGGGTGTGACAGGGCCGTCCCTCCATTGAAGAGCTGCCACACCCCTACCTTCTGGTGGCGTCAAGATACAATAATACCCAGTGAACAAGAGTCACTTGTGGCTCAAACGCGTCTGCGTTTAGTCACTTTGGACTTTTAATCCTGCCTTTCTACAATGGAATAATAAAAAATAAATAATTTTATTGGAAATGCTGGACAATGTTCTTCTCTTTATATGCATTTATGGACTGATTGCGAGGAGCAGTTCAAGGCACTCCGTGCATCTTAGAGCTGGGGGGATTGCTGTGGGAGCACTTCTACATATATTCTAGACTGTGCCTAATAGATCACCTCAGTCCTATTCATTCTAAACTGTAATATGAGACACAGCCACTACTAAACATATGGTGGTAGCTGTGCCTGACAAATAATGAAGTGTGAGCACTACAGCCCTTAAGTAAGCTGATCAGTGGGGTTGGTCAGATATTGATGGCCATTAGTATTATAGTTCTAGAGAAGCCATCTATCTATTTTATTTATCACGTTTTGCTTGCATCATTCAGTAGATAGGAACCCATACAACCTCTTTCAATGAAAGAGTCTAAGTAGTCATCCTGGATTCATGCAACATTATAGTCTGATGTAAACAGAAAATAAATTAGCTGTTTTCACAAACAATAGCACAGGGCTGTATCTAGAGCTCATGCTTCCCTAGGCATTAAGCCTGAATACACCCCCATTAAAGCCATAGCTACACTTGTCAATGTATCGTCAGTATTTGATAGTTTATGAGCAGTTATAATGATAAATGGTCATGATGAGGGTCCTATTGCATGAGCTGTAGTATTCTGGAGCAAAGCCCTAAGTACACGTCTCCGAATGTTTTCCAGCTTTCAGTTACAATAGGTGCTTTCAAGTGGTACACACAGTAAAGGCCCACTTACATGCAAAGACAATCTTTCAAAGGATTGAAAGATTATTAGTTTTAGCAGCCGTTTTGCATAAAGTGTTAATGGATACTAATGTCCATTAACACTTCATCAGCTTCATTTGCATGTAGAGGGGCCTCCAAGAGCTGTTTGTAGATCCTAGCATGTGGTCTGAGCTCTGCACACAGCTCCATTATTCTCGCATTGGCTGTGGACAGAATACAATGTAATCTCTGACTCCCATGCAGAACACAGCGTGCGGTCCCTATTATCTCTCTCTGGCTGAATGATGAAAGTGCACGGAGGTCATATGGTCTACTAATACAGATCTGCCTGGCTTCCATGTGCTGCTCCATAGACTCTGTTAGGTGTCTTAAGCACAGAAATAGTCTCTCTTGGAAGCATTGGCCTTCATACCTCTATACAAATAAAATCTGATAGAGGATACCACAATTATATGGACACCATAATATGGCTCCATAGAACTTGAAGGTTCTATGACACTGTAATATGGCCATGTGAATGCCATCAAATCATAACCTTAGGGCTTAATCTTGAGAAGTGACAGATTTGTTAATGTTCAGACCTAACAAAGTGAACTGTGTTCTTAAGAACTGTTATTAGGAAGACTTTAGCTCTTCTTAATTAATATTTATTTAGAATGGGTTAAAATAAAGGTTTTTACAGTATTCAAATTTGCTAATACACACCTAACATGTGTTTCTCCTCATTTGAAAGCCCATTTACTCTATATTCTTTCTTACTTGGTGAGAATTCATCATTTTTCACATTGAATACTACTTTCGTAAAACTGTCCTCACATTTCGCAGATGCTACATATAGCATAGAGGAGTCTGCTACAAACTTCTGGAAGGAGATGGAAAATATGAGATTCAGAGCCAGTAAATTAATGATATTCAGACCAGTCTGCAAATAATACTTTACAGCATAAGGCCTCATGTCCATAGGCATAATTCATTTAGCAAATCCGCACGTGTCTCCCGCACGTGAAATCTGCAGATCAATTTTCCCATAGGGAATCATTGACTATCTGCAGTTGTGTTTTATTTCAATTTGCAGATTTCAAGAGCGGGAAAAAAACCACAACATGCTCCATTTTAGGCCTCATGCACACATGAAAAATTGAACAGCGGATTCCGTGCGTGTCAGCAAATGCGGGTAATCTGCTGCTAAATGTGCTCATTGATGTGTGTGTAGATTTCTCACACCACACACACCAGGAGATTTTATTTGTGGCCGCTACGTGCCGAAATAAAATCGCAGCATGCTCTATTTTCTTGCGGACGCCGCAGGGATGGCTTCCGTTGCAGTCAATGGAAGCAGTCTCTGCCGCAGAACACCCACAACTGTCACTGCGGATGTTCCGCGGATCCGTGGAAAAAAAGGAGATTCAAAAAAGAAAAGGCACTGCGCATGCGCCAGGCGTGTCGGCTGCCATGTCCTGGCGCATCCGCTGTACTGAAGAAAGAAGAAGGAGAAGACCCGCACTGGATCCAGAGAGGTAAGAACCTGTCTTTTAATGCACATATCTGTGGGCACGGGCGGATTCCGCTACGGGATTTAGCAGCAAAATCCGTGCGTGCCTGTGTGCATGAGGCCTTAACGCGGATCACGCACAGATGGATGCACTGCGGATTTAAAGGTTAAATTCACTTAGGAAGGTGGGGAGAAGGCTGGGAGGTGGGATTGTGTTTTTTTCACATGCAGACGATCTGCAGTATACCCGTATGTAAAAAACCTGCAATCCATGATCTGCTGCAAGCCAAAAAAATACAATTTAAAGATCATCCACAGTGCATCTGCTGCAGAAATCTGCATCAAATATCCGCACAGGCCATTTTATGCCCATGGACATGAGGCCTAAAAGTAAATATGATAATGAAAAACCTGTATTAGGATATCAGACTAAAAATAACATTCTATTACTGATGAACAGGCTGCGAAAGAGATAGGCATTGAGATAGACAAATGGAAACATGGACAGATAGAGATGCAGATACTCTCACACAGAAAATCAGGGTGGAGCTTATTATCAGGGTAGGTCTTATTTTTGTGGGAAACACGGTAGGTGATAGAGTTGCTTTAAAATAAATGTAAAGGTATCGGTGGTCTGAATGTTACAGAAAACAATGTATTTTACATAAAATCAATATCTCACTGACCTTGTCATCAACGCATTATCAGACACATTAGATAAGTAGAAACATTTGTTAGCGGTAACATGTGATACATTCATCCAATCTGACTCCGTGAAGCAAACAGAAATAATCTCTCTGCTAGAAGCAATTACTACAATTAGTTTGTATTGCAGATTTAGTAAATATTTAATCTCCAGTCTCATTATTTTTCTAGGAAACAAGTTTAGTATTTCAGTTTTTACCTGGGGTTCATCCTCCTCAATAAGTGTCTGTAATTTTCCTGGTATACTTGTAACTTGTCTAAGAATTTGAGGCTGGTAACAGAAAAGTTCAGCCTGGGCATCTACTGATAAAAAGCAAAAACAAAGTGCAGAATATCAGGCTTCGAAGCCATTTTTATTTATCCAATGTCTTAAGTTCTTAGTTACATATACAGTATAAACCCAAATTTAGGATGGGAACAAACTGAAGCCAATGAGGCAAATCAATCAGGATGCTTGTATCACTTTTTTCTACCGATTGCTTTAGCATTTTGAGCCCTAAAAACTCACACTTTCCTCTATAATAGAAGTTTTCCTAAAATACAGTTACCTTTTACAAAACAAAGTTTGAATTAACTTTAAGGCCGCCTGCACATGGGATGGTTGGACCCCACATGCCGGATCTAACCCGATGCCTGGCGTACCTCTCCGACGTCTCCTCTTCTCTGCTGCGGATGTGCCGGCCAGTGTGTCTGCACACATGCGCAGTAGAGATGATGCTGCGTCGTCACAATGGTGAGGACGCAGCTACCGCGACCATTCTGCAACAATGATTGCAGAATGGCCGCAGGACGGAGGGCTTCCATTGGCTTCAATGGAATCCCTCCGTGCGTAGCCTGCACAAAATCGCAGCATGAATATCGCAAAGGATTTCCGCTCGTGGGCAGGAAATTGCTGATTGTCATAGCATGCTATTGGCTGTATTTGCGGCAGAATCCAGAGGCGAACACCCACTGTGAATTCCGCAATGCAAGTCCACCTGTGTGCAGGCGGCCCATGTTGAAGTGTTTATAGGACATGGCTTACTAGGACTCAACATTGATATATACTTAAATATTCCCACCTGATTCTTTTGGATCTTCTTGCATAGCACTGTCATAAACACTTCCTGATTCAACATCTTCATCTTCCATAAGATCATCTGGAGCAGGTTTTCTCAGGCCTTCTGATAGTTTAGATAATATTTTGTACTGTGAAGATAAAATTCATTGAACAATCCATTTCAATGCATTGGCAAATCATCAAGGGGGGGAAGGGGTACACCAGGTGTAGCCACATTCATAGAGTGCTTGGAAACACAACAGCCCTTAGATGTGAACAATAGGTAATTTAATACTGTATCTTATCATGTATAGAAACAATTGACATTTGATCATTTGGGGGGGTTAAACCTTTTATCAATGTGCACAAAACAGATCATATTTCAATACACTGTAAAGAAAGGCTATACTTAAGTATCAGGATGAACTGTAGTTTAAGATTTCAAAAGGCACTTTCTGACACTTAACCCATTAAGGACTAAGTGCGGTAAATATTTGGCGCTTGGTCCTGGACTTTAAGCCTGGCCGATAGCAAAAGTACAGCAGAAGTACAGAATTAAAGCCTCTGCTCCTGCAATCAAGCAGGAAAAGGTCGGGTCTTCGGCTGTAAGATACAGCCAAGGACCCAAAGGAGAAGGGCAAAGCTGTTTTTAACTGCTTCTGCCTTCTCCTTTCCAAGCTACATCGCGCTCAATGAGCGTGATGTACTAAAGAGTGAAAGCATTACTTCCAGTATGCGACCTGGCGATCCCATGACCGCCAGGTCCCCTCTGTCACAGTTCTGTTAGTGGCTATTGTCATTACAGGGGGATGTTTTCCGCTGCAACTGTGGCTCCTATAGATGCTCCAGCTACAGTGGAAAAGTATGAAATAAAAAAAAAAGAGAATGTGAATGACCCTCAGAGGTCTTTTTATGACATCATGGAGAACATAGGTGGTAAAAAAATAGTTACAAAAATAAGTAAAACAAATTTACAGAATAAAATAGAAATATATAGAAGTAGTATAGAGTACACGTCAAACTGAAAAGTGACAGGAACCCCGCCCCCTTTGACATCTCCGCCCCCTTTGATGTCTCTTTGATGCTTGACCTTTGGCCCTCACATTTTTGGTGAAACCTGGCATCCTCCTCCGTCTGGCGGCCCCCACCCTTGCATTCCAGGGAATGTGAAGTATCAGGGCCTCTTCCACACATTGCGGCCCCCACCATTGCATCAGCGTGTCTCATGATAATAAAGGCTTTACTATATTTATAGACCGGATTGGTGTTATACAGCTTTTTTTTCCAAGTCCCCTTATGAGTGCGAGGTGTAATACATAGAATGCATTTCCAGCCGTAGTTAGTTTTTATTTATTGCCCTGACAGACCTGTTATTATAGAGAACACACAGTAACCAAAAAATGCAAAGTTTTATAAAAGCTTTATTGAGCTCACAAGGCAATGTGAATACATAATGACGTGTGATAAAAAATCCGAACGATAGAGATAAATGAATACAGCATACGTGAAAAATATAGAAAATTTGGGTTATAGAATTATTACATAGCTATGTATAACAGTGTATAATGTTAACAGATATATAGTCACATTTGTACAAGCATTTACAAACTTAACCATGCCGTGGGAAACATCTGTGTTGATCGCTTTTTAGGCAGCAAGCTCCCTTGTGTTATTCTAGCTTTCGTAGAGCTGAAAGGCCGGTTTCTGTTTTGCGGGGTAGCGGGTGCAAAACCGGGGGCCGATGCTGTTTTCATAGTCTGGAGAATTTCTCTATTACCGTGGTGGCCAATGACCGTAGAAGGTATATTAATCCCGGCCATCGAGTGCATAAAAGCATCCCAGCCCAAAGGGTGATTTTTCTTGGTAGCGCTATGGCTCTGCATAGCATGACGGATCAAGTCCAGTATGTTTGATCCCTGGACAGTCTCAGCCTTATAAATGAACTCCTCTCTCACGTTCACGATGTAATACTGGCATTCTGTGAAGTTTGTTTAGCAAAAGCTCCACATTTTTTTATGTTCTTCATCCCCGGGGGGGAGTGGGGGGACACGGCAGCCCAACCAAAATGCTAGCCTGGAATATGGCTGGTAAAAAGAAATACCGGCACCGGCCTGGCGGGAAGAATACCGGCCAGGCCGGTGAAATACCGGCCGGGTTGCAACCCTACAGATGAGGCAGTAGAGGGCGCTATAGCTGTGTCTGCATTAGTACTCTATGCATCCATGCTTCCTATTCAAGTACGCTATTGTTATTTCAGTATAGTACACCAATATTGAGATATAGCTCTGGTCAGGCTTTTCCATTACACCCTGTATGTTATGTAGAGTTTAACTTTAGATAACTGTGAGACATACAAATATAGCAAAGCTAAAGATGTCTTTTCACTTGCTCTTTTGTAAACTATGATAACCCAATGAGTTGACATAACTCAGCATTATATCATACATTTATAGAACATAGTGATACTGTATCAGCATAACTTATGCCATAGAACAAAACTTATCTCTGCTGCGTCTGTTTCTGATGATATTAAAGAATCCAGACAACAACTTCTGATTCATAATTTATTATGTCTTTCGAGAAATTGTATCAAAACGCCGCACTTAAACAATTTAATTGCGTATGTACAGCGTTTTTATACGCACCCATAGAGATCAATAGGGATCAATCGCATGTAAGGGCTTTAACAGATGGCCGTGTTTTTGTCCCATTATCCGACAAAATAAAACTATTGATTACAATGGTTTTGTTTTCATTAACGGGATTCTTGCTCGCTAATTGCACGGGCAAGAAGAGATAGAACTTTCCTCATCTTTCCCACATGTAGTCAATACAACATGCGGGAAAGATATGGCAGGACATATCTTTCCACAGTTTTTCTCAAACTCCGGAGCTTGAATAGCCCAAGGGCTCAGTCAGATGAGCGTTTTTTTCGCGCAGGAATAGCCGCGTGAAAAAAACGCACATCAGTGTAGAAACATTGTGTGAACGGTTGCATTTGCACTCGTATGTCTTATCTTTTGCAGATGCGATTTTTTCCACGTTTGTAAAAATCAGACATCTGAATGCTTCCATTGGAAAGCATTGGTTCTAATTGAGCTGCTTTTCACGCACCTATTCATGCATTAAAAAACGCTTGTCTGACCCCGGCCCAAAAAGGGGGAAAAAAAAACATTCATGCGCAACTATGCTCCATAACAGCGAGCGTAGTTGAGCATATGGGCGTGTAAAGCCGCCCTTATATGCTGTAAAATAGAACATGATGCTGTCTTTTTGCATGTGTATTATATGTAATGAATATACGCAACTGTGAATGGACCAATGAAAATCAATATACTTACATTGACTCCATTCACCGTGTATATTTCATGCGTTATACGCAATGAAAATACACTCATTTATGTCAGGACAGTGTCCGGGATATGGGGGTCCCTGATATATCCCGCAACCCCTGTCCCTGCCTACTTGCCCCCCTGGGCTAACCCCCAGGGCGACAACTGGGCGGCGGTCCCTACCCTCACTAGGGAAGCGGGACACGGGGAGACAAACAGACACTGAAGACAAACAACGGTAGAGCGGTCAGACAATCCGGGTCGGCAACAGGAGGGTACGCAGTACAGGGGGGTCAGGCAAAAACGTAGTCAAGGTCCAAAAGCAGAGGTCAAGAAAGCCGGGGTCACAAACAGGAGTCAAAAGAATACGCGGGTGCAGCTGGAAGACCAAACTAACACTGGCAAGGCCTGAGAGGAAAACACACCTATTTAAATGCTGTCAGCGCTCCCGCCCCAGAAGCTGATTGGGGCGGGGAGCCTGACAGCAGCAGGGCTAATCAGGGCGGTGCTGGGGGCACGCCCCCAGTCTCACTGCACAGACAGTTACCAGGGAAGCCAGCCTGGTAGTCAGGCGACTAGAAGCACCAGCTGCCTCCCTAGCAACCCGGCGGCGACCAGTCTTACAGCGGCCCGGGGAGATCACCAGAACCGGGGTACCTCTGCGCCGTGCTCCTGTACCCCGGGTGGCAGGACCGGTGGTGCGGGCACGGCGGCCCCGAGAGTTGCCGGTTCTGACAGTACCCCCCCTTCTACGGGGGGACACCGGACCCCCATGGCCAGGTGCGGGCTTAAGCGGGAAAGCCCTGTGGAATGCCTGGACTAGGCGTGGCGCATGAACGTCCCTGGCAGGGACCCACGTCCTATCCTCAGGGCCAAATCCTCTCCAGTGGACCAGGTACTGCAGCACACCTCTAACCCGTCGGGCATCCACCAGCCTTTCTACTTCATACTCCAGTTCCCCCTGTACCAGAGAAGGAGGAGGCGGGTTCTGGGTGGGTAGAACTGGAGTCACATACTTCTTAAGTAAGCTTTTGTGAAAAACCTTGTGGACCTTCCAGGGGTCAGGAAGTGCCAACTTATATGACACCGGGTTGATGACCTGAGAAACAGTAAATGGGCCAATGAACCGAGGAGCAAGTTTCAGGGAGGGAACCTTGAGTCTCAGATTCTTGGAAGACAACAAAACTTGCTCCCCGACTACAAAAGGTGCAGAGATGGTACATCTTTTATTTGCGTATTTACGCAGTTTCTCTTGGGAACCCTGAAGGTTCTTACGAACCTGGGCCCAAACTGTGCACAGTTCCTCAGAGGATATGTCGGCGGCCGGATTGTTCGAGACCACAGGAGTGGAAAGCGAGAACCGGGGATGAAACCCATAGTTACAAAAAAAAGGTGACAATTGGGTCGACGAGTTAACATGGTTGTTGATAGCAAATTCGGCGAGAGGTAAGTAGTTGGCCCACTGATACTGGTTATCAGAGACAAACAGTCGCAGATACTGGATAAGTTCTTGGTTCATTCGTTCCGTTTGTCCGTTACTCTCGGGATGGAAAGCGGAGGAGAAGGACAAATTTACGTTTAGATTTTTACAGAAGGCTCGCCAGAAGCGAGCGACGAACTGAACCCCTCTATCTGACACAATGTCCTCGGGGATCCCATGTAACCGAACAATCTCCTTGATGAACATTTCAGACAGAAGTTTGGCGTTAGGCAACTTGCAAAGCGGAACAAAATGTGACATTTTAGAGAAACGGTCTACTATTACCCAGATGACCGTATTCCCCAGCGAGGATGGCAGATCAGTAATAAAATCCATGGACAAATGGGACCATGGCCTGGACGGAATGGGTAAGGGAAGAAGAGGACCCTCAGGACGTCTCCTGAGATTCTTCCCCCTTGCGCAAACCGGGCACGCGGACACAAATACCCGTACCTCCTTGGCCATGTGCGGCCACCAATAGAGTCTGGATACTAACTCCAGCGTACCCCTGATGCCGGGGTGTCCAGCTAGGACAGAAGCGTGTGTCTCCTCTAACACTTTCAATCTCAGTGACAATGGGACAAATAATTTGCCTTCCGGAAGGGCTTCAGGAGCAGATTGTTGAGCGGCGTGAATGAGAGGTGAAAGGTCGGAGGAGACAGCAGCGAGGACCACCCCAGGGGAGAGGATGCTCTCAGGCTCCGGCTCGGCAGGTTCCGGAGAACCAAAGCTCCTAGACAGGGCATCAGCCTTGACATTCTTAGAACCCGGTCTATAGGTAACAACAAAATTGAACCGAGAGAAGAACAAGGCCCAGCGGGCTTGCCGAGCATTTAACCTCTTAGCGGAATCTAGATAGGTGAGGTTTTTATGGTCTGTGAGTACTGTGATCTGGTGATGGGCTCCTTCCAAAAAATGCCTCCACTCTTCGAAAGCCCACTTAATCGCCAGCAATTCCCGGTTGCCTATATCATAGTTCCGTTCGGTGGAAGAAAACTTCCTAGAAAAATAGGCACACGGTCTAAGGTTGGTGAGAGTGGAGGGACCTTGGGACAGTACCGCTCCCACACCAAACTCAGAGGCATCTACTTCCACCAAAAAAGGGCTGGACAGATCTGGTTGTACTAGGACAGGTGCAGAAGAGAACGCCGCCTTTAGGGTATCGAAGGCCCTCAGAGCCTCAGAAGACCAGGTCCTCACATCTGCCCCCTTTCTGGTGAGGTCCGTTAGAGGTTTAGCCACCACGGAGAAGTCTTTGATGAATTTGCGATAGTAGTTGGCGAAGCCGAGGAAGCGTTGAAGGGCTTTCAACGACCCTGGCTGGGCCCACTCCGTGATGGCTTTCACCTTTTCAGGATCCATCTGGAAGTCGCATGGCGTGATGATATACCCCAAAAATGATATCTTTTGTACCCCGAACACACATTTCTCGAGTTTAGCAAACAGCTTGTTATGTCTGAGTCGAGCTAGTACAGTCTGAACGTGAGTATGGTGACTTGGCAAGTCGGAGGAAAAAATCAAAATGTCGTCTAGATATACAACCACGAACACCCCCATGATATCCTGAAACACTGAGTTCATGTACCCCTGAAAAATGGCGGGGGCGTTACACAATCCAAAAGGCATAACTAGGTATTCAAAATGCCCGAGGGGCGTATTGAAGGCGGTTTTCCACTCATCCCCCTCCCGAATGCGGATGAGGTTGTATGCTCCCCTGAGATCAAGTTTAGAAAACCATCGGGCACCAGCGACCTGGTTGAGGAGGTCAGGAATGAGTGGAAGGGCATACTGGTTTCGGACTGTGATTTTGTTTAGCTCTCTATAGTCAATACAGGGCCGGAGACCCCCATCCTTCTTCTCAACGAAGAAAAACCCGGCACCCACCGGGGATTCTGAGGGCCGGATGTGCCCCTTGGCCAGGCTGTCCTGGATATAGTCCCTCATGGATTCTCTCTCAGGAACCGTAACGTTATAAATGCGGCCCTTAGGAAGTTTGGCCCCAGGAATCAAGTCTATTTTACAGTCCCATTCCCTATGAGGGGGCAGAGCTTCAGATAATTGTTTGGAGAACACGTCAGAAAACTCGGAGAGGTAATCTGGTAGGGGGGTCCCCTCGCAGGTGGAGATTCCCACCTTCACCGCACAAAGGTGGTTGGCACAGCGGGGACCCCACTTTACCAGTTCCAACGTGTCCCAATTTACTACCGGGTTGTGCTCCCGGAGCCAGGGGAGGCCTAGGACGACGTCCACAGACAAATCTCTCATCACTAGAAAGGTGCAGGTTTCCACGTGTAAGGCTCCTATCGTAAACCTTACTTCAGGGGTAACCAGATGAACCACCCCTGCTTGCAATGGGGTGGAGTCCACTCCTGAAACCAGAATCGGGGTCTCTAAACGTAAAAAAACCCCGGACAGTTGAGCAACGAAATTAAAGTTAACGAAATTCGCCGCAGCCCCAGAATCAACAAAGGCTTGCCCAGTACGGTGGAAAGCATGAAATTCTAGGGTGCAAGGCAATAACATTTTGGATAACACAGGGAGTACCTTAGCTCCTAGACAGTCCTCCCGACAACTGCCTAGGAGCGGGAGTTTTCCTGCCGTGGCTTCTTAGTGCAGGTGGCAATGCGGTGACCCGGCTCCCCACAGTAGAAGCAAAGATTCTTCTTCAGGCGATATTCCCGTCGCTGCTTGGGGTTCATGGCTCCCAGTTCCATGGGCTCGGTGGTGGGAAGTGAGAGAGTCAGGTCAGTAGAAGAAGTGGGCGTGGGGAGTGGAGTGGCCCGAGCGGCGTGTCGGCCCCTCAAACGTCGGTCGGCCCGAATAGCAAGCGTCATGGCTTGCTCCAGGGTTCTAGGCTCTGGGTGGGCCACAAGTAGGTCCTTGAGACCCTCAGACAGACCGGTCAAAAATAAGTCTTTTAGGGCGGCATCGTTCCACCCGGATTCCGTACAATGTTGACGGAATTGGGAACAGTAGTCCTCCGCCATTTTACAACCCTGGCGCAGGGCCAGAAGTTTGGAGACTGCGTAGCCCGCCCGGTCGGGTTCGTCATAAATTTGACCCAGGGCGGAAAAAAAGGCGTCAAGGGATAGTCGGGCTGGAGAGCCTGCTGGTAGCGAGAAAGCCCAATTTTGGGGGTCCCCCCTCAGGCGGGTAATTACAATTCCCACTTTCTGATATTCAGTACCAGAGGAGTGGGGTCGGAGATCAAAGTAGAGCTTGCAGCTCTCTCTAAATGCAAAGAACTGACCTCTCTCTCCAGAGAAGCAGTCCGGCAGCGTGGCTCGGGGTTCTGACATAGTCCCGGGAGCGGAAGGGGGATGCATGGGACCTGCAGCCGCCACTTGTTCCTGTAGCTGCATGCGGGCGGTTAGGTCCTGGACAAGGTTAGTAAGGACCTGGACCTGGTTCGCTAACGCAGCCACGGCCTCCATCGAGGGATTCAAAGTAGCCGGGCGGATGCACGAGTCTGACCTACCTTCGGCCAGTGTTACTGTCAGGACAGTGTCCGGGATATGGGGGTCCCTGATATATCCCGCAACCCCTGTCCCTGCCTACTTGCCCCCCTGGGCTAACCCCCAGGGCGACAACTGGGCGGCGGTCCCTACCCTCACTAGGGAAGCGGGACACGGGGAGACAAACAGACACTGAAGACAAACAACGGTAGAGCGGTCAGACAATCCGGGTCGGCAACAGGAGGGTACGCAGTACAGGGGGGTCAGGCAAAAACGTAGTCAAGGTCCAAAAGCAGAGGTCAAGAAAGCCGGGGTCACAAACAGGAGTCAAAAGAATACGCGGGTGCAGCTGGAAGACCAAACTAACACTGGCAAGGCCTGAGAGGAAAACACACCTATTTAAATGCTGTCAGCGCTCCCGCCCCAGAAGCTGATTGGGGCGGGGAGCCTGACAGCAGCAGGGCTAATCAGGGCGGTGCTGGGGGCACGCCCCCAGTCTCACTGCACAGACAGTTACCAGGGAAGCCAGCCTGGTAGTCAGGCGACTAGAAGCACCAGCTGCCTCCCTAGCAACCCGGCGGCGACCAGTCTTACAGCGGCCCGGGGAGATCACCAGAACCGGGGTACCTCTGCGCCGTGCTCCTGTACCCCGGGTGGCAGGACCGGTGGTGCGGGCACGGCGGCCCCGAGAGTTGCCGGTTCTGACAATTTAGGCCTGCCTTAGGGCTCATGTCCACGGGGAAAATATGATTTAGGATCCGCAGCGGATCTCCCGCATGCGGATCCGCATCCCATAGGGATGCATTGACCACCCGCGGGTACATAAATACCCGCGGATCGTCAATAAAAGTGATTTTAAAAAAAATGGAGCATGAAAAAATCTGGACCATGCTCCATTTTCATGCGGGTCTCCCGCGGGGACGGCTCCCGCGGGCTTCTATTGAAGCCTATGGAAGCCGTCCGGATCCGCGGGAGACCTAAAATAGGAATTTAAAGCATTTACTCACCCGCAGCGGGCCGTGAAGCTCTGCTCTTCCTCACGGCCGCATCTCCCTTGCTTCGGCTCGGCGGATGTGCCCGGCGCATGCGCGCGGCACGTCGACGACGTGCCGGCGACGTGCCGCCGGCGTCAGGAATTCATCCGCCGGCCGAAAATGAAGATCCGGCCGTGAGGAACAGCTGACCTTCCC
This sequence comes from Eleutherodactylus coqui, assembly GCF_035609145.1. Taxonomy (NCBI): domain Eukaryota; kingdom Metazoa; phylum Chordata; class Amphibia; order Anura; family Eleutherodactylidae; genus Eleutherodactylus; species Eleutherodactylus coqui. The sequence continues at coordinate 190,154,872 of NC_089837.1, read as the reverse complement.
CGCCCGCGCCGGATAGGTAAATGCTTTTAAATTGCTATTTTCGGCGCTCATGTCCGCGGGGCAGGAGGGACCCGCTGCAGATTCTCCATTGAGAATCTGCAGCGGATCTGATTTTCCCCGTGGACATGAGGCCTTAAGGTTTCACATGAGCCTAAGCGCAAAAACGCTCATGCCTGCACAACATATTTGCGCAGTGAAGGAGTGTTTTTGTTTGTGTACTTGCCTGCGCAAATACTGTGCATAGTTTCACAGGCACCACTGCTTTGCATGTGCGGGAGAATCACCCAGCTCTGAACGGCTTTTAAACCAAATTAGGTGCCAGCGTTCACATATGTATGCATTTGGACACCCCATAGACTCCTATGCACAAATAATAACAATAGTAATAACAACAACAAATAATAATGATAACAAATAATAGGTCAAATAATAAGCCAGTTAGGGGCCAGCATATAATGACAGATACTATATCACACCTTCCAGAGGATAGGAAGGGGCGGGGCTTCCTATAGATATGTATTCTGAATGACAAATGGGTAAAAGTTACGAGAGTCTTTTTCACATAGTACAGAATAGAATTATGATATCATGTTTGGTGTAAAACTTCCAATAATATTATTTTAATGACAAGTGCTTGTTACATAAGAGGTCAGTATGGCCGTGCAGCAGCTAGTTGACCAGTGAGCGATGACATCAGAAAGCGTCTCTATAATGTAACATACTGAACATTCTATTGCTATGGCAATGGAACCTTCCACCAGTAAGCAGTGGCCTTACACAGCGACGACACAGAAACGTGTCACTTCATATTCACAAGCTAGTAAACTGAGGAGCTAAAACCGCCGCAAGCTGGAAAAATGTCTCTTTGGAGATCTACCAGAGTAAGGACTCCTTCCATGAGATACAAGCAGCAGGAGAAAAATGTAAGGCCTCCTTCCCACGAGCGTGACGGGGTCCGCCGCGTAAAATTACGCAGTGAAGCCCGTCACGGCGCCCCCCAGAGCCCCTATACTTACCTGCGGGAGATAGCGTGAAATCGCTTCCCCGCCCACCACCGCCGCGTCACCGCCCGTCACCGCCCACCACCGCCGCGTCACCGAGCGTGTCACGTGACGCGGCCGGCCGTGTCACGTGACGCGGCCGGCCGCGTCATTTGGCGTCAGATGACGCGCGGCGGTGGGCGGGAAAGCGTTTTTTCACGCTATCTCCCGCTGGTTACAGCGGGAGATAGCGTGAACGGACGGCTTCCATTGACTGCAATGGAAGCCGTCAGTGCGTACAGCCCGTCCTCACCCGCAGAAAATAGAGCATGCTGCGGGTGAGGACGGGAGAAATCGCGGTGCGTAATTCCGCGCTGGAATTACGCATCGTGAGCATTGTGCTATTAGGTTCAATAGAACCTAATAGCTGCGGGCAACGCAGCGGATTTTCGCCGCGAATTACGCGGCGGAAATCCGTTCGTGGGAAGGAGGCCTAAGTGTAAAGTACGGATGAGGAAGAGTTGTGCAGTTACATTTCTGTAATCCTGCTTTCACATGGAGCTGATTGGCTGCAGATTTTGTCATGGATTTGCATCAGATTTCAATTGAACTCAAATTGCTGAGCTGAAATCTGCAACAAACTCTGCAACAAATCAGATATATTCAAACACATCCTGAGGGCTTATACAGACGGCCTTGTTTGTGCGGATATTTGATTTAATTGGGTTTGTTCTCATAAGCGTGTTTTGCGCAAACAGATAAAAGTAGTACCTGTTCTATTTTCCTGTGTTTTGCACAGCAAAGGTCCCATAGAAGTCTATAGGAGGTGCGCAAGGGGAAGCGTGAAACACTGCGCAAAACGCAGGAGAAAAAAGCAAATTTGGACCTCATTAGGTGTGTGAATTGGCCTTGTGTGCGCAAAAAGTACAGTAATAAGTACAGACACGTGCAAAACAACCTCATCGAACCTTGTTTGTGAGCAAATATTCTGCCCTGCTACAAGTGTTTTTGCACATATGCTCATGTAAAGCTGCCCTAAGGCTGCCTTCACACGGGCAAGAAAATTGCGCGGCGCACAAATATGAACCATATTCCATTGTATGGAGTCACACACATGAGCGATGCTTTCCTGCATGGCACTGCGATGCGATGTGAGATCCCCCATTAGAAACAATGGGAGAAACTCCACAGTCCTCCGGCATGGCTGACAGACGCGGCATCCCCAAAGTGATGCGAGGCTGTTTCAGCATAAAAACGCCTCGCATCAACTGGGAATTCAAATGTTGGGAAGCGCGTGAAAACGCAGAATTATGAAACCCCTTGCTTTTCAATGGTTTCCTTTACATTTGTGATGTGTTCACTCATGCAATGTTGCGTGACAAAAAAAATTGCGGCATGCCCTATTTTTGTGGGTTTTGCTTTTTTTTTTTAGTGATTTCTGTGCGAAGCGCTTAACATTAGAAACTCCTATTGTCTGTCTCGTGAGAAAAAAAGTGCATGCGGCAGTGATTTTTTGCAAGAATAAGCAATGCTGACGATCAGACATCTCATGAGCAAAATTACAATATTGCCACAATTTTCTTGCGAACACCCGTGTGAAACTAGCCTTACCTGAAGGCTTACACGGGTGAGTGCAGTTTTGGTCAGTAAGAAACTGACCATTTTTCTCATACAACTTCCGCTGTTTGTGATGCGGTTTTTCAATTTTCATATATGATTTATATCCAGTTTTCATGCGCTTTTCACGGATCTGCACTTTCTGTTTTTTATGTGGTCCCCTAATAACATGTATTAAAAACGCATCACACTCACATGTGAATACCATAGCATGCGATTGAAATCCGTTTTTTACACTCCCATAGAAAGTAATGGGTGATTCTTGAACAGGAATCGCATACAATAGCAGATGCGGTGACCAGTCCAAGAGAAAAATCACTTGTGTGAATGAACCCACTCAAATGAATGTATTTTTTCCCATGTGCGTTCTGTCCTTCTTGGAATCGCCCCTGTGAATACAGCCAGCAAGGAGCCTGAGAGGTGCTGGCTGATTACAGATGTAAAATTACTGGTAGTCATAGAAAACTAGATTAAAGGGGAAAATAACTTTTTGGAAGAAAGTCCAAGGGGTAATGATAACCCAAAATCTACTCATATTCAGATGAATTCCTAATGTTCTCCATTTTTCCAAAGACGACAACTCCTGTACCACCTGTACAAAAAAAAAAAGGTGATGGTGGCTCTGTTACAAGAGACCCATTTTAGAGCGGGGTGTGTGCCCACCTGTTCCTCCTCGTATTACCCAACATGGATACATGGCCCCAACCCCTTAAGAAAAGCGAGGGGGGGTTTCTATTGCCCTGCATAGGTCCCTCCAGAACCAACACATAGACTCCCTGATCGACCCGGGAGGCAGATTTATCTTTCTCAAGCTAGAAATAACAGGCATTGCTATTACCTTTGCTAACCTCTATCTCTCCAACCAGAACCAAGTCCCGTCCGCAACAATTTCGCAGGAGGTTCGCGGATTGTCCTGGGGGGAGACCTTAACCTGTCGTTGGACCCCGACATAGATACCACATCAGGTAAGTCCTCTGTCTCACGAGCAGCAACACGAACACTCAAGAAAAAGCTAGCTACCCTACACCTGGTAGACCTCTGGAAACAGTTCATATAAGAAGTTTGACAACAGCACACGCTGTACCTCTATTGCATGTGAGGGAGGAATTCTCAGGGTGAAATGTGCACGCTCCTAGTTCCAGTTCTGGATCCACACAAACCGGCCAGCAATGTAGACGAAATGGAATAAAGATGGAGCAGCATCCAGGGAAATTCTTTATACAAAAAGCTTTATTCTGCCCAGAGCATCATCAACAACGTTTCGACCACTCCAATGCTGTGGTCTTTGTCAAATCAATGAGTCAAGTATCCATACACATCAATATATAGCAACAAACCACACCCCCTGCACCAATTAGAAAAGACAAAACACAACACATGATCCTAAAAAGTTACTATAACAATATTTAAAATAGGATTGGTAGGACCGGGATCGGGCTCCAAGTGTACTAACCTCTCATGTTGATTATCTGCCAAGCCCCCTACTGACATACCGTGGGAGCATCAGCGTTCACCCGGTGCTTCTGCGCCTGCGCGGGAGTCTCTAGAGTTCCTGCGATGTCATCTAAGTGCGTGTATAGAGACAGACCCCCAGTGACGTTCCGTGTAGTCATCAGCGTCCAACTGATGCTACTGCGCCTGAAGACAGGGAGACGGGGAGAACCCTCCCTGAATAGAATAGACCGTGCGCTTGCGCAGCAGGCTGGTCTGCTCGGTTAATCCTGACATATAGTTGTATTGGTAACCAGCGGCCGTCCGCGCATGCGCATCTCTTTCGCTGCGATCCCATATGCAAGACTCGCAGGTTTACCACTGTCAAACGTAGATCTCTTGTGCAATACAACCCATATTCATTAACTAGGCTCCCTATGCACTTGATCAAGAACCCTATGAAAGTACAGAGCGTTTCCCAGGATATAATGCCTGTAATTAAACTCAATGCATAAAATACAGAGCTTTTTGAAGCCGGAGAATTCTACACCCAGAGATGCGAGACTACACTTTCCACTCAGCGGCTCACAACTCCTACAGCAGGATCGATCATCTCCTGGTTTCACATAGCCTCCTTGATCACCTGCTCACATGGGGACCTAATATGGTCAGACCACTCCCCAGTATACGGAGGCCTTGCGGGGTGGGGAGCAACCCCAAGGTGCCATTCATGGAGACTCAAAGATAATCTCCTAAGAGACCCCATATGTGTAGCAGCTATCAGAAAGTCAATAGAAGACTTCAAAGAAGCACACCAGACAGACCAAACACCCACCCCGATAAAATGGGAGGCACTCAAATGCACATTGAGAGGGGTGCTAATCCCCCAAGGTTCCAGAATTAAAAAGGAGAGATCGGCCACTCTGTTAGGCCTACTAACCACTCTGAGAGCCAAAGAGGTAGCCAACAAACACCAACAAAACGACATCTTGAGATCAGAGATCTCCATTCGGCAGCAGATACTCGAGATCCTCGATCAACGCTCGTTGGCTCGCAGAGACAAGCTCAAGAGGGGGGCCTTTGAGTACGGAGATAAATGTGGGAGCCACCTTGCCAAAACAGTACATCCTAGGACCCCTGTTACTTACATTCCCAAAATCCAATCTAACAGAGGACACAGGGTTCACAGCACCATGGATATCCTAGAGGAATTCAAATCCTATTATAACAAACTATATAGCATAGACACCGACCCCCAAACGTCTGCAATGTCCCATAGAAAAGAGGTCGACGCGTATTTAACCAAACACGACCCTAAGAATTTGACGCAAACGGAGGCAGAAGACCTAGAATCAGATTTCTCATCCCAAGAACTATTAGACATAATCCAAAACTTGAAGGTAAACAAAAGTCCAGGGCCAGATGGCTACACAGCTAGATTCTATAAACTTTTCTCGGAGGATCTAACACCAATAGCATTAGACGCATTCAATTCAATTAACAGAGGTCAACCTTTCCCCCGACAAGCATTACAGGCCCATATAACAATCATTCTCAAACCGGCTAAGGACCCCTCGGCCTGCGGAAGCTACAGGTCAATCTCATTAATAAATGTAGACATCAAAATGTTTGCCAAATTGATTGCCCATAGACTTCAGAATATAATCCCACGATTAATCCATATCGAGCAGGTCGGTTTCATCCCAGGCAGAGAGGCAAGGGACAACACTATCAAAACGATGTCCCTAATAGCCAGGGCTAAGTCTACGAAAACCCCTCTTTGCCTCCTGGGGGCAAAGGCGTTTGATAGGGTGAGTTGGACCTTCCTCTCTGCCACACTAGAAGGAATCGGACTGGGCCCACGCATGCTCCAGAGAATCATGGCATTATATCAAGATCCCACAGCAAGGATCAGGGTAAACAGAGCTCTATCCGAACCATTAAAAATAAACAACGGGACTAGACAGGGGTGCCCACTCTCCCCATTTCTCTACATACTGACAACGGAGGCCCTAGCTAACGCCATTCGAAGCAACGAATCGATCAAAGGACTCACGATTGGGTCCATGGAACATAAAATGGCCTTATTTGCGGACGACCTACTACTATACCTGTCTAACCCCCGAATCGGCATGCCCATGCTATTAAAGGAATTTGAAAAATTTGGGAGGGTCAATAATTATAAAATAAACCCACAGAAATCAGAGGCACTAAACATTTCGCTTCCGCAGGCCGAGGCCTCTCAACTGGGGTCGGCTCTCCCATTTCGCTGGGTCAACTCACATTTAAAATACCTGGGAGCTATGATCCCAACAGAGCCCTCACAAGCTTATAAACTAAATTTCATTCCCTTCATAGAGAGACTAGAGAAAGATTTAAGTAAATGGGGACCCCTGTACCCCTCCTGGAATGGCCGAGTCAATGCAATAAAAATGGACGTGCTGCCCAGATTTTTATACCTCTGCCAAACAATCCCGATCGGGCTCGCGAGAACATTTTTCAAGAAAGTTAAATTCTTAATCACCGCATTCGTGTGGAGGGGCCGCAAGCCGTGACTACACTTCTCTATACTAACAAGGGAAAAAGAGAGAGGAGGCCTGGGCCTCCCGGACCTTTCCCTCTACCACAAGGCCAACATCGCGAATTGCGCCCTCCACATTCTCAGAAATAGGAGCTCAAGACTCTGGGTAGAAATAGAGCATGCAGGCGATATTGACGGACTAGACGGGGCCCTATGGATCCTTCCTTAACAGATAAAACTCATACAAAACATCTCCCCCTTCGGCCTCCAACTAATTAAGACATAGGCAGGTTTCGCACCCAATCTCGGACCGGTCACAGTACCGGGCCCTCTAACTCCGGTCACAACTAACCCCCAATTTGAAACCACCTTACACCATCAGAGACTATTATCTCTACCTACTGAACCTCCCCCTAGACTGAGAGATGTCCTGACTCAGGAAGGTCTAAAACCCATGGCAGAAATTCTGGGGCAGAATTCCTCACAGCCAGGTTCCTGGCTTCAATAACTGCAACTGAGGAGTTACGTGAGCTCGCTGATACCGAAAGATAATCTAGCAGCGCCACTTATGGCGTTCAAACAGCTTTGTCTATCAAACACAAATCAGAGACATATGATTTCCAGACTTTACAAGATGTTGCTAGCTCGAGAGATGGAGGATGAGGCCCTGAAATACAAAGAGGCTTGGGAACTAGAACTAGGCTCTAGCCTCTCAGAGGAAGAGTGGTCGAAAGTGTGGGCCCTCACGCATAAACTATCCTCAGCAGGCAGGATCCAAGACCTCAACTACAAGATAGTCTCAAGATGGTATAGGACACCTGACCAGCTTCAGACAATCTTTCCCCAGACCTCACCCTTGTGCTGGAGGTGTGGCGAGAGTAGAGGCAAAATGACCCATATCTGGTGGGACTGCCAACCAGTGCCCGCCCTCTGGAATGAGGTGACAACCCTCTTCAACTACATTAACCACACAAGGGTGTCTATGACCCCAAAACTGGCTCTACTTTCATTATTCCCAGGGTCGGTGAAAGACGCCAAAACAGGTCTATTGAGACATTTCATAATAGCGGTGAGAAGACTAATCCCGAGGTTCTGGCGCTCTCCAACCACCCCCACTAGAGGCATGTAGGTGGAGGAACTCCACACCCTCATTAGATATGACGAGCTGTGAGCCGACAACCCCAAAGCCTGGGAAACCACCCACAAGACCTGGCAGTCTTGGGTAGCATTCAGAGACTCAGACACCCTCAAAAGTTGGGTAGAACAAGGTTCACTCGACTAGGCAACAGGTCAACGGATAAACAGAAGAGACTCGGCACCTAGAAGCCTTGTTGCAGAGTTCCCAGTGGATATATCCAGCAGTCCCTCTAGTTCCCCCCCCCCCTCCCTGACCATCCCTTCCTCATTCCCCTCTTCCCCCCCAGTATGTTAAGTTGTGTAAATTTCACACACCCGAAGGGAGAATTTCCCATCACCATTCTGACAGGGACAGTAACAAGTCCCTTCAACATGAACCCCAAGGGTAGACGAGGTTGAAGGAAAGCGAAGGAAGGAGTTCACACTAGAGCTGAAAGTCTCATCAAGCTTCACCAGATCTACACGCTTCTTTTCCTGAAACCCCTTCTCCCCTACCTTCTTCCCTTCTATCCATTCAGATGTTTACAAAGTTTTTTTTACTTGATGTTGCAGAAACTATACAATGTCTGACTTAAATACCTAATAAAATTTATTTGAACCCAAAAAATCTGCTCCTCCAGATTATGGTTTATTGGCGAGTACTGCTGTTTGCTGTGATTTACGGTACAATAAATCGCTCAGTTTTATGCATGCTTAAACTGAGTGACAAATGAGAAGTGAATAAAGGACGAGTTGATTTATAAAAATATTGTGATTCCCGAATCCAATTTTGCTGCGCTGATCAGACATACGACGCAGAGTCACACAATTGTGAGAAAAACTATCCCGTTGGTGTGGAACATTTTTATGCATGCAATAGCGGAGGCTAATGTACCGTCTGATATCGTCACGGACGTCTGTACTCGCGCAACCCTGGATTCTTTGAAGATGGAATTTTTAATAAAGGTTATGATGGATATTAAACTTTAAGTCAAAAGACTACTGCCCTGGTGGCGCAAACATATTAAACTTGATCAGTCATGCTATACAGAGCCATAGCATTACCAAAAAAAATCACCCTCTGGGCTGGGATGTTTTTATGCGCTCGATGGCCGAGATTAATATACCTTCTACGGTCATTGGCCACCACGTTACTAGAGAAATTCTCCAGACTATGAAAACAGCATCGGCCCCCGGTTTTGCACCTGCTACCCCACAAAACAAAAAACAGCCATTTAGCCCTACGACAGCCGGAATAACACACGGGAGCTTGCTGCCTAAAAAGTGAACACAGATGTTTCCCACGGCGTGGTTAAGTTTGTAAATGCTTGTACAAATGTGACTATATACTGTATCTGTTAACATTATACACTGTTATACATAGAGAAAAATATGGAATAAAGTTCTGCATCATTTATCTGCACCTGGTTTGCTGCCATACTTTTCTCTTATACTTGGATTACTTTGGAAATTATTTGGATCAAATTTCCTTGTGGCGAGTGCAATTTACCAGTCCATCCCTTATTGGGGTAAGGTGGTGCTGTCTGCAACCCTATTTGTCTTTATTACGCTGTTATACATAGCTATGTAACAATTCTATAACCCAAATTTTTATATTTTTCACGTATGCTGTATTCATTTATGCGATAAATCTATCATTCGTATTTTTTATCACACATCATTATGTATTCACATTGCCTTTCAAACTCAATAAAGCTTTTATAAAACTTTGCATTTTTTGGTTACTGTGTGTTCTCTATACTAACAGCTCTTTCAGGGCTATACATAAAAGCTTACTAGGGCTGGAGATGTGTTCTATGTATTACGCCTCACACTCATAAGGGGACTTGGAAAAAAAGCTGTATAACACCAATCCAGTCTATAAATATAGTAAAGCCTTTATTACTATGAGACACTCTGATGCAATGGTGGGGGCCGCAATGTGCAGAAGGGGCCCTGCTACATCACATTCCTTGGAATGCAAGGGTGGGGGCTGCCAAACGGAGGAGGATGCCTGGTTTCACCAAAAATGTGAGGGCCAAAAATCATGCGTCAAAGAGACGTCAAAAGGGGTGGAGACGTCAAAGAGGGCGGGGCACCTGTCACTTTTCAGTTTGATATAACACGTGTACTCTATACTACTTATAGATAAAAAAGAAAATAGCCCACTGTCAACACCCACCAAAACTGTCACCACATGCGCCCTGCAATCCAAAACTATAAAGTTTCTTTATGTTCTGAACACATTTTAAAGTATAGTTAGGTGGGAAGGGGCCAGAAAAGCATTTTAAAAATTATTAATTTTATACATTGTAATTAAAAAATTAAAATTAAAAATTAGAAAATGCATGTACATGAAGACTTATAGTTCTAGCATAGCTAATATACAGTCCCTCTGACAATGGATAGTAGAACTAATTTTACCTCTTGCAACTTGTCTGCTATATCTAATACATGCTTCAGTTTGATACTCAATGCTTCCAAATGATACATGATTGTGTCATCATCTGTTATAGCCACAGCACTTCTTGGGTAGTCATGTTGCTGGTCTAACAAAACATATTGTAATGGAAATAAATCTAGAGATATATTTGGAGGAAGCACAAATTCACACACATTAAATGTCACCCAGAGGTGTAACTTAAAGCTCCTGGGCCCCAATGCAAAACCTGTAATGGGGCCCACAACTATAATGCTTTATTTATAGTACTGAGCTCCCTATATGGAGAAGAGGGGCCTTATGGGCCCCCTAAGGCTCCTGGGCTCGGGTGCAATCTCATCCCCTGCATCCTCTATAGTTACGCCCCTGATGTCACCACCTTAGGAGCAATTTTAGAGCTGAACAAAAAGTTAAAACTAATTATATGAAGTTCTACGTGCAGATTTTGGGCTACTCAGGGATGTTGATTGCATGTGGTAGACATATCAATGACTAGGCAAAGCTTTATAGGGTAGACACAACAAAGATCTGTAACCATATCCAATGTCCTACACTTCATTAGGTATTCATTTTACTAAATCTAGATGTTAAAAGGCATTCAAGATTGTGTGCTTCAGTCTATATAACTTGTATGTTGGACATTAAAAGCTTCTGATAGATTTTTAAGTTTTTTGTGTATCGTGTACATCATCATGTAGTGACCTCATAAGTATAGAATTTCATTACATTTCTCTAAGCATCTTCTACTGAGACAGAATAGCTTGAGCATTTTCCTGTCACATTCTGGTCTGTGGTTAGTTTGATTTCTATTGTCCTTTTATTTCTCATCTGTCATTACTCAGGGACTCTATGCAAATACAGACTCATAATCTGGCGTTCAGATCCACACAATCACAAAGCAGACTCCAAAACTGAATAAAATACTATAGATAATTAGAAATGCTCTCAGTATAGAAGCAGAGGCCAAAGGTCACTACTGTTATTTTAACATAGTTGGCACTTGAAAAGTAAAGCAACTATAGCTTTAATGTTAATTAAATCACTGCAAAGACTTTTTCCATGACCTATTTAAAAGTAATGTGAGAAAATAACCTAATGCTTAAATCAAGTTTTTAAGTTAAACATAATTTTTAACAATTATTTAACATTTTCTGTGTAACTAAATTTATTTGAAAAAAAATCTGAAATCTTGCAGTTTTCTTTCTGGCCACTGAGCTTCATAATAGTTTGACACTTCATTTAAAGTAGAGGTCACTTTTCAGTAGTTATTGCATTTCATCACAGACAGGATTGCAAAGAAGGGTAAACATGTTTGTACAGATAACAGAGAATCCCAACATTCATAAAAGGTGATGGTCAGAGCTCACCTCTTGGACAATGACCTCTGCACAGATTACAGGGCATGCCAGAACAATTTTCTGTAGACATAAATTAACATTTCCAGTTTACATCTTTCTATGGTTCATGTGGCTGCTGTATAGCATTTTATCTCTGAATGCTGTTAAAGTGGTTTTCCAGGCTTTTACTACTGATGAGGTATCCTTGGGATATGACAATAGTTGATCAGCAGTAACCCGCCATTTAGGATCCCTGCTAATCAGCTGTTTGTCCGCCACACTGTCATTGCAGTGGGGTTGATCGTCATCATCAGGGTCAGAGCTGGAAGTGTAGTAGGCGACCTCATTCCCTTTGAAATAAATGGGAGTAAAGCCGCCTATTACACTTCCAGCTATGACCCTAATACAGAGAGTAATGAGATTTCAACCATTGACTCCGATAAGAATGTGTGGCACTGACTAGGTGGAACCCTGCCGATCAACTATTGATGGCCTATCCTGAGGCTAGGTCATCAATAGTATGTAGTCCTCCTGGTTTTTGTTTTGAAATGATTACCACCTGACCGCTGCAGCCAATCAGAGGCTGCAGCAGTCACATCACGTTCTCTTGGCATCAGCAATTAGATGCTAAGAGACATGATGCCAGAAAATTGGCATCTGACCACTGTGACATTTTATTGGCTGAAGAAGTCAAGTGGTAGCTATTCCAAAACCAAATATTGGGAGGACTGTGGTGCAGCAGCTGGATCAGAGGACAAATAAGTGCTGCTAGTTTTATTGTTTTAATAGATTTGGATCAAGCTTTAAAAAATCCTATTGCACCCAGACAACCCCTTTTAAATTGCACTATAAAATATTATAGACTTAGAGTACATCCAAATGGGCTTTTTTTCCATCCATTTTCTGGGCGAAAAATGGGACGTAAAAAGAAACCCTTCATTCCAATGGGTGTGTGCACATGGGCGTTTTTTTACTTGGATGAACAGTCTAAGAAAAAAACATTGCAGTATGACCTATCATCCGATTTCCGGCCGAGAATAGGGCACATGTCAATGTGATTGGACAGCAGAAGGACAGGATGTCCATGTGCTGTCCAATTCAAGTGCAACCTTTTTCACTCCATGTGCATGTACCCCAAGAGAAGAGGATTTTGAGTTTCAGAGAAAAATACCTTAGTAGTTGCTTATGAGAATAACACCACCTATCTTTTCAGTAATTATTTACATTATAAGCTTTTTTCTTTTGCCTCATTGTTTGTTGATTTGTTTTTACCTGCAGTCATTATACATGTTTGTTACTTCCTCTTCAGTAAAGCTCAGCCAAATATGTTGCCACCATATAAATATAAATTAATACCACTGTGAATGTAACATGTTATTATCTGACAGCATAGGTCACTTCCACCAATCAAAAAATTTAAAAAATGTATTAATGCAAATACTGACTTGTTTATGCTTATGGCAAATTAGTAGACATAAAACTTCTCAAGAAAGAACAATGATGCCTAAAAAGGTCAAATTTATATATTTACATACCGGAGCTGGATGGTACTGACTGTGTCACCCTCATATTGGTTTTATTATTTTTGGAAGTTTGCAAGTAGGACAATCTCCCAGGTGCAGTAGAAACCGAACTTAGAGATGAATATCTCTGAAGTCCTTGTGTCCCTAATAACCATTCACGTAAATGCTGTACTTCTTCTTGGAAGCGTGTGTATACTGCCAGACAGGCTTGAATTCTGCATTGAAACAAAATATGTCATTGAGGATATAGGAGGTAGCTGGACAGGACTAGATAAAAACAGGGTACATGTAACTAATACCTAGAAATGTGCTGCTGGTATCTATATTTTTGGGATGTCTTCTACTGAGATCTATACAATCGGAGGTCTAGCCATTGTTTGCCTATATCAGTGTTTCTTCATAACCCAGGATCTAGAGATTGGCTGCTACAAAATTCAAAATGGCTCCTGAAATGGTTTAAGTGGCCTATAATGTCTACATTAATACTATACAGTATGTTGAACCCGTGAACTAGGACATTTAGCAACCAAACTCCTGGTGAATGCTAGTTTGCCAGTTAATTATTGATAATTATTAACTTTTAACTCAGGCTTGATACTGTCAATGCTGATACTGGCATGGATATTAACCAACTGAAAGAAGCAGTGCAAAACCGAAAAACATGGAGGAAGCTCACCTTTAGGCCTCCTTCCCACGAACGGATTTCCATCGCGTAATTCGCGGTGGAAATCCGCTGCGTTGCCCGCAGCTATTAGGTTCTATTGAAGCTAATAGCTCAGTGCTCACGGTGTGGAATTCCACCCATGAATTCACCCGTCCTCACCCGCGGCATGCTCTATTTGCCGCAGGTGTATGCGCGGACGGCTTCCATTGCAGTCAATGGAAGCCGTCCATTCACGCTATCTTCCGCTGTAGCACAGCGGAAGATAGCATGAAAACGCTTCGCCGCCCACCGCCGCCGCGTCATGTGATGCGGCGGAGGTGGGCGGGGAAGCGTCATGCGGGAGCGAGAACGCCGGATCCGCAGGTAAGTATGGGGTCTCCTGGGGGGCGCCGTGATGGGCTCCGCTGCGGAATTTTGTGGCAGCCTGCCTTAGGATCACCGAGGGTCGTGAACGACTAAATAGCTAACAACAACTCAGTCCTAAAACAGTAGCTATAGAAGCATTTGTGGCTCAACATAACCTGATTTAAATGTAGCAGTTTTAGTTGCTGTGTGCAGAATACCAAATTGAATCTGTCAAATCTACTCTAAGGTTGACTGCACACGGCCGGGTCGGATTCCGCATACGGGAGCCCGTAGCGGAAACCGCCCCTGTGCCTAGCCGGCATCCGCGTGTACCTGTCATTCTTCAGAATTTTTTGGACATGTGCTGTACAGGTTTTTTTTCAAATCCCAGTTTTTCCCGCAATGTCAATGTGGAAGGGCCAAGAGTCGAACAGCTTCCACTGAATTTAATGGAAGCTATTCGTGCAGAATCCACACAGAAATAGAGCATGCTGCAATATTTCCTCCGCAAGCGTAAAATTGCAATTGATTTCTACTCGTGTAGAGGAAAAAGCATTTCTCCATAGCATGACTATAATGAGTATACATCCAGGAGATAAGAAAAACTTCTATAAACGTTTATTGGTTTTCAAAAGAACAAGCAGCAATTATCCCCCAAAAGATATACTCGATTTCCTAAGTGCTCAGTTTTGGTCCATCTAGCATAATAAGTTAGTATTAAAGTAAAAAATAAAACTATCCATTGGAATTTCCATTAGAACAATTTGTAACTGAGCTGTTAGGTAATCAGTCATCTAAATATGTTTGGGCACTTGCTTAGCAACAGAGAATGTAGCTGGAGGTCGATAATGTTGGATCTTCATCTTATTGTAAAGGTCTGGGGTTGTCACTCACTACGAAAGGAAGGACTGATAAATTCTGGTCCTGGCTATAACAGAGGGATAGATGGCAGCTTGGGATACAGCAATATATCTGTAGTTCCTAGTACGGTATCAGAGATTTTATTTTTATATTGAATAAGAATTCAAAATAAATGCAAACTGTGCTGGATAAGGATGTGGTGCAGCTAGTAGATGCACTTATATGTGCTTTCTTCTCCATTTCTTACCGTTCATAGAAAGTACTGTCACTTTTTAACATGTCAACTTGGAGTTCCTCTTTTTTAAGCATTTTTTTTTCTTCAAAACCACTCACTGATACGGTTTCTTGTTTATCTTTCATGATGTGTTCCTTCAGAATTTCCCACAGCCGGTCTTTTGAATCATTTGTTGAAATTATTTCTTTTAGGAAATACTTGCAATTTAGAGCCAACTGATTTGATACCTAGATACAAAAAACTAAATAAGTATATAGTTTACGATAGGTTTAGTTTAGTATAGGATAGGTCATGAATAGTTTATCGACTGGGGTCTGTCGCTCGGGACCACCACAGATCAGCTGAGCCGGCACATGCTGTCAGCGCTGCAAATACACAGAGCTTAGAATGGAAGTCTCCGCGCCAACCTGTGTGTAGTGGCTGGCGCTTGTAACTGCAGGCATGGCTCGCGTTGATTTCAATGAGAGCCATGCCAGCACTTTTAAGTGCCGGCCACTGCACAGAGGTCAGCACGAAGACTTCCGCTGCTTCAGCTCCGACCTCTATTTATTTGCAGTACTGACAGCATGTGCCCCCTCAGCTGATGGGTCGGGGCCCCGAGCGACGGACCCCAGCAGATCCATGGAAGACCCCTTTAACTCAGCTATTACAAAAATTATTACTCAGTTTCTTCATAATAGAGTAGATAAGGCTCAATTCACGTTTTGTTCTCCCTGGATTCCGGTGTTTTTCATGGCAAGAATATCATAGTCTATAGTTCTATTCTTGTCAAAAACACCTGAAATTTGACAGAACTTAGTATTAGTAAATAGGATGCTAGGATTCACTAGGTTCCGTTAAAGCCATTCTAACTGTGTGAGATAACTTATGCATGTTGCTTTTGCTCTATACATATTGGTATTACTGTATACATATTGCAGATTTTATGCATCTTTTGAAGTCTGCTATATTGCCTTTAAAAATGTTAATAGACAAAATGTAAAAAAACCACAGAAATCATGCTGGTAGTGTGAAAAGATATGTAACCTGTCCTAATGTGAATAGGAAGGAGAGGGATTGCAAGTGCTCTGTCTCGATTCCTTGATTGTTTTGCTATTTTATTCCTGGTTTGAATGCTCATGTTTTCCACATTCTTCTCCGGTGTTTATGATCTCCACGCACTGTTAGAATAGCAGTTCTAAACATATGATTCATGATGATAACCACTAGCAGAAATATTCTGGTCATAGATGTGTAGACAGTGTTGAAGGAAGTACAGGGCACATTTTAACAAGGTTGTAGACACAAACTTTGCAACATTTGAAAAAAAAAAAACAATGTATGGTATTGTTTAGAAGAGTGATTTCAGAATTCTACAGAAAGGAGTGGGAGAATACTGGCATTATAAATTGATTTGGGATTGTTAGCACATGTTATACATATTTGTCCACTTTATGGTACAGAAGGTACACAGAGGTTTCAGAGAACCCACAGTTCATTTTCTGTATCTTTTATACTGCTTTCACACTTATGTTAGGGCTAGTTCAGGTTTTTCGTCTCTGCTCCTGACGGAATAGAAGAAAAACAGAAGAAAACCTCCTTGAAATCAATGGGGAAAAAACAGATCTGTTTTTATACATTATACTTCAGTTTGTTTCCCTCAAAGATGGAGCAGAGAGATGGAAACCCTGAACTGAGCCTTAATGCAGGCGTGAAAGCAGCCTTACTTAAATTTTAATCAGATTTTGTAAAAACAGATTTAAGCAGAGAACCTCTTTAAAATCCTGAATTGATGGACACCTGTCCTTGGCTATACACATCAAAGAATTACCATTTGAATAAAAAAAATTATACTCCTGCCATAATATGATCAGTAGTTTGCATCCCGTTAAGATATTACATTGAAAGGAGGATCCAAATGAAAGCATTAATACAGTAACGATATATTTTCATTTGGCACCTTAGTGAGCAATAGTCCCAAAAATCCATTCTTTGAGAAATGTCGGGATAGCATCTCCATCTGTTGGATACTATTGAAGAAAGCTGGTAGAATACTATTTGTAAGGTTCTCTGGATCATTGTCTGTACTCAAAGCATTGAAATATCGGTAAAGTGCTTCTAAGTACTTCACACGATCCTTAGTAGCATTCATTGCCTCTGTAATACTGAAGAACAAACAGTTAAGTGATGCGTTTTGATACTAATATAATAAACCGTATATTTCTATCAGGCAGCTGTGCTTTCCATCTCACTACATGATGAAATTTATCTTGAAAATACATATTAATTTTGCAGCAAAATGTCCTAACCTGATATCAACTGCTTTCCATTTCTTTAGAAGACGTGATTTTGAAGAAATCATAATACTGATGACAGATTTACATTCTTTTCCTCGTAACTGTTCAGTTATTAAACCCAACAATTTCTGCCTGTGGCGCCAACGCTCAAGTTCAGTAAGGGGTGTTGTGGTAATATCTAGCACTCTGGCAAAACAAAAAACATGATACACATATGTAATTCAACAGTTGACCATGACATTACGTCAGTGAATACAAACATACCATCCCCATTATACCAAGTGTGTATGCAATTATCTCAACATATTGTGGGACACTAAAGGGGTTAAAAATGGACAGTCAGTATATTTCACCTCGGTTCAGATATTACGCCCATAAGGTATGAAGGGAGTTTGTGTCGACGTGAGACACAGGAGAAAACCAGGGATGTGATATGATCTTCAGCAAAGGTAGTTGCTGGAGATGCTTTGGTAAAAAGTGTTTGGGCCTGTTTTTTTTTTTTTTGAATGGATGGCAGGCTCGGTAGTGGGGCTGTCCATTCCACTCCCTCCACTCCAGGTCTTATTAGGGGGAGGCAAGCTCCTCAGGTGCAGAGGCTGGGTAATTACCTAGCCCATAAAGTCTGCAAAGCTGCAGACAGAAGTGAGGCTGGGTGCAGCTTTGCAGATGCATGCTAGAAGCTGCTGGTCTCAAGGGACGTTTTATCCCTGACCAAGGGAAAAACTGGACTTTGTACAAGTGTGAGGTGTCCGTGCGGCTGCAGCTAGCCGTGACGTACAGTTAGGGAAGAACTCTGTTTAGGTAGTGCTGAAGAAGCAGGATTTTGGTAATGCCTAAAGCTAAGGCTATGTTTTGTTTATTTTGTGCTTTTTAATAAATGCAGGCTAAGCCTGTATGGACTAAGGTGCTGTCTTGGTCTCTGACTGCAGCTCACACTGCAACCCCGCGCTCTACCTGAGCTGACTTTCTCACAATATCAAAAAGAAGGCACCTGAAAAGAAAAGCAAAAATGGTTAATTTTGATGTCTTTTTTTACTTTTTTGGGGTCCTTCCTTTTTATATGTTGAGATGATTGTATATACACTTGGTATATTGCGGATGTTGCTCTTGTAGTCCACACAATTGCATCCAATGTACCTCACTGGGAGTCTTTGACACTCAAACTGTGGATAATATCTATATTACTACTTATATTGATTTTTTAATACATTGTGGGGATGAATACATGCTCTCCTGTTTTAGGAGGCTGTCTTATGTCGTTTAATGAGATTGGATATGAGTAGAGATGAGCGAGCGTACTTGCTAAGGCAAATTACTCGAGCGAGTATTGCCATTTTCGAGTACATGCCCGCTCGTGCCAAAAGATTTGGGGGTCGGTGGGGGGCAGCGGGGAGGAACGGGGGGAGATCTCTCCCCCTTTCCCCCCCCCCCCCCCCGCTCCCCCATGCTCACTCCCGCAACTCACTGCACACCCCCGCTGGCCCCCGAATCTTTTGGCACGAGTGGGCATGTACTCAAAAATGGCAATACTCGCTAGAGTAATTTGCCTTAGCGAGTACGCTCCCTCATCTCTAGATATGAGGCATCTCCTTTATCATTTGACAGGCATATATTAAAATCTGTATTTATCTGAATAACAGATCCTTTCCACATCCTGATAATGGGACATAACAGGATGGTAATAGGATGTTGCTGTTGGAATTGCCCTTATTGGGGAGGTTATCCCATTTTTATTAGAAAGGGCTTCTTTATATGGTCAGTACAGGGCTAGTCTGACCTTTTTTTCCTTTGTACTGCATATTATATTATGGGAATATTTTAATGTTTATAACAAGGGTTACGTTTTAATTGTAGTCCTTCTTGAAAAACTTGTAGGTTTTTGACTTCCATGTATTTAATTTAATTATTCTGTGATTACATCTCCCTTTCTAGTTTGTTTTTTTCCCCCAACTCCATACTATGAAGACGCATCCTTGAGGGCAGATTGATGTCTCTGGCTCTGGCCATTGGTGACATCTTGCTGTCAGGATGTGTTGCTGGGATCTGTTGTACTATGTACTCTTAGCAGCACAGCTACAGGTGGTTGAGTGTTAATTGAGCTGGCTGGGTGTGGTACTTCCTGCTAGCCAATCTCCTGGATCTGTGCTCACATATAAACCCAGCTCCTGGTCAGTCTGGCTGGGTCCCACGGTGAGCAGTCATGTTACTTCTGTGTTCTGTAACTTGTTATCAGTCATGTTCAGCTTGTTTCCACTCTGATCTGTGTTTGCAAGTAGGTCTGTGTCTCTGCTTCCAGTGTGTCAATTGGTGGATCCCTGACACAGCCCCCTATGTCAGCTCTGTGGCTGACTGTCTATCCCCACTGGTATGAGGACACATAGACTTGCTGTGAGTTTCACCTGTGTTCGAGAGTCTGTGCCAGTAGAGTCCGTGCCCTGGTTGTCTGTCCTGTTGCAAGCTTGCTGTGTCATCTGCGACCTGCTGGTTCATGTCCGTTTGTACGTTTATTTTCTGTCAGTTTTGTGTCAGCTTGCTATATGACCTGCGATTTGTGTCCTGTCCTGTTGCAGCGTTCTGTGTGAACGGTGTCCGGTTCTCCGGGACTCCTGGTTAGTGTGGGGACTAGCGGTATAACCAGGAGCCGTGAAGTGGCCCGCTAGCTTTCATGTTTTGTACAAAATGTCAACTAATACCTGGTATTTATATTCAGCTTATCATCTGTTACTAGTGTTTGCATTTTGGCTGCTGTATGCTGTGTATTCTGGCTCTGTGTGTCCTGTGGTTCAGTCCCTGTCATGTGGCATGTGAATGCGTCCTGTTCTGTTTCGTGGCTCCTAGGTTCAGCTAGGGCCCAGTTCCGAAGACCGCTGGGCCGCCCTCTTATTGGGGCGAAGTTCCTCAATCCTCTACTTCTACTTCTTAAACAATATTACCTTTCATCAATGGCTTCCATCAAAACCTGATCAATGGCTTTTATCCAGTCAGAAACAAGGGTTTCATTTAAACTAACTATCTCTGGGTCCAGGACAGCAGATCTCTGTAGTAGAAAGTCAGGACTGACAATATTCTGTGGTCTCTTCAAAATCTGCAACATGAAACATTTACCAGGAACAGATATGAAATGTTTTGAAGTACCAATAGGATGAAATGACAACAAAGCGACAAAACCCTTCTGTCTGCGGACCTTACTGATCAATCTCTCTACTCCTTAAAGAGGACTTGTCATGGGGTAGAATCAGCAGGCATCCAGCAGCTGTTGTCCCACTGACTCTATCCAGGTTTTTATTTTTCATACTCACCTTCCCTTACCCAAGCGGGCTCTTCTTAAGTCCAACTCCCAACACTATCAATGTGTCAAGTGGGAGGTCATCACTGCTCACACCTAATGGGTGATGTAACACACTGACAGTGAGCAGTAAGGACTGCCCACTTGACACATTGACAGTACTCGGAGCCAGAGCTAAGATGAGCCGATTAAGACAAAAAAAGGCAAGTATGAAAAGGATAAAAAGCAGGGATAGAATCAGAAAGGCAGTGACTGTAGAGTTATGCAACAATCTCCACTGATTATATACTGTGACAAGTGCTCTTTAACCCCTGAAGGACCAGGCTGTTTTGTACCTAAAGGACCAGACACCTTTTAGGGATTTTACCCATGTGGTGGTTTTACTGCTCTATTCGGGTTGTGTAGTGGAATAAACACTTCCACTTTCACTTTTTAGTACATAGCACTCATTGAGCGTTATGTACCTGGGAAAGGAGAAGGCAAAAGCAGTTAAAAAACACTTCTCCCTTCTCTGGATTCTCAGCTATGTTTTTTACAGCTGAGTACCCAACCTTCTCCTGCTCGGTGGCAGGAGCAGAGGCTTTAATCCCACTCCATACGTCTGTTAACAGCAGGGATTAAGCCTAGAACCTAGTACCGTATGTTTACCACGCTTGGCCGTTAGGGGGTTAAAAAGGTGTAAAATATTTCATCTAACTCATTACACTCCTACATGCAGAATGAAATACATGATATCATACGTCAAATCATACGAAAATTGTGTAGAATAGTTTTGGATAAAAAGTCTTTGTGCATTTCTTTTGAAAGTGCAAAGGTAACTTTAGCCGGGGCAACAGTCGGCCAAACAATTACTTGAAAGAGCAAATTCAAACAAAAGTTGTTCAGTGTAAGCACAGCCACCAACAGGATGACAAGTAAGTCATTAATCACTTTGTTTCAGCTTACAAAAAAAAAGGTGGTTGATCAAAAGTCGTCCAGTGTAAAATCACAGTCGTTTGAATGACTTGCGAATGAATTTGCATGGAGATCTCTTCCATGAATGATATCTTGGCAAACAACTAATGAGCAATCATTGCTCTGTGTTAAAAGGTGGCTTCAAAAGGGCAATACATTTTCGGCATGAATGAGGCAGTTTTTGCATGCCTATCAGCGTATTTTACTGTACTTTTTGTGCTTGCAAGGCATTTTGACATGGGCGTGGGACAACCCCCCCACTATAATTTAAAAGGCTACTTTGCCTAATAAGATCCCTATGTGTTCCCGTCTCTGTGGTTTTGCATTGTATTTTATACATCCCGTTGTGCATTTCGTGTCCCATAGGCTTCTAAGAAGGAAATGAGAACGAACCCTCTGAAATCAGTGGGTTCTATTCTCAGCGTGTTGCGCACAGAAAAAATGTACGCGAATACATCCGTGTGAAGAAGCCAAAAGAAAATGAACGACTGTCATTTGTATGCTTCAACGACTTTTTCGAACAACTATTTGAAGGATAGTTGCTTCATGTAAAGGTACCCTTACACCATGTAGTAGACAATGGGTTGTCCCAAACTGAGCAAATCGTTTATTTTTGGTTGCTGTCTTTACTTACGGTGATATGGTGTTTTTCCAAATCATTAATGGTGGTTGCTTCATCAATACATGAAACATATTTTTCCAGGCCCGAAAGAAAACTAGCAACATTCTCCTGGCTGCACAAGCCCCAGTCTTTTTGGGCACGCAGAAGTGGGATGTATAATTCATTTAGTAAACATCTAAAACTCTCCACTGGGTTTTCTTTTATCTCACCGCACAGTATTTCTTTCTCCATTAAAGCACCATCAACATCATGATTTATCTGAACAAAATAAATAAAAGTAGCAGTGATCATGTATATTAAATGTCTTACCACCACCACATATGGAATAACCTCTTATTGACCATGAGAGTCCAATATCTCTAAACAATGCTAAACAGTGTGAGACTGAACATAAAAATATAGTCACAGAACTAAAAATCTGTCTGTGAGGTACAAGAGAATGCATTCAGTGAGCACTGTGTATACAATACAGTAAGCAGTATTGTACAGTAACCAATCATGTAATAAGACACATGATCATTAGTTGCCCTCTAAGCTATGGCTGCCGAGTCTTGGCAGACCCAGATCAGCTCTAATAATGACAAATGTCACATTAGAGGATGCATTGTATCTATAATGGCCTCTGGTTACAGTAAAGAATAAAAACTTTGGCCTCATGTTCACGGGCCTGCACGATTTCCCAGTGCATAATCCTGCAGCAGATTCCATTTGGCCCGCAAATATGAGGCCAGAAATTACAATATACTAACCTGTTCGGACGCTGCGGGGCTCTCCTCTGTGCAGGCCGGGTCTTCTTTCTTCTGCACGGCGGATGTGCTCAGGAAGCCGACGGCGTGCCGGGCGCATACTTGTGTCGTCTTTTTTTTTAAACTCCTGCTTTCCCGCGGTCCTACTGCATGGTCAGAGCGACAGCTGCGTCTGTACCGCGGATCCAGGCGGCTTCCATTAGCTTCAATGGAAGCCGCGGGAGCCGTCCGTGCGGGAAAACCACACAAAAATGGAGCATGCTGCGGTTGTTTTCCCACACCCACGCTTTTTTTTGCTGTGGACATGACGCCTAAGTCTAGGGCTACCATGGAGTCCTGACATTATCCAGCCACCTATAATGGTATGTCTAATATGTCAAAATGACCATCAGTGAAATTGAACCCTATTTTTGAGACTTTATCATGGTACAACTTGAAGGGGTTTTCCAAGGAGAATACTACTGATGACCTATCCTAAGGATAGTTTATCAATAGTTGATCGACTGGGGTCCATCGCTCGGGGCCCCGACTGATCAGCTGAGCATGCTGTCAGCACCACAAATACACAGAGGTCAGAGCTGAAGCAAGGAAAGCCTCCGTGCCGACCTCCATATAGTAGCCGGCACTTGTAACTGAAATCAACGCGAGTCGTGCCTGCAGTTACAAGCGCTGGCCGGCGGTCGGCCGGAGGTCGGCGGAGAGACTGCCGCTGCTTCCGCTCCGGCCTCTGTGTATTTGTGGCGCTGACAGCATGCGCCCGCTCAGCTGATCGTTGGGGTCCCGAGCAACGGACCCTAGCCGATCAACTTTTGATGACCTATCCTGAGGATAGGTCATCAGTAGTATTCTCCCTGGAAAACCCTTTTAATGATATTACAAAATAACATGATAAATATGTGAAAAATTATCCTTTTTTGTCAGACTTATACACTAAAAAAATGCTAAAAGTGGGTAAAAATAAAGTTAGTCCTATAAAAATGGAACAAAGATAAACCCCAATTTGTTATAGAATAGATAAAAATGAAAAATTATTGTCTTTTTGACCTATTGTCCTTTTATTTTTTTTACATTGTTTACTTTGCAAAGATAAGTAATTTGATACTATAATAGTTCGGACTTTTACAAAAGAAGCAATATCAATTAGTCTTATAAAAGTGGAACAAGGATAAACTCCACTTTGTTATAAAGAAGACAGAAAAGGATTTAGCTAGTTCAATAAATGAAAGACATACTAAAAATTGCAAAATTGTAAATGGTCTTTTACAAGAGAGAACGGTTAAGGCTCATTTACATGCAAAGACAATCTTTCAAACAGTTGAAAGATTGACAGTTCTAGTGATCATTTGGCATAAAGGGCTAATGGACACTAATGTCCATTAGTACTTTATCAGCTTCATTTGCATGTAAATGAGCCTCCTGGAGCTGCTTGCAGAACACAGCAGGTGGTCTGAGCTCTGCAATCAGCTCCATTGTTCTCGTATGAGCTGTCTGCATGGATGCAATTTAATCAGCTGCTCAAATGCAGAACACAGCGTGCGGTCTGTGTTATCTACTCTCCGGCTGAATGATGGATTTTATGCTCACCTAAAAATCAAGGTTCAGCCAAAGAGTAAACGATAGCAGCATTTAAAGACAACGATTTTCGCTCAAATGCCATAGTTTGAACGAATTTTGAATGATAATCGTTACAGGTAAATGGGGCTTTAAAGGCTATGGACACCTTTTGTTTCCACCGCTGACCAAAGGAAATGCAACAGGCAATCTTCCACTTTATATGGAAGAATAAGAGACCCTGCATCAAACAAAAAGTTATGCACTTCCATAAAGGGGTCGGAGGTCTATCAGTCCCTAATCTGCGAAAATATTTCTTGGCAGCCCAATTGTCACAAATCCCCCTCCTGTCTGGCCTAAGGGCTCCTTTATGGCTAGAAATAGGAACATCTCTTATAGTCCCAACCTATCTCAAAGCCATTTTTTGGGATAAAAGACTTCAGCCATCCAACACCTATCACCACTAACATACCATCACGTTCTCATCTGGAGGAGATGCAAATTCAAGATCTCACTGATGTCAAATCTTCCCCCTTTGCTACCCATCATCCCATAAAAAAGCGGTTCCCAAGAAAACAAAATGGAGGCCTAACTTTACTCCACCATTACATGCCACATTGCAAACTTCTTACACCACAACAACTCATAGATCAATACTCCATCCCAGGACATCTCTGGTTAGAACTGTTACAAGTATATAGCTTCATCCGAACCCTAATAAACAACAACACCCCCACAGCAAAAAACCCTGGTTTTGAGAGGCTATGTATATGATTCCCCCTTCAGTCTGGTGTGATATCCTCCCTATATACCCATATGAATCAAGCTCCCATTCATGCTACGCTGGGAATCAGATCTAAATATTTTCCTCTCCCTACCTCAATGGCAACACTGCTGCACTTTGATATCAAAAGGCAGCCATCAGGTAAACATCGCTAAAACATCATTAAAAATACTTCATAGAACATATCTAGTCCCCTCAATAATCCACAGTACTCCCCAAGTACTTCACAAAATTGTTTCAGAGGCTGTAACTCTTCGGGGACTACCTTTCATATCTGGCAGACATGCCTGGCAGTGAGGTCTCTTTGGAGGCAGGTGACTAACCTCATATCCAGAGCCCTAGGCAAACCATTCCTATTCCTCTTGCCTCCTGGCCGACAAACCCACGGGGTTGAATAATCAACAGCATATACAGAATATACATTGCCTCCCAATAGCTCTCACCCACCTTTTTAATTAACCCGATTGTAGCTAGAGGTTCAAGAATGATGCTATATGAAAAACTGTCGAGAGAAGACAAAATGGAGTTTTTCCTAAAAACTTGGCAACTATGGTTTGTTTCCCTGAATATACCTGAACTACCTTTGGACTTTTACAAAATAAGCAATATCAATTATGGTTTTTTTTACTCTTAATGTAAAAAAGGAAAAATAGGGGTTTCTGGAACTTTTCATAGTTTAATTTTTTTTATTTGTAAAAACTTTTATGGTTCTTTTTTTAGTACCACTAGTTGACTTGAACATGCGATTCCTTGGTTAATATATTGCAATGTACCAAGGCTTAATAGGCTTGAATGCAAGGCAGGCCTATAGCTTTACTAGATCCCGGACTGCCATGTTAATGCATTAGCACCTGGCAATCACATCATGGGAGCCAATGGGTAGCTGAAGGCTCCCTGGTTAATGGCCTAGTTGCCAAATAATTATAATTAAATGTAAATATCTCATAGTCATCAAGAGGTTATATTTGGGAAATAAATGAGTTCTCTAGCAGAACGAATAAAGTTTAAAGATGTCAGCACTTGTAGGCTGGGTTCAGGCAGGGTTTCTGGGTGGAAGTTTCAGCACACATCTAAACCATCTACAAAAATGCCTGTAAATTGAGTAATTTTTACATTTATTATGAATATAAATATCTGATAGATGGGAAACGGTGGAACCCCACCTATTAGAAAAAAGGAGTTGTCCCCTACCAAACAAGGAGATCGGTGGTTGCTCCACCCAGGCGAATACTAAATTGAGAAGTATTGCAGCATGTGAGTGGCTTTCTCCCAGTTAAGTCTACGAGGCTATTGTTACAAATGGAGCCAAGGAACCCACATTCTAATGAACCTTTAAATTGGGAATACCTTTTTAAATATGAAATGTAACTCCTACTTTTTAAGTGACAAATTTATCATGTAATATCATTGCACTTGTATCACCGAGGGAACCACTAAATAATACGTAAAATATAACTTTTATTACTACAAAATTAAAATATTAAAGATAAGAGCGTGGTCGAATTTTTGATAATTATAGTGCCTATAGTGACCACATGGCACCCTATATTAAGATATGCTCCTTGGATAAATAGGAAAATTCATAAATTGCACTGACATATGTAGGTAACACGGTGTAAATACCACTATCAATGATATCTTAGTGTGTATACACCTTGTACATGTATCCCCAGCTTAGTGCAATACCTTACTTCAATCTCATACACCAATAATGGGATAATTTGTGTCCAATATGTGAAAGAGGTAACAATAAATAGCACACCATAGGGTGACAGGGTAAATTAGATGAACCCTTATAGTCACTCAATTCCAATATATCTATGGTCTTCTATTACATTCCCAATTGCCAAACACTCTATTAGGTCATATGTACCAAACGATAGTAAGTGATGTATAGTCACAAACGCCGTGTTACGTGTAGGCAACGAAAGGACGTGTATGCTGTTTTTTCCTTATAGAGATATATTCATGTACCAATTGTACCAACCATGGAATCCATCATTAAAGGTGTGAGTGATTCAATATTGGGGTTTGAGCAGAGCAATTATCCAAGGTGTCAGTTCACTAAACCTTAGATCACTGACAGTACTGATACATTATGCTGCTTATGAGTGCTTATACTATTTATATTTTTATTATTTTATTTTCATCAGTAAAGCACTGTGTAGTTATAACAGTGATAACCTAAAGTCATGTCCCTATAATTATACGGACAGACTGGGTCAATCTTACTGTTTAACAATCACTTTAGAAGAACTGTCATGTATAAGGCAGGACTGGTTTGTGGTCCTGATATGCCTTAATGACCAATCTCCTCAAAACTACGCCTTATACTTGATCGCATCATAGATAATTTAGCCCATCAAATGCATTATAGTATGCGGACCTCGGCTTTCTGCCTATTGAAGGTCGCTTTATTAAGTGCTAGATTAATTATCATTCGCTGCCCTTATTTAATTGGACGACTGAAATTTGTAATACCGTCTATTTGGCCTCTATATCTCTATATCCTCTTTTTATTGCACATATATCTATTAGCTAACCAGTGTCTCTTATAGTGGGATTAGCTATGATTGATCTACTAAATGACAGCTATGTCAGTTCTCTACATTCATCATTGACACTTATGGTGGTTTCATAAGTGTCATTTCCATATACGTGTTGTGTTTATACACCTGATTGTATGCTGTCATTGTCTGTTGCATATAATATCCATATGCACATTATTCCATGCTGTAATATGATCTTAGTGGATATCAGAGTTATGGATTCGTGGTATAGATATAATATCTAAGTATATTCCACCTATATGTCGCCAACGGTTAGTATTCATGTTGCACTGTAACTAGTCCTTTATCATGCTTACCTTCTTTCACACAATATATGGCATACATTCTTTATACATCGTGTCCATTTCCTAAAAGCTTTATTTACCTAACACCTAAATAGACATTGTCCTGTTCTGGGCTGTTCTATGCCCCGTATTGTCCTGTGCACTACGTGCGCAGGTCTGGCATTGTATCCTGATGCCGCTGCGGGTCTGCGCATGCGCGGGATCTCAACTATCGCGAGATCTCGGTTAAACGGAGCCGGATGATACATCAAGCTGATTGGCTTAGCGGGGACGAGCCCTCCACACAGGAAGGCGTGGTTTGGTCTTTAAAAGCCCTGTCAACGGGCTACTGACCATTGCTGCTCATTTGTGCTCAGCCTGACAGGCTGTTCACTTTGTTCACTCTGCTACATAGCTTCATAGTGCGGTCTTAGTCATCAATGATTGCACAAGTACTTAGCCAATTTTTCTAGTGGTGCAGTCTTATACATCAAGAACTGCACCAAGACTTAGCCAAATTTTTTAGTGGTGTGGTCTTAAACATCAATGACTGCACTAATACTTAGCCAGTTTTTCTTCATGCAATCCATTTTGTGATTGCTGTGCTTAATACCATCCTGATGATACAGCTTAAATATAGGAGCTGTTGAAACGCGTTGATGGTGGCTTATGTGATCTAGCACTTAATAAAGCGACCTTCAATAGGCAGAAAGCCGAGGTCCGCATACTATAATGCATTTGATGGGCTAAATTATCTATGATGCGATCAAGTATAAGGCGTAGTTTTGAGGAGATTGGTCATTAAGGCATATCAGGACCACAAACCAGTCCTGCCTTATACATGACAGTTCTTCTAAAGTGATTGTTAAACAGTAAGATTGACCCAGTCTGTCCGTATAATTATAGGGACATGACTTTAGGTTATCACTGTTATAACTACACAGTGCTTTACTGATGAAAATAAAATAATAAAAATAAAAATAGTATAAGCACTCATAAGCAGCATAATGTATCAGTACTGTCAGTGATCTAAGGTTTAGTGAACTGACACCTTGGATAATTGCTCTGCTCAAACCCCAATATTGAATCACTCACACCTTTAATGATGGATTCCATGGTTGGTACAATTGGTACATGAATATATCTCTATAAGGAAAAAACAGCATACACGTCCTTTCGTTGCCTACACGTAACACGGCGTTTGTGACTATACATCACTTACTATCGTTTGGTACATATGACCTAATAGAGTGTTTGGCAATTGGGAATGTAATAGAAGACCATAGATATATTGGAATTGAGTGACTATAAGGGTTCATCTAATTTACCCTGTCACCCTATGGTGTGCTATTTATTGTTACCTCTTTCACATATTGGACACAAATTATCCCATTATTGGTGTATGAGATTGAAGTAAGGTATTGCACTAAGCTGGGGATACATGTACAAGGTGTATACACACTAAGATATCATTGATAGTGGTATTTACACCGTGTTACCTACATATGTCAGTGCAATTTATGAATTTTCCTATTTATCCAAGGAGCATATCTTAATATAGGGTGCCATGTGGTCACTATAGGCACTATACTTATCAAAGATTCGACCACGCTCTTATCTTTAATATTTTAATTTTGTAGTAATAAAAGTTATATTTTACGTATTATTTAGTGGTTCCCTCGGTGATACACTTACTTCCCTTTAGGGAATTTTTTCTGTCTCGGTGACTAATATCATTGCACTTACCTCAAGGCGTAGAAAGTACAGCAATGTTGTAAAAGATGCCTTTAAGTTCACATTATCCAAATTTTGGAGATCACACTTGACAGAGAATTTCCAGGTTAATGGATTTGTTTTGTCACTAGCTTCTACTATAACAAAGATGGCTTGGTGTCCTCCAGCTGAGTAGAAAAAAAGGATTTTAGCGGACAATAACATTCCATAGAGAAGATTGGAAGAAAAGGACAGTGACATTAATAATAGGTTTGAGAAGAATGGCAATTTTAGATTTTTTTAAAATGAGGCCCAGTGTGTCATAATTCATCTAATATGCTGGAAGCATACACTGATCACCTGTAAAGTTAAAGGTCCATTTACACTGGACGAATGTCGGGCAAACAATGCTCAAAACTCGTCCCTATGTTACTTCGTTCTTTGCACAGGCACTAGCAGAGCTGTCTCGCTCACGGAGCGGTCAGCAGGGGGGCGAGGCAGTGCAGGAGATTTCTCTCCTCTCACTCCCCGACCCCTCTCCATTGAGCTAACACAGCGGCCGTTCACTACTGAACGGTGGCTATTTAAACTGAACGATGAGAGATGAGCTCATCGCTCATCATTTATGCAGCATAAAAGATCCAAGGAACCAAGGTTTTCCAGCTTAAAGGCTATGGTCACCTTTGCTGACTTTTTAAATATGTATTTTTTCATAAAATAATTTTTGCAAAATCATATTATTAAACAATTTTAACTGTTTATTTTCTATGCTTGCAGTGCACTCCAATACACTGCAATGCAAAATGACTTTTGCAGAATCTATCAGTCAGGAAGCCTGACGGGACTTTGACACTATTGATAGGAGGGGAAGAAATATGTAACATACAGTTTATAGCAGATGAGGTGTGTGAAATCCTAGTTATAGCCGGGGGGGGGGGGGGGGGGGGAGGGGGGGGGAATACAGTGGAATACCTTATTTAGGTAAATATTCTACTACTCTACCTAACTACATAGTGCCGACTTCTAACTGTTTGTGGTTACAAGCACTAAAAGCAGGATCCTTACCATGCTAGATGTGATTATTCTCAGTAAGAGAAATCAAGTAATCTTGTGGATATGATGCCTTTTAATCGCTACCAAAAATACATGATGTTATAGTGAGCTTTCAGATCTCAAAGGGTCCTTCCTCAGGCATAATGGAACAAATCTAACGACGTATTTAATAAATACACATGATCATGTGGGAGGGCAGGAACATGGTGAACTTAATTTGCACTAGATAAATAACAGAAACAGAGGGTAAGAGGGCACAGACCAAATCACTAGAGCCACCAGGATATCCAGGAATCAACTACTCCAATATACAGAGAAAGACTACAGCCAGGCCATCAGATACAAACGGACAAAGAGGAACATTTACACAATCACAAAAAGACATTTTTAAATCAGGGCTACTATCTTACCTCAATTGATGACCAAATCACCAAAGCCACCAGGATACCGAGAAATCAAGTACTCCAAGAGAGTAGAAAGAAAGAAACGGAGAAAGTAAAAAATGGACACGTGTCTCTAGTAGTGACCTACAATTCACAGCTAGAGGTACTAAGGAAAACTGCAAAGAATCTGCATCATACCCTACACAAGGATGACCGTCTGAAAACCATATTCTCGGACCCTCCCCTCCTATGCTACAGGCAGCCTCCAACTCTGAGGAACCTTATAATCAGGTGTGCATTGCCCTCTGACACACAAAAAGGAACTTATCCCTGTAATGTAAGGAGCTGTAAGACCTGCTCACATGTACTGACCACGGACAGGATATGGATCCCCAACACACAGGAGGACTATAAGGTCCCGGGGACATTCACATGTTCCACGTCCGATGTTGTGTACCTGATCCTGTGCAGTGAATGTCCTGTTGGGGGGCTTTATATCGGGAAAACAGGACAAAAACTGAAAGCCAGGATGAGGTCTCATCACCACACAATTAGAGAGGGAAAGACTGAATAACCTGTGACAAGACATTTTTGTGGCCACAGATACAAAATGGAAGTCACAGCGTCACAGAAGAATTTGGGAGTATAGCTTTATGGCCATTTTCTATACCCTTAAGATTGGAATGAGCCTCTGGGTTCTTGCATCAGTGGAGAATATGAAAGGTCTGAAGGAGGTCAAGAAAGGTGTTCTTAAGGAGAGCACCCAGGGGGTTTGTAGAGACACCTGGGGGGTTGAGTGGGTCGGGGGATGGCATCGTCTCTCCCCAAGGAGAGTACCCAGAAGGGGTGCTATTCTCAATCATTGTTTTAAAAACTTGGTAAAAATTCATACTTTGATTTGAAGGAATGCTGCCATCCAATAGGTGGCGCTGCAGAGGTATTGTTTCATCTTCCTTGTTTGCAGGTCTGAAAGAGTGATTTCACATTCCTTGTCACTGGACTGATTATGTACTGTTATG
The DNA here is from genome assembly GCF_035609145.1 of Eleutherodactylus coqui. Lineage (NCBI taxonomy): Eukaryota > Metazoa > Chordata > Amphibia > Anura > Eleutherodactylidae > Eleutherodactylus > Eleutherodactylus coqui. The sequence goes on along the minus strand of NC_089837.1, from coordinate 190,122,582 downwards.
GTCAGTTTCCCCTGCTATTTATCTAAATGCTATTGATCCCAACATGTCTGTGCCCTCTTACCCTCTGTTTCTGGTATTTATCTAGGGCAAATTAAGTTCCTCATGTTCTTGCCCTCCCATGTGATCATGTGTATTTATTAAATAAGTTGTTAGATTTGCTCCATTATTGCCTGAGGAAGGTCCCTGTGAGGTACAAAAGCTCGCTATAACGTCATGTATTTTTGTTAGCCATTAGGCCTTAGTCAGACGGGCGTTTTTTCGCGCGATTTGCGCATGCGCATGCGTCCGGCGATTTTTTTAAACCATTGCTTTGCAATGGTATCGGACACATGAGCGCTTTTTATGCGCTCGTCCGATAAATTATAGAACAGAAATGATAGAACAGAGCCAATCAGAGGCAGGTCTGACTCACACCCCCTTCACACCCACTGCAGGCCGGCCGCGCGGAACTCCGGCTGCCGGGAGCAGGTGAGTATATATATATTTTTTATTTTAACACTTTTCTGGATGAATTGCAGGGAAGGGCTTATATATTTAAGCCCTTCCCAACAATTTATCCCACACTCGCCCGCAGCGCATTGCTTTCAATGGAGCCGGCTGTATTGCCGGCTCCATTGAATGCAATGCGCTGGACAGCTCCGGCCCGTTTCTAATGAAACGCGGCTAGGAGCAGATTTTCGGGCACCGGTCACAAGATTTGCGGATGAGCATCCGTCATGCGATCCGCAAATCGCGCGAAAAAACGCCCGTCTGACTAAGGCCTCAAAAGGTATCATATCTATAAGATTACTTGATTTCTCTTACTGAGAACAATCACATTTAGCTGTACTGGCTAACACCATATTAAACCTTTTTTTCGTTTTACCATGCTAAAATGTTGGTTCCGTTTTGATAGATAATTCATTTTCTTTCACTGCTCTTAGAGTGGCAAAAGAAGCCTGACTACGCGAGCAGCAGTGAAAGAAAATATGTGTTAGGACGGAACCAACCCCTTTATAGGACAGTAAGGAGTCAGTGTACAGTGCTTGTAGCTAGAAACAACAGCCTGGACTCTGTAGTTAGGTAAGTTAATAAAATCATAATGAATTAACTAAAGAATGTGTCTTACCACATCTCCACCACCATTATACCTAGGATTTTACATATCTACCTCTAGCTGCCATAAACTGTATGTAACACATCTCTCACCCCTCCTGTCATTAGTTTTAGAGCCTGCCTGACCGACAAATTCTGCAAAAATCTTAAGAAACCTTCACACTGAGCAATTATCTTTCACTTGGAAAATTTGCTGAAGCACATGAACAACAGTTGTTTGAAAGCTTTTACAAAGAGCGCTTATTGTTTGCAGAGATATTGTTCATAGGGGTTATATCCATGCAAATTTGTTCGCAAAATTCTCAAATACGAACGACTGTGACTTTACACCAGTCAACTTTTGATCAGGCAGCGACTGTTCATTAGGTGAGCTGAAATGACTATTGAGCGAATTATTGCTTGTCTCCCTGATGGTGGCTGTGTTTACATGGAAAGAAGTGAATTATGGAGGATGCAGGGTTGCTGAGCACAAGGCAGGCAAATCGACTCCACAGCAAGCAAGTTGATTCCAAGTGACTTTATTGAAAAAGGCAACATGTTTCGGCATCAAAATGATGTCTTCATTTGGCCATATGTACAAACAATTGAACAGTGAGTAAATAAATTTAAAACTGGCGCCAAAACTACAAGAGGTGTGTGACGTCATTGGTCTCACCTATTAGCATACCGGTTTGTGAATGAAATGAATAGGCATATGGAAACCTAGAATGACAGGATGATTAAACTGAAACAATAAAACAGACCATGTTATCATTACTTCACCAACAATAGCATCCAAGGGAGCATGCTAAGAGAGTTGGTAGCTGTACTTTACATAGGCGGCTTGGTGCCAGTAAATTCTGCAGAGTAACAGATCTCCTAAATGTGACCCTAGGGGCTTTCAGATGATTATCTTTCAGGAGTGGTCAGACTGTAATGCAGGCGAGTGTTTAGCTATTTTTCACAGACCTTTACCCAGAGTTATAAGTAGTGATGAAATAATGTACTCATGTCTAGTAATTATTGGATGGTGGTTTTATTTGCAAAAGCTCTTCTTGAGTTAGCAAATTCAAACTTGAAATAGAAGCAAACGGCACTCACCATATGGAAAAGTAAATCTTTGACCACATTTTCAGTATGGTAATCGACAGTGCTCTGCCATTATAAGAATATCCAATATCCAAGTTGAATGAACAGGCGGCAGTATATGATATCAAATTCTGTAGCAGTACTGTACTCCACAACAAAAGTGCAGGAGTAAAAGAAAGGAGGTGGTGCACACAGAAAGGCAACAGTTGTTTTGTGTCACATAACACTTTCTCAAGCCTTCAGCCTTCTTGCGTTAACTCTCTGTAGAGCATTGTCAACCAGGCTCTGTATGGATGATTCCTTATTGCTGTGAAAACTTAGACTCTTATGAGCAGTTTTTTATGTATTTGCTTGAATTGGCTAAGTGGAACGTTCTTTAGTAATGGACGATAGTGTGCACTGTTACAATTTAAGTAACTGTTAACGTCCACACTCTTAAAATGGATACAGGTCTGTATTATCCCTTTATGATCCCCATATAATTCCAGAAAATCTATTTTAACCAAAGATTTATGAGTAAAGGAAAGACCAAAGGTATTATAATTAATCTAGCTAATAAATTTGTCAGCTTCTTTATCGCTTCCTGACCACAGAAGAATAGGCCATCACGACAAAGGCCTGACAGCTATAGGTTATTTTTTACCATTAGATACAGATGGCAGCTACACAAAAGCGTTTGTTTGACAGTATCTTCTCTACTTGTAAGAATAATGTATTTGAATTTCGGGGTTCCATATTTTTGCAAAAGGATGTGCTATGGGGACACAATTCACCCCCGCCTGTGCTAACTCGCGGATTATTTTGAATCTCGGATCCCATATCCCACACATAAACTTAACAATAAGATTCTATACTAACGGCGTTATATTGATGACCTACTCTTCTTGAGGTCAGATAGCGATAAAGAAGCTGACGAATTTATCAGTTGGATTAATGATAATACCTATGGTTTTTCCTTTACTAATAAATCTTCGATTTACCAAATAGACTAATTTTTTACTTGATATTTGGTACATGATATTGATCTTTTTCTATCTATACAACAAGGGATAATTACCTTTGGAGTATATCAAATATAATATATAATGAATAGAGATGAGCGAGCGCACTCGGAAAAGCACTACTCGCTCGAGTAATTTGCTTTATCCGAGTATCGCTGTGCTCGTCCCTGAAGATTCGGGTGCCGCTGTGGCTGACAGGTGAGTCGCAGCGGGGAGCAGGGGAGAGCGGGCGGAAGAGAGGGAGAGAAAGATCTCCCCTCCGTTCCTCCCCACTCTCCCCTGCAGCTCCCCGCTCTGTGCTGGCACCCGAATCTTCAGGGACGAGCACAGCGATACTCGAATAAAGCAAATTACTCGATCGAGTAGTGCTTTTCCGAGTACGCTCGCTCATCTCTAATAATGAATATTTAATGGGGGAGACTATTTATTATTTTTTACTTTATTATTACCTTTTGTGTTGTTCAATTAGTTTACTCTGTCCTCTTTATATTAATTATATATTCCTAAATATTTATCAAATTTAAAACTAATCAGTTCACCTAATTTTCTCTATTTGATTTCTGTTACATGATTATGGGGTTGTTTCCATTCCTTTAGCCATGTTACCAAGGTAGATGGGTTGTGGTATATATGTAGTAATATGCACTCATTGTATAACAAAATCAAGAACCTAGAAGGAGTTTTCAGAATCAAATGAAATATTATATGTGTGATTACCATATCAGAGCAAAAGCATAACTTATTGTGGAAAATTGAACACTTGAAGGGAGGCTCTAGGACCCTGTTAGGCTGCCTGTAGCTTGGACACAAGATGTGATACGGGTGGGCATGGCGGCTCTAGAATCCTGTCGTACCGCCTCTAGTTTGGATGCAAGATGTGATACGGGTGGGCATGGAGGCATACAGGTTCCGTGTAGGATCCTGAAGCATATTGCTTCACAAACTGATAGGCTGTCGAAGTTGGCATCCTAGATGGTCCCATACATGCTCTATTAGTTATAAATCTGAACCCCGGGCAGCCATGGAAGTGTGGCAATGTTGTAGAGGCATTCCTGTGACATCCTTGCTGTGTGCAACTGAGCATATCTGTTGGAAAATGCCTGTCGGAAGCCTTGCCATGGGAGACAACACATGTGGCTGCAGTATATCCTGAACATATCATTGACTATCGTATGCGATGGCCCGCAGACCATCACATAGCAGTGGAGGCAGTGTTCTGCTCCACAGCTAAAGCAGGATTGAGGTGCTCACCTAGGTCTCAAGATACAAACAGACCCCAAATTAAACATGGATTCATCTCTGAAGACATCCCGTTTCCACTCCATAGCAGCCCAGTTTTGTTGTTCATTCAAAAACTGTGGGGTCAAAATATGCAGTACACCCCTAAATGAATTTGTTAAGGGGTATAGTTTTCAAAATGGGGTTATTTATGGTGGTTCTCTGTTGTTTTAGCAGCTCAAGGACTCTACAAGTGGGAAATGGGGCCTAAATCATTGCCCTTCAAGCAAAATTTCTGTTCTGAAAGCCATCGGCTGCTCCTTTCATTTTGGGCCCCGTTGTGCATACATACATAAGATTAGGGACACAATGGGTATGTTTCTGAACACAGGACAAATAGGGGTATCATTTTGGGGTGTAAATCCTCATTTTCATGTGCACTATAGATAAAAAACCTGCCTTTGAAATGACATATTTGCAAAAATATGAAATTTTATTTTTTCTTTTCAAAATTGCATTAACCCCTGAAAAAAACTGTGAGGTCGAAATACTCCTGACATCCCCCAGTGAATATATTAAGGGGTGTAGTCTTTAAAATGGGGTAATTTGTGAGGGTATCTATAATTCTGACACCTATGAGCCTTTGCAACCTTGGCTTGGTGTAGGAAAACAAAGTGTCCCTGAGGGTGCATTCAGACGATCGTATATCGGTAAATGGGTTTTTACGCCCAGCTGATATACGGCGTCCCTCTCTGCAGGGGGAGGAAGCTGGAAGAGTCGGGAGCAGTGCACTGAGCTCCCGTCTCCTCTCCACCCCTGTTCACTGCTCCCGGCTCTTCCAGCTTCCTCCCCCTGCAGAGAGGGACGCCGTATATCGACTGGGCGTAAAAATCCAGCCGATATACGATCGTCTGAATGCACCCCTAAAATGTTGAGAATTAATGTTAAATTTTTATATCTCCTAAATGGTTAAAAAAACTAAAGTTTTTAAAATGTGCATCCAAAATAAAGTAAACAGATGGAAATATATGCCTTATAAAAATGTGTACGATACATTTGCACATATTTGAGGTATTGCAGTTGAAAATGTGAAAAAAAAAATTCAAATTTGAGCGCTTTTATTAAATGTACACAAATTCTCTTGGTCTACTTTTACCACCCTAATGAAGTACAATGTCAGAATCACTTGGATATGCAAAACCTTTACGGTGTTATTCCATGTTAAAGTGACATGTCAGATTTCCAAAATTTGGCTTGGTCATTAAGGGGTTAAAGTGGATACTATTGTTGATGAATTAATGATAACATGGTCCATTTCATTGTTTCAATTCAATCATTCTGTGATTTTATGCTTCCATATCTGTATTAATTTCATTCACAAACTGGTACGCTAGTAGGTGAGACCAATGATGTCACACACCGCCTGTAGTTTTGGCGCCAGTCTTAAATCTATTTAATTACTGTTCAATTGCTATTATATATGGCCAGATGAAGGCATCATTCTGATGCCGAAACGCATTGCCTTTCTCAAAAAAGTCACTATAAATCAATTTGCTTGCTGTACAATCGATTTGCCTGCCTTGTGCTTAGCGCGCCCCTATCTTCCACTTTTCACTTCTTTCTGCCTACCTACGGAGAAGGTATTCCCCATTTAAACAGAGGAGGCTGCAGCTGTCACGTATATAAGTGTGTTGTGCTGCCAGTGAAACTGCATCAGCTTGGAGACCTAAGTTGGTCTTTGTCTTTATTCCAACACCCAACACATGGAGCGCTTGTCTTTATTCTTATAGAGTGCTTACATGGAACAACTGCCGTGCATTTACGCTTTTGAATGATTATATGGATTATTGGTTGAATATTAGTCGTTCTGTGTAAAGCCACCCTTAGTGTACTCGAGTGCACTGCAAGCATAGAAAAGAAATGGGTAAACATTTTTAATGACTTTCAATTGTAAAAATTATTTTATGTAAAAATACATGACGCTGAAAACTGTCAGTGAAGGTGTCCATAGTCTTTCATATTGCCCAGACCACCACACACCGTCCACCAGCTCTTCTACCCATAGTACATCCTGGTAACATCTCCACCCCAGTAAGCAGTGAACACGTGTAAGGGACCGCAGGCAGCGGGTTTGGGGCTTTTCTGGTTTTCCAGGTTGATGTCAGCCTGATGGATGTAGGGCACAGTAGTTGCCATTGTTTAACAAGCAATGCTTAATTAACTGTACAACAGGAAAACAGTAATTTGTGACCTGGTAATCCGGGGTATCACAGTCTGTCAATAAAGTTCAAGTGCCTGTATGAACGGTTGTTAGGGTCCTAGCCATGGCGACCAGGATGAGCAATAAACAACCATTGTCTCACTGAACAGTCTTTAGGTCTACTATCACAGAATATCTATCACAACTCTATGCCCAGATATGGGTCTTCCATGCCCGCTGGCACAGGTTCTGCATCGTTCGAGAGGAGAGAATGGGGCAACTGCATCTTCAGTTTTTTTAGGTGTCTTGACTTTCTCTGACTGGCCTGTTACTCATTTCTCAAAGGACTCTGTCAATAGAACTGTGACTGCTACACCACAGCACAAGTTGAGGGAGAGACTACTTTTCCCCTCTGTTTACATCAGTGTTTCCCAACTCCGGTCCTCAGGGACCACCAACAGGTCATGTTTTCAGAATCTCCTACAGTAAGAACACCTGTGTCAATGTCTGAGGCACCGACAATAATTACATCACCTGTGCAACACTGAGGAAATCCTGAAAACATGACCTGTTGGGGTACCTTGAGGACTGGAGTTGGGAAACACAGGTCTACAGCTTAGCAAAGGTGACCAGATTTTCCAGGGGCAAAGCTGGACAAAAGGGTTTGGTCAGGGGCGGGGCTTATCACAACGTACGATTTTACCTCCGTAGATATAAAAAGCACAGGGCCGATTCCAAAAAGACAGGGAGCAATTCCCGCAGCATTTCTGCATCCAAAAATCAGTGAAAATACACCGCATTCCTGCTGATTTTGACTGGAAAATTTAGAGGAGAAAAATTAAAATTTCATATTTTTGCAAATATGTCCTTTTACAGGCAGTTTTTTTTTCTATAGTACACATGAAGATGAGGATTTACACCCAAAATGGATACCTCTGTTTGTCCTGTGTTCAGAAATATATCCATTGTGGCCCTAATGTTATGTCTGTATGCCCAGTTGATTTCATTCAATGAGGCGCTCCCCCTCACTTCCTCCGAAAGTTTCCGCAGGCAGAAGCTCAGCTGTGAGGCGAGGAGGATGCAGTTTATCGCAGCGCCGCCGCTGAAGACCATAGGGAGGCATCAGAACACAGTGGGCCAGGTGAGTATAAGGCTCCCCCCCCCCCCCCCCCCCCCCCGAAAATAAGATACTGTGACGTTTTTGGGGCAAAAAGTAATATAAGACAGTGTCTTATTTTCGGGGAAACATGGTAGCACTTGTCCTTTTGGTGTTTAAAAAATGGACATAGATATTGGATAAAATTCAACTGATTTCTCTGATTTAGTGGAACTGGATGACTATTAAATGTCCAGATTCTCTGAACTAGAAATGTCAAAGGAAAGAGGGATTGGGCATGTTGAATTTCAGCAAGACCAATCCTTTGCTCCTGTGGGAGTGGTCTATCCAAGATGTATTCCCCTTATGCCGGTTTCCCATGGGCGAGAAAATTGCACAATTTTTGCGCGATGCGAGAGTGAATATAAACGCAGAATTATGAAACCAATGATTTTCAATAATCTTGTTCTGATTTGCGACGTTTTCACTCACTGGATGTTGTGTGGAAAAAAATCGCAGCATGTCCTATCTTCTTGCAATATCGCCCAGCAGCAGCACCAGCCCCATTGAGAGCAACAGGAGAGCTCTGCGATCCTCTACCACGCCTGCGACAGCCGCAGCAGGGGAATACTTTCATTACTGGCGAGAGAATTCCTTCATCCCCGTGTGGATGAAGGGATTCCCTGCAGGGATGAAAGGATTCCCCGAGGTGATGCGAGGCTGCTTTCACATTAAAACGCCTCGCATCCACGGGGCTTTCACATGGTAGAAAGTGTGATATCTTCCTCTCCCGTTTGAAAATAGCCTTAGGTTAGCTTCACACTAGGGATAAAATTGCGCGATTTTCGCGCAATGCGAGAGTGAGTGAGAATGCAGAATTATGAAACCAATGATTTTTTTTTAATGGTTTTATTCCCATTTGCAATGTTTTCACACATGCAATGTGGAGTGCGAAATAAAATTGCAGCATGTCCTATCTTTCTGTGTTCTGCTTTTTTATCTCCCATGTTTCCCTATGGAGCCTTTGTTTTATCGCTTCACAACGCATAAACTTGCGATTTTCGTGCAATGTGTTTCTAACATTAGAAAGTCCTATTGTCTTTCTCGCGAGAAAATCACAGCAAAATCGCAAGAAAAAAGCATTGCTGATGCTCAAAAAACGTGACCGCCCCAGTGTGAAGGAGCCCTTATCCCACTTAAGTAAACATGGCTTTGCTAGGAGTGCTACTGATTATTGTGGAGTTGGAAGGAACAACTGTTTGCCGATAGCTCTGGCCAGTGTATGGCCAACTTTAGCCTACGTCACATTTACCAGAAGGGTGTGCACCCTAGTGAGGAATCTACTGCACAGGGGAGAGACGCCGCTCAGGATTCTGGCAGGATTTAGGTAGCAATTCCTAAATGGTGCCAGAATCCATTGACATTCTGCAGCTTAGGGCTTATTCAGACGGGCGTATATCAGCTCCCACCCCCTCTCCGCCCCTCGCCACTGTTTGCAATGGCTCCGCCCCCTCCCATTGCAAACAGTGGCGAGGGGTGGGAGCTCAGTGCACTAGCTCCCGTCCTGTCCCGCCTTCCTCCCTTTGCAGAGAGGGACAGTGTATATCGGCCGGGTGTGAAAACCTGACCGATATACGCCGGTCTGAATAAGCCCTATGCAAATGAATGGGGGATTTTACACCCCTTTCACATGCAGCAGAAATAAACCTGTGGATTTTACAATCCACACAATAAGGCTGGTATCACATAGGCGTAAGCGCATTTAGTTGCGCTTTTGCGCCATGTATTTGTGCAAAAGGTGTTGCATATTTGAATGCTCATGTGCATGTTTTACTACATTTTTTGTTTGTGCAAATCGTGCGCATCTGCACACACAACCACTGAAATGGGCAATGAATTAATTCAATCTGTGCTATTTTCTGGCACCAAGACCTGTGTGACACGAATGTATTTGCGCGTAGAATACGCAGTGAATAGAACCCATTGATTTTAATAGGTTTGTTCACATAAGCATATTTTGCGTGCGCATTTAATTTGCGTAAGGAAGTACACTGCATGCCTATTTTCCTGCGCATGAAAGAAGCACATATTGAACTATTTAACTTATTTGCCCATTTTAACGAACGGGAGCATGATTGTGTGGTTTTCAGCATGTGCAAATGTGCACGATTTGTGCACGCAAAAAGTGTAGTAAAACACATACATGCAAATATGTTACATTGTAAAAATGTGCGTGTAAATGCGCCTACGCCCATGTGACACCGACCTAAGGGAAATTCATGGAACTTGCTATAAGAAAAACTGAACTCAGCTTTCATTTCTAAACTGCTGAGGTAAAATAAAAGCTGTGCTGTGATTGGTTGCTATCTATATATATAAAGACGAAAGCCCTCACTGACTCACTGACTGACTGACTCACTCACTCACTCACTGACTCGCCAAAAGTTCTCCAACTTCCAGATGTCGTAGAAACATGAATTTTGGCACAAGCATAGATTAACTCCAAAATAGGAAAAGTAATTGGGTCCCAACTCGATTATTCAATTCTAGCGCAAAGGAATTGGCGTCGAAATTTAACGTACATAATCTAAATCTGTCACTTCCCAATGCCTTAGAAACTTAAAATTTGGCACGAGCATTGATTATGTCATACATAGGAAAAGCTAATGGGTCCCAACTCCATTATTCAATTCTGTGCGCAAAAGAATTAGCGTCCAAATTTTACGTACGGAATGTAATTTTCTCACATAGAAACTTAAAATTTGGCACGGGCATTGAATATGTAATAAATAGGAAAAGCTAATGGGTCCCAACTCGATTATTCAATTCTATGCGCAAAAGAATTAGCGTCCACATTTTACGTATGGAATCTAATTCTCTCACTTCCTGATGTCATTTTATATAAAGTAAACGTCGCATGGTTACCTCCACGTGGTGTTTCCTGGGTAACGCAGAGAACTATGCAAAATGGTGAACATATGTTTTTCCGGTATCTCTAAAGTAACCATGACTTCATAAGATTTTCGTGTGACCACCAGATAAACACCAGTACCAAATTAACTCGGGCGAAGGCGGGTATATCAGCTAGTTTCTTATACAGCTGAGGTAAAATGAAAGCAGCGCTGTGATTGGTTGCTATTTCTTATACAGCTGAGGTAAAATGAAAGCAGCGCTGTGATTGGTTGCTATTTCTTATACTGTTGAGCAGGGGAGTAGCTAGAGACTCATGGGCCCGGGTGAAAAAGTTTATCTTGGGGCCCCCCAACTTCTCTTAACCCCATAATGCACAGGCATAACTTGAAGCTCCTGGGCCCCAATGCAAAATCTGTAACAGGGCCCCCAACTATAATGCTTTATTCATAGTACTGGGCTTACTATATGGAGAAGAAAGGCCTCATGGGGCCCTCTAAGGCTCCTGGGCCTGGATGCAACTGCATCCTCTGGATCCCATATACGGTAGTTAGGCCAGTGCTGCTGAGGTAAAATGAAAGCAACACTGTGATTGGTTGATATTTCTTATACAGCTGTGGTAAAATGAAAGCAGAGCTGTGATTGGTTGCTATTTCATAAACACACAGGCATAACTTGAAGCTCCTGGGCCCCAATGCAAAATCTGTAACAGGGCCCCCAACTATAATGCTTTATTCATATACAGAAAAGACAGGCCTCATGGGGCCCTCCAAGGCTCCTGGGCCCGGCTGCATCCCATATAGTTAGGGCAGTGCTGCTGAGGTAAAATGAAAGCAACGCTGTGATTGGTTGCTACATTTTAGACAGCTTGGTAAATCTCCTGTATGCTTGGTATTTGTGTGGATTATTATTTATGACAGAAACTTCAACCTCAGATTTTTGTAGTGAATTATTTGTAAAATGCCGGTTATATAAGTGTTTTCAGCTCCTTCTGACCACTGAATGATCTTCTGTAGCTGCCTAAAAAAAGACATTGTCCCTCATAACCCACATACTATATGACGGTATATCACAAATATCAACTTGTTTCGGTCTGACGGAGTGTGTGAGGTAATATTCGGCAGTTAACCCTTTACTTGCAGCGCGCATCATGCCCCTTCCCCCTCAGATAGCCCACTTCCCAGTGTGAGGAGTACTGACCCTGCAAAAACCTGTTGAGAAGCTGGAGATTGGCAGCTTCCAGAATGAAGGCTTCGAGAGTGGCAGGGCTCTCCTCGCTGCCACAGCCCAGCGCCTGCTGCACCTTCCCGGCTATCCACCAGTGCCTCTCGTCCATTCTTGCTCTTTATGGAACAAATGTTACAATCTCGGCATCTCTCACAGTCTGTCTGGTGGGGAGAGAACTGCACCTTGTGAAGCTGCGGCTGTTGTCATGGCCAACAGTAAACAGTCCACACAATACAGCTGTAACCCTTCATTAACTCCTGAGGGGAGAGACCAACAATGGCACTTGTGTTTATACCTCTACAATCTAGCAGTTTGCTGTGGACCTGGTACACATACATGGTGTGAGAGCCTCATGCATGGAGGGCACTGCCCACCTCCCTGCCCCAGTATGTGAGAGCAGGGCACTGGGCACATCCAGCATCCACCACAGTACACAAATACACTTTACTAGCAATGCATTATTCTGGTTGAGGTTACAATAGTATTTTCTGAATCAGTGATTCAAAATTACGAAGATCACATAAGTCGTTTTTTAAAGTTTTTTTCCCCAACATTTTTGTAATTGCAGCTAAACTGTTTTGCAGGAAAAAAATCTGAAAAATACAACGATAAACCCTTCGGCTGGCTTCACATGGGCAATAAAATTGCGCGAGATTTGTGCATTGCGAGGTGCACAAATCTCACACAAATATTAACCCTGTTCTTTCCAATGGGGTCGTACACATGAGCGATGTTTTCCCACCTGGCACCGTGATGAAATGTGGGAAACAAATCGCAGCATATTCAATCTTGCTGCGCTCTCTCACATCGAACTGTCCATTGTTTTTAATGGGGCCAGCAGCACAATTGCACCCCGTGCTAGGAGAACGCAATGTGGGATCTCCCATTTTGGCATGAAAATGCCTCATATCCTCGGGGAATTCACATGGTGGGGCAGGATTTACGGTGTTAGCTTTAGGTTGGTGTCGTATTTTCCCCCCCAAACACTGTGTTTGTTAGTGCTTTTTGATGCTGCAATTTTTTACAATATTTTGTGTGGCAAAAACTGCTGCATTCAGATGTTAGGCCGGTCTCACACAACCAGATTTGAATTGCACAGACGATCCGCGGTAAAACACGGGCATTAAAAGGCATGCATTTTCGAATTTTCCTTCACATTCGCATGCAGAAATTACATATTCTGCGAGCGGAAGAAAAATCGGAGCATGCTCTATTTTACCACAGAGTCCACGAGGACGGCCTCCATTGATGCAGTTCTCTTGTATGTGAAATCCCACCCGCTCATTTGAGGACAACCTTAGCTGTAGATTGATTGGAAATTATGTAGCATTTTACCGGCCTGTGGAGCCAGCGATAAGCTGCGTATGGCAGCGATAGTGCACTGCACATAACATGTATCATACGCACGCTGCCATGCACAGTGTAATTCATTTCATTTTTCTTTTTTTAATTTTATCTCTGTCTCTTGGCGGCGTTGCATATGCAACATCACCCATACGCACTGTGTTGCGTAAGGACAGCGTTGCATACTACCCATAGGGAAGAATAGGGCTGTTTGTGCGTGATACGTGGTGAAACACTGAGTGATCACCTTGCGCTCCGAGCGGAAGAAGGATGCAAAAGACAAGCGGGGCTGCTTGTCTTCTGCATCCAGCTCTTCCACACTGTTATACAGCCGAGAACCCCAACCGATCCTGTCAATTTGTCATGGATCGACTAATCCGTGTGCACTCGCCGCTAACAATTTGTCATGGCTGAGCCTCGATCAATCACTCTAGCGGGATTGCAAACACAGAGTCGTTAGAATAGAGGCGGATTTGTACCCAGCTTTCCCAGGCTCCTGCACGCATGCAGAACAAAAGCTCAAATCACCCCCTGGTTGGTCTAATGTCTCAGAGAACGCCAGAAATGCGTTCCAAGTCTCCAAGAAAAAATGTAATAAAAAGCGATCGAAAAATCTTATGTATTCAAATGGTGCCAACGGAAACTACAGGAGGTACCGTACAAAATGAGCCCTCACACAACTATGTTGACGGAAGAATAAAAAAGTTATTGTGCGCAGAAGATGGAGGCAGAAAATAATTTTTAAAAATTAAATATCTTTGAAAAAAATACAAGTGGTATAGCAACAAAAAAACTATATAAGTTTGATATCATAGTAATCGTACTGACCCATAAACAAAGTTATCATGTCATTTTTGTTGCAGTTTGTGCGCTGTAGAAACATGACACACCGGAAGATGGTGGAATGTCGTTTTTTTTTCCATTTCTCTCCACTTAAAATTTTTTTAACGTTTTTCAGTACATTATATGGTACATTAAATAGTACCATTGAAAAATACAACTCATCCCGCAAAAAACAAGCCCTCATACAGTAAGATCGATGGATAAATAAAGGAGTTAGAATTAATAGAGTCCATACACTGTTATGCTTAAAGGGGTTGTCCCGCGCCGAAACGGGTTTTTTTTTTTTTCAACCCCCCCCCCGTTCGGCGCGAGACAACCCCGATGCAGGGACGTACAGAAAGCTCACCGGAGCGCTTACCTTAATCCCCGCGCTCCGGTGACTTCTATACTTACCTGTGAAGATGGCCGCCGGGATCCTCTGCCTCCGTGGACCGCAGCTCTTCTGTGCGGTCCATTGCCGATTCCAGCCTCCTGATTGGCTGGAATCGGCACGTGACGGGGCGGAGCTACACGGAGCTACACGGAGCCCCATAGAGAACAGGAGAAGACCTGGACTGCGCAAGCGCGGCTAATTTGGCCATCGGAGGGCGAAAATTAGTCGGCACCATGGAGACGAGGACGCCAGCAACGGAGCAGGTAAGTAAAAAACTTTTTATAACTTCTGTATGGCTCATAATTAATGCACAATGTATATTACAAAGTGCATTAATATGGCCATACAGAAGTGTATAGACCCACTTGCTGCCGCGGGACAACCCCTTTAAATACCTCAATCACTGGGAACGGGCAGTGACTGGAACTTTACTTTACTTCTTGCAATATAAGTATTCACACGCCAGTGCAGGAATGACAGTTAGGTAAGGTCAGGGAAGGGAACACAGGATGATACCGGACCTTCAGATTAAGTTATCTGTAAGGTTCTGCTCCTGGAAATGGAACACTCCGGAGGAAGAGACCACTCCCCTGACACTCACTTGTACTCTGTAGCATGAACACTGCAAGGCAGACTCCTTTCTTCTCTCTCACTCCTTACAGACGGTTCCTGGAATTGGGAGCCTCAGGATACCTCTCTTCTGCTTCCATCCCTTCACCACATGAGGGTTGAAGGTACCCCCATGTGGCCGGCACTCTCACTACTCTCACAACCGTTGAAGAAGCTAGAAGACCACACCCAGCTCTCAATCACACTAAGGCACGGGAGGGGTGACGGATCCTGTTGCTCAAGAGGGATTCTTTGGTGTAGAACGATGCTCAGTCTATGTGAATTTTTGTAAGCAATCTTCAGCTTCTGCGTGCCGCGATTAAACTGGATCATAAAGGTAGCAGGAGTGGGGTGGTCCGGGGGGTATAGCATAAGCCCTTGGGGTCAGAGCATGTGATATCAGAAAGGCTTCAGACAGATGGAGTACTCGAGATGGCATTTAGGTTCTGTCTCTTTCTCCCCCGTCCTGTCATTCTTTGGGGCTGTATAGGGGCTCCTGCCGGTGGTGCTGTGGGTAAGGTGGGCCAATCATGGACTGGCATTGCGGGTAGATCCAGAGCAGAGGTAAAGGAGGGCATGTGTCCTGGGTCTCTGAGAACTAGAGATGAGCGAACGTGCTCGGCCCCGCCCCTTTTTCACCCGAATACCGCGATTTTCGAGTACTTCCGTACTCGGGCGAGAGAGGGCTCCCCCCTGTTCCCCGCTGCTACCCCCCGCACCGCCGCGCCTCTCCCCGCCCCCCGGTGCCCCCCGAATCTTTACGCGCGAGTACTGAAGTACTCGAAAATGGCGGTACTCGGGTGCGTAAGTACTCATTACGAGTACGTTCGCTCATCTCTACTGAGAACGCATGTGCATCCCCTGTACTGAACCTGCAGGTGAAATAGAACCCCCCAAGTGTATGAGAGATTGTTCTGTCGCAAAATGTCCAGTAGGGGTTTCCGTTTTTGCAGGATAGTGCGAGAGATTATGAAGCAACTGTATACGTTACCCGTGATGGTATATAAGTTGGCACCCCCACACTTTCCTCATTATTCCCTCTTTTATTTGATATCTATAGACTCTGCAAATAATATCTCTGGGGTACTCTGGATCTGCGGATTTTGGGCCCATGGATCAGTGGGCATGGTCTAGTTCTAGAGGGGATTCCCGGGGAACCTCCAAAATAGTGTTGAAAATAAGTGTTTCCTCAGGTATGCCTTGCACCCTGTTATTATTTTTCCATCCCCTATTTTCCACATCATCCAGAGAATCTGCTTGATGTTGCATTTGATAAGCATGTGATGATAATAACTGTTCCTGTGTGTTCACACGGTCAACCAGTGCCACAAGGGATGTTTCATTAGTAGCGACTCTCGAATTCCACTTGTGCTAGCTCAGTGCGGACTGATGCCAGTTCCGTTTCATAGGAGTTTTACAGCCTGGTCACATATGCTTCCATATCAGCTTTAGTAGGTATTGCCTGGAAATGTGCACTCAGAGCTCTAATCCCAGAAAGAGCAGCTGTGACAGTGAGGGTACGGTGGGGTCTCTGGTGCATATGACTTCCTCCTCTCAGGTGAGGGGCATTGGGCTATGGGAGCCACTGATTTTTGGGGACTCATCATGTCTTCTCTAACAGGGTCCCCCCCCTACAACAACCCCTGATGTTTTCTTCCCTCTGCTGTTATGCCACATGTTGTGGGGGAAGTGTCCCCTCTACTCACTGTCCAAATTACAGTCTCCGGCAGTGGGTGCTGCCATCTCTCCCCACTAGGTGATGTCCACATTGTTCCTGGCGGTGAGGTCCCCGTACTGCTCACTCTCAAAGCAGGGGAGTACCTAGCACCTCCTGTCAGGAGTCCATTGCCCTGCACCTGGGTAATCGCGGAGGCCGCCGCTGCCATGCTACATGGTGTGGGGGCTGTGCTTCTTTCCCCCACATCCTCTGGTGGTGTCTCTCCTCCTGCAGTGCCGTCCCCAGCTTCCTCAGCAGTGAGTTCCCGGCCCCTCACTGGTCCTGAATGGGGGAGTCCACAGTGCCTTCCGGCTGAGGTTCTCTCTCTTGTGCGCGGTTGGTCGTGAATGCCGCCGCCCTGATGCTCATGGCTAGTTCTGCTTCTTCCCGCTGGGAGCCTGCCAGGTACTGCCATATACCACAGGGAACCAGCATTCCAACCAGAGATGATTTGTGCTGTTAAGATAATACCTATTGTATTTTAACAACCGTTTCTCTCTCCAGGTAGTGGGAGCAGTAAGGCTCAGCGTCCTCTCTCCTTCATAGCCAGGCCATGCCTCCCCCCCCCCCTCACTTGTTGAGGTTTTAATAATAGCAAATTAATTAGAATAAATTAGTGAGTTGTCTTCTAGCCTTGTTTTAAATGTCTTTGTATAAATACTTCTGTGGATTATCTAATAATTGTTGAGTTGTCTTCTAGCCTTGTTTTAAATGTCTTTGTATAAATACTTCTGTGGATTATCTAATAATCAGATGACTTCCTATCACATTCAATGCTGTGTGTGATTCGTAAAGGCCCATTTACACGGAGCGATGATCGCTTAAAAAAAAAATAAAAAATCGCTAAAAGGCGATTATTTTAGCAATAATCGTTGCTTCTAAATGCGCGCCCATCGTGCACTTTTCGTGCACTGCTAGCTGATCGTTAAATTCAGTCCAACCTAAAAATTGTCCTTGAGCCTTATCAGTAGTTCTCCACAGGGAGTGCTGATAGCAGTGTTTCCCGATGGAGAACAAAGGAACTGAAAGCAGATAAGAGCCCTCTGGCTATTAACTGCTTTCAGCTAAGGCTTCATTTGCACATTTAATTGCTCTTAAGTAGCTACTTAATATTTTATGCAAAATGATCGCTCAAAGCTGTCACTCAAACTGTCGTTTGAGCAATCATTGGGCCGTGTAAATGGGCCTTAAGTTTCCTCCGCATTAAATCTAACAAATTTGGCCCTCTGAAAATATACTTTGAGTGTAGGTTTTATGCTAACACGTGTATTTTGTATGCATCGTCTGCATGGCATTATGACAGTTTATGGGATTGCGTAATGCGCAGTGAACATACACTTGTATAAGTGAACCTTTAGCAGTTGATGCAGGTAGGGGAAGACTCCAAAATGGTTTCCAGGGGAACCTCCGGCAAAAGTAGACTTCAGAATGTAAAGTATGCAAAACTTGCTTTAATAATAGATAAAATTAAAAGCTCATGGTATGCAGATGTTGTAAAAACATCACATTGGCGCATTTTAGTCTCTAGAACTGGCGTTCCTGAGTCTCAAGGATACAGACCCTATTAAACATTTAAACTTCCGCCTCTATGGAATGGTTTTATCATTAGCAGATTCATCACTTGATGTGGTTCATCTAAGAAAGTGTAATTGTTATGATTCACGTCAGAAACGTAACCTAGTGAATGCCTCCTACTTAGATAAAAATATACACAGACAGTGCTTTGTATGGACTAATGTCATTGATTCTCTTAACAACTTCAT
This sequence comes from Eleutherodactylus coqui, assembly GCF_035609145.1. Classification (NCBI taxonomy): domain Eukaryota; kingdom Metazoa; phylum Chordata; class Amphibia; order Anura; family Eleutherodactylidae; genus Eleutherodactylus; species Eleutherodactylus coqui. Next base: position 190,104,118 of record NC_089837.1, on the reverse strand, counting down.
ACATTTTAAATGTTCAACTCTGTTGGGTAACTATTAGAGATGAGCGAACGTACTCGGATAAGCACTACTCGTCCGAGTAATGTGCTTTATCCGAGTACCTCTCTGCTCATCCTGAAAGATTCGGGACGCGCTGCGGAGCGGGGAGCTGCAGGGGAGAGCGGGGAGGAACGGAGGGGAGATCTTTCTCTCCTTCTCTCCCGCCCGCTCTCCCCTGCTCCCCGCTGCGACTCACCTGTCAGCAGCGGAGCGCCCCGAATGTTTCAGGACGAGCGGCGAGATACTCGGATAAAGCACATTACTCGGACGAGTAGTGCTTATCCGAGTACGTTCGCTCATCTCTAGTAACTATGTAGAATCTGTTACATACAGTTCGGTCTAGGGATAGTGTTAATTGGAATTTTTAAACAAATACTGCAATATCCATTACCTACAAAAAGACTAAATTCTAATTTTCATTTTCTAATGTGCACTTGTAACAAGAGAGCAGGGGGTAACCAACCTGATTTTTTCTGTTTTCCAGATAAGCTATCCAAAAATCACAGACAGATGATGTTTTTACAGACACGTTGGAAAACCATAATAAACAATAAAGAATAGAAGTAATAAGTGAATAGCTCAGAATACGAATATGAACACTGGAGCAGTATTTACTCTGTACTGTAAAACTCCTCCAGATTAACGAAAATATCACTTTAAAGGCTCCTTCACACTGACGAGGTTGATATTGGGCCATGAATCACAGCCTGATATCGCCCTTGCAATCCATGTGAAGCCCCCCCGCCACGGCTGTCACGGACATGGCAGAGGATCGCAAGTTCTCCCATTGTTTTCAATGGGGCCGGAGCAAAATTTGTTCAAGCAAACTAAAATGTGTTATAATCGTTATGTCTATAAGATGAATCGTTACTTCAATAAAATGATTGTTTTTAAAAATAATTGTAACGTCTTAATCCAAAAACATTGTTTACTATTCATTTAATTTTCAATTCATGGGTGGATTGCTGACTTTTCACTGTGTGTAAATGCTTCGTGCTCATTCTATGTGAAGCGCTTGGTGAGGCAGGTTCATTCATGTCGGCTGATTTCTGCTAGAAAACAACCGCTGATTTCCACCAGAAAACAGGATGAAATAGTCCTGCAAGTAACACTAATTTGCCCTGTAAATTCCACAAAAAAGCTGGACTGCTTGCCAGAAATTGAGCTGTTCGGCCAAGGGGTGCTGTTTTCCGGCCTCCCGAATGGAGCATGAAAACCGGATCCCTAACAGTGATGTGAAGGAGCCCTTAATCTGTACATATAGTGGCAGCTGGAATGTTAAATGTGTGGTAACCAAACTAAGGAGGTGATAAGGAATCTTAAGAGCTGACTCACTAGATTCTGAACATTCAGAAACTTTTACAATAATTGTTGCGCTTTCTTCATTTTTGAGTGACTGCTAATTATCCAGTTTATATACTCTGTTCATATCTCATTATGTGAATGTTTGGCATATTTGGTGGGAAGCTCATATATCAAGTTTGACATATGGTTTGTTATTGATGGGTGCATGTAAAAGAATATATAACAATCTTCTGGGTCCTGCTTTAGCTGGTAATTGTCGCAGCTCTTTACCTCTTGGCCAGTCTGCATAATTTGAGTTTGGTACTAATTTCTATGACTAAAAAATATTTTCCTGATGCAAATGTTCTTAGTTAATGGTCTATCCCCAGCCTTCACACTGGAAAGTGAGGTGCAACAGGAATTCCGCTGTCCCAGTTTTTTTTTTTGCCATAGCTACAGAGCCTTTGGTACTAAGAATCAGGCAAAATCTGATACATAATAGAGTTGTATGGGATCAAGGGAGGATCAGGTTGGCTTATCTGCAGATGATTTAAAGGGGTTTTCCAGGGAAAAAATTATTGATGACCTATCAGCAGGATAGGTCATCATCAATAGTTAACCACTGATGACCTGCTGCGCAGGATCCCCCGACGATCACCTGATTACCCCGCCTATTGTCAGTGCAAAGGGCTGGACGTGCATATAGGAGACGGGAGAAGTGGCCTAGCAGGCCTCTCTGCCATTAAAATCAATGGGAGCTGAAGCGCCTACTACACTTCCGCAGCCATGCACAGTGTTCTGAGGATAGTTCATCAGTTTTTTGCCCAGAAAAAAACTCTTTAAGGTCTTTTTACACTGCAAGATAAATTAGAATACGCAAGCAACGAGTGGCAAAGTAGCGACTGTATATTATTTGCTTGACACGCATTTACACTGAACAATAATTGGACAGTTTCTTTTTCTGGTTAGTCTGTGTGTGGTGGAAAAGAACTATGTTATGGTCAGACACTTTGGATTGGTGATAAGTAGCAGGAGGATGGTTGTAGAGCCTTCTTTTGATATAAAGATCTTTATACTTTGATATAAAGATCTCATGTAAAACAGTCAAAATGAAAAAAACAGCTATAAGATAAGTTTCTTCCAGTACTCCCTGTATTGGATGGTAAAGCATGGTTTCTTTATTACATACTTCCCCAAAGTAGTAAATATGTCAGCCATATGCTAATCTAACTTCCAAACAAATGTCATGTACCAATTAACCCCACCCTGAGAAGGATAAAAATATTAAAAAAATAGTAAGGAAATGATATAATTTTACTTTTTTCCTTTACAACGCATTCTTGTGAAGCGGCATCTTCACTTTTTGTTTTACTATCATTTAAAATCAGATCAATGATACAATTCCCACATGTACAATAAAAATAGCAAGTGAGATGACGACGCTCGCTTTCTGTTGTTTCTATAAAAATGCTCTATATATATATATATAATATATATATATATATTATATATATATATATATATATATATATATATCACACACGGTTCAGTTTAGGAAAACAGATCATTGACAGCTTTTCCTGTTATTAATGTCTTTTATTAAGAAACTAAGACAAACAAAAGTGAAGAAAAACACAGTGTGTACATGAGCTCAAATGATTCTGAAGGAAGCATGGCCACAGTGTAATTCGGGTTTCTTTCTACATGCTTATACATCAAACATCATAAGCACATAAAGCTTTTCTAGGTAATTGTCTATGAAAAGTTAATTACTTTCATGTACGATTTGCTTTCCACATCGAAGACAAGATCATGCAGATTCTTATATTGAACAGAATGTTTAAGGTGTTAAAATAACAGGCAGGTAAATTACAGAAAAATAGATATATAAAAAATAAAATCTTACATTTGTCTGTAAAGAGAAATTGCTTTTCCGGTAAGAAATATAACTACTCCAGAGGAAGAAATAGAACATGATGCTTGATAGACAGCTAGTTGTATCCCCCTTAACATATTAAATCCTGTCTATCAAAAAAAGCAGGTGTGGTAAGCTTCACTGCTCATGAGTAATTCAGACTCCTCCTCCTCGGAAGGATGGCAGATAACTCATCTCTGTTGATTTGCATACGGCACAGGATAACCTCAGACCTTAATTGTGGAGATCCATGCGCTAATTAGGAAAAACGTATGTATTGCAGGTGATAATTTTTCCTTCACTAGCTGAGGAGGTGAGATGGTGGTGATAGGTTCCATTTAATTTGTCTGCCCTTTAGTGAAATAATTTATTCTATTTACTCTATGTAACACAAAAGTGTCAACTTATTGGGGCAGATTTATGAAACAGTCTTAAAAGAAAAAAGTGTCTTAGTTTCCCCTAGCAACCAATCAGAGCTCAGCTTTCATTTTATCAGTGTAGAATACAAAATGAAAGCTGTATTGTGATTGGTTAGTAGGGGCAACTGAGACAGTTTTTCTTTTAGACAGTTTTATAGTAACAACTTCAAAGAATACTAAAGTTCTGTAGTATTATAATTGTAAATGAACATTACACAATAAGTTACGAATCATTCAAGTAATTCTTCAAGTGAAAGGGGGCAAATAAAACCACAATTTGATGTTTATAATGAGACGTAAACAAGTTTTATTAGCAGTAGAAGTCAGTTGAGCACTGCAGCTAATCAGAAGCTGCAGGGTCACCGCTCGTTCTCCTGGCATTGGTGCTCGCATTCTGGGAACCATGAGGCCAGAAGTTCAGAACGGTGACGCTGCAGCAGTAACCAGACTTCTGCTGTCAGTACAGACCAGGAAGGTGGCGGGAGCTACTGCGCCGTTTCCCAAAGGAAGAAGAGAGAAGAGTATTGCTTCTTTTATTTTATGGTACGGACAGCTTTTTAATTTTTTTTCTTTTTAAGTCGGACAACCCCTTTATAAGGATTTCCCCACCAAAAACATTTGTTTCCTAACCCATATCTGCCAGATAAGGAATAAATGTCAGATTACTGGGATTCCCGGTACACAAAAACTGCACCCCTGAATGCCTTTGTGAATAGAGCAGTGTTGCACATGCTTGACTGCCACTCCATTCACTTCTATGGGACAGGAGGAGGTTGATCTCTGTCCATCAAATAGAAATAAATGGAGTGGTGGCCACGCATGCATACCACCTCTACATTTAGAGAAATATTTAGAGGAACAGTTGTGGGGACCCTTGGGAGTTTTGGTGGTAAAATGTATCCCCTATCCTTTGGTGGGAAAAGCCCTTTAAATAAAAAAAGGCATTCTGGCAAGGAATTACATGTTTGAGGAGAAAGGAGTTGTACATTACAGAAATAAGAAACCATAGGTTAGATAACATGCAGACTTCTGCACAAAATGATGTACTATACAATGAAACCTATTAGGAATGTGCTACTCGTAACGTAATAACTCTTTATTCCACAGAAACTTGGAGTAAAATGATGGATCCAGATTGTATAGTATCTGACAGGATGATATAGAGCTGTACAGGAATTATGCGTTTCATTTCCGCCAAATGCATCAATGCTTTCAATATTCATTCATCCTGTGGGAAGGAAAAAGATAGTATAAAATAAAGAAATCATATTGTGTCACGAGTAATTCAGATAGGACTACCAATGAGTGAGCCTTTACAGTTGTCTGGATGTTTCAAATAACACCTACGGAACAGTGTAGGCAGACCATGTGACTACTATGGGGACCCAGCGCTGCCTTGCCTCCCATTCTCCTGAATGCAGAGCAGCACAAGTTTCACTTACACCTAGTTCCTGGGGAAACTGCAGTCTAAGGGCTTATTCAGACAGGCGTATATCGGTCAGGTTTTCACGCCTGGCCAATATACGCTGTCCCTCTCTGCAAGGGAAGGAGGTGGGCCTGGCCGGGAGCTAATGCACTGAGCTTCCTCCCCCTCTCCGCCCCTTGCCACAGTTCGCAATGAGAGGGCGGGGCGGAGGCGGGGCTAAGTTATACCCCATCCCATTGCAAACAGTGGCAAGGGGCGGAGAGGGTGCAGGAGCTCAGTGCATTAGCTCCCGGCCAGGCCCGCTTCCTCCCCTTGCAGAGAGGGACAGCGTATATCGGCCAGGCGTAAAAATCTGACCGATATACGCCTGTCTGAATAAGTCCTAAGGGCTGATTTACATAGGTGCATCTGCGCTGTGTCTGTATATTATGTGCACAATTCTTTGCACACCTAATACACCGTGAATAGAAACAATTGTTTTCCATGTGTTTATTTACATGATATTTTGTGCACATTCTGTTTGAGCAGAAAAATATGCAGAATGTTCTATTTTTCTATTAATACCACATATCAAACTAATTAAACTTAATTGTTCATTGAAAACAATGAGAACATGCTTGTGTGTTTTTGTACGTGCACAGATACACTAGGCATGTGCGTACAAAAAAAATACAGTAACATACGCACACGCATGCCAAAATGCAACGCCAATTGCGCAAATGTACGTGTAAATATACTTATGGCCGCATGAAGCCGGAATGTGGAATCCGACCCACCCATCGACATGAGCCCTAACAATAGGGCAAACAAGGAATGATCTCCAAGTATTTGTTGTTCAACAACTGGCCAATTGGAACTATGAGATTGGGAACAAGTATAGAATTTGGTGATACATCTGCTCAGCTGACGTACCACACAGAATCTGCTTAGATAGTGCAGCTCAGCAGACTTATCTAAGCCAATGATGTGTGATACGTCTGCAGAGCTGCTGTATCACGGCTGATCCACGCCCATTGAACTGATAGACACTCTCTCTTGGTCCCACTCAAGCCCCACCTAAGTTCACTCTACAGCAGGAGAACGTCTCATACTGTAGAATGAACTTGAAGAGGGCGGGAGCTGGGTGGGGCTATGGGAGACTGACGTTCAGTTCAATGGAGGTGGGCGAGGCCTGGACAGGAGCTGTGCAAGGCCGAGAAAGACTGCTTTTCATGTCAATGCGTCCTGCTGTCATTGGGAGCGTACGGGGGAGTCGAAGGGCATTGTGGGATTACAGCACAACGGCGCCTTCTTTGAAATCTGCTTTCAAAATCAGTTTACAAACTAAGGAACAGACATTACAGCTTATATTCCTGGCGTTTTGAGCCCCTGTATGCTGTATTTTAGAATGGTTAGTTACTATTACACGTGGCCGGACAACCCTTTAAAAGGCAGCTAAAGGAGTCAAAATGTTCTTCTCTAAGCAACCATGGTCACAAAGAGGGTGCCGTCATCCTGCCCTGGCTATTAGTGTTGTTCTCTAGGATAATATCAAAATCTCCACATGCTAATAATTTTCCTTTCTGTATTTTTCTTTTTCTTCTGATAACCTTGTTAAGGAAGTATATCTGGTAGGCATTTGGTGCACAAACATTTACTAAAGTAAAGAGGTTACCATTCATTTTACAAACCAGTACAAGATATTAACCCCCCCCCCCCCATCTTGGAGTCCACAAGTTGAGAACCTACTGAGTCTTTAATTGTTTAATTGCGACAAGGAGCCCGCCTATTTCTTTTCAGCATTTGCCATAAAGATCACAGAATACCTGGAATGATAAAATTGTTCACTACACCTGTGCAAAATTAGTTTACTGTGAGCAGACTAGATCAGCATTTGCAGCAAGAGCGTCCTTCAATACAGATGTCCTCTTAACCCCTTGAGTGGCGGGTTTCCTACCACCCTGTCAGACCCACCAGGGCAGGTTTTTTAAAATGGTCTAATCATTGAATTTCAACTAATTTTGCAGTTGCGTCTCAAGAGCCATAACTTTTTCATTTTTCCATTGACATGGCCATATAAGGGCTTGTTTTTTGCGGGACAAGTTGTGATTTTTTAAACAAGGGGGAGGAAAAAAAGAAAAAAAGGGGCCATGTCATTAAGGGGTTAAATAATGTACTAACTTCCTTCTCTGGGTCATTACGACGCATGGATACCACATGTGTGATTTTATTTTTGATTTTTTACAAAGTAAAGGGAGACAAGTGTTTTTATTATTTTTGTTATAATTGTTTTACTTTTTTTTTTTTTTGTCCCTTTAGGGGACTTCCACAGGGACCCATCAGGACCCCTGATCACATTCCGGGGGTCCGATGGTGACAGCCCTTTACATGCTGCAGTGACAGCCCTTTACATGCTGCAGTCACATAGACTGCAGCATGTAAAGGGTTAACACAGCAGAGATCGGAGGCTTTCTCTGATCTCTGCTGTAAGAGCTGGTACCTAGCTGTCCTCTGACAGCCAAGCACCAGCTCTCCCTGCCACAGAGACCATCGGCTTGCTTCTGACAAGCCGATGGTCTCTATGGCAACTTGTAAACAAAGCAGGAGACTTAGAAGCAGGAGATTGCCGGCAGATCGGCAATATCTTCTGCTGGTTTTTCAAAGCCCTTGCTTTGTTCTCTGTGGGTCTATGCAGGCAGAGCACACTGTCACAGCCTGTGGCATTGTGCTCTGCAGCTCCCATAGTGATACATAGCCCAGAAATCTTCCGGGCTATATCACTATCGGCAGTGGAGCTCGTCTCGGAAAATTTCCGGGCGTGCCACTCAAGGGGTTAAATGGAGAGTTGAGAGCCTTCACTTTAATAGATAGGAGCTTCAGTCCCATAGTGAATGGAAAAAAAATGCTTCCATAGCTGGATGTCTGAAGTAGCCAAAGAAACATATAAAAAGAAGAGTATGGATTCTGTCGGTTTAAACACACACCGAAGGAAGTAGCACGGCATTCTAGATATTGTATTCTCCACAATGGGTGGACGGAGATTATCAGGAAAAAAAAAATGGAGAACTGTTTGAATAGACTAACCATAGTTTCAAATGCAGCAGGATGATATAAAACCTGCTTTAAAAATATAGGGGTAATGAGTCCAGACACTCAGGATGGCAATCTCTTTAAATGTAATTAAAAAAAAAAGTATAATGCCTCTTTGGGATGGGAGTCTAGAGCTGGGACCCCACTCTGGGGAGAGTCGAGAGGGACTTTTAAATCCAAAAAACTGAGAGCTTCCATTTCCGTAGCAGGTCCAGGCCCCCCTCTGATTTATTCAAAATAAAGGTTGTACCGTCTTTATGTATTAATAGCTTGGTTGGAAATCCCCACTTGTAAATAATCTTGTTGTTGCGAAGGATCAAAGCGATAGGCTGAAATTTCTTTCTAGCTTCCATTGTCGCCTGTGGCAGATCAGAATAGCAATGAATATCTTCAAATGCAGCTGGGAGTTTCGGCAACTTCTTTGCTACAAACATTAACGATTCCTTTACATGGAAAGAGTAGATGATCACATTTTCCGGAAGGGTTTTGGTACGAGGTAGCCTGTGTGCTCTATCAATGATCTTTTCCTCAGAGCTGGAGTTGGGAAGAAGCATTTTAATAAGTTGTTGTACACATTCAGAAAGTGCGGAAGGAGGAACTGACTCAGTTTAATATTGTTTAGTCTACTCCTGTCCTCCAAGTCAGCCATTATATTTTTTAATAAACTCAATTTTCCACTCCAGATTATAGTTTGTATCAAGAAAATTGTTATGGGAGCCAGTAATCTCGCTCATCTTATTTTCCAGATGTTCCACTTTGCCTCCTAGGTCAGCTATGGAAGAGTTAACTGTGGCTGTAAAGGATGAAACGTCTTTGTGAATTGAGCCATCCTTTGTAAAGGATTTGGAGGCAGCCTGATCTAAACAGGGAATATTCAGTATAGCATCATTGGCTCTCAAAGAGGAGTTAAACCCCCACAGGTCACCTGATGGGGCAAGATCTCATCCTCCAGTCTGGGCCTCTGTTTCTCTGGGCTATCAGAGGAGAAGAAAGGCAATCACCTTGGGCATTGCAGTGCTCCGCCATATTGGTTGTGTGTGGTAAAGCCCAACTGCTAGAGCTTAAGGTGGAATTTCCATTTCAGGGTCACTATGGAGAGCCTCTCTGTCCAGAGAGTGGAAAAGAGGGAGGAGTTTGCTCACCCAAGTCCATTGTGCTCTTCGATGTTCCCTCCGTAAAGATCGGGCCTGGGGTCTGCTCCTCCATAGCACCTCAGGAGCCATGGTTGGCAAAGAAGTCAGTTAGCGTCTTTGGACCTGTTTTTTCTGCTCTTTTGTGGATCATCGCATGAGTTCTAGTAGAGAGAAGTGGATTTTCCTCCAAATGTCCTGTGGGTAAGCTATTCTACCATCGCTTCAGAGGTTTTTAAGTGGAACTCACAGAGATGCGACTGTCCACATCTACATCCAGCCCCCCCCCCCCAATCCTGTATTTTCAGACTGTGACTATATATAATAATAAGCTGATACTTCCTGATCTCTAGAGAAAGCTTTGGAGCAGTCATCTTCATCTCCATAACATCACAGACAGGATTACACTGAAAGGCAAACACTTATATGTAGATAACACAGGATCCACCATTCACAATAGGTGATCAGCTGTTACTATCTACCCCCCCCCCCCCCCCAGCAAAATTACTTCTGCACAGGTCACTGAGCATGCGAAGTCCAGTTTCCCATAGAAGTCAATAGGGCAGCTCATGACCATTGTGTCAATGGCCCATGAGACAGCTGTAAAGCATATCTCTAACTGCTGTTAAATGTAGTTCAGGCATAGTTATGTACAGATAAAACATTCTACAAACACAAAATTAAAACAGATTAGAAACATGTAATAAGTTTCTTTATCTGGTTTTAATGATTTAAAAAAATTGCAATTTAGTCCCTTTAGAGGGATTTCCAGGGAAATAGGCCATTAATAGTTACGTTTATCAACTTTGGTCCACCACTCGGGACCCCGGCTGATCAGCTGACTGGACACCTGCTGTTAACACCACTACACACTGGGGTATGGAGCAGAAGCTGCTTTCTAACTTGTGTGTAGTGGCCAGCACTTGTAACTGCAGGCACAGCTCTCATTGATTTATAATGACAGTAACGCCTACAGTTACAAGTGCTGGCCACTACAATAGAGTCAAAGCAGCATCTTCAGCTCTGCACCCCAATGTGTAGCAGCAAAGACAGCAGGTGTCCGATCAGCTAATCAGCAGTCCTGAGCAGCGGACCTCAGCTGATCAACTATTGATGAGCTATCCTGTGAATAGGTCATTGTCAGCATTTCCATAGAAAACCCCTTTAATTACATAACATGAAATACATACAGGACATGAAAATATGTAGGAAAGCAGCAAAATAACATTCATGATCATATTATCAAAAGTGTGTACACATATATATATATATATATATACACATACACACATACATACATACATACATACACACACACACACACACACACACACACACACACACACCTTTTACATAAAGGGGGGATGTATAAGCTTTATCTTCCTTACAAACTCTGAATAGTTCTTTAAAATGAAACTACTGGTACTAGATTTAGTTGCATTAGGACTTATTACTGCATTAGAACAGATGCCAGTAACAAACTATTGTAACGATATATTTGTAGCATAGTCAGTCAATAGGTCAGAAAAGGTTACAGTGGAGAAACTCTGAAATGGGTTATCTGGGTACATAGTATTCTGTGAATCTCGCTCAGCTTGAAGTATTAAAATAACAGATTACATACTCACCTTTCTGCGCTCAGCCGCGGCTGCTGTCTCACAGGTCCAGGATGCTCTTCACTGCCAGCTGTCGGGAGCCAGTGATGGCATCCCTGACAAATGTGACCACTGTCGCCAATCACTGGCTCCTTTCAGCCAGTGAATAGCCGCAGCGCTCATGTGATCCAGCGTCGGGTCATCACTCCCCTCCCGAAAGTGAAGTTCAGCAAGATGACAGAGAAATGTAGAAGGTCGAGAAGGTAATCTGGTATTTTAATACTGTGAGGGTTATGAACATATTAATTTATATATGTATGTATCTTTGATATACGTTTCCGGAGGCTGTAGGCCTAAATTGTACACTCTATTCTGTGTCCTATGAAAAGCTCTGCTAAATTAAGTACAGGTGTAATCTTAAGCGTCCATCATGTCTCCAAGAGCTTGTTTATCTCGTAACACTGATCAAAAGGTTGTATGGAATGCTTTGTTAATGTAGAGTGTGATGATAATCAGGATACCAGACACGATGTCTACATACAAACAAATAAAGCATTGTTTATAGAGAAGACAAAATTATGTACCAGTAAAACAGGTCGACCTCTGTAAAGCAGTTCAACCTCTGATACGCCTACTATTTCTTGTATAAGAAAGACAAAGTACACAATAAACTCAGATTGCTCTAAGACACGACCGTGATGCCTGTGTCTATTGCTTTCTCATGGTGGCTGCCATAACCACCTCTGATTTGGAGCCCCACAGCATATTAACGTAACATGGATTTATCCATAACAGTAATTGGCGCCCGATCGCGGGGCTTGATGGAACAAGAGGACCACCTACACCTCGAACCCCCCCGGACCCAGATGGGATAAGGAGCCACTCGGAACCACGGATTGACAAAAACTGCGCAGTAAGGTAAGGTTTTATCTTGCCACAATCTATCCGTGCTTCCTGGCTGCTCCTTTCCTGTCCGAGGGGTAAGAAGTGCATGCCTCTTATAAATCTTCAAGCTTTTTAAGAATTCATATGGTGGGCTGAATATGCTGTGTGGGTGTTTAACTGTTATTGTCTTTATTTGTTACTTTGCATGGTCAGTGTACAGAATATGCAGGGTGAGGAAGTACAGAATATGAAACCCGCTTGCCGATCTCGGGAAGGCATGGTATAAATTGTACCAGGGAAGCCTAAAATTTTCAGGGGATAAAATCCCTGATGGGATCCTCTTATAGGTATAAGAGAAGTAGTTGAGACGCGGGGAAATAAGCAGGGTTGGGAAGTACCGACACTTTTAGACAAGTGAAGTACTGACACTTAAAAAAGTACTGACACTTTAGTAACTGACATGCAAATGTTTTTGTCTTTATGTGTGTGTATAAATGGAAGGACCTGTATGAGAGTTAGACTGTGTTATATGGTGTATACTGTCCGGTAACCAGAAACGAAATGAAGCAAAAATGACCAAATGCTGAGCCAGACCACAGGGGGTGGAGCTAGGTGATGTAAGGAGATGGGAGGGAAGAACAATAGGAACAGGTCTTGCTCCACCCTACACACAGTCCAGCCTAGGTGAGAAGTGTGTCTCCATTTTAAGTGGATGTTGGTGTATATATATGTATATTGTGGTAATGTATAGAGTGAAGGTCACTCTTAGACTCCATGTTAAGTCTCTCACTTGAACAAATGGAGTGACCAAAGGAGGGGCATCTAATTATCTAATTTTATTCCTGAGACTAGTTGTGTGAGATAATAGCCCAGGATTACCACAGTGTATATATGTATATACAGATTCGTGGAATATGTGGAATTCAAAAATATTGGGTTGTGTTAATTTGAATATTATTGAATTAAGATATTAATATGAGATAATTGTGTACTTGAAACACCTGATAAGTACTTTAGTCAAATTAATAACAAAAGTTCTATTTAAAGTGTAATTCATCTTCAATGAACAACAGTATTTTATTTGAAGAGTGTATAAAGAAAATAATAATAAAAATAATAAGCCTCTTGGTGTATATAAACCGCCAGCCATTGGCCATAGTGCTGGTAAAGAGGATAAGGTATGGAAGACTGCATAAGAAAATAGTGAAACAAACAATTGTTTTATGTGTGTGAAAGAATAAAAATAATAAGCCTCTTGGTGTACATAAACCGCCAGCCATTGTCCATACTGCTGGTAAAGAGGATAAGGTGTGAAGGATGGCTGGGGAGGTTGGCGGATGAGTGTTGGTCCCCCTCCCACTTATTAGGGTCCCAATCAACTACAGTATGATCCTTTTATAGTGTCTTATTCTCTTTGAGGCGTAATTTGAACTAAGTCTTGCTCCTTGCAGCAATATATATTAATGGCACTGTGAACAGGATTACGCAGAGAGTAATACACTAGTTTGTTTTAAAGGAAAATTTTGATAAACTGATAGTTGAAGAATTTCTTGTGATAATCGGGCTTAGTGTGAAAATGTCGGTGTTTAAGAAAATCCGCAATAGTACGAAAATGTCGGTAGCTAAGAACAAAGAAGTGTCCGATGAATTGTTAATAATGCCAGGGTGGAATAAAGCCCCCTATAATATATTGGCCGCTGAGTGGTCACAGTGTGGTGAATATCAGTATGTGAGTAGAAATGGGCATAAGTTGTATTGTGTTTGTCATTGGGTAGCCTATTCTGAGCGAATTGTGTAAAAACCGCGGTACTAAGAGTTTTTCTTATCTATACATAATTCGCTCATTATTGGAAGTCTGGTGTACAGTAAATACAATCCCAATTTCTACTTCACATTATCAGTCCGTATAGGAATGAATAAAACCCCCCTTAGTGAGTGTGAATTTGCAGTTTAGAAGATGTTTACAGGCAGTGGAACCTGTTATACAGCTTTTGCTATCTGTCTGGAGAAGTTTCTGTGTTCTATAGAAGATAAGATACATTTCAAAGGGTGGAGTACTGGGCTTTAGAAGACCTACTTGTCTTTGCAAAGAAATCTGAATTAAGAATTGGTTATATTTGGCTACATAGGAAGTATGTTGTATCATATATATATATATATATACTGTTCAGTAGCTGAAAATGAAATGAGAAAAGAACTCAAAGATGTTCTCTCATTGTCGGGTCAGTTCCCTCTTCCATCTTCCATCTTCACCCCCTCCTTCATCTCAATTCCAACCGTCTCCTCCCCACCCTATGCCAAGTCATCCACTCCAAGGTCAAACATTGGACTGGAGGGATGGACCTGCTGGCATTGTGGACAACAGAACCCGGATTGGAGAGAGAGCTGCCCTGCTTGCGGAGCTCCTCGGCACAAACCGCTTATGCCTATGCTCACTAGATCCTAGGCTAGTGAGTGGAAGCATGAGGACAAGAAAGAGATGCAGGGAGCGGAGGGTGGAATAGGAGCAGATGTAAAACAGGGAAGGCAGTGGGAACGATAATCTAAAATTATGTGAAAAACTATTGTGGCACAGATTAGGATTAAATTAAACATAGAGAATTGAGAAGTGGTAAAATATTTTTAATTTGTCTGAAACATTGGGGAAAAAGAAAAAAAAAAAAAATGAGAGAATCCTCCTTGTCTCTTTCTAATATCACACAAAGAGAAGGAAGAAAGTGTAAAACAATTCTATGCCCCCCCTTCAACAACATTAGTCAGATCTGGGGTATAGGGGCATAGAAAAGATGGGCAAACATGTACTTAGTATGGCCTTTGTAGAAGGTCTATTGGAATCCCTAAGGTCATAGATAATAAGCCAGAGTGGAGACAGTCTGAATCTCCGGCCCTTTTTCAGACAAAAGGGCATTTATGTAACTGTCCTGCAGGCTTGGACTCCGCCTGAGGGGACTGTGCTGTTGCAATATGTTAATGACTTTCCAGCTTTGTGCTGAGGATATGAAAACATGTCAATCTGCACCCATTTCTCTTCTAAAATTTTTTTTTTTTTTTTAGCAGAAAATGGCTGCAAGGCTTAAAAAGGAGAAATTACAGCTTTGTAAACAAAAGGTTGTTGTCTAGCTCAAGAAGGCAGACATCTCACAGAACGACGCAGGGCTGCAGTTCAAGCCATTTCTGTATCTTCTTCTGCTGCCAAAGCTTCGCACCTTTTTGGGACTTGTCTCATACTGCCGTCCCTGGCCTTTCATGCGACAGCAGTATTGACGCAAAAACATGGAGGACGTCCACGGTCACTTGGGTATTACTCCGGTAGCCCCCTCCTGTGTCTGTGCGGTGGCAGCAGTACAAGTAAGGGTTGACAAGTCTTCTGAGTTGGTCCTGAACTACCCCCCCTAGTGGTTCTCACCCCTCATGACATCCAGAGTATACTCACTCAAGTACAACCTAAACATCTGTCTCTAGCTCGTCAAATAAGGTTGCAATGTGCTTTGCTCATGCCCCCCCTTTAATATTTCTTTTCAATGGTGAACCCGGCTACTCTTCTTCCAATCGAGTATCCTGTTTCAAATGGGGGAGGGGGAGGCATAGGTGATCAAATGGGGGAGGGGGATGCATAGGTGATCTATGTACTACAGATCAGCTATTTTTAAAACAATTTTTTGCAAATAAGAACGTGATCTATTTGGAATAGAATATCAGCATGATTGTCTAGCATTGATGCAACAAGAAAGTTTAAGTTTTAAAGAGTTATTGAAACCCCTTGTTAATACATATTTTGAGTTGTATTTTATAGATGGTACCAGGGTGATTGACAACTCCACACCAGATGTTCACACAACAAGATCTCTAAAAGCAGAATGCCTCCGCATGTCTCGGTACAAGAAGCGGAACTGAAGGCCCTCACTGAGGCGTGTAGAGTGACAGAAGGTAACCATTTACACTGACTCCTGGTATGTATTCGGCATAGATCATGGTTACGGCCCAATATGGAAGGCCAGACATTTTTAAACTTCTGTAGGACAACCCATTGAGAATGGTGTAGCAGTACAGAACCTTATGAAAGCCCTACTCCTACCAGACAAAGTAGCAATCCTGAAGGTGAAAGCTCATACTAAAGCCAACAGTGCAGAAGCAAAAGGCAACGCCCTAGCAGACTTCAGCGCAGACAGCGGCCCTCAAGCCGTGGAAGAAAGAAGAAAAGAAGATACTGACCGCACAAGTCAGAGACTATGATTTGGACTTTGATAAAAATTTGAACATTAATGTACTAAAGACATTACAGTCACAAGCCAGCAAAGAAGAAAAAGATAAATGGACTAATATGGGAGCAGTAGAACAGGGTGGCGTATGGCAAACGGTCAGTAACTTGCCTACCACGATCCCTGTACCCCATGATGGCCCAGCTGATCCATGGAAAGACTCACCTATCGAAGGCAGCTATGTTACCTACGCTTGAGAGAGAAAGGGTTGCCCCCTGGGTTCTTTGTAGCTGCTACATCATTTGTCCAGTTTTGCATGAGCTATGCCGTAAGCAACAGGGTAGAAGTAAATTGACCACAAAGGCACTTGCCAGGACCACTCTACCCATTTCAGGGATTGCAAATTGACGACATTCAGCTCCCACGTGTTGGGAAGTATGAATATGTGCTTGTTGTTGATGTTTTTCAGGTTGGAGGCGTACCCTGTTACAAAAGTAAATGAGCAGGTAACCGAAAAGAAGCTCATGAATAAGGTAATCTGCAGATACGGGGTACCAGAGGTAATCGAGTCAGATAGAGGTACACATTTCACAGGTGAAATAATGCAACACTTCATGTCTGCCCTGGGTAACTCCCAGGCATTTGACACCCCTTATCATCCACAAAGAGCCAGAAAACCATATTGCATTATAATATTTCTCTTCAGGCAATGAAACCCTGCACCAGAGGAAAACGAAAATGGTATGATACCCTATTAGGGGGAATTGGTACAGGTGTAGGGGTTCTGAACTCTATAGATTTAGAGGTGATGAAGAATAAAATGGCTGGGGTAGGACAGGATGTTTCTAGATTGATAAATGTTCAGGCACAATGCATGCCTTCCTTGTTCCTCCCCCGATGTCTTGCATTAAGATATGATAAGGATGTATTAACGCTTTTTAATCTGGTTTTGCGGTTTAAAAGGATTTGTTTGTAAATATGAGTAAATTCATGAACTATACACAATGTAGCCTGCAATATGTATATATGATTCACGAGAGGGACAAAGCAGTCAGATGTGATGACAAATAATGAAAAATTGTGGAGAAATATTCTCAATAATGTAATTCCAGTAGCATCTTGGATACGGCCCGGGGCTGATAGTATAGAATGCTCTGATGAGTATAGCACTGGGGAAATGACTTTATGATGTAAAGGACACAAGCCTGATGTGTAAGTCTGTAGTACTACCTGTGGTGTTCGGACCGCCTCTATATGCTTTACAATATTGGTTGCCCAAGTTCACAGGTATGATGATTTATAGTGAAAATAAAACCCATGGTATAGAGAACTGTGAAGAAACACTGGATGGCCTAGTATGCGGACGGAGTACAGCCGCATATGAGCCATGTTTCCAGCAGCCTTCAGTCAGCATATGTGATTGGACGGTGTTACCTGCTTCATCTATATGCTGATAGAAGTTGGCCCCCAATATATATTCTTTGTTGCCAACCGAACTGGAACCACCAGTATGTATAATCTCATCACTCCATTGTCTGGATGTATACAGAACATGTCGGTGATACATAGATTTACAGAAACTTACACATTTTTGCCAGATGCTGAAGCAACATTAAGGTACTACTGGTACCCAGATGCTATCCCTATGTCAACTCTGACAGTATCCTTGGGTAGAATTGTAAGACTAATGATAGATACTGAACACCTTTAAAAGCATTTGGATGTTACTAACCTCTCCCTTATGGAATTAGAAAAATGTATGGGTAGGAGATAAGCTAGTCAGCCTAGGTACTAAGATCCAGGTAGACACAGAGTATAACTGGTATGATATTTTTACTGAATGGTCACCTACAGCAGGAAAGATGATGGATTTTATGTTTCACCCATTATTAATACTGTTTCTTTTGTTCATTCTTTTGAGTGTTTGCAATTTATGGAAATTCTGTGGGATACGGAGACAAGCAAATTATCTGGAATCGCTCCCTCTACGATATCGTTAAAACAGTCATACGTAAAAGAGCAACAACAGTGGGGATCCGGCGAAGAGGATAGAAAGACCGGCGGGGGTGGCTTAGCACCCTTGATAGTACCACTACAAAGGCTCTTTTCAAGATGGACTGTTTCAAAATGGGGGATTGTGAGGGTTATGAACATATTAATTTATATATGTATGTATCTTTGATATACGTTTCCGGAGGCTGTAGGCCTAAATTGTACACTCTATTCTGTGTCCTATGAAAAGCTCTGCTAAATTAAGTACAGGTGTAATCTTAAGCGTCCATCATGTCTCCAAGAGCTTGTTTATCTCGTTACACTGATCAAAAGGTTGTATGGAATGCTTTGTTAATGTAGAGTGTGATGATAATCAGGATACCAGACACGATGTCTACATACAAACAAATAAAGCATTGTTTATAGAGAAGACAAAATTATGTACCAGTAAAACAGGTCGACCTCTGTAAAGCAGTTCAACCTCTGATACGCCTACTATTTCTTGTATAAGAAAGACAAAGTACACAATAAACTCAGATTGCTCTAAGACACGACCGTGATGCCTGTGTCTATTGCTTTCTCATGGTGGCTGCCATAACCACCTCTGATTTGGAGCCCCACAGCATATTAACGTAACATGGATTTATCCATAACAATACTGTAAGCTGAGCAGGGTTTTACAGAATACTATGTACCAGGATATCCCCTTTAAACCCTACTCACCCAAACAAAAAAATAACATTTTTCATAACACACTGTGGATGAATTGATCACATCAACTTGTTAAGGGCTTTTTCACACTAGAGTTTTGCGTTCTGCCCATAGAAATGTATTGAAGCGAGAGGTCTTCAGATTCAATCTGTTTCTGTATTTTTCGTCTCCATTCTGTTTTTCACACTGGATCAAAAGTGCAGACTGCTGTGCTTTTGTTTCCAGATTCAGAAATGGAATACAGATTGATCCTTTTTTTATTGGATTGTACTCAATGAGAGGTGGATGGAACCTGAACACAATTTGTAAATTTTTTTTACATCCGGTGAAGGTGGTTCTTCAATGAGTGGGGCTCACTGGTTAATACTGTTGTCTTGCAATGCTAGGGTCCTCATCAAGGACAACATTAACTCTGAAATCCATACAGCCATCACTCTTGGCAGATTTGAACCTACTACTCCAGCACTGTAAGGCCGGCTTCACACTGGCAATAGGCTTTTGTGCGATGCAAGAGTG
This sequence comes from Eleutherodactylus coqui, assembly GCF_035609145.1. Lineage (NCBI taxonomy): Eukaryota > Metazoa > Chordata > Amphibia > Anura > Eleutherodactylidae > Eleutherodactylus > Eleutherodactylus coqui. The sequence continues at coordinate 190,084,941 of NC_089837.1, read as the reverse complement.
AGTGAAAACGCCTCCAGAAGATAGAAGATGACTGTCGGGGACGGAGAGGGACAGCTCGTCTAGGTGAGTTCGTTTTTTTTCTCTTTACAGCTAGGGATGATTTTCAGGGAAGGGCTTATATTTCAAGCCCTTCCCGGAAAATCAACGCTGTGAGGGTTGCCTGCAACCAACTGCTTTCAATGGGATGGTAACAGCGCCAGCCCCATTGAAAGCAATGGGATATCACTGCAGACCTCTGCCACAGCTGTGACAGGGGAGCGTGATGTACTTCCTATGCTTTCAATGGGAATGCTGCGAGGGTTGAGTGAGGACATCACCAAGGAGAATGAAACCACTGGTTTCATTATCATGCGTTTTCGCTCACCCTTGAATCGCAAAAAAGCCTATTGCCAGTGTGAAGCCAGCCTAATTGAGCTGTAGTAACAGCTGAGCCACCACACCTTGCAATACTTGTGTTCTAGGTTCACAGCTCTCTATGGACAACATCTGCATGGAGGTTGGAGGTTCTCACTGTTTATTCTTTTCTTTCTTGGTAGCTCAGTCATTAGCACTGCTGCCTTGCAATGCTGGAATTGTAGGTTAAAATATGATCACGGGAGATGTCTCTATTTGCTTTTTATGTTCTCTTTGTGTTTATTGTGTTTCTTATTGCTCTTCTATTTTTGTAGCAATGAAAGAACAAGTGTGGTAGCTTAGTTGTTGGGACTGCTGCTTTGCAGTGCCAAAAAATGAAAATTAAAATCTGACCAAGGGCGCCTTCACACTGGCGATAAAATCGTGCGACAATTTGTGCGTTGTGAGACACACAAATCTCGTACAAATATGAAACCCCATTCTTTTGAATGGGTTCATGCATATTTGCGATATTTTCCTGCATCACACCGCGTTGCGATTCAATGCAGAAAACAAATCACAGCATGTTCTTTCTTTTGCTGATATCGCCCATTGTATTCTTTGGGGTCGGCGGCAGCAGCACGGCCCAATTGAAAGCAATGGGGAAAGATCACGATCTCTTGCTGTGGCTGTGACAGCTGTAGCAGAGAATTCCTTCAGAGGTCTTATCCCATTGATTTCAACAGGGCCAATGCTGCTGCTGGCCCCATTGAAAACAATGGGAGAACATAGTGATCTCTTGCCGCGGTGGCGATTAAGGGAAACCCGCAGGGATGCAAGGTTGTTTTCAAATGAAAACGCCTCGCATCCAGGGGTTTCCACAAGCTTTCAATGGAGCGGGCAGCAGTAGCACCGGCCCCATTGAAATCAATGGGAGAATATCGCTATTTCCTGCTGTGGCTGTGACAGCTGCAGCAGAGGATTCCTTCAGTACAAGGCTGTTTCCCTATAAAAAATGCCTTGCATCCAGGGCTTTTCATAAGCATTGCTAGGGTGATATTGGCCGTGAATCAAGGCCCAATATCGCTCTTGCCAGTGTGCAGGAGCCCCAAGGGTATGGAGTTTTTCAAAGTTGATACTGCTCTTGATGAGATATGAACCCAGGACTCCAGCACTGCAAGGCAACAGTGCTAACCACTGAGCACATTCATTGAACCAGCACCATGATGGAAAAAGGATGTAAGCAAGAAACTTATAAAGGCTTCCTGTTTTTTGATTTACGTTTTTAATAAAACTGGGTAATTGAGAAAACTCTAGTGTTACCGTAGCCCGTCTAAAAATATACAGGTTTACACAAAAGAAATAAAAGAAACAAACCATCTGTGATATTTATTTTGCCTTTATCCGTAGGAATGAGGACACTGTATTACTTTCCTTGGCTTCAAAAAAGGCATTATAATCCTGTTAAAGAGAAAAAACAACAAGCAAAAGGGTTAACGAATTAGGAAACGCTAAAAGGAGCTACTAAAAAGCACCAGAGGTGAGTGCTGACAGAGAATACGACACGTTCTAATTTGACAAGAATATATAAAATGCAGAATTGTCCATCCATAAAATGAAGCTTCATCTATATATATAAAATTGAATGTATGTCTGTCTGTGTGTGTGTGTCTGTCTGTCTGTTTGTCCTTTATGCGCTACTACACCATTCATCCGATCGCCATGAAACTTTGGGAAGTTGTTGAGTACACTCCTGGGAAGATTATAGGCATAGTACATTTATGCTACGATAAATGGCGCGCGTGCGAGCGTCGTCGACAGTTACGCCCCCCCACGTAGATCGTTCGATTTCCATCATTGCCACTAATTCTCTCACTTCCCGATATTGTAGAAATATGAAATTTGCCACGAGCATTGATTATGTCATAAATAGGAAAAATTAATGGGTCCCGACTCGATTATTCAATTTTAAGCGCCAAAAAATTAGTGTCCAAATTTTACGTACAGAATCTAATTTTCTCGCTTCCCAATGTCATAGAAACATGAAATTTGGCACGAGCATTGATTATGTCATAAATAGGAAAATTTAATGGGTCCCAACTCGATTATTCAATTCTAAGCGCCAAAGAATTAGCGTCCAAATTTTACGTACGGAATCTAATTTTCTCGCTTCCCAATGTCATAGAAACATGAAATTTGGCACGAGCATTGATTATGTCATAAATAGGAAAAGTTAATAGGTCCCAACTTGATTATTCAATTCTAAGCGCAAAATAATTAGCGTCCAAATTTTACGTACGGAATCTAATTTTCTCACTTCCTGATGTAATCTATATATATATATAAAAAGGAATGTATGTCTGTCTGTCTGTCCTTTTTGCGCTACTACACCATTCATCTAATCGCCATGAAACTTTGGGAAGTTGTTGAGTACACTCCTGGTAAGATTACTGGCATAGTACAACTATCCTGCGAGCATCATCGACAGTTATGCCCCCCAGACAAAGATCGTTTGATTTCCATCTCAAGCACAAAAGCAAAAGGCATTACGAGCAACGGGATGCGTGTTCAACTACAAAATGATGCATCCGCTGAACGTTTCGCAAGACAATTGCTGGATATTGAGTATGCTGAGGTAAAATGAAAGCTGTGCTGTGATTGGTTGCAATTTCTTATACTGCTGAGGTAAAATGAAAGCTGTGCTCTGATTGGTTGCTATATATTATACCGCTGAGGTAACATGAAAGCTGTGCTGTGATTGGTTGCTATATATTATACTGCTGAGGTAACATGAAAGCTGCTGTGCTGTGATTGGTTGTTATATATTATACCGCTGAGGTAACTTGAAAGCTGCTATCTAGATATATAAAAACGAATGTATGTATGTATGTCTGTCTTTGCAGCAACGCGCGACGGGTACGCTAGTCTATATAAATAAAATTAAATGTATGTCTGTCTGCCTGTCCTTTATGCGCTACTATGCCATTCATCCGATCGCCATGAAACTTTGAGAAGTTGTTGAGTACACTCCTGGGAAGATTATAGGCATAGTACATTTACGCTACGATAAATGGCGCGCATGCGTGCGTCGTCGACAGTTACGACCCCCCCATGTAGATCGTTCGATTTCCATCATTGCCACTAATTCTCTCACTTCCCGATGTTGTAGAAACATGAAATTTGGCAGGAGCATTGATTATGTCATAAATAGGAAAAGCTAATGGGTCCCAGCTCGATTATTCAATTCTAAGCGCCAAAAAATTATCGGCCAAATTTTACGTACGGAATCTAATTTTCTCGCTTCCCAATGTCATAGAAACTTGAAATTTGGCACGAGCATTGATTATGTCATAAATAGGAAAAGTTAATAGGTCCCAACTCAATTATTCAATTCTAAGCGCAAAATAATTAGCGTCCAAATTTTACGTACGGAATCTAATTCTCTCACTTCCTGATGTCATCTATATATATAAAAAGGAATGTATGTCTGTCTGTCTGTCTGTCCTTTTGGCGCTACTACACCATTCATCTAATCACCATGAAACTTTGGGAAGTTGTTGAGTACACTCCTGGGAAGATTACTGGCATAGTACAACTATCCTATGATAAATGGCGTGCATGCGAGCATCGTCGACAGTTATGCCCCCTAGACAAAGATCGTTTGATTTCCATCTCAAGCACAAAAGCAAAAGGCATAACGAGCAAGCATGTTCAACTACAAAATGATGCATCCATCGAACGTTTCGCAAGACAATTGCTGGATGTTGAGAATGCTGAGGTAAAATGAAAGCTGTGCTGTGATTGGTTGCTATATATTATACTGCTGAGGTAAAATGAAAGCTGTGCTGTGATTGGTTGCAATTTCTTATACTGCTGAGGTAAAATGAAAGCTGTGCTGTGATTGGTTGCTATTTCTTATACTGCTGAGGTAACATGAAAGCTGTGCTGTGATTGGTTGCTATATATTATACCGCTGAGGTAACATGAAAGCTGTGCTGTGATTGGTTGCTATATATTATACTGCTGAGGTAACATGAAAGCTGCTGTGTTGTGATTGGTTGTTATACATTATACCGCTGAGGTAACTTGAAAGCTGCGCTGTGATTGGTTGTTATCTAGATATATAAAAACGAATGTATGTATGTATGTCTGTCTTCGCAGCAACGCGCGACGGGTACGCTAGTCTTAAAATAAAAATAATACATCTGTGTAATACCTGGATGTCAGCAGTGCTGCAGGTGGACATTTTAGTTTTCCTATAGTTTGCCTGCATACAATGCAATTGCAAAACTTAACAAAACTTAAAAAGGGGTTGTCTCGCGAAAGCAAGTGGGGTTAAGTACTTCTGTATGGCCATATTAATGCACTTTGTAATATACATCGTGCATTAAATATGAGCCATACAGAAGTTATTCACTTACCTGCTCCGTTGCTGGCGTCCCCGTCTCCATGGCTCCGTCTAATTTCGGTGTCTTCTTGCTTTTTTAGACGCGCTTGCGCAGATGGGTCTTCTCCCTTCGGCTCGGCAGCATCGGCGTTTTGGCTACGCCCCCTTGTACGCGTCATCGCGTAGCTCCGCCCCCGTCACATGTGCAGATTCCAGCCTCCTGATTGGCTGGAATTGGCACATGTGACGGGGCGGAGCTACGCGATGACGCGTACAAGGGGCGGAGCCAAAACGCAGCTGCTGCCGAGCCGAGCCGAAGGGAGAAGACCCATCTGCGCAAGCGCGTCTAAAAAAGCAAGAAGACACCGAAATTAGACGGAGCCATGGAGACGGGGACGCCAGCAACGGAGCAGGTAAGTGAATAACTTCTGTATGGCTCATATTTAATGCACGATGTATATTACAAAGTGCATTAATATGGCCATACAGAAGTACTTAACCCCACTTGCTTTCGCAAGACAACCCCTTTAAAAAAAGACATCCTTGGTATCCATGAGGCTTATATCAGGAAACTCCCCCGACTCTCTGACAACAGGTGCTGGATGTGACACTGGAGCTGAATGAAGGCTTTTTGTAGGATGAGTTGAATTTTAAATAGCATCATTATGGAGTACATATAATTTCTTGACTAATATTTATAATAAAAAGCCAGCAATTCTGCCATTGTTTTGGGGGGATTTTCTCCTCTATTTATTGTGCAGTACAAAGCATAACTTTCCACGGGTCGCTACAATTGTGGCACTGTCATACCGTATTTTTCGCTTTATAAGACACACCTTCTCTCCCCACAAAGTGGTGGTGATGGCGCTGCCAGCAGGGACCGCATATATAGCAGGGGAGGGAGGAGAGCCGCCCGTACTATCAGCTGATTGGTGGGGGTGGAAGAGCAGCAGCAGTTCCCTCCGGCACTCAGTAATAAGCTGTTCCATATGGGCTGCTCTTTTTCCCTGCTGTGTGATAAGGATCCCACGTCTGCTCCATAGCAGCCGTCTGTACGAACTGCTGATTAGTGAGCTGGAGGGAACTGCTGCTCCACCACCAATCAGCTGTGGGTACAGACTGCTCTCCTCCACTTATCACACAACTATAGGCTCCATAGAAGGAGAGAGCCACCCGTAGGTACAGCTGATTGGTGCCTAGCTCTACTGAAATGTATACCTCATCATAATCAGATTTGGCATGCAGGCTTCCTAAGAAGTTGGGTGAGAACAAATGGAATCACCATTACATTGTCGCTCAGCTCTTCCAGGATCCTGAATGCCAACTGCAGAGTTATGCAAGCATTTATACCACATACATCGCTATTACTAGTCAAACATGGCATTCAGGGCTCCTGGAAAGCCAGGTAACAAATAATAAGATCACCATTACGCTTACACTCAGCTGTCCCTGGATCCTGAATGGCAGGTTGACCTAGTGGTGTATATACACTTCATTCCGGTACTACGGCTCTCTATTTCTCCCTCATTGCCTGGTTTGGGCGAGTTCAAAATATTTTTTCCCCCTATTTTCCTCCTCTAAAACCTAGGTGTATCTTATCATCAGGTGCGTCTTATAGAGTGAAAAATACAGTAAGCACTTCATGGATGTAATGTATTTTTTTCAACAGAGTCTTATTTTCTTCACACTAGCAGCAAGTATATGAATCAGTCACAACTAGCTGACCGCAGAGTGAGAGAAGCACTAGAAATTTGTTTTGCGAAACAAACTTTGCAGTTGCCACCATGGTTGACTTTCACATGTCCAGGAACTGTAAGTACTGGACAGATGCATGGGGATTGTACTGATAAAACAGTGTAGAGTAAAGGCCCATTTACACGTAACGATTATTGCTCAAAATTCATTCAAACGAACGAATTCGAGCGATAATCATTCAGTGTGAATGCAAAAAAAAATAAAAAAATCGCTCACTTGCTCACTTGTTGTTAGCAATTCTTTGAGCTGACTTTTTAGCCAATTTAAGAAAAACCTTGTTAGTACTTGCTGGCTTGTCTTTCATTTAAATGGCAATTGTTCAGTCTTGAACCTCTGACCACCTTGAGGGGAGGAGTGTTTGTTTACCTTCCATAAACACAATGGCTACTTGTTTAGGTGGAAAACAATGGGTTTTCTTCATACTAATTAAAAAGCTGCTGGCAAGAAATTGCTCGTATAAACACCCACCCAGCTGAGCAAACAACATGAACAGTGTTTACTTTAGCTAATGAGGGAAATGAAGAGGATTTCAGACCATTGTCTGCACATTTAAATGCTATGCATTTCTATGCAAAAAAAATTGGTAATTCATTCAATCGTTCCCTTGTTCAAGTGATAATCGTTGCGTGTAAATGGGGCTTCAGGCTGTGTTGCTTTAAAGTGAGACCTTAGGTTTTCTTCACAGCTGCACATTCCAGATGCAGCAACCACATAAAATGTAATTATTCTAGATGTCTAGATGGTAACACTCTGATCAATGCATGACTTACAGCCACCAACATAGTCCTCTGTGGCCTCCCATCCACCACCCTTTCACCCCTTGGCTCTTAACGGCTGCAATCAGAGCGAGCTAACACAGCTGACAGCAGCCAGGTATAGTGTAGGGGTTAAAGGAAATTATCTATATATCTGAAACCAGCCAATTTTTTTTCTAATCAGTTTTTATATTCTCATTTTTCAATCCTACATTCTATGCACGATTACGGGGCAGTCATATTGCTCCAGCTGCTACCCTGAGCTTTGAACAATAGTTATGGTTTTAGTAAAGCAAATTTCTTAAGAACATATCAAAATGTAGTCTGGAGAGGAGTCACTGGCTGATAGAAGAGAGTACATGCTTGTTCTGACATGTTCTGAGTGGAGGGGGTGCAGGTGAGCAATGTGCATTACATACTGTCAGCAGTGTGATCCTGCGATATGTATACAACAGGTGTTACATTTCACTCTAGTTCTACTTATAAAGAAATCTCTGCACAACAGAATTGTTTTAGCGGTACTCAGCAACAAATTCAAAAATGCAATGAAATAGTCAACGAGAGTTTACTATATGGCACTCGCCAGATCATTTTCATCAAATTTTATTCCACGATGGAAATAGACTAAGGCTAAGGAGAACGTGCAGAAATGAAATGGCAGTTTTGTGTGGTTAACCACAATTATTCAGGATGAGATAAGTCTTGAATATTGAACTCTATTTTTTGTGTGCTTAATGAGTAACTAAACTCTAAAAAAAAAAAAAAAAAAAAAAAAAAGATATACGCAAAAGGCGATTCTAAGCAAATGTCCCCGGGTCCTCCTCTGTCCCCTCACGCCTACAGTCATGTCTGGCCTCCTGGCCCTCCCACCTCCCGTCAGCCACGCCGACGCGTTTCCCTCCTGGGTCCTGCCCCCCCCTCTCTTTGCTCACGGCTTCTGCGCAGCCAGGATGGAGGTCTGCAGCCCCGGTAACAGATTGGCAGGGCAGGGGGTGGGGTGAGAGGCTGGAGGAGAGATGAGGTGACATGGGCAGCAAGGTCCTAGAAGCATGGAAATAGTATTGGCTGGAATGGAGGGTTAGGGTTAGTTTCAGTGTTAGGCTTACATTATTAGCCGTACATGCTTCCATGTTAATGCGGCCCGCTCTCAAATGGAAGCATGCACAGCTAATTATGTAAACCTAACACTGAAACTAACCTTAACCGTAACTCTCCATCTAAAGCAAAACTCATTGCACGCTGCTAGGATCTTGCACCCGCCAGCCAATCAGTAGTTTGTGGGTGTACACTGGGGGATTACAACCCATCACTAGGTCTCCACCCATACTTGTGGTGGAGACAACATACAATAGTACCGGCTGAGCAATCAGTCTTCACAGCAGAAGAGGGTGCTCCAACTGTGCCTGCAATGTTCTCTCTAGTTCAGGCACAGCTGTTCCATATAAAAGTGTACAAATAAAGCCTGTTTTATATATTTTATTGATTTTTACACACTACTTGGTCCTGTTTCCTCTTAATCTGTCCCATGCGCTATGTTTAATAATCTCCTGCCGGTGCTGCCCTGTCCCCTGGCTCTGTGTATGGAGAAGCGCCAGGTGATGAGCAGCACAGGCAGGAGATTAATAAACACAGCGCAGGGGACATATCACAGGGGCACAAGAGCAAGTAGTATGTAAAAAAGTAATAAAATATACAAAGCAGGCTTTGTTAATGCACTGTTTTATGGAACTGCAGTGCCTCCCCTTAAGACAACAGCACAGGCATAGGTGGAGCTCACTGTTTTTCTATGTAGTTAGGTGAAGATGGATTTCTCAGCCCTGTCTTAACTTAGCTGCATAGCTGAAGTGGGGTGTTGTATGAAAAAAATGTACAGAATAGGCTAATAAAACCTACTGCAAAAATGTTTAGAATCAATTATGTACATTTAGAAAAAAAGTGTAGTTACTCTTGATATATGTATCCTACATCAGTACAATATATGTGTGAAGTATAGTGATCCTATTTACAGTATTTGACATATCACTATATGTATTATTTGTAATATAAAAATGACAGATGTAAATGGGAAGGCATTTTAACACTTCATTATAATTTTGCAACTTCTAAAAAGATTATAATATTCTTCTTCCAGTGCCAGAACATAAACCTCTTGTATCAAAATACAAGGGAAGCAGCACAGATGTCCCACTATTAATCAAATGCAATAGTCTTAAGAAATGCCTGTGTAAGCGCTGAAATGTTGCTGGGTGTTTACCTACCTAATAAACTTGCAAGGATGGTATGCTGACATCCAACCTTTCCCCTTTATCAGGACATTAAAGGGGTTGTCCCGTGCCGAAACGGTTTTTTTTTTTTTTCAATAGCCCCCCCGTTCGGCGCGAGACAAACCCGATGCATGTGTTGAAAAAAAAAACCGGATAGTACTTACCCGAATCCCCGCGCTCCCGTGACTTCTTACTTACCTTGCGAAGATGGCCGCCGGGATCTTCACCCTCGGTGGACCGCAGGTCTTCTGTGCGGTCCATTGCCGATTCCAGCCTCCTGATTGGCTGGAATCGGCACACGTGACGCGGCGGAGCTACGAGGAGCAGCTCTCCAGCACGAGCAGCCCCATTCAACACGGAGAAGAGCGGACTGCGCAAGCGCGTCTAATCGGGCGATTAGACGCTGAAAATTAGACGGCACCATGGAGACGAGGACGCTAGCAACGGAACAGGTAAGTGAATAACTTCTGTATGGCTCATAATTAATGCACAATGTACATTACAAAGTGCATTAATATGGCCATACAGAAGTGTATACCCCAACTTTGTTTCGCGGGACAACCCCTTTAACATCAGTCATAATAGTGTCCGACAGTGCACTGATACAGAAGCTGCAATTACAGCACTGTCTATACCGTATTTTCTATGCAGCAGTCTTAGCCATAGTAATGCAATATAATTGTAATAGGTGTGTACTAACCCCATAGAAGTACCCATGCATTAAAGCTGTGCTCCCATCCATCGCCGAGATCGGAACACTACTGAATATAAAATGGACAGGCTGATGGAAACAGTTGAGCTCGGCTGGCCCCCATGGAAGACAACTCAATGGGAGTTACGCAAATAGTATACCACAATGAGCTATGCTGTTTTCGTAACTTCCAAGTTACTTAAATAGCGCTGCTCGCTTGCTTAACTTCCACTGACTTTTATGGTAGTTATGGAAACAGTGTAGCACAGGGCATTTGGCTTATTCTGTCCTCCCAACCACTGCATACAGGGCGGCCAGGGGTGGTGACGGCCAGAACAGAAGATAGGTGCGAGTCTCACATCTGACTTTTATGGCATATCCTGTAGATCTGCCATGAAAGTCTGAGATGGGAATACCCATTTAAACTTCACAGTGCCCATTGAGTGATATCCATAACAGCAAGAAAGCCATGTGCCTCCAGCCTACAGTCATTGCAAGGTATGACTAAAATAACTGTAAGGCCCCCTGTCCATGGCAGTGATTTCGCCGGCAAATCACGCCCGCTGAAGCTTTCCTTGTTATGGAAAGCGCTAGCCCCTGTCCACAAGCAAAGAATCATAGCGATTCTCCGCTTGCGGACGGCAATTCACAGCATGCTGCGAATTGCCCCGATTCTCTGCAGTCAGCCTATCTATCAGATTAGGCTGACCTGCGGAGAACCGTCTGCGGCTCCTGCTACTGGGCGGCAGCTCCTAAAGCTGAGATCTGCCGCGGGATACCTCAATGCCAATGGACGGAGGGGCCTATTACAAATTTAGATTACAACACAGATTTACAAATGATATTAAAAAAAAACACCTTTACATACCACACCTTGAAACATTTCAGTACCACACCTTATTATTAATTGGGATGAAACATTCTAATACACTGCCTAATGCTTGCTGCGAACAATGCCTTCTGAAATAGTATCAGGCTTACTGCAGAAGATGTGATCACACCATATGTTGCAAGAGCATGTTGGCAAATCAAGACCCGTGTAGGCACTATGCAATGCAAATACATTTAAACAGAACAATAGCATCTGTCAGTGTAAGTCCATGTCTAACGAGTTACTAGGTCAAGTGCACAAAAATATAATAGGGCAGATTTACCTACGCAGTCTAATATTTAGACAGTGTAAAAAGCATGATAAATTATATTTACATAATATCACAGTGGCTTATGCTGTATGATAAATCTCGGGCGACTTTAGAGACTTTTGTCTAACTTTACACCAGCTATTGATTGTCTTGGAGTCTTTGGTGAAATTTCGGCACATGATTTTTGCCATGTTCCCTGCCAATTCCCACGGTTTCTGCTAAGCCACATGTTCTTGTGGAGGGAGCCATACAAAATGTCTAAAACACATGGTGCAAGGCATGTGCGACAGTTTTTCTGTAGAAATTGAGCCAGAATTCTGGCACATTCAGCTTAGCAAATCTCTCCAACTGTGTCCGAGTTGAATACATTTCCCATTAGAAAGATTACCTCATACTCAGGCTTACAAGTCCATTGTATTCCTGAAGGGAGCGCGGTCCCTGCCTCCTCTAGTATGTATAGCTAGCTGCTTACTCACAAGCGGGACATTATCTACTTGTCCATTGGAGGGGGTGTTCTAGAATAAATAAAATGGGATTGCATTTACTGGAAAACACAACTATTGATTGATGGTTTACACCAGGGGTGCACAACCTATGGCCGGAGGTTCACCATGACATTTTGTGTGGCCCCTGACTATCTGAACATGTGGCTTCTCACATGTAATTTCCATTTCAGAGGGAAGAAGTGAAGCGCACAGCTTGGGAGCCGGGACAGAAAAGTACTAATGGCCCTGTGTATAGTACGGTTGCCATGCCTTTTTCTCCGAAAAATAACTGACAAGATAAACAGGGAAGTGATTCGGGTGTACACAGGGGATGGCTTAAAGCATGTAGATTATACCTTGGTTATTCCACCTGAAAATAGCTGTTACTATTCCTATATTATGAAGCTATGGTCTAAGGCCCCTTGTACTGAGGAGTCAGTCACCAATATCTCCTGTATTGCATTGCCAGCTGCCAATTGCCAAGTAGCCCCGAATTGGGACAATAACACATATGTGCCCAACAGTTGTCCCACGGACTGCAGCCCATCGCTGCTGTCCCCACACAGGAGCGATAGTCGCTCAATTGGAGTCTAAACGGGCCGTAATACGCATATGAACAAAAATGTATGTTTAATTAGCCCATTGCAAATCAATGGGTTTTTAGGACTGCGTATTACGAGTGTGGAAAATAAGGGTGTAATATACATCCCCCATATGCCCGTGTGAGTGAGCCATTAGGGTCAGTTCATCTGTTTGATAAATCATGGAGATATTCTGTAATTTTCACACAAACTGCAGGGCTCTCTGGCACTGGAAATGCTAACTCAATCTACTTGCTGGCACTAAAGGGGTTAAAGAATAACTGCACTTTAGAAAACAACTTTTGACAAGTCACAGCACAGCAACATGTAAAACATTTTGATCAATGGGTGCCGAGCTGCCCGCTGATTGCTGAAATGAAGGGGAAGCTGTCATCATTCCTTGTTAGCTCTTCTCGGCAACTGAAGGCGGATACATAAAAGTCTATAGAGGATCCTGTGTTATCTATACACAACTTTCATTGTAACTCCTGTGAAGATAGCATGATGACTGCTGAAAAGTTCTCTCTATACAACAGGAATACTCAGACTATTATTAGGATTAGTAGTCAGTGTGAAAACTTCAGGTTTTGTTTTTTTTAAATATAAATTTAGATTGTAACTAGAGATGAGCGAGCGTACTCGGAAAAGCACTACTCGCTCGAATAATTTGCTTTATCCGAGTGTCGCTGTGCTCGTCCCTGAAGATTCGGGTGGCGGCACGGAGCGGGGAGCTGCAGGGGAGAGCGGGGAGGAACGGAGGTAAGATCTCTCTCTCCCTCTCTCCCGCCCGCTCCCCGCTGCGACTCACCTGTCAGCCGCAGCGGCACCCGAATCTTCAGGGACGAGCACAGCGATACTCGGATAAAGCAAATTACTCGAGCGAGTAGTGCTTTTCCAAGTACGCTCGCTCATCTCTAATTGTAACATCGAAAATATTGAAAATAAAATCACCAGAAATCATTTGAAAATATGTTTAACATAAAAACTTGATGCATAAGGTCATTTTCTGATGACACATTGCTTTTAAAGAAGGGATGGGCTGATTTTATCCTGATCTGTGAAACAATCAACAAATCTGGGGTAGAATATAGGGCTGGATGACAAATTGCAAAACGCTTTAACTCTGCTTCTTTGATGTTCACCAGGGTTAGCACAAATTTACAGCAGTTCCTTCAACAAGTTTGGGAAATCACATATATCAAGATATATCCGTGGAAGCTTTCATCGTATATTGTTTGTGTATTAATGTAAGTTAGCTCACGACTTGGGGAGACCCAGGTTTTTTTATGTAGGGGGACCAATGATTACTTGTATCTTTTTTTTTTGTTTGAACAGTCTGAGTTTACACAAAACAGATAAGTTTATACAAAAACAAATGTTCCAGTCAGTGCTCAAATTAACGACTGTTTCAATACAACACAATATGTGTAAATAGAGAAGGCTCACCCCGCAATACGTTTCATCATTAAATATCTGAGGAGGTAGAGGCCTGCCTTGCTTAGGCCACTTATCCTTAGGAATGTTTTTGTACATCCATTGCTTCTGCTCTTCTGACATGGTAATATCCACTATTTCACAATCAATATTATGGGATTCCAGGTACTGCATTAATTCCTGCTGCTGCTTTTTAATCTGTGATATCAAGAGAGAAACATATTAACAAAATTACAAATGGGCGCAATGGCCACTCACAGCAAATGTTGATCATATAAAAGGTTATGAAAAATAGAAGACAATTTAAGACAATTTAAAAGTCAAGTTCACACAACAAATTTTACAACAGTTTTAAAGGGGCATTTCGGGACTTTTACTATTGAATGGTGGGTGAAGTCATCATGGTGGTCTGATGGAGGAGGAAAGTAAACGAGTTGGAGAGGTCAGAACCTTTTATCACTGAATGCAACTGCACTGGAATCACGTATACAGTCTTAAGATCACCTGTATGGTGGTAATATATAGTCATAGAGTGAGGGTATTATTTGGCTCTCATAGGGTATGTTCACATATAGTGGAAGTGCTCTGCAGTCAAATTCTGTGGCAAAATCTGCAGTATTTTTGCATCAAAATCCACACCATGGGTGCAGATTTTGACTAGGAATCAGCAGCGTATCCACAGCTGATTTCAGCATCTAGAGCATGCCACGCACTTCGCATTGCCAGAAGCAAAAGTGCAATGCTAGTAGGGAACCCCATCACCCAACAGCTGCTGGTGAGTACCGCATTACTGGTCAGGTGATGCGGAAGTGGCATCACCTGACCAGCAGCATGTCACTCACTAGCGGCTGCCAGGTGACAGTGTGTGCTGCCAATGCGAAAGTATTCCAAGGTGATGGAAGCACTGTAAAGTGGTCTTTTACTAAATGGAGTAGTATACATGAAGCTCCATGAGCCAGTTATCCAGCCAGTGCCTGTGTATGCACAGATATGAAATGCTTTTCAGTGTATGGAGTGTGGGGGTTACTGCTGGACAAAGAAGTCAAATTCTGAGGAATAATATAGAAGGTGTAAACAAAGAAGGGCTAGATTAGAGAATTTGTTAGGCCTTCCTAAACAGATGTGTTTTTAGAGTATGTTTAAACCATGGCTATTGGGAATTAATCTGATTGTCTGGTGTAGTTCATTAGAGAGGACTGGTGCAGCTCAAGAAAAGCCATGTAAATGGGAGGAACAGACTATGGAAGATGTTAGTCTAAGATCACTAGTAGAACAGAGGGCAGGGGTAAGGCAATAGACAGAGATGAGTCAGAAGACATAGGGCGGGGCAGTACTGTGGAAAGATTTACAGATGAGAGTGATACATTTAAAGAGAAATTTAAGAAAAGGAAACAGCAGGAAATAACCTGTTGCACAAATCAAGTGTTTATGTTAAGCATTTAATTTTTTTTTTGGTGACTTTATTTTGTTAATTTTTGAAGTCAATGGTCTGTATTAAAAAAAAAAGAAACATAGAATCCTTATCCTTAGCATTACAGGGATTCTGTCCTCAGAATGAATGGTTCTAAACAGGCATCATAGCACTCCTCACCACATGACACAGAATCTGAGCATATCTTTGTAAAAATTAGAAGGTTTATGTGAAAACTCACTTTTATATGCTTCTGTGGTGTATTAAAATTGACCTGCCTCGAGTCAAGGAGGCGGGCCGCCTAAGTCTTGTGTCAAGCCTCTTTTCACTTCCCTTCTGTGACTCTGCTGCCACCTTTTGCACAAGCACCAGAATCCGGGCATTGCAAAACATCTCACTCCGCAGTTTAAAGACTTAAGGCCCATTTACATGGAAAGATGTTCACTCAAAATTCGTTTTGATTAACAGTTGTGAGCAATCATCTTTGTATAAGTCTAAGTAGCTAATTAGCTACAAAAGAGTTAATGTAGGCAGAGCGGGATACTGCTGCGATAGCTCCGAGAATAATGCAGCTGTTGTATATATGCAAACAGCTGCTTTGTTCTCAGCGCTTTCTGCTGGTGTCCTGCTGAGAACTGCCAGCAGGATACCAGCTGAAAGAATGCTATCAGCAATGCCCACTGAAGTATCAGCGTGCTGGCTAGAAATGAGCGATGAACGAACAGTGCACGATGGCCGCGTGTTTAGATGCAACGATTATCGCTCAAGAAATGGCTTTTAAGCAAATTTTGAGTGATAATCATTGTGTGTAAATAGGCCTTTAGTGCTCATTCTTGGATGACACAGAGATTAAGTGCAAATTACTGCAGAGTAAGAATGTTGACACAATGTAAGTATTTACCCTGTGACTGTAGGCAGGTGGATTTGCAAACATGGTGGGAGAATAAAAAAGTACGTTTTCATAGTAATGATAAATTTTTCAATTTTTACCAAGTTATGTTCAGGTTGTGTGTCAAGTAGTGAGAAGCACTGTGGTGCCTGCTTAGAATCGACAATTCTGATGACAGAATCCCCTTAAAGAGAATCTGACAGCTCAAACGTGCTGGTTCTATTGAACCTAATAGCTTCCGGCCTTTCAATGTTCACACTGTGGAATTCTACCGTGGAATTCCGCAGTGTGAAGGAAACCGCGGCATGTTCTAATTGCCGCAGAAAAACGTGCGGCCAGCTTCCATTGGGGTCAATGGAAGCAGTCTGTCACGTGATACTTCCTCTGTGCGCACAGTGGAAGTATCATGTGATTACGTGTCACCGCCCGCGTGTCATGCGCTGCACTGTGTCGGCTTGCCCAACGGTATTCGCGCGGCGAGTCCAGAGAGGTGATTATGGGGTCTTTGGGGGACGCCGTGTTGGACTCCACTGTGATATTCTGCTGGAGTCCGACACAGTCACCGGCAGGAGGCCTAAGACCTGCTTCGGAGGAGCACATTTTAACTCCATATTTGATCTGAGTATTGCAAATCCTAATATGTAGCTACTGGTAATAAAAATCTATGTATCCGTTCCCATGGCCATATTTTTCATAGCTGTTATTTTACAAAAGGAAGCACGGCCTACTGCTGTCCATTTTCCCCTTTGTATTGGTATTCTTTTCTATTAGGTAAATAATGGTCAGTATTTGCCCAGAAGAAAATAAAAGCAATGACAGTAAATACAGGGCAAATGCAGATGAACTACTGATGAAATATGTAATGTCATCGGTAACATGAATCCATATTGGGGACGTGCTACAATACGCTCATCTGAAACTGGCCTAATAGAGATTTTAACTCCTTAGTGACCACGCCTGTTTGCGCCTTAATGACAAGGCCAAATTGTCTAAATCTGACCAGTCACTTTAACACAGAATAACTCCGTAAAGGTTTTGCATATCCAAGTAATTCTGACATTCTTTCTTCATTATATATTGTACTTCATTTAGGTGGTAAAAATAGACAGATAGAATTTTTGTATATTTATTTAAAGCGCCAGAATTGGGGAAATTTTGAAAAAATTGTCATTCTTTCACATTTTCAATTGCAATATCTCTGATATGTACAAACATACTGTACAAATTTTTGATGAGATATATATTTCCATGTGTTTAATTTATTCTGGACGCACATTGGAAAAACTTCAGTTCTTTAACCATTTAGGAGACGTACAAATTTAACATTGATTATTAACATTTTGAAGAACATTTTGATTTCCTACACCAAGCCAAGATTGCAAAGGCTCGTAGGTGTCAGAATGAGAGATACCCCCACAAATAACCCCATTTTTAAAAATACACATTTCAAGGTGGATCATCAGTATTTTGAGCCCACAGTTTCTTTTCAAGAATTAATGTGATTTAGAGGAGAAAAAAATTAAATTTCACATACCCAACGTGGCCTAAATATTATGTCGGTATAAACATCGGAGCTCAAATTGAAAGGCACATTAAACTTCAACTGTGTTTTAACTTTTGCGTAATCGCCATTACCCATTGGATAACAGCGATCACGTGACCGAGGACCACTCACTGCGGCCCTCTGTTACTGCTCTAGGCTTTCGGCTACATTAAGTTGCCAGAAGCAAGGAGACTTTATGTTTCCCGGGCCCTCCCTAGCTTCTGCGTTTGTGTCAGCCACTTTGCTAATGGGCGAATGAGCTGAAGTTGGGGAAAGGTCGGCAGATGAAGATCTCGTCGGGGGACATCACCGGATCACCGTAAGTAATTTCACCTCCCCTCATGAATTAGATCCGTGATGGGAGGTGAAACTTTAACTTTTTTTTACTTTTACGTGATCACCGTTTTCCAATAGAAAAGGGCGATCAAGTGACCAGGGACCGCGTACCACGGCCCCCCCGTGAAATCTCCAGGCTCTTTGCTACGTTTGGTAGCTAGGAGCAGGGAGTTTTTAAACTATCCTGGCAATCCGCGGCTTTTGCACATGCGTCCATCATTTTGGCGGCAGGCACATATATATGTGAGAGGGGAGATGAAACAAACTTTTTTTTTTACTTTACATAATTGCTGTTATCCTTTGGAGAGCAGCGAACATGTGACCAGGAACAGCATACGGCAGCTCCTGGTAACATCTCTCTGTTCTCGGCTACACATGTTAGCAGGGAGCCAGAGAGATTTGTGAATTTCCCGGGCCGCGGCCTTCTGTGCATGCGCCCAACATATGACGTCTGGTACACATGCACAGAAGGCGCTGTTGAGACCGGGAGGCCAGAATGCCATAGGACATCATGGAGGACAGGGTGAGTACTTTCAGCTGCCCTGAAATCTGCCCAGCTGAATCTTTAACTGTTTATTTTATTAAAATTTCAATTGATTATCATATGATCGCCGGCATTCGGGAAATGCTGGCGATCATGTGACTGGGGGTGTCCCGTGGCCTGGGATGATAATTCCAGGTTGCTGGCTACCTCGGGTAACCAGCAGCATGAGCCTGTCATGTCCAGAGCTTGCGGGGTTTTAATCCCTGCAGGGAGAATATTTTTACGTCCCTGGGGATTAAAGCCCAGCTAGCCAGGACATAGAAAGGCAATGGGATGGTCACTAAAGGGGTTAAGAATGGATACGTTGTTTTGCATTTATATTAGTTCAAAACTTTCTAAAGCCATAGCCTTAAAATTAATCTGCAAAATTAGTAGTGCAATCTGAACCACAGCAATATTTCTATAGTGCCTCATGAGCATGGTATAGATCTTCAATACGGTGCTAATTTATCATATAGAGATTTCCATATCAATTATTACCACTTGAGCCCATGGTCTGTGTACAGCATATGGATGTGTAGAGACCTTTATATACTTACTGTATTCTGTTCTTGAAGTTACCGTTTTTTGCCTGGTCAAGACAAACCCTGTCCATATGCTCTATTAGTACATAATGATCTCAATGAGCTGGGTCTCTTAAGTAGGAGCAGCTTAAATCCTGGTTGGCTCAAGCTATCCTTGTATTACCCGGGCAGACATTTGTCTGAATGACTACAAGGTATTGTCACAGAAATGCCTGGCTGGCTGGGACTTCCATGACCAAATCAGCGGTTTGACAGGGTGTTGGGAACAGGACCAAGGGCGATTGGCCAATTGCTCTAGGGGCTGCATTTTTGAGTGGGTAGTCTCAATTTAAAAAAAAAAAAAAAAGGGTTTTCTATTTTCATAGAGAATTTGCAGCATTTGCACAAGCTGTACAAAAGTCATGTATAGTACTACAATTTTCATGTAGTTGTGTGCATCAGCTTATTATACTACCTTGTGTACTTCAGAACTCTTCCCCAGCTATGCACTGCCATATATTATGTAGAGCTGACCAGATTATTGACGGTTATTGTAAAAAAAAAAAAAACAATAAGCAATGACCGGAAAGAGTCAAAAACTGTACCAGCAAATAAATATATTTATCAGCAGGGATGAGCCGACCTTCATGACATGCTATGTAGAAGGCTGTGGATGATTTGATATTATAGTAATATCTAGTGGGTGTTATTAGCTTTCCAGCACTTGTAACACAGTATTCATCGTTATCAGACAGTCTTCTATGTAAAAAGAGTTGCTGACAAGCCAATACTGGTGCACACATCCCAATCTGTCCTCGCAGTACTGATACAGTATAGTGTCCAGGAAACCTTCCTGTAAATATTTGTATATAGGCTCTGTAAAGCTAAACCGCCACACACTCTACTGTATCATGTTCAGCTATTATAGAACTCAGAAAATATGCAAACAAGGAGTGATTCACCGCCGGCAGGATTGTTCCCCCGCAACGGGTACTCTATGAACTCCACCCGTCACATACTGCACGGGTCGTATATTACCAGTGACATAGGGGCAACATTCAGATTTTGTTGCATCCCTACAAGTATGGCTCTGTAAAAAGAGAAGGGAAAAAAAACACAACCAACAAACCTGAACTAGGAGGGAACCTGTAGGACGGGTCAAACCTGCTATAAGCTAGGATGCTTTTTCAAAATGGGAACACATACATGCAACGTCACCAAACTTCAGCTGTTTTTTTCTGGGCCTGTTGGTGTCCACAAACAGTGCAATACCTTACTAAGGTAAAAATACCCCTGCGGTATTATACGTGACCCCAATGTCCCCACCTGCATGTAATACATTAGTAATACTGCAAGTAGTAAACAGCTCCACGTAGGGGGTATTGAAAAGAAAGAAAACAGCAAAACTAAGCAATTACTAAACTTCGTAGTTATCCTACCCCGTTTCCCTGAAATAAGACTTACCTTGAAAATAAGACTTAGGCCGCCTGCAGACGGGTGGAAATTCCGCGGCGGGATTTCCCTGCGGAATTTCCGCCCATGGAAGCTGCCATAGAATTGAGTTAGCAAACACAATCCTAGGCAGATGGCCGCGTGAAATCTCGTGCGGCAAACAAATCGCGGCATGCTCTATTTCGAGCCCCGCACAGAAACGTCACTCCCCGGCCGCCAGCTCAGCAGCCGGCACATAAAAGAGCCGGGGCCGCGAGAGCAGGTGAGTGACACACTGCTCTCTGCAGATGTTCGGGTCGGGTCCCGCTGCAAGAATTCTCGCAGCCGGATCGGACCCGGCCGTTTGCAGGCAGCCTTAGTGTGATTTTCAGGATTTTTGAGGATGCTTGAAATATAAGCCTACTCGAAAAAATAAGCCTTAGTTACCGTTTGTTAATGTAAATAGTGTCCAGGCAGCTATACATGTAAAAAAGTAAAATCTTTTGGGGAAAAATTAACATAAGACCCTGTCTTATTTTCAGGGAAACAGGGTACTACCTGGTACTACTACCACCATCCATGTGTGCGCTGTATTCTGCTCACTGATACTCCCATCCACGTGCATACTGAATTCAACCTACTACGCCATCCACATTCGCACAGTGTTCTGCCTTCATGTTCACAATGTATTCAGCCCACTCATACTCCATCCACATGTGCTGTATTCTGCCTACTACCACCCCATCCACATGCATACTGATTCAAACCTATTACTCTACCCCATCTACATGTGCTATATTCTGCCTACTATTACCTCATCCACGTGTGTGCTTTTATTTAACCTACTCGTACCCCATCCACACGAGTGTGCTATATTCTACCTACTACTACCCCACCCACACGTGTGCTCTGTATTTTGCCTACTACCATACCATCCACATATGCACATTTTTGAACCTACAACCACCTAATCCACATGCTTGCTTTAAGTACTACCCCATTCATATGTGCACTGTATTCTGCCTACTACCACCCCATCCATGTGTGCACTTTTTTGAACCTACTTGTACCCCATCCACATTTGCGCTGTATTCAACGTACTTATACTCCAACCACGAAAGCACTTTTTTGAACCTACGCGTACCCCATCCTTATTTGCGCTGTATTCAATGTACTACTACTCCATCCACCTGTGTGCTATATTCTGTATACTACTACCCCATTTACATGTATGCTGTATTCAACCTACTGCCCCATCCAGCTGTGTGCTACATTCTGCGTACTACCTACCTATCCACAGGTGTGCTGGACCTACTACTACCCCATCCACCTGTGTGCTATATTCTGTATACTACTACCCCCATTAACATATGTGCTGTATTCAACCTACTGCCCCATCCACCTGTGTGCTATATTCTGTATACTACTACCCCATTTACATGTATGCTGTATTCAACCTACTGCCCCATCCAGCTGTGTGCTATATTCTGCGTACTACCTACCTATCCACAGGTGTGCTGGACCTACTAGTACCCCATCTACATGTGTGCTGTACCTGATTACTATTACCCCCACCCATATGACTATTACGCCCATCCATCAGCCTACTACTCCCCCCATCTCTCAGGTGGGATGGAACTACGGATGCAGAGCCTCGGTATCCCGGCACACGGAGAGCGGGGACTTCATTAGGAAACTAGTGATGAGTAATAAGTGTGGGAGAACTCACGGTGGTGGAGCAGGAGGAGGACGCCGTGTACACCCGGGTCACCATCTTCACGGGTTCCACCTCCGATCTCTCGCCGAGCCCAACAGATGGTTCTCCTGCCGATCACACAGTCACACGATGAGGACACCGGGGTGCGCGTCCCTAGTGCACCGGCCAGCACTCCGCTCAGCTCCGCCCAGGCCGGGGAGGTGTGGCCGGGCAAAGGGCGCAGAGCTGCTAGTCCGGCTGCACATCGCTACATTAGCTGCCATCGTCTCACTAGTGTCACCGCGCAGAGCCGGGGGGGGGATCATTAACCGCGGATATGTACAGCTTATTATCTAATGTACCGATGGCGCTTTACATCTTCTCATATACGAGTATGTACTGCCACCTTCTGGACACCTACGGCATTGCAGCGTATTGTGAACTGTAAATTGGATCACCAATGGTGACCCTAAGGGCTTCCACAGACCAATGTATGCGCAAATACACTCGCCACATTCACGACCTTCACCTTCAATTTTTTTAAACCTGTCATAGACTATTATGGCAGCTTTCTGCAGAACACACAGAAAAATAGGGCAGGTCCTATCTTTTCTCGCCTGCAGGATTTGCACGCGAGAAACACGCTCATGACAACAAACCCATTGAAATCAATAGGTTCGCTTCATCACATTTTGTGCCTTGCGAAATGCGCAAATCTGGTACGAATACGAACCCCATTCTTTTGAATAGGGTCATACATATGAGCAATATTTATTTCCCACGCAGTCCTAATGACCTATCATTGGGAGTGGCATTCCCTTGGAATGCGTCACATCACCCATTGGTTACAATAAGGCTGGCACAGCATTGCACGGCGTGCGAGGAGCACGAGAGTGCGATGCGAGGCGTACCCATTAAAAAGCCGCAGCGGAGGAGCACTACTTTCCTGAATTGCTGCAAGGCAGTTTCAACACAAAAACGCATCACATTTTCGGTGGCATCACACGCTTCACGACCCAATATCGCACTCGCCTGTGTGAAATTAGCCTAAGGGCAGATTCAGACTAGTGTGGTTTTCTCGCCTTATTCTGCCGTGATAATCACGGCCGTATAACAGGACAAAACAAAACTACTGATCTCTATTAGAGATGAGTGAGTATACTCGCTAAGGCACATTACTCAAGCGAGTAGTGCCTTAGCCGAGTATCTCCACGCTCGTCTCGGGGGCCGGTGCGGGTGACAGGTGAGTTGCGGCGGGGAGCGGGAGGGGCAGGGAGAGATCTCCCCTCCGTTTCTCCCCGCTCTCACCCGCAGTTCCCCCCCCCCCCCCCCCCGCATCTTTAGAGACGAGCGGGGAGATACTCGGCTAAGCCACTACTCGCTCGAGTAATGTGCCTTAGCGAGTATACTCACTCAGCTCTATTAGATTTCAGTGGTTTGGTTTTCACCACCTCTATCTTTCCTGCACGTAGTTAAACTAGGTGTGGGGAAGATCGGGCAGCCCCTGCCTTTCCGCCTCTTTTTTCAAACTCCTGCACACTAGTGCGGCGTTTGAACTGCCAGCGAGGGAAAATAAATCTCTCTTGTTCAGGCACAGCTACGGTCCGTACTACCGTGCGTAGTAGCACTTACGGTGGTGTGAATCTGCCCTTATGCAAGTGATTCCGAGGGTGTTTTTTCATGACACATTGTACTTTGCTAGTGGTGAATTTTGGTCCATAATATGTTTTTCGCTTATTTATAAGAAAAAAAAAACCACATTTTTGAAAAATTTGCACTTTTTAAAATTAATATTTTTTTCTGCTTATAGGACAGATAATCATACTACGTAACATCGTTAATAAACATTTATCATGTGTGCTGTATGTTGGCACCATTTTGAAAGCGTCTTTTTATTTTGGATGTCAGAAAGCGTGTTTTTTATTTGATGAAAATATTCAAATTCTATTTTTTAAGGCACCAAATCAGTTCTGAGGTGACTTTGAGAAGCTACATATTAGAAAACCCCATGAATCAGCACATTTTAAAAAGTGCACCCCTCGAAGTTTTCAAAATGGCCTTTACAAGTTCTATTAACTTTTTGAGCTCATTCACACAGCCGTGCTTTCACTGCGTATTACACCCACGATGCACGCCCGCGTAGTACACGGGGAATGGAGTCAATGAATGCACAATGATTTGATCCATTCATTGCATATAGATACACAATTCCCATTCTATGGGTCAGTGCAGTTACAGCAATACCAAATTTACCGTATTTTTTGGACTGTAAGTCGCACCCCGGGTTTAGAAAACAGAAGATAGGAAAAAATATTTCATATTACTTTAAACATCCCTAGGGGTCTAACAAAATGGAGTGGCTACTGTCATTACCTTTGTTTAGAAAAGGTGGGTAATAGTTAACAGTCATCTCCTACTAATCCTAGTCTGTCCATTCAAACAATGGCTCAAGAACATATATTCACATTATACACATTTACAGCACTGCTGCACGTACATTGTACATGCGTATAGCACACACACAGCACTGCAGCATGGAATGTTGTAGGTCCAATGATACCCAGACTGTTTCTTCAGGAAGCATAGACACTTTATTATCCCGCTACATATGTGTGTTCAGTAGAATCGTTTCCAAAAGACTGAACCAATAACAAAAGGAAATGTACTCTCTTATACAATGCACACAAAGACATTCCTTCGTTATCTGAAAGTACACTAGTTACATAACACTATAGTATTACACAAGTGCGGAATAATATTCTTCATACAAACTGCTGTCTCATTCCATTGCCTTTAAATAAGCATATTTTCACCCTCCATTTTACAACACCCACCATCTTACTTCCGTTAATTCTTTTCTATCCAAATCCCATTTACCACATTTTCCCCTTCGATACTCAATATATCTATAGAGCATCAGCTTTTTGGTTTGATGATTGATGATTATCCATTCAGTCGCATCCGACCTTTGGTCACTTTACGGATCAACATTCTCCATGCATTTCTGTCTTTCAGTTCGGCGATTGACATGTCTGTGGTGGCCTTGATTGTACCTAGCCATCTTGTTCTTTGTTGTCCTTCCTCTGGATCAACAAGGGGGAGTGGAACAGGTTTAACTGGATGGACATTGTTTTCTTTCAGCCTAAAATACTGTGTTACTATGATCTTCTCTTTCCACCGACCTTGCCAAGCATCAATACTGCTTCCAGTGAGTTAGCACGCATCACATGGCCAAAAAAGAGAGACACTGTTTGATTTTGCCCTCTAGTGATATTTTTGGTTTGACGCCATCTAACACTCCTTTGTTCTTTGTCATGACAGTCCAAAGTATCTGTAGCATTCTCCTCCAGCACCATAGCTCATATGCGCCAATTTTTCTTCTGACGTTTTTGTGAGCATTCAACTTTTGCAATCATACATTGTTATGCGAAGGATGATGGCATTGACCTGTCTGTTTTTTGTTGCCATGGTAATATCCTTGATTTTCCAAATCTTTTCTATTCCTTGCATTGCAATCCTACTAAGTGTAATCCGTCTATTGATCTCAGGTCCAAATTGCCCGTTGCGATAGATTTTGGATCCAAGAAAGATTAAATCCTATATTGACTCGAACTCCTTGTTGTTGATCCTTATGTTCACTGAACCGTTGCTTACCTCAGTCATGACTTTTGTTTTCTTGCTGTTGAGGTACAGTCCCAGGCATTCGCTTTTATATATCGTTGGATAAGGTACGTATTCCAGGTTCCTTTCAGCAAGCAGGGTTATTTCATCTGCATGTCAAAGGTTTTTGATGTTTCTACTAATCGATTTTAACACTGATTTTCAATTTGTCTAAGTTGCATCGCCTCATGATCGTTTTTGCGTACAGATTGAAAAGGACTGGTGGTAGAATGCAGCCTTGCCATACGCCTTTCTCAATTCCGAACCAATCCGTGTTTCCATAAGCTGTCCTGACTGTTGCTTCTTGGTTGTTGTAAACCAACATTATAAGCTGTTCAATATGTTTTGGACACCCGTTTGCTTCAGACACTTCCAAAGCTTGTCATGCTCAACACAATCGAATGCTTTGCTGTAGTCGATGAAACACGTGTACATGTCACTTTGATACTCCCAAAACACTGGTTTGAGCAGTTCAACTGCTATGTGATCAATGCTCGGAGCTTTCCTCTTTAGTAGTTTTTTCAGGGCCCATGTGACTTCTTCCTCCTGCCTGGTTTTTGTTCTACTTGATGTACCTGATCCAACGAGTTGTCTGCTTGATTGCCTGCATTTTGGTTTAGGGGTCAATATTCCATAAGGTCATGACATGAGCAGCAGTTTTCCTTTCTACTGTACCAGTAATAGTAGCATAAGTATGGGTAGTAAACAAGGCAAGAGAGTACATACTGCCAGAATAAGTAACCGTGCTCACTAACCCTCCCAAAAACTAAGAACTACCTCCCAAACAAATCATTAGGATTTCACCCATTTCAGGTCTGAACCGGGAAATGTCTGTTATTTCTTCAATAACTTTCCCTTCATCATCAATTTGGAGACAGCAATTTGTAATATTAAATTTGCAACATACACCTCCTTCAGATGCTAACAGATAATTAACCCAAGCGATTCTGATATTTCAGAGTGTGTCTGATTATTCTATTTTGCAAGTATCTTTAAAGCTTTTGCAGTCTTATTGGTTATAATCTCTACTACTGCCTGCAGTCTAATTATACCATTAAGTATATATATAGGAGTCCTATATCCCCATAAGCCATCTTCGCCCATGAAGCACAGTCATAGTATTGGATAATTCTTTCAGCGGGCCATTCATGATTTTTCCAGCTACCTATTCTCAAGTCCCTTCTTGCCATGTAGAATTGATCTATAAACACTGGTACTCCCAATGATTCTCCCTGTCTCACAAACAGAAAAAAGAATAAGGGCCTTATAGTAGTAGCCAAGACACATAAGCCCTGCCACATTTTGGGCAGTATAGTGTAAGCCTTTCTTCCACATATCCAACACAACACTGAGGAAATTTCCAAAACTACATCCAGGGATATGTCTGATCAGGCTCTCGCTGTTTTTGTAAAATTCTGGAAAGGGCTAATGGAGGGGTCAGTATGTGGATTGTGAGTTCTCATTATGAATCATCAGGCCTATGCACGTCAATCCCCCCGTGGAAACATTGTATTTGGGGCCTATCCTGGAGATACAATTTTTTTTGAATTATGGAAGTGTCAGGAATCCACTCAGCTTTTCCCCTTCTTTGTTTTCTTTCTTCTTTCCCTAACATCAACAGAGAACCCTAACTGTCACCTTCGCCATGAGGATTACTTCCGCAAGGATGTATGCCCATATGACCCACCATCATGTCCATATCTCCTGCATCATCCCTTCCTACAGTTAGGTGAAGTCGAGGACAAGGAAAATATATCACAACACATTACATTACCCTAAGATTAATTTGGATAACTGTTCAAAGAAGTGTACCTTGTAGTTTGTTGTGGAATACTTTCCCTGTCTGTCCATACGTACATACCTGTTAGGCTTGTGGAACGCAATACAACAGTAGCTTAAAACCTAGTAGACTGCAAGCAACATCAGCAATATTTGGAGGAGAACTTGTTTTATATCCATAATCCATTCTCCTATCGACTTAAAGTAATTTGATGCATTACACATGAAAAAGTGTCACTCCCCCAGGAATCTTGCTTCTGCTCGTGTTCTTTCAACCACTTGTCTCTCATTTCTTATTTCTTCAAGATGAAGGTTTAATAAAGTGTCATGTGACATGAAATAGTTGTCACATTTTTTTGTGCACCGTGTCCTGTTTTTGCACCTACTATGTTTTGATATGAAATAAAATGGTGTTTTTAATTCTGAATAACTAGGAGTGCCGCCTTTTCATCTTTCCTTTCTGGGTACTTTGACCAATTGGCATGGGTTGTGGGTGCATACCATGCATCCTTGTATAAACCAGGTCACAGCAGTGTTGAACCCTGGGGCAAACCCAGCAGTGGACACTAGACCACACATTGCCTCCTGACATTAATGGGTCGACCCACAGCCATGATGTGACATCATGGAGAAGAGCGTGCGGAGAAAACACAGGAGTTTACCCTTCCTCTAAATCACATCAGTGTTCTGTTCACTCCTGTCTTTCACCACTCTTCCTTTTCTCTCTTTCAGGCCTGTTCCTGAAATTTAAGCAACTGAGAAATATCCATACCCGCTTCAGGTGCAACCAGCTTAATCTCGGTCAAGGGGAGTCGGGCTGCTTCTTTGGCTGCTGTGTCTAGGGAGTCACTTTCTTTGTTCAAAAGGTTTTTATTGGAACAGAGGGTAAACAATACACATTTCAAGATGCTTTTCATATTTTGATGCATTACAGATATATATGAACTTTAAGGTGCATCCGCTTTCCGGCTCCCCCTCTCTCCTCCATGGAGCCTACCAGTGATCTCTCTCTGTCTCTTTTTTTCTTTTAAAGTGAAAACTCCGTCCCCCTTCGTGTTAGGGGTCCAGGAGGAGGTGGGAGACAAACAAACAAACAAAACAGAAAAATATATAACCAAAAATAGTGCTCCGAGGAGCGAGATAGTGGGTTGGAAGGGATTGGGCGGGAGGGGAAGGGGGGGAAGGGGGTGTGGGCTGCTAGAAGCTAAGGTTATAACATCGCCGTTTCATATTTCAGTTGTCGTGCTATGTGCTTCCTGACCGGGGATCGGGTTTCTAATGAGACGCGTCTCCTCCCTTCTGTTCCAGGAGCTGGCCGTCTCACCCCACATCCTGTGGTTCAATATTTGTGTGTTGTCTACCCGTAACCACCCGTGATCGGGTAATCCACTCCCCCATTCCGGGGGAAGACCTAAAGTCCAGCCATGGCCGCCAGGTTGCATAGAACCTCTCCACCAGGGCCTCCTCCTCCGCCCTCATTTCCTCATACCTGGCCAACGTGTTCATTGCCTCCACCCAATGGATTTTTGCCGGTCCCGTGGTGGCTCTCCAGAACCTTGGGATAATTTGCCTGACTGCCAGAATAAAGAATCCCAATAGACCTTTTCTTACATGCGCTATGGTAGGGAGTCACTTTCTTGGTGTAAGACTGGACCTTGATGACAACTACTTGTACAAAGCTTTAGCTTTTCCCAAACAACAAAGACCCTGCTTTGCGTTCTAGATTGGTTTGCCCAATGATCCAACAAAATTTCCACTGCGCTACAAGGGTGCAAAATTGAATCCGATTCCAAAATCGTAACTTGAGTCGGTGCAGACATTAACAGTCTTACCTTAGGCCAGTCCGTACACTTCAGCGAGTGCCATCAACTCCAGCCTCCTGAGCAGACATCCCAGGAAGAGAGTTGGTCTTTCTCTCCTACAATTACCAGTTTGGTTATCATTGCACAACCTGTTCTGTTTGTCTATTTTCATAATTTCCAGAACCATCTACAAAAAATTCAAAACCTGGTTTAGCACTTGGTTCATATTTAACATGTTCAAATCCAGGGATTTTGTGCACCCTGTTGGAGAATCAACTAGGTATATTTCTCTTATTTAAAGGTGAATGCGAACAAACACTGACAGGACTCCAGCAGGGAGACCCAAAGAAAGGGTTTTCTACATCCATAACTATAAAATGAGTGGCAATATGGGGCTAGCCTTTTTCTACTCTCTTTTTGACTGGACATTGTGGAGTATTACAAGAAGTGGTTTCTTTTTATGGCACCGGCCTGTAGTAGGGCATGAATTGCCACTTCAATGGCTGCCTTTTGTGCAGGACTAAGGGGGCAGTAAGGCACATGAGGAAACACAGCCCCTTCCCTCATCTCGACCAAGAAAGGTGGGACTGAAAGCTTCCCAATATAAGTCTTACCAGTTGCCCATAGCGTCTGTCAGATCTGAGTAAGCTGGGCTATATTTGCAGGGGCATGGACTTGTTAGCTTTTTCCAAGAAGACAAAAGCTTTTAACAAGCAAATTAACTATTCATCCACCTCAGAGCCAAGGGTGACAGCACTATCAAGTGAGAAGTGGATAGTGGCTTGCAAGGCTTGTAGTACATTCACGCCAAGCAGATTTACAAGTTACTAGGAATTGTGTTACAATCTTATACATCAATATCTGCATTAGGAATAGGAGTTTAAACAACATTTTTAAGACCCTTAGTTTTACTTTCCTTTATTCCAGACAATTATGGTTTTGAGGTTCAATGTCATGGTCTGCCCCTAATAAATTGACTGAGCAGGTCTTGAACACCTTAAGGCCTCCTTCACACGGGCGACACTGCATCGCTGCAAGAAAATTGCAGTGATATCGCATCGCTGCACCGTGCGATATTGCTGAGATTTTCTCGCAGCAATACCGCGATTTTGTAGCGCTACAAAGTCGCATGTGATGCTACAAAATTGCGCAACTTTGTAGTGTCACGTGCAAGGATTTTCGGGGGAGCTTGAAATATAAGCCCTACCCCGAAAATAAGCTGTAACTAAAGGAGAAAAAAAAAAGTATACATCACCTCTTCCACCCTGTCTGGGGCGCCGCTGTATCTTCTCCCCAGGTCCCGGCACTCATCTTCTTCTTCATCTTCTGACCGGAGATTGAAAAATCCCCGGCTGCTGGAAGCGCTGGCTGCGATTGGCTGACACTTAGCCAATCACAGCCAGTGCTCGAAGAATGGCTGTGATTGGTTCAATCACTGCCATTCATTGAGCACTTGCTGTGATTGGCTAAGTGTCAGCCAATCACAGCCAGCGCTTCCAGGAGGCGGGGATTTTTGAATCCCCATCCAAAAGAGAAGAAGAAGATCAGTGCAGGACCTGGGGAGAAGATGCGGCCTGGCTGACAGCGCGGGAGAGGTGATGTATGTGTGGGTTTTTTTTCCAGCAGTTAGGGCTTAGATTACAGCTTTCACAGTAGTTTGAAAGTTGTATTGCTTCGCATGCAAACCGCGTTTTCATGCGATGCGATGCAACAGAGAGAGAGGCTCTATAGGGAAACATGGGCTACAAAACCTCACATGTCGTGGGCATATCGCTGGACCTGCGAGGTTTGTGTGTCGTTTTGTAGCATGCTAGAAAACATCGCATGTGTAAAGTAAGCCATAGGAAACCATGGGCTTCACATACATGCGATTTGTAGCATTGTAGCAAGGCTACAAAATCGCGCGACTTTGTCGCCCGTGTGAAGGAGGCCTTAATCTACGCACATTGAAAATGTGATACTCTTTAAGTAAATTTTTGTTATTTGATGCTGTGGGCAATGCACACATCAGGTTTGCCAAGTGCACAATTATCTGATTTTAGCATCATACTTCAATAGTATTCAAATAAGTATAATCCAATTTTTTAAATACACGATGCACCTATGTTGTATGCATCAAGAACGTATTCACACAATTTCTTCTTTGCTAGACTGGTCTGTATTGAAGAGGCGCAAACCATTACATACACACAGCCTTCACACTCACACTCACAAATTCACAAAAAAAAAAACAGATTCACATTGAACCAAGAAGTGTAACAACCTAATTGTCTTGTGCAGCAAAAAGAACACATTTTCAAATCCCCCTTTACACACACATTATATATATAAATATATATATATATAGAGAGAGAGAGAGAGATATGTGTGTGTGTATATGGACAACTTTTAAATTACTGTACATAAATATCCTTTCAAATCAATTGTTAAGTTGTGCTGCTGGGACCTGTTGATCTACAGGTTTCTAGACCACACCCTCATGGCTGTGGAATAATTGAACTGGCTTGGTGTGGAGTTCTCCAGCCAGCCAATCCCCACCGGTCTGCTGCACATATATACCAGCCCTTCTGCCTGTATTGTGCATCTGTGCAGGTGGCTGGACATGTGTGTGAACAGTGATGTGTTCTGTGGGTCTGCACAGGTGGCCAGGCATGAGGTATGAGCAGTCCTATTCTGCGTGGTATGCAATCCCTACTGTGTTGGTGTGAACTGCATCCTGTCCTGCTTTGAATTGTTTCAAATCCTTGGCATGTAGGCAGGTTTCATGTGGAAGTTGTCTTGTAAGAGTAGGTACCAAAGAGACAACAAGCACTCTTGACGGCGTGCTTGTGGGCTTAAGTATCTTGGCCAAAATATTAACTAATACCTTGTACCATATCTATTTCATTTATTTATGCATGGTGAGTGTTTTGGGTGTTTATTAGTCGTCAATTTATGTCTGTCCATGAGTACTGTTTGTACTTGTCAGGACTTGAACCAGGAACCTCTTGTACTACAAGCACTGACCCTTCTTATTGCGCTATCCAGCTTGTGAACACTTTCACTGCATAATTCTCAGACCTGTTCTCTGATCCTAGTTATCTAGCTCCTACCTCCTTTTCCTGACCCTGCCTCTTGCCTTGATTGCACCCCCTATAAAAGCATGGCTTTGCCACACCCTCAGTGTGTGATTATTGTACTCCACCACCCTGATCAAGCTGCTCTTCCTCCTGCTCCTCAATAAGCATACCGATACCTCCTGCTGCTGACCTCTGGCTTCCATTTGACTATGCTTCTGCCTCATCTCATCGTACTGCATACCCATACCTACTGCTGCTGACTTTTGCCTTCCATTTGACTACGCTTCCATCTCATCCTAATTATTTTGCATACTGATACTTCCTGCTGCTGACCTTTGGCTTCCATTTGACTACGCTTCTGTCTCATCCCATGGTAGTGCATACTGTGACTTCCCGATAACGACTCCTGGCTACTCTGACCATTCTCTAGTGATGAGCTCAGCTACTACACCTACGGCTCCAAACCAGCATTGGTAAGACGCGACAAAATAATCACGCCCCCTAAAATGGAGTCCATAGTAGCCATGCTCAGGAAACCGGTCTCAGAGCTCCAAGAGTTCTGTGCCTCCTACCAGGAAAGGGTTGCTTCTATGCAAATGAGATCGAGGGGATACAAAGGCAACTCGAGGAGATGTGCAATTCAGAGCCAGATGTCTGCATGCCATTGCCATGAAAATTTGCTGGAGATTGTCGCCAATACAGTGGTTTCCTAATTCAATGACTGATATATTTCCAGATGCAGCCAAGCTTATTTACCAATGACACGTAGGTGTTTTTCATCATTACCCTCCTCACTGATGAGGCGCTCGCATTGGCCTTGTTATACAGAGACATAGTTCATAGTAATCTGCTTGACAGCCTTGATGCCTTCACGACTGGAATGGGTCAAATTTTTGATGATCCAAACCATTGTGCCATGGCCAACAAAAGGTTACATAACCTACGACAGGGGCGACGTTCCTTTGCAGAGTATACAGCAGAATTTCATAGCTGGGCAAATTATACCATGTGGGATCCAGCTGCACAACAGAGACATTTCGTCGGGGATTGTCGGAGTGGGTAAAGGATGAACTTGCCAGAGTGGAGACTCCTGAAAACCTGGAAGACTTCATTCAACTATGCATCTGGATTGACCAGAGACTTTCAAAATGGTCAAAAGGGAGACTGCAGTTGGGGCACTAACACCCCTTATTTCATCAGCCAATTCACATTGAGTCCTCCTCCGAGGACTGAAGCCACACCAGAACTGATGCAGGTTAATGTCATCCACAAACCCCTTTCCACAGCTGAAAAGGAAAGACACCCTGTTGATAATCTGTACCTTTATTGTGAAACTCGGGACATTATGCTTTAAACTGTCCAAAGGATTCTCGCCCTAGCCAACATCAAGGCCACAAGCAATCTAGCCATCACAGAACAAAGGGATGTCACCAAACACACCTTTGCATCAGTAATTCAAGACAGTTTGAAGACCCTTCGCCTGCTCCATTTTGTTCTCCCAATAGAGATCTTCACGGAAGATCAGATGATGCAGTGTTCAGTGATGCTGGATTCGGGAGCAGGAGGTAACTTTATGGATTTAAAATTTGCTCTTGACAAAGACATTGCCACCAGACTTAAACCCATACCAATTGAAGTGGAAACCATGGATAGATCACCCTTGTTCTCCGGACCTGTCACACAGGAGACAATCAAACTGAAGCTCCGCATGGAACCGGACCACCAAGAAACGATCAGCTTCCACCTCATCTCATCCCCTAAATTTCCAGTGATTCTTGGGATCCTCTGGTTCTCTGCCCATAATTCCTCTATTAACTAGAAATCAAGGACCATTGCTTTTCGTTCAGAATTTTACAAAGTAAGTTGCCACCCCTGAACCAGTGCAAGGCCCCGCGGATGATCAACAGGACTTGGACGTTACCAGTTCATTACCAGATGTTTAAGGATGTCTGCAGCAAGAAGAAAGCTGACCAGCTGCCACCTCATTGGCCATATGGCTGTTCTATTGAGCTGCTCCCTGGATCTTCTATTCCATTTGGGTGTATCTACAACCTCACAAAACCAGGGATAGAGTCCCTTTGGGAATATTTGGGTGGAAATCAAAAGACGGCCATCTTCCTCCCTGGTGGGAGCACCCATTAGCTTTGTTAAAAAGAAAGACTCTACTCTTTGGCCATGCATTGACTACTGGGAGCTAAACAAGATTACTGTTAACCCCTTAATGACATGGCCTATTTTGGCGTTGAGGACCAAGCGCTTTTTTGGTATTTTTCCATCTCCATTTTTCAAAAGCCATAACTTTTTTATTTTTCCGTCGACGTGGCCATATAAGAGCTTGTTTTTTGCGTGGCGAGCTGTAGTTTTTATTGGTGCCACTTTTGGCTACATAGACTATATCGTAAAATTTTTAATTTTTTTTTTATGATAACAGGGAGAGAAAACGCATCAATTCTGCCATAGATTTTTTTTTTCTTTTTTTTACAGCGTTAATCATGCAGCATAAATGACACACTAAATTTTTTCTGCGGGTCGGTACAGTAACAACGATACCAAAATTGTTATTTTTTTTAGGTTTTTACACTTTTTTGCAATAAAACACCGTTTTTTTGGAAATCTTTTTTTTTTCTCTATAGCTGCATTCAAAGTTCTGTAACTTTTTTATTTTTCTATGTACGGAGCTCTGAGGGCTTATTTTTTGCAAGACCTGCTGTAGTTTTTATTGGTACCATTTTGGGGAATGTACGGCTTTTTTGATCACTTTTATTGCATTTTTTGGGAGGCAAAATGCTAAAAATTAGCATTTTGCCTCTGTTTTTTAGGGTTTTTTTTTAACGCTTTTTGTCGTACAAAATAAAAAGCATGTTCAACTTTTTGTACACGTCGTTACGGATGCGTCAATACCCAATATGTCGGGTTTTAATTTTTTTTCCCTTTTTTTTATGCTAATATTACAAAAAGCATAAAAAAGGGTTTTTTTTACATTTTTCTTTTTTTTACATTTTTCTTTTCTTTTTTTTTTACACAATTTGAGTCCCTCTGAGGGACTTGCAGCACTATGCCTATGATCGCTGTTATAAGGCATGGCAGAGCTACTGCTCTGCCATGCCTTATCGCTTGTACAGCGATTATAGGCACAGGCAATACAGGACATCAGTGTCTGGCGTCCTGTTGCCATGGTGACAGGCCGGGCTCTCGCGATGACATTGCGAGAGGTGGCCAGAGACACAGAGGGAGTCCGCTCCCTTTGTGAACTCTTTCCCTGCCGCGATCTACTTAGATCGCGGCAGGGAAGGGGGTTAACAGCAGGGGGGCGCATCTCCGATGCCCCCCCCCCCCCCCCGCTGTTGCAGCGGGACGCCGGCTGTGACTGACAGCCGGCTCCCACTGCGGAATAGCGCGGGATCTTATGTGATCTCGCGCTATCCCCAGGACGTACCGGTACGTGCTGTTGCGGGAAGTACCAGGCTCCCAGGACGTACCGGTACGTCCTGGAGCGGGAAGGGGTTAAGAATCACTATCCTCTCCCCTTAATTCCAGAACTGCTGGAGAGGCTTTGAACAGCCAAGGTTTTTACTAAACTAGATCTCAGAGGAGCATATAATCTGGTATGTATCTGCCTCGAAGATGAATGGAAGACGGCTTTTAGAACAAGATATGGACACTTTGAATCTCTAGTGATGCCATTTGGTCTCCGCCATACTCCCGCTACCTTCCAGTACTTCATCAATGACGTATTTTGAGACCTGTTGCACTAATTCATAGTGGCATATCTCAACGACATCCTCATTTTTCCTGATAAGTTGTAGGAACATCGCAAGCACGTTCGGGTGGGCCTGGAGTGACTCCAAGAGAATAGTCTCTACATTAAGCTAGAGAAGTGTACAAATACAATTTCTAGGATACATGATCTCCCCAGACAGCCTGAGTATGGGCCACAGCAAGATAAAAACCATCCTGGACTGGCCCGTTCCATAAAATGTGAAGGAGGAACAGCCCCTGATCGGCTTTACAAACCTTTACTGAAAATTTATTAAGGATTTCTCAAAGGTCATCTCTCCCATCACCTCCCTCACGAAGAAAGCACACACATTCTTCTGGTCCCAGGAGGCACATGTCGCTTTGGAGAAACTTAAGGCTCTGTTTACCTCAGCAGCAGTACTGATTCACCCAAGACCAGAAGTGCCTTTTGTTGTTTAGGTGGACGCCTCCAACTCCGCAATAAGAGTTATCCTGTCACAACAAGTCAGAGATAAGATGTAACTACACCCTTGTGCATTTCTGTCCAACATCATATCACCCGAGGAGAAAAACTATGATGTTGGGAACAAGGAACTTTTGGCCATCATGGTGGCTTTCACTGAATGGAGGTACCTCTTGGAAGGTAACGGATCTTACTGACCATAAAAATTTAGATTTTCTCTGCACTGCCAAGAGGTTTATCTGTAAGGCAAGCAGGATGGGCCCTGTTTTTCTCCAGGTTTGATTTTATTGTGTCCTACAGCCCCTGTTCTCGAAATGGCAAGGCAGACGTATTGTCCAGGATATTTTCAGAGCCTGAAGTGAGTGCAAATACAAACCATACAATTCTGTCCCCCCCCCCCAAATTTTATTGGGTATCCTACACTGTGAAGACTTGCTAACAAACCTTAAGAGAGGATATAAAAAACTCATTCTTGAGTCATCCTTCTAAGGATGTGAAACTTTTCTTTACAGAGGGGCTTTGGAAGTGAGAAAAACAATTATATGTCCTAGAGGCTGGACACCTCAAAATCCTTAAATTAGTCCATGATTCTAAGCTTGCCGGTCACCTCGGGGTCACAAAGACTGTAGAACTTTTACTTTGTTTCTTTTGGAGGCCCAACTGCAGGATGAGGTGTGGAGAAGTATGTCACCTCTTGTGAAGTATGTGCTCGAATTAATACATTTGAGAACCTTGCTATTAGAAGCGTAAAAAAAGAACATAGACAAAAAATTCAGAAGGAAAGTAGAGGAGCAAGAGACACCAATCACAAACTAAAATGTTTCTACACAAATGCACAGAGCATGGGAAACACGGAGAATTGGAGCTCCTAACACAGGAAGAGAAATATGATGTCATATGCATCATGGAAATTTGGTGGAATAATACACATGATTGGAATAAAAGGCTTGAAGGATACAACTAATTTGTGAGAAACAATCCTAAAAAAGGGGAGGAGATATTGCGTTGTATGTTAGGAAAACATTAACCTCCGCAGAGATTCAAACTTCAGAGCATCGTAGTTATGTAGAAACTGTTTGGGTAAGAAAACAAAGAGAGAATAACAGAAAGGACACTATTGTAGACATTTACTATAAGCCGCCTGGACAAGCAGAAGATATTGATGAACTCTTTCTACATCAGATGGCCAAGCTCTCAAAAAAGCATGACATAGTGATCATGGGAGATTTTAACTATCCAGACATTTGTTGGGAATCTCTCTCAGGCAAAAGTAATGATCCAACTAATTCTTATCCACTCCAAAAAGTAGAAGAGAAAACAAGGGGATCTGCTATCTTGGACCGAATTCTTACCAACAGTAAGGGAATGGTTGAGGAAGTAAGAGTGGCTGGGACCTTAGGAGGCAGTGATCATGCTATCCTTAAATTTTGGATAAAAAGGGGAGGAAGACCTGAGAAAATTCAGACCTCAAGGTTGGTTTTCAGAAAGGCAGATTTTAATGAACTCAGAGGGTAGGGAGAATCCAATGGCTGGATGTTCTTAGGGACAGAAATGTCCAAGAAGGTTTGGAAACATTGCGAAATGAGATTCTCAAAGCACAATCTTTAACAATCCCTAAAAGAAGAATGGGAAGCATTTAAAGAGATCAGGATGGATGAACACAGAACTTGCACATATGTTAAAAATGAAGAAAAATGAAACAGGATTCTAGAGGTGAAGGTCCAAATGGATTGCATCCTAGGATACTAAAGGAAGCAGCAGAGGTAATTGCTGAGCCACTCGCCATAATCTTTCAAAATTTCTGGAAAACAAGAGAAATCCCAGAAGATTGGAAAAGGGCAAATGTTGTCCCTATCTTCAAAAAAGGGAAGAAAGTGGATACAGGAAACTACAGGCCTGTGAGCCTGACTTCTATACCGGGAAAAATCTTTGAACAAATTATTAAACAACATGTATGCAAGTGCTTGAATAAAAATGAAGTAATTAACAAAAGCCAGCATGGGTTTGTAACAAACAAGTCATGTCAGATAAATCTAAATTCTTCTATGACAAAATCATCGACTGGGTTGATCAGGAAAATGCGGAGGATATAGTATATCTTGATTTTAGTAAAGCATTTGACAAAGTATCTTAGCTAAGTAGCAGCAAATTGGAAACAGGCTTGGGTATACTAATAGATCATAGACTGAACATGAGTCAACAATGTGATGCAGCAGCCAAAAAGGCAAACAAAATTCTGGGATGTATTAAGAGAAGCATAGAGTCTAGGTCACGTGAGGTAATTATTCCCCTCTACTTTTCCTTGGTCAGACCTCATCTGGAATACTGTGTCCAGTTCTGGGCACTCCGCTTTAAAAAAGACATAGACAAACTAGAGCAAGTTGAGAGAAGTTATCAAGATGGTGAGTGGTCTGCAAATCATGTCCTGTGAGGAACAGTTAAAGGATCTGGGAATGTTTAGATAGCAAAAAAGAAGGCTGAGAGGAGACTTAATAGCTGTCTACAAATATTTTAAGGGCTGTTACAGTGCAGAGGGATTGGCCCTTTTTGCATTTGCACAAGGAAAGACCAGAAGCAATGGGATGAAACTGAATTGGAGGAGAGAAAGATTAGATATTATAACTTTCTGACAGTGAGGATGATCAATGAGTGGAACAGCTTACCACAGGAGGTGGTGAGTTCTCCTTCAATGGAAGTCTTCAAACAAAGCCTGGAGAAATATCTGTCTGGGATGATTTAGTGAATCCTGCACTGAGCAGGGTGTTGGACCAGATGACCCATCCAACTCTACCATTCTGTTATTCTACAAAGATGGCCCACTTCATCCCTATACAAAAGATTCCCACTGCCAAGCACACAGCAGAGTTGATGATCCGGGAAGTTTTATGATTACACGGAATTCTGGATGACTTGGTCTCTGACAGAAGGTTCTAGTTTACCTCAAAATTCTGCACAGCCCTGGGAACCACTGTAAATCTTTCTTCTGCCTTTCATCCCCAATCTAATGGCCAGACTGAGAGGACGAACCAGACCCTGGATCTCTGCTGCTTCATTTCACATTTCCAGGATGACTGGTTGGACTACCTACCAACGGCAGAGTTCCCCTACAATAATGCCAAGCACAGTTCAACTGCTTCAAACCAGTTCTATGACAATTATGGTTCCCATCCAGTCTTCATTCCTGGCTTTAACCCTTTCCAATCCAATTTTGGATTCAGGGTTTCATAAAAGGCTTTCTCTTTTTGCTGTTATACAACGGTGCCATCTGCTAGCTAAAGCCAGTGTGTGTGCGCCAGAGAGGCTCCGACAGCGGAGTGGCTGGCAATAGACGGTGTAGCGGCTAGTCGGTCGCGACAACATCGTGGCATGGTGGTTTCAGCACAGGCAAAGACCGGTTGCCTGGTTAAGCAGGTCAAGGGTTAATGCATCATGTGCAGGGTCTGCTTGTGCTGTCTGCCTTGCTGCATGAATGCATGCTGGATTAGCCATGCCTTAGAGTGGTTTTCTATTCACTCTGCCATTGTTTCAGGTGCAGAGAGGCTACATATTCTCATCCCTTCTGGTGAGCAGTGCTGCTTATTCCGTTCCATAGTGGAGAACTTGGAGGTAGCAGTTCTGCTGTGCTGGGTGGTTTTCAACTTGCAGATACGTCGCTGCTGATTCCTTTCCAGTTTGTTTTGTTGCTTTTCATTTCTGTTTTTGCTTTGCATGTTAGTTTATCTCTCCAGGGGTTCCTAGAGGGACAATCAAGGCCCAGAAAGAAGACCGCTGGGCCGCCTTTTATCGAGGCGATGTCCCCACTTTAGGCAGGGAACCATCACCCTCCCTGCTAGGTTAGGACCAGGCTTCCTTCCCTCTCCCTGGAGTAGTGCTACCGTCCCGCATAGCGTGGTGCGCGACTCTTTTTCTACCATATGTATGTTCCCTGTCACCGTGCGGAGTGTTGTACTCTGGTGTCGCATGGGCCTTACTTCTGGGTTACATACTTCGGTTGTGGCGCGCACTGTTCGTCAGTGCAATAGGTAGTTAACTACTGTCATGGTTACCATCACCCTGCGTGAGTGCTGAGCTTAGTGCTCGTGTGCTGCACGGACATGACAGATGGTAAGAATACCCCGTCAGACGTTTTCTGACATTGGAGCTGTACAATCTTCAATCAGAATGTAGGAAGACATCAGATAGTGGATTGGAAAGGGTTAAAAATCGTAAGGTGAACATACCCTCTCTCAGCCCTTCCCAATCTCAGTGAGGGTCAGCTAGGTGGCATTTCGTTTGAAACTCCCGGGCAGCTTGAAGATTCTCCCAGTCTTCCATGTGTCACTACTGAAACCACTCAAAGAGAACACATTTGCTGGAAGAAGTCAGCCACCTCCTCCACCCTGATCAAGCTGCTCTTCCTCCTGCTCCTGAATAAGCATACCAATACCTCCTGCGGCTTCCATTTGACTACGCTTCTGCCTCATCTCATTGTACTGCATACTGATACTTCCTGCTGCTGACCTTTTGGCTTCCATTTGACTATGCTTCCATCTCATCCCATTTGTACTGCATACCGATACCTCCTGCTGCTGATCTTTGGCTTTTATTTTGATTACACTTCCGTCTCATCCCATGGTACTGCATACTGTGACTTCCCGATAACGACTCCTGGCTATTCTGACTACTCACTAGTGACCGACTTGGTTACTACAACTGCGGCTTCAATCCAACATTGGTAAAAGTCGACAGCAATTTTGTAGTTTACGGATGAAGGAGACCTGACATCAATTTCCTTGTTACCTTCATCATACACTTTAATTCACTATCTTTTTTTCAAACATGCATATTTCTCTGTCTGATTCACTGTACATAATTCTAGGCAGCAGTAACACATTTTTTCTTTTAGTACAGCTCTCTGAGGCTGACAGCCCCTCCCTTCAGAATTCACCTTATCTCTGGAGTGGCATTGTATTAAATTACATCTCTATCACATGGCAATAACACTGTTA
The DNA here is from genome assembly GCF_035609145.1 of Eleutherodactylus coqui. NCBI lineage: Eukaryota > Metazoa > Chordata > Amphibia > Anura > Eleutherodactylidae > Eleutherodactylus > Eleutherodactylus coqui. The sequence goes on along the minus strand of NC_089837.1, from coordinate 190,043,272 downwards.
TTGTTACATCAGTGTTAAGCGTTAAAACACCACAGTTAGCTCAATATGCTGCACAGCTCTATTCAACTTAAGCAAGCAGTGTGTAGTTGGTTCCTCAGTGAAACGCATACACCACACTCTCACCACGTTACGCTCTTCCCTTAAGAATGTGGACAGCAGTGCTTCATCAGTGGAAGTGTAGGAAGATAAATATATTGGAGAACCTCTTAACCATTAACACACAATAGCCTTTTCAGCACTGCTACATCTGTGTATTGCAAAAAGTGTTAGAGAGGACACAGAAACGATATAGCAAAAAACTACACTGCCATATTACAAATGCAATAACAATGCCAGTTATACACACATATGACTGTGCTCTATCAGAGTTATTCCAAGTTACCAATTTCAACACTCCGACCTTACCGTACAGTACAAAGTTTTGCCATGCGCAATCAAGGTTACTAAGAGACCAATTTAGAGATGTACAGTCTATCACTTCTGCCATAACAAGCAGCAGGTCCCCTACTTTAGAATTCAAATTCTCACTTGTTCCGTCGACCAATTGTTTCATCTATGATTTCTCTGACTAGTCCTATACGCCGAGGTTACAGTCTGAATCTCTGGGAGAGTGTCTTCCCCTGTGAAGCAATAGTTTCTTGGAGTGCCAGTGGATCTCCTCTCCCAGTCAATCAGGCCTAAAACCTACGAGTTAGCAGGAGGTGAAATCACCCTCTTCAGACTCTCCAAAACTCAAATGAGCCCCCAGGAATGTTGCAGGTTTCAATGATACCAGGTTGTTTCTTCAGACAGCTTAGACACTTTATTGTACCGGTACATATGTGTTCAGTGGAATCCCTTCCTAAAGACTGAACCAACAAAAAAAACAAAACATACTCTCTTATACAATGCACACAAAGACATTCCTTTGTCATCTAAAAACAAACTGATTGGTTACAGTCACTACAGTATTACACAGGCACAGTATACTCTTCTTCATACAAACTGCTCATTCTATTGTCTTTAAATATGCATACTTCTGCCCTCCATGTTACAACACCCACCATCTTACTTGCTTAACTCTTTTTTTTATCCAAATCACAGCTGCCACATTAATACACACATACAGTTCCGCTACATACATGCTCGCACACACACACAAAGGCCATACAGCTCTGCTACATGCACACACACATCTGCAGCTGGCATGCTAAACACTGATATTGGAGTGTGTATGGAGGGGGATCGTGGGTCGATCCTGCCCCATATAACGCGGGTGCCTGCTGTTTCTGACAGCTGACACCCGCCTGCAACAATAAGCCATGCCGCTCATCTGAGCTGTTAACACTTTAAATGCCACTGTTAATTCTGACAACTGCAATTTAAATTCCTGCACTGCGCCCCGCGATAAGATTGTGGGTTGCCCTGGCTGAAAATTGCATCTTAGACCGCATTCACATGACAGTATGCGTACTTGTGCATGCAAGAGCTTAGTGTTTTTGCAGAATGAATGTTGCTTTTCCGTGCGCACAAGTCCTGAGCAATTGTGCGTGCAGAAAAAAATACACCAATGTTCCCAGCCATTGGTCTGAGTTCAAGATGTGTCCTTTTACCTGTACAATTACGCAGTGCTTCACGCATCTCATAGTCTAGTGCGTGCATTAATACATTCCTATTGACTTCTATGGGGGCTTTTGGTACACAACTGCGCAGGAAAATAGAGCATGCTGTGTTTTGTTGGTTTTTTTTGTGTGACCAAACTTTGCAGAAAAAATATGCGCATGTGAACAAATCCATTGAAATCAATGGGTCCTATTCTCTGTGTATTGAGTACGCAAATTTTGCATGCGCAAATAAGCCTTTTTGAAGTCGGCCTAATGGTCAGAAAATGCAGTATTTATATATTTCTAAAATTATTTTACACAATAAAAGCATTTTTCATAGATTTTTTTTTCTTGCATTGCCATATTCATAAACATGTAACTTTTCATTTTCTCATCTGCAGAGCTGCCTGAGGGCTTGTTTTTGTGGGATGAGTTGACATGCGCATTGGTATCATTTTGGGGTGCATGTGACTTTCTGATTGTGTGTTTTTGGAACCGAGGCGTACAAAGGAAAACACAACTCTGACATTGCTTTTTATGTATTCTTTTTGCATGTTGTTGGTTCTTTGGTATAAATTATATGTTATCCTTATTTTGTGGGTCGTTTCGATTCCGGCGATACCAAATTTATATTTTTTTGTGCTTAGATTTTACTGCTTTGGGACAATAAAGGCATTTTTCATAGAAAGCATTTTTTTGTATCTCAGTATTTAGAATCATAACTTCTTTATTTTTTCATCTCTGGAACTGAATGAAGTCTTGATTTTTACAGGATGAGTTGATGCTTTCATTTGTACCCATTCTGGAGGGCAAATGACTTTTTGATCACTTGTTATTTCATTTTTTGTGAGGTAATCAGGTATTTTGGCATTTCTTTATATTTTAAAGCGTTCACCAAATAGGATACATAGCGTAATACGTTTATAATACCAATCGTTATGAACAGGTCAATACCAAATTTGTTGGAGTTTTTTTATTTGCACTTTTCCAACAATAAACAGGATTTATATTTTAGGGGGAGGACTTTAGATGTGAAAATATTGTTTAGTTATTTTCTTTACCACGTTTGTACATCCCACAAGGGGAGTTGAAGATATGATGATCCTTTAATCGCATAGATAATACAATGTACTACTTAGGGCTAGTTCAGATCAGCTTTAGGGGATTCCATTTTCCAGCTCCATTTGGAGAGCAGGAAAACTGCGCCCCTGGCAAAATGGCCTCCCATTGACTATAATGGGGTTTGTTCGATTTCTATCCATCAGTCCGGCATTTTGCTGGAATTTACAGAACGAAATAGCGCTGCTTGCAGAGATATTTAATCCTATTTTCTAGTGGAAATCAGCAATGGAGGTTCGGAATGGAACCTCCGACGCCGATGTAAATGAACCCTTATGTAGTAGATAATCACAGACGTGATAATCACAGCCGCATAACGGGACAAAACCAAACCACTGACTTTAATAGGATTTCAGTGGTTTCGTTTTCACTAGCTCTTTTCTCGGACGTTAATTGTACGGCCGAGAAAAGATAGGACCTGCCCTATCTTTCCCACATGTAGTGAATACCACTTGCGGGAAAGATCGGGCAGCACCTATCTTCCTGCGCTCCTAGAGTTTGAAAAGCCGGCGAGGGGAAGAAAGTCCCCTCGTTCAGGCGCAACTACGCTCCGTGTTGGCGAGCGTAGTTGCACCTACGCTTGTCTGAATCCACCCTCAGGCGCGTTTCATGATCATCAAAGGATTGCAAGTGTTCCCCATTAATTTCATTCACAGACATCTCATCGCACTCACATGCACATTGCACAGCATGTCAGTACCATGTGATGGCTTTGATGTCCCACTGAAAACAATGGGTGACGCTTTCCGCATTAACGTCCAAAGATAGAACATGCTGCGAGGAAAATATCGTTCATGTGAATAATTCCATTCAAAAGAATGGCTTTCATATTCAAGCGCGTTTTGTGTGCCTAGCATGATACAAAACTCGCACAAGAATATCGCTTAGATTTGGTCCGCGTGGAACTTGTATTTTTTAATCTAATCTGTGATTTGCTGTATATTCAAACGTAACAAGTTGAAATAGTGAAAGGAATGTAACTGCAATATGCTGTCGGCACAGTTCTGTACACGACGGTTTTGGTCTTGTCATCTTTTGCTAGTCTGTGTCGTACAGCCCAGCTTTCATTTGTTATACTGCTGAGGGAAAACGAAAGCTGCGCTGTGATTGGTTGCTATTTGTTATACTGCTGAGGGAAAATAGAAGCTGTGCTGCGATTGGTTGCTATGGGCAACACAGTTTTTCTTTAAAATCTCAATCCATGTTAATCGCAATGAAGTCTGCCCTCACATGTCTGCCCGTTTGTGTAAGCATAGCTTGTGATGTGCACCCCCTTCCCCTCGCCGAATGGCGCAGTGCCTGCGCATCACCAAATAAATCTGTCTTGTCGCGCTCCCTAGAGAACTCTATTGATTTACGGGATAAAACGTAGCCTATGTCCTTCCTCAAAATGCAAGCTATCTCCCTGCCAATTTTCATGAAAATCACTTCAGAGGTTTAGCCATGAAAAGGTAACAGACAGACAGAGTTACTTTCCCATTTATAATGGATTCCTAATGGGAAACTTAATGAATGATCAATAAAACAAAATTTCCCACATTCAGGCGACATTCATAGGGGTTAGTGAAATATTGGGCCGAGGAACAAGGCCCGATGTCACACTTGTCAATGTGCATTTTACCCACGGATGCACAGCGTTTGTTTCACGCGAGTCGGAGCATCGGAAAGTATATCCATCGATTTCAGTCGGAAAGATCACACCGCACTTGCATGAACATCGCATTGCATGCAATGTGTTTGACTGTGCCATTGAAAACAAAGAGCGATGCGTTCTGACGGATACGAGAAAAAAAATAAGACACCTGCAGCCTACCGTCAAGGCTGCATGTTATATATTTATTTTGCTTTAGCTTAATTTTTTTTATTTGCATTTACTTTAGAGGCAAGTTAGATTAGGTCCTACTAGTAACTAACTATTTCCTAAAAGGGAATCTTCAGCATTAGAGAAAAGGGAAGTTAGTTAGATGTTTGTTAACGCAATCCTATGCAGGCTTCCAGCGGCAGAAATCTCACCACGGAATTTTCGCCTGTCTGCAGGCGGCCTTAGTCAGAACTATATTAGCCAGCTTAAGAAGAAACAAAGAGACCATCTTCTTTGTTTCAAAGAAATATGCAAAAGAATGTCCATGAGCAATGTAAATAAGAGAGATCTGCATATTGAAAACACGGGGTCCACTGCTCATGTCCATCTGTACACAGTAGTTATACTTAGGCCGGCTGCACACGGCCGTGATGGGCTCCGCCGCGAAATTCCGCGGCGGAGCCCGTCACAGCGCCCCCCAGGAGACCCCAAAGTTACCTGCGGATTCGGCGTCCTCGCTCCCGTATGACGCTTCCCCGCCCACCGCCGCCGCGTCATGTGACACGTCCACCGCGTCGCATGACGCGGCCGGCCGCGTCACATGACGTGGCCGGCCGCGTCACATGACGCGATGGGCAGGGAAGCGTTTTCACGCTATCTTCTGCTGTGCTACAGTGGAAGATAGCGTGAAAGGACGGCTTCCATTGACTGCAATGGAAGCCGTCAGCGCTTACACCCGCGGCAAATAGAGCATGCCGCGGGTGAGGACGGGAGATTTCACGGTGCGGAATTCCACGGTGGAATTTCGCACAGTGAGCTATTAGGTTCAATAGAACCTAATAGCTGCGGGCAACGCAGCGGATTTCCGCCGCGAATTACGCGGCGGAAATCCGTTTGTGGGAAGGAGGCCTAAGCTTGCTTGGTCTCCTAGCCTACTCAGTCCTGGACACTGCATTTGCCTCTAAAATTAGACTAGACACTCTATCAGCAATTTATTTCTATATCTACGAAGGACTAGAACGTGATAGGAGACACCTCTCCTTGTGAGGCCTAGGGTGGTTCCTGATCAACTACTTCATACTGTAGGGAAACGCCTCGAACCCAACCCTAAGAACACTAAAATCAACGAGCGCGTACTCACCCGCGCCCGGCGGCCCCGGCTCTTTCATGTGCTGGCTGCCGTGCAGCCGGCGAATGCGCAGACTGGAGCCGGCGGCCGGGTGAGTGACATATCTGTGCGAGGGTCTGCGAGCCCCGCACAAAAATAGGACATGCCGCGGTTTGTTTGCCGCGCGACATTTCACGCGGCCAAACCGCGGCCGTCTGCATAGGAGTGCGTATTGTAATGCACTCCTATGCAGGCTTTGAGCGGTGGAAATCCCGCGGTGCAGGCGGCCTTATGTGCATGAAATATACATGCATAATACGCAGCCCGAGTGCGTCCTGTGGGGGCAGAAAAATGTAGCTGAAAGGAACGGAAACCAGGTCACAGATCAATGTGCTGCCTGATGCACTGAAGCCTGTGGCCCTTGTGCATGTGGGATGTACTTGGGGCCCCGAGCCGGAGATCGCAGCACAGAACCGCTGCCGTACACAGCCAGTCCAGAGTATGGCGCCCGGCCCGTGCCGACACTTTCCAGCGGGTGTATACTTGCGTTATTAGAGGACGCGCGGTATACTTGGACAGCCGCCATATTGCAGCCTCAGCACTCGTGCGTGTATCACTGTAGTGTAGAGAACACCCGGCAGTGCGAGGAACAGACATATCATCATGTCACGTGACCGTCCGCCCGCCCAGGGGCCTCCAGGGCCCCTCACTGCAACCACACAGTCCAGCGGCCCGGCCATGCAGAGTCCCGCCAATCACACGTGGTCTTACAGCCGTCCAATGGGGACGGCATTTCCATACAAGCCCGCCGGTTGCCTGGTGCAGGTCACGTGAGCGGGACGGAGCTGAGCGTTGTGCTTGGAGTGGTTACAGAGCGTTACCGTGGAGCTGCCTGTAAATATACTGCGGGCAGCAGCAGCAGCCTGCGACATACTGACAGCCTGGCGACAGAGGACCACCAGCGCCAGGAGGAGGGGGACGACCACCTGCCTGTGTGACCCGAGCTGGTGCTAGGTGGGTGCATGTGTCACCGCAGGGGCTCCTCCTTGTCCCTTCACTAGGAGGCCTTATTCACACGAGTGTCTGCTTTTGGTGCTTGACAACCGGACTAATTGTAGCGCCTGTCTGTGTGACATCCGTATGCGTTGCATGGCTCTGTATTTTACGTCCGTGCGGTATCCGTTTTTTTTCTCTTGCGCACAAAAAAATAGAGGCAAGTTTTTTTTCTCTAGAGTTGCTTAGCAACCCTCATAAAAAACACACTCAGAGATCTGTGCTTCAGGTTTTATTTGCGCACCCATTGATATGAATGGATAAGCGTTGTCCGAGAAGAACAGGATGCGCTACGACTTTTTTTTCACAGTCCGTGTAAAAACACGCATGTCTGTATAGTCCCATTGAGTGTAATGGGCCCGTGTGCAGTCAGGTGTAAATACGGACAGGAGAATCGCTGTATGTAATAAGTGCGATAGACGGAGAGATCATCAAGTCCTGTCTGTATCCAGTGACTATGGGGGCTTCGGGTACACCTAGCTCCCCTGTACTGCTCAGATTAGGAGCGCAGTGGAATATGCTCCTGACATCCTTGACATGATGTTCCAGATCGATGTAAGGCGGTGCTCACATCTGTGTTCGCGGGCGCTGTTGTAAATCGGGCATTAAATGCCAGACATTTTTATCAAGTAAAATGCCAAACGGAACGGACCCCATTGTAGTCAATTGGCTCCATCACAAAAATGGACCCATTCAGCCAGGGGATTCCCCTTTTCTGCTCCAACAACAGAACAGGTTCCGGAATCCCCTAATGTAGGTGTGAGCATGGCCTACGCTGTATATGTAGATGGCTCAGACCGCAGCTTATCTCCCGGGGTGATACAGAATCAGCGATATATCTGATCCTCCTATTTCCACATTTGCTGTTGGGAGACAATCTCACTATTCCTACTTGGATTAGACCGAAACTGCTAAATGGGTGAATGTCTATGTGCAGCCTAAAGATGCCCCATCAAAAAAGAAGTTATACCCATCCACAGAATCTGATCTCTTCTTACGGGGGTTGGGTTTACAGCCCTTGGATTCCCTTTTTTACTGAGCTGGTTGTGTTTTTGAGAATATGATAGATGGGTGCTGGGGAAGAGCGTGTGCCTGTTTCTGATTAATATGTTGCAGATGTGTGTCACAGGAGTCTTCCGCAGCCCATTTGGTGTGTATCCAGGAACAGCTGTGTACTCGGGATGTGGCGGTGCGCGGTACTACAGCTCAGTTTCATCCACTTGCATGGAACTGAGCTGCAATACCAAACACTGCCGCAACTGTACGTAGAGTGCTGTGAGTGAAGACCTGATGGCTCCTCCAGTGGGGCAGTTCCTCTTGCCGTGCCTCTTCCCCATGGCTAACAGAAGGGAGAGGGTTATATGGAAAGGGTTTGTCTAAATCTGCCCCAATGTGTTCTGATAATACTATTTAGCCATTCTTTGTTAGCCGCCTAACCCTGGTATGTTCTGAGATATTATCCATTATATTTGTTACTAACAGAAATGGCCAACTCACTGACATGACTAGCCAGAGCCCGTACACCCAGTATGATGAGACTGACAGACGAAGAGGAAGGAGCCCTTCGTCCCAGCAGGATTCTACAAGCATTCAAACCAGCACTGCGAAGAAAAGCATGAAGAACGACCAGGACATGGCGAGGACAGAGAGAGGAAGGACCAGAAGCGTCCGGGATAGAAGCCCGAATATTGATAAAAGTAGTGACTCTTACTATTCTGATGACTATGAGAACACAACATATGGGTCTGAGCGGTCACCAACACCTAGCTCCAAGAACGTGTCACCGTGTGCCAAGAAGACTGGCTATAAAGTGAGATCTGTAACACCTGTACATAACAGAGGTAAGATGTGGGTTTTCTACCTGAGGGTGACATTTTTATAAAAATTTACCAATCTGTGGGCCAATAAGAAGTTATGAAACTTGCCACAAACTTTTTTTCAACCTTCTTTTTTTTTTTTTCTACCTTGTTTCAAAAAAAGCTATACTCCATATGAAGGCAGCTTTAGTCTAGTTCTTTAGTTAAGCAACCCTATAAAGCTAGACGACCAGGTTTTGAGTTGTGTTTCTGCAGCGTGTTGCCGTGCTACGTGAAGTGCTGGGAATAAGAGCTGGTAGGAGAGCATTGTGCAGGAGTGACTTCATACGGTACATGTGTGGCAGCCACCTTGCCCTGGAGGTGGCAATTCGGGAGTTGACTAATTCCCAAGTTCTTACAAAGCATATCAGAAAATTATTAGTGGTTATACAAATTCCTAAGTAAATCCCTGTTATGGATCTGGGACAACACCTATAAGTAGACTAGATAGGATGCAGCTTTGAGGGCATGCGTTGTGTATCATATATACATACATATAAAAAAAAAATCCAAATATTGTTGCTAATGGAAGACAGACACAATAAACTTAAACCCACTGCCCAGTCTCATGTCAAACTAGATCACCAGATATTTTAGGCCTTTTTTTTTTATATCTGTTTTAGGCCGGCGGCACACAAATGGGTCGGATTCCGCATGCGGGAGCCTGCAGCGGAATCCGACCCTTTTCCCAGCTGGTGGTCGTGCGTACTTGCATATTTATCTGTATTGCGGATGGTGCGGATGGCTCGCGATCGGACATGCACAGTTCAGATTTTTTTTTTTTTTTTTTCATCACTAGGCAATGATGCGGAACTCGTGATCTTTCTGCAGTGTCAATTGCGGAAGGGCCGCAGGTCAGAAGGCTTCCATTGACTGTAATGGAAGCCATTCGTGTGGAATCCGCATGAAAATAGAGCATGCAGCGATTTTTTTTTTTTTTTTTTTTCATTTTATTTCCCCCCCTCCCCCCTCTCCTCCACGCGTGGAAATCGCAGTTTGATTCCACGAGTATATAGGAAAAAAATTGATCTTTACATTGCATATGCCAAACAGTATTAGCTGCGGATCCACGGTGCTGGCGCCAACTGTGGATTCCACAATGCAAATCTGTTCGTGTGCCGCCGGCCTTAGAGGTTGTGTTAAGAGTCTCCATCACAAATAATACCGGTAAAAATAGCACCACATGAGACCAGCTTGACTGCATTCAGTCATTCCGTATTGACTGACCATAATGTGCTTGTTGTTGCAGGTATAAAAAAAATGCATACCAAATTTTCATCCAGTAAAAAGGCACCACGATGGGGATTTCGTTCCCAGAGTCTAAACAAAGAGTCTCCTCCAAAGGACATAGATGTTGTCACTAAAAGAGTTCTTTCAGCTCGGCTCTTGAAAATTAATGAACTAAGAAATGAATTAACAGAGCTTCAGTTAAAATTAGAAGAGTATCAGAAAGAAAACAAGGCCCTAAAGAGGTTACAGTTCAGACAGGAAAAGGCCTTGAATAAGTTTGAGGATACAGAAAATGAGATCTCCCAGCTGATATCCCGTCATAATAATGAGATCCGAACCCTAAAAGAACGACTACGCAAATCTCAGGAAAGGGAGAGGAATACAGAAAAGAGACTGAAGGACACAGAAGAAGAGTTGTACAGGGCAAATGTCGCATTAAAGAAGTTAAAGCAGCTTTCTGAGAATAAACACCTTGCTGAACGTGAGGAGCTAACAAAGAAAGTGGATCTTCTAGAAAGTAGGCTGGATGATCGAGAAAGAAGAGTCCGGGTATTCCAGCATTTTATTTGCATTGTAATTTTACAGTGGATTAGTTATCGTAGATTGCTTTAACCCCCTACAGGTTACTCTGAACTCTGTTTATTCTACATATGAACCTTATAGTTTTGGATGAACAGAGTTTGTACTACTTCAAGCTACTATAGTTCCTGTTCTGTTAGTGCTAGCGGGGTCACAGTATAATTTTAAAGTCAAGTCTCCTGTCTGTAGCAGCAATAGAACTGACGTTACACCTATTTGAAGTAGGGTTGGTAATGCTGAATTTACCGTTATCACTTTAGACTGCGTGCAGAGCAAAGGTAGGACAGCTCTTTTGTCCAGGGGAAAGATAACATGTTAGCACCCCCTGCCCCCATTGTCAATTAGAACATTTTTGCTATCTTATTATCACAAATGGGGGTCTTTTTGCCAAAAGAGGATTGTGAAGATGAGCACTTGCTCACCTAATCATTACTCAATGTCCTTTAAAGGGGTTTTCCAGGGAGAATATTATTGATGACCTCACCTTTGATTTCGCTTGTGTTGATTTCAATGAGAGCCAAGTTACAAGCACCGGCCATTTCATAGAGTTTGGAGCAGAGACTTCTGCTGCTTTCATTACGACCTCTGTGTAATTGCGGTGCTGTCAACGGGCTCACAATCTGCTGATCGATCGGGGTTCTAAGCAATGGACCCCAACTGATCAACTATTGATGAGCTATTCTGAGGATATGTCATCAATAGTATTCTTCCTAGAAAACCCCCTTAACCCTGCAGATACTGCAGTCATTGCTGACCATGGCATCTAAACATTTTTGGAGAAAAAAAATTAAAAATGACTTTTTTTGTTTACAGAAAACCTACCAACCAAAAATCACTAACAAAGTACAGTGTATTGCTAAAAACTCTCCGAATCAATTTGATAAGTAAAAGCATTCTAAAGTTACTATCACATAAAGTGACACATGGCAGACTTTAAAAAATAGGCCTATGTAAAAGAGGACAAAACTGGCTGCTGAGGGAGGGAATAAACCTTTTAAAAACTTGTTCTTGTCTTCTTGGAAAAACTAAGAGTGCTGACACGAACCCTTTCCTGCATCTTCCAGGAGCTGGAGAAGAACATTGACCTGACGCAAAGCAGTTTCCAAAGGCAGTTGATAATTGAGAAGAAGAAAGTCCATGATGTTCAAGATGACAAGAAAGTGCTGCAAGAAGAGCTTCAACGGGTGACTCAAAAATTACGGGTATGCATTCTTTGATTTCTGTGTATGAAGTTGGTGTTATGTAAATTGGGATACCTGCATGATGCTTCTGAAGAGTTGGGTTTTCCAGGAAAATACTATTGATGACCTACTCTCAGGATAGGTCATCAATAGTCGATCGGCTGGGGTCCGTCGCTGTGAACCCCAGCTGATTAGGCGCCCGCTATCAATGCCGCAATACACAGGTGTCAGTGCAGAAACTACTGTCCCGACTCCAGTGTAGGCACAGCTATTATTATTGTTAATGAGAGCTGCGCCTGCCACTACATAGGGGTCGGAGCAGCAGCTTCCACTCTGACCCCTGTGTATTGCAGCACTGACAGCGGACGCTTGTTCCAGATTCTATGTCCATCTGGTTGTGTAGTATAGTTTACGTATCCAGTGTAGAGAACCAATATTTTCATTCATCTGTTCAAGATAATAAAGGTACTGTTGTTATCATAAACAAGTCCCACAATACAATTAGTTTATTGTCAAAATCAGGTGATAGACTTCCTTTAAAGGAGTTGCATCAAAATTGACTTATCACTTACTCTTGGGATAGGTGATAAGTTTGATCAGTGGATTGGTACTATTTTGGGGAGCATATGACTTTTTAATCGCTTTTTAATACTGTGTATCTTTTTATTTTTCTCTGACAGCATTTACCATGCAGGAAAAAGAATGCATTATTTTAGGGCTCCTGTCCAGGGGCGAATTTTCACAGTGTTGCCCGTCCACGAGCAGAGAATCATTGCTGCGAATTGCCGCAATTCCTCGCGGTGAGCCTATCTGTCAGATAGGCTGATTGCTGAGATCTGTCTGCCGGCACCCGCGGCGGAGATTCGCTGCGGGATTTCGCAATGCCTGTGGACAGGCAGCCTTAGCCAAACAGACAGGGTGATACCAAATATTGTTTTATATATTTTATTTTTATTTTTTTTGCTTTTTAATATTTTTTTTTTTTTTGTATTAATGAAAAATGAAAAAAAAAACTAAACATTACAATTTCTTTTTTTTTTTTTCTAACAACTGGGGACTTGAACTTGTGTTCGCATTGATTTCTTGTACAATATACTACAATACATTTCTAGTGCAGTATATTGAATTTTTACAAGCATCCTATTAAGCTATTTATATGCCGCAGTTTCTAAAGCATTAATGCTGCTGCATTCAGGTAACAGCTGTCTTTGACAGCTAGCACCTTAGGCTACTCCATACAAATGCCACGGATATCCAAAGTACATGTTTGCTTGCTGCCACGAGGGGTTAAAAAGGACCTGTCATGTGGTAAGGTCTGGGGGGCTAATTGCATGTATAGGCTCTCCTTAGATCCGGTTCCAGGCACTGTGAATCTGACAATGGGTGGTGTCAGACTTGATTGACAGTATGACGTCCTCCATTGACCGATTCATCAAAGTGCAAAGAGTCGATCTAAGAAGAGTCCGTACGGAAAACTGAGGTATCAAGAAAAGAAAGTCAGCAATAGACTTGAGATTGGAGCAGCTGCGTGTTCCAGCCCTCACCTCTGAAGATCTGTAAAGCACCCTGAGATATGATTGTAAGACTTATGAGCAAATTTGCAGCATAAGAATATAAATGGGTATTTTGTATGTAATACTGTTTTGCTCCACAAAAGCACTTCAGTCTGATGGACCCGGAAGTTCAGCTTTATATTTCTTTGCATGCATACACAAGTACATTTATGTTTTCCACCATACAGGACAAAGAAAGAGAACTTGATGCAAAAAATATCTATGCTTTGCGTTTGCCCAAGCCTTCACCGAAAAGGGACACTGAGATTACACCTAGGAAGAAAGGTAAGATAGATCATGTTAATGAAAGTACAGAGATTTCACTTAAAAAGGCGGAGTATAATGTATAATTGGATTTTTTCGTTATAGGGAAGAGTCATGGCGTTAACATAAGTGTTCAAACAAATGACGATGCCTCATGGCTGGACTTTCCTCCTCCACCCCCAGTTCCAACTGAAGATAAACTAGAGAGCGAGCAGGAAGCTCTGGTAATGCTTCACAATACAGCGTTCTCTCTATTTTTTTAACTTGCAGTTCTGAAGCTGAATTTCCCAAGACAGTAAATGAAGGTGGAGCACTAATGCCAAATGTACAAACTTATGTGTTTAATCAAAACCTAATAAAAGTTTAAAAAATTTAGCTGATGAGACAGAAACTTGCAGGAATAATCCCACAAATTAAAGTTATCGCTTAATCACAAGATAGGAACGAACAATCTGATTAGTGGGGTCCGGACACAGGAAACCCCAGCTCATATTAGAACAAGGTCCTGAAGGTCCCCAAACAAATGGAGCGATATTCACGCATGCATGCATACCGTTGCTCCATTCATTTCAGTGGGAGTGCCAAAGATATCTTAGCATATGTGGTAGCATGCATGCATGATCATTGCTTTATTCATTCATGGGGCCTTCTGGACCCCCATTCTCGTGATTGTTGGAGGTGTCAATGATAAGATACTTAGTCCGGCTGTCAGCTCCCATGGTGCTCACACAAGCTCTGCTTCTGTGCTCATGCAATCATCATCCCGTACATGTATGCTGAAAATGTGGGAAGGAGTTCATGACTGGTTAGCCAATGAGGAACTCCTTCCCCCAACTAAGGCTGACAGCAGCACTGTGGTCAGCTAGCCCACTAATGGATCAGCTATGGGACAGTTGTATAGCATCTGCCACAACAACAAACTTATAAGACGGATGACAATGCAGCGGGAGAATTCCTGCCCATTCGAATAATTGATCATTCATAATGTATATTTACGGTCTTCCTGCAAGTGGAAAAACTGCCTTTTTTTTTTTTTTTTTCTTCAAACTTTTTTGCTTTTGTTGCAGTTTGTCAGATGCTGAAAAGCTAAAATTCAAGTTATGATACAAAAATTTAAAGGAGCTAGGCTAAGATACACAACCCCTCCTAAAATGTTAGGTCTTGGGTGAAAAGCTAGTTGTCCCAAGTAGAGATGAGCAAGCATACTCGCTAAGGGCAATTACTCGAGCGAGCATTGTCCTTAGCGAGTACCTGCCCGCTCGGAGAAAAGATTCAGGTGCCGGCGGGGAAGAGCGGGGGGGATGGAATGGAGGGGAGATCTCTCCCTCTCTCCCCCCTGCTCACTCCTGCAACTCACCCGCGCCGGCACCCGAATCTTTTCTTCCGAGCAGGCAGGTACTCGCTTAGGACAATACTCGCTCGAGTAATTGCCCTTAGCGAGTATGCTCGCTCATCTCTAGTCCCCAGTCCTGGTCTCAGCACGCCCAGTAAGAAAACTGTAGTATTACTAGGCGACTTTCTGTTCTGGGTCATAGAGGAAGGTCATGAGTAGGGCATGCTACTCTCTGATGTTCATATGCACCAATAAGGAATATGCACAGGGGTTGTGCTTTTTCTTTTGCCTTACTTTTCAGAGAGGTGATAACAGACCTGTTTCAAATTAATAGTGAGTAGAGGTGACAACTTTTATATTATTCATTCATCTTTTGCCAAAGGAAGAAGATAATTTAGCAGAACAGCTTAAAAAGGAAGCAGAAAGCATTCAAAGAGAAAAGCAAGAAGCTGAAAGGCGTAAAAGAGAGAGAGAACAGGCAGAACGAAAACAAGCTCAAGAAGAGATGTTAAATAGAAATAAGGAGCAAAAGCTTTTGGAGGACAAAGCAAGGCAACTGCGTGAAGGTAAGATCACCATAAGCCCCTATAGTACCAAACCTATTTTGCCAGTAAGGCCTTCAGGAACTTTTTTTCATTTTTTTTTTTGACAGTATTCATAGAGCTATGACTTTCTCCATCAACTTAGCCATAAAAGGGCTTGTTTTTTTACAAGAGGGGTTGTATTTATCTCATTGTTAACATTTTAGGGCACAAACTGCTTGATCTCTTTATATTCCATATTTTTGGTTGGCTGAATGGGAAGAAAAATTACTACTTTTTTGTTTCTTTCCACCGTTCACATTAAATAAAGTGATAATCTTAGAGTTGTGGACTACTTATTAGGTGTTTCTAAAGAAAATACCTGATGATGGCGCAAGAAGGTTTTCCAGTAAATTGGGAATTGGGTTAGGATCCTTCCCTTTTTCTATGAGAATAATTACAAACACCTGTGTAGCCACCAGATTCTCTGTTAAAGAGGTTTTCTGAATAATTGGTGGCAATGGGGATGCAGTGTATATAAAAAATATAAACACAATACTTGCCTTCCACTACCATGATGCTCCTCTGTCACTGCTAGCTGCGCCCCATTCTACTGTTTGCAAGTGCTGCAGCATTCACACGTCTTTACTCATGTGACCCTGCAGCCATCAGAAGCCCTGACAGGTATGTAACTGATCACGCCCCGTAAACCTGCTGGGCGCTTCTACATTAGAAGCCCATGTGGCAGATTTACAGGATGTCACTGGGTCTTTTCGCCTGGTGACATTTTCTGTGAGATGCTGTATGCCAAACTGCCATGGTGAGTATATTTTATATATTTTTTTTTTGTCACGGGTAGCACAAAACTATATAAAATAAGACAAGCCCTTTTAATGGAGACCTCTCTCTATGTATCACTAGCTTAACATGCAAACTCATTTACCAGTTGTGTGTGTTATGTTAATGCCATATCTGAATTTAGGATTGTTTTTTTCTAATACTTGCAGAATGGGAGAAAGAAGAATTTGAAAGAAAGAGGAAAAACGACTTGATGAGTGAAGAAAGAACCATAAAGGAAGAAGGTGTAAACAGAAGTGAAGAGGAAAGGCTTAAAAAGGAGCTCTTATTGGCAAAAATGTTTGAAATTGATAACGAAAACCAAGACCCGTTTTACTCTGAGAACTCTCGACGTGCTCAAACTCCACAACTGGATACTTCAGTAAAAATGGATATTACAAATAGAAAGCATAAAATATATAGATTCTCAGAACCAACTGAGAAATTGTTTAATGGCCTTCCAGTTCACGGAGGACACGAGTCAAAAAGAGATGGCCAGAGTCAAAAAAACACAATGGATACTAATGGGGACTTAACATTTGGAAGTTATACTCCATCTTTTGGAAGAGGGAGATCCGTTGTTCATAATCCAAGAAAGGAAGTGGGGGAGGAGACGATTACAACCACCTCAAAGCTGGACATACAAAAAGACAAAAAATCTAGTTTAATGGAGCAGCTTTTTGGAAACGGTTCTAATGCTACGTTGCCTTCTATTTCCAAATTTGGGGACCAAGATGGTCTCATTTCGAATAGTAGTAAACTCCCTGTTCAGGACTCTAGCAAAACTTTACCTTGGGACCAAAACAGCAAAATCGAAGGGAAAGATGATGTGTTCTTATCTGGTGATGGGAAAACCTCAAGCTCCAGTAGAAGCCGCTTGCAGAACACGCCAGCAAGGACCTCATCAATAAGAGCTGTTAAATCTGTAGAAGATGAAATTGAAGAATTAGCATTATAGGAATGTAAATGTGCCTGTTTAATATTTAAAGCCTTGTCAAAATATACGGATTCCTTAATTGTGTGTTGCATATTTTGTAACTGCTAGTATTTTTCCGAAGTAGTCTCATTAAATTATTTTTCAAAAAACCGACTGACTGAGATGTGGAAGTACACTTAACATTCCTGATTTGTTTGTATGTATTTTTTTTTATAGATTATGTTAAGAATTTTACTAATGCCCCTTTTAAAATGTATAGTGGCAGCTCACCCTATTTGGCAGATGGAGCCTGCATGGCCACACTTACTGCAGCTGAATAGCCTGCGGTGGGATACTGATAGTACAACATAGCACTTTTGCACTGTATTACATTAGAAATTATTACTTTTGCGTATTCCACACCTAATGTTAAACAAATTTGTCATAATTATTAACTGAAAAATTGTGCATTTGAATTATAATAATTCTGATGTTCGGTTGATGATGATAACAATTTGTATTTACAAATGTGGAAGCGATGCCGGAAATGAAGATTATAACAAAGCATTAAATATCTATAATATTTGTTTAAGAGCATCTGTCATAAAATGTTGTTTGCACAATTTACTATGATTTTTATAAATGTATTTTACACTATATTTCGATAATTATAATCTATAAACTCTTACTGAGCTGCCAGTAAGGTAAATAATTAATATTGAAGTGTTATGGCATTTTGGAAAGTGAGAATATTTAAATATTTTACCATCTTGGCCTTGTCATCATGATGTAACTAAAATAAAATGAGTGTTTAAATATTCTGCTAATTTCTTTAATAAAGCCTAAAATTTCAGGCTTGAGCAGTGAAGCACAATTTGTCTTCTCATGCAAAATTAGATACAGACATTTAAACACTTTGTGTTTTTTTTTTTCTTTTTAATTCAATAGATCATGGCAATGTCTGCTGAAAATCTAATGTCTATTGGGCTTGCAGCGACTGAGCGAGAATCATCAAGTTTCTGCATGCTGAATGACGCATCATGCAGTGTAAACAGCAGTCACTCACTTTTGAACAACTGTCTGCTTTCTGTGAATGGAGGGGGGGGGGGGGGGGAGAACGCTCCCTAGTCTGCTCCGCCTCCATGGCGGCAGTTATGTCATTTTTCTTGCAGTTTGTGCACTGTAGAAACAAGACGCACCAAAAAATGGCGGAATGTCTTTTTTTTTTTTTTCATTTCTCTCCACTTAGAATTTTTAAAGTTTCTTCAGTACATTATATGGTACATTACAAATACAACGCGGCCCACAAAAAACAGGCCCTCATACAGCTACATCAATGGATAAATAAAGGAGTTATGTTTTTTTTTTTTGTTTTTTTTAAAGGGAGGGGGGGGGGGAGAAAAAAGAAAAACTCCGTCACTAAGGAGTTAAAATCTTTAGCTCTATAGGTGTTTGATAGCTGCAGAGTAGCACACATGTTAAAATAATTTCATTTGCATGAACATCTTCAAAGGTTTGTTACTAAATTATTACTGCTTTTAATTGCTTTGTTTTTTTAATAATAAGGGGGGTTTTGCTGAAGTGCAACAGTGCAAAGAAAGCCTTATCCTTAAAGGGGTTGTAGGAGAAGGGAGTCTGCTTTTTATTCAGTGCCACTCTTATCCAAGCACTGTGGCTGGTACTGCCATATGTAAAAGACTATCCAGTGTACTTTAGCACAGGTCTTGTTCACACTAGTACTGTTTTAGCGCAGTATAGGGGCGCGAAAAAAAATTGCACCTATACTGCGCTACAAAAATTATATGAACGGCAGCTGCTCCAGGAGAAGAGAGAGAGAAGTAGTCCCGCAGGGCCTTTGGATTTCCCAATAGCAGGCAGAGAGAGAGAAAGATATGGGGAATTAACCCATAGCCCTGCTTTGCCTCTCCCTCCAAACCCCTGCTCTCTCTCCCTGTGCATAGAGAGGGGGCGGGGCTATAGGGCTTCTCACAGAGATTCCCCATAGCAGATATAGAGATTTTGGGGGGGGGGGGGCATAAGGCAGATCCCTGTAACTCTGCCCCCCTCTCCCCGCTATAGGCAAATCCCTTGGGGAGAGAGGTGGAGGGAGTCCCCTACTGCCCCCTGTTGCTGGAGGAATACCCCCCTGCGTACAGCAGGACATTTAAAATGTGCTGCCCAGAAGCACATTTCAAATGCCCCGTTGTACATGCCTGTTAGTCCCTGCGGGGATTAAGGGAACCCTCGGGGAGTCCCCTCATCCCCACGAGGACTAACAGAAGTTTACAGTGGGACGTTTAAAATGCACTTCTGGTCAGCACGTTTTAAATGTTCTGCTGTATTCCCTCAGTCGGCAGAAATCTTTCCCTGCACAGGAGTTTTCATGGACTCCTGCTCCCATAGGAGTCTATATAGAAACTCCTGCGCATCTCGCACCCAAGATAGGTCAGGTCCTATCTTTTCTCACACCACGGACCTTAGATGCGGGCATTGCAGCCACGCATGTCCTATCTTTGATTGGTGCAAGTATTTAGCGTGTCTAAAATTCCTTCATGTGAACGCTTCTATAGGTAACAACTGGTTCTAACAGAAGCGCACTTTTCATGTGCCCCTAATGCACGAAAACAGCGCTCGTGTGAACAAGGCCTCAGAGCGTGTCTCTGATGTTATAACCGGTTCAGTTGCTGTTCTTCTGCCAAGACCAGAATTCAGCCTGGTCTTTAATTTTATTTATTTTTGAAAAGTCTAAATTTTTACCTTTCAGCAAAAACGAGGAGGGGATTTAAATACAACCCTTTAAAAGGGGTCCAGTAATACCTCTACCGGGCTGCCATCCACACAGCATGTGGCAACTTATCCTAGGTCAAGAGCATTCATGTGCAGAACACCTCTGAGCAGGGTCCCAAAGCCCTGCGCCCCTATGGCAATTAGGCTTCACCTACGACCCCTTTGTCAGACCCGCCAATGCAATGAAAACTTATGGGTCACTAGACTGACAGAGGGCGGACTCCTTCTGTCAAACTCCTTAGATTCTGTGATTGCTTTTGACAGCAGAATTTAAGGGGTTGGTTAGCAAGGTTTCTCTGATCCTGGCTCATAGTGCCGTAGTCTGTCAACCACTGCTAATAATGAAGTAATCCTTACATGTTATTAGGGGAAGACACAGGATTCTACGTTTGTAAAAGTCACTGCTCTAACTATCCTCCTTTCCAGATTTACCTTGCATTACATTGTGCACGACTTTACTACTTTACCCTTCCCTACTATCCCATATTTCAGCTTTTCAAAAGACTTAAATGCCATTTGTCTTATCTGTCACAATACGGCCTATATTTTTATTCTTCTATTGAGAAGAGAAGTGAGCTTATGTACAAACATTGTGAATAGCATTCTTACTTAGGGTGTATCCACATCTACGTCAGAGATTTTGTTAGGAGCCTCTGTTGCAGTTGCCACTTAATTTATTGGAAAAATTGGTGAAGCACGCAATACACTTTTTTTTTCCAATAAATCCTCTGCCTCAGTTATGGTCAGCCTCTGTCCATCGCTGTTCGTTTCCATCGTAGAACAGATCTGTCACTCTATTATTTTCGCTGTTCTGCTATGACAAAGCAGTACAATGCTAATGTTTAGCACAGATATGAATTCGCCCATGTGTAAATACGAAGCGACATGATATGAAATATTTAAATAGATGATACAACAGGCTGTTTTATGCAAATTATGGCATACTCTGATTAACTTGCGATCTAAGGGTCTAGGTTCTCCCTTTAAAGATCTGTATACTAGTTAAAGGGCTTGTCACATGAAAAATATTGTTTATAGTTAAATCTAGCCCATTACTATAAACATTTTTTGTATTTACACTTATTAGAAAATGTTTCTATACCCAGATATTCCAGGACTGAAGTTGGAATAGTGCTACCAGCTCCATCTATTAAAGAGCCTTTGGCCTCCTGCACACGGGTGGAAATTCTGCGGCGGGAATTCCCGCTGAATTTCCGTTCGTGCCCGCCTGCATAGGATTGCATTAGATACTGCAATCCTAGGCAGATGGCCGTGATTTGTCTGCGTGAAAACTCACGCGGAAAACAAATCGCGGCATGTTCTATTTCTGTGCGGGTATCGCATAGACACGCACAGAAATGTCAGTGGTGACGGGCCGGCTCCTCCCTGCACATGCGCCGGCGCCTGGCACACAGTGCAAAGAGGAGACGCCGGGAGTGGGTAAATTCCACCATCTTTGAGTGCGTCTTGTTACAATTACTATGATACCAAACTTGTATAGCTTTTTTTTTTTTGCTGTGCTACTTTTATTTTTTTCAAAGATATTTAATTTCATTAAATTATCTTCTGCTGCCATCTTCTGATAGCCTTAACTTTTTTATTTTTCAGTTGAGATAGTTGTGTGGGGCTCATTTTGTGTGGGACATCCTGGAGTTTCCATTAGTATCATTTTGGAATACATACGACTTTTTAATCGCTTTTTATTACTTTTTTCTTGGAGACGAGGTGACCTAAAAAGCTCAATTCTGGCGTTCTTTTTTTTTTTTTTTTTCTTTTTTCTGACGACATTCACCGCGCAGGGTAAATAGTGCATTATTTTGATAGAGCGGACTTTTATGAACGCAGCGATACCAAATATGTATTTTTGTTTTATTAGATGATTTTATTATAAATATGGCAAAAGGTTTTGATTTTTTTTATTACTTTTAATTTTTTTAATAATTAGTAAAACTTTTTTAAACCTATTTTAACTTTTTTTTTCTTTTTAGTCCCCATAGGAGACAAGAACTTGCAATGCTTTGATTGCTCCTGCAGTATGATGCAATGCCATGGCATTACATCATATCACAATCGGGCAGCCATTCTATCAATCCACGCCACAGGCATGGCTTGATAGGCAGTTTGAAATGGCAACCTTGGGGCCTTTCTAAAGGCCCCCGGCTGCCATGGCAATGGCACGGCAACTTGTAATCTTATGGCGGGGGCAGTTCGGGAACCCCGAACATTTGGTCGCGCATTTAACCCCTTGAGTGGCACGCCCGGAAATGTTCTGGGACGAGCTCCACTACCCATAGTGATATAGCCCGGAAGATTTCCGGGCTATGTTTCACTATGGAGCTGTGCAGGGTACTGCTGTATTATGTCGCCACTAGAAGTAAGGGGTGGCGACATTATACAGCTGTCAATGAAACTACTCACGCCCCCAGCTTCTGATTGGCTGGGGACGTGTTTAATCCCCGCCCAAAGCCCGTTCATACATACCTGGAGGACAGCGCCGAGCCTGTGATCGTCGCCCAGAGGAGGACCCAGACAGCAGGAGTAGAGCAGCACAGTGGCCAGTGGAGCGGAGAGTCTGGGAACGGCGGCAGCAGAGGGAGCCACGATCACTACAGTGAGTGATCTGCCGGCCGGGATGGAGTAGAGTGCAGTGCAACAAAGTGCCTGCATGGACCACTCAGGATCCGCAGGGACAGCTGCAGTGTGTGTGGACTAGATGAGAAGTCAGTGCAGTGGTAGGGGCAGGATGTCAGGCTGAGGGGGAAAGGGGACGGAGCCGTGTCAGGGGGGCAGCAATGGTGTGTCGGGTTGGTTGGGGGGAGGGGGGGCAATGGTGTGTTTAACAGTTTACATGCCCCGATCTATGCCACTGCAGCATATAAAGGGCTGTCGGAGGGGGCTCCCTCTGTGACCATCAGACCCCCCGCAATGTGATTAGGGGGTCCTTATCGGTTTCTGTGGCACCCGGAGGCTTAAATGTAGACTCCGGGTTTGCCAGCTTAGGCTATGACGCTCAGACTCTGTCTGAGCATCATAGCCTGTCTAATACTCTGTTATGCCTCCGCATAGCAGAGTATTATGCAAGTCCCCTAAAGGGACAAAAAATTTAAAAAAGCAAAAAAAAAAAAACAACGCCCAAATCCCACCTTTCTCCCTTTACTTTGTAAAAAATTAAAAACAAAATTACACATGTGGTATATCTGCGTTTGTAATGACCCAGAGAAGGAACTTAGTTCATTATTTAACTCCTTAATGACACAGCCCCCTTTTTTTTCCATTTTCGTTTTTTCTTCCCCCTTTTAAAAAATCGTAATTCCTTTATTTATTCGTTCACGTCACTGTATGAGGGCTTGTTTTTTGCAGAACCTGTTGTACTTTTCAATGGTTCTATTTAATCTGCATGAAGCTTCTCATTATAACCAATCTGGAGCAAACCAGTGAAATCTTCTGGAATATGATTTATTCCCATAACAGCCTGCTCTTCAGACTTTGCACATATCCTGGACAATGCATCTGCCTTGCCATTTCGAGAACCGGAGCGGTAAGACATAATGAAACTAAACCTGGAGAAGAACAATATTATGTCCGTGCTAAGGTAGCTGAGAGCATGGAGCAGTGACCGGGGGCCGCAGTGGGTGGCCTCCGGTCACATGATTGCCATTATTCAATGAATAATAGCGATAACGTAAAAGTTTAAAAAGTTGAAGTTTAATGCTCCTTTTGGTTTAGACACCATTGTGCATACAGACATAAGATTAGGGTCACAATGGGCATGTTTCTGAATACAGGACAAACAGGGGTATCCATTTTGGTGTGGAAGTCTTCATTAATATGTGTGCTGTACAAAAAAAATGGCCAAAAAAAGGAAAATCAGAATTTTGTCCTTCTGCTTTGCTTAGATTCATTCAAAAACGGTGGGGTCAAAATATGCAATACACTCCCAGATTAATTGATTAACTTAGGGGTCTAGTTTTCAAAATGGGGTCATTTTTGAGGGGTTCTTTGTCATTTTGGCCACTCAAGGGCTCTACAAGTGTGCAAAAACCGCCTTCAACCAAAATGTTTGTTCTGAAAGCCACCGGCTGCTCTTTTCAGTTTGGGCCCTGTTGTGCATATGGACAGAGGATTAGGGCCACAAAGGGTATGTTTCTGAACACAGGACAAACAGGGGTATCCATTTTGGGGTGTAAATCCTCATTTTGATGTGCACTGTAGAAATTTTGTAAAATTTTTTTTTTTCCTCTAAATTTCATTAACACCTGAAAAGAAACTGTGGGGTCAAAATACTCATATCACCATTCAGTGAATATATTAAGAGATAAAGTTTTTAAAATCGGGTCGTTTGTGGGGGTATGTATCATTCTGACACCTATGAGCCTTTGCAATCTTGGCTTGGTGTAGCAAAATAAAATGTTCCTCCAAATGTAATAATCAATGTTAAATTTGTACGTCTCCTAAATGGTTAAAAAAAAAAACGTTTTTCCAATGTGCTTCGGGAATAAAGTACATAGATAGAAATATATATCTTATCAAAAATTTGTACTGTAGGTTTGCAAATATTTGACATATTGCAGTTGAAAATGTTCCCAGTTTGGTTCTTTTAATAAATATACACAAATATTGGTCTATTTTTACCAACTAAATGAAGTACAATATGTGGCGAAAAAACAATGTCCGAATCACTTGGATATGCAAAACCTTTACGGAGCTACTCTATGTTAAAGTGACACGTCAGATTTTCAAAATTTGGCTTGGTCATTAAGGTGCAAACAGGCTTCATTATTAAGGGGTAATAAATAATAAATAAATAAATAATTGCAAAAAATAAAACAAATAAAAATAAATAAAATGTGAAGGACTATTACTTTTTTTAATAAATAAAAAAAGCTAGCAGTCCCCTCATAACACCCTCCCACCCAAATAAAAAAAAAGTAAAAGCCTCTTCAGACAACATACAATAATTGCCCCAGTCACAAATTTCAGTCTGTTCTACCCAATACTAACTGCTTTTGCATCTTTGCTAAAGATCTTCTGTACTTGGATGATTAACATCTATGTACAGACGTTGTGGCTAAAATAAATAGAGGTAGTTACATTTAAAGCATCCTTTAGGGGTTAATGCAATAGACATTAGATATCTACAAACAATGAGGCCTTATTCACACGACTGTATACACGCCACTATTTAGCGGCATCAAAAAATTGGGCAAAATTGTGACCATCTGAAGCATTGGATTCCAATGTATTCACTCAGATGAATGATTTTTGGCCCCATAAAAAAATGCTGCGTTCAAAGATGGGTCTTTTGCGGATATACGGTGGAAACTCCCATAGACTCCAATAGAAGCTGCAAAAAAGGAAGGGGGGAGGGAATTTACCTGTGCCCAACACTGGGAAAAGAAGACTGGCTGGCTCTTTTTAAGCATTAGTGGTCATTAGAGGTCAATGGAGGACCCTCAAAAACGATTTCAGGGACCTAGGATTCAAGCTTAGGACGACGCCCTCCAAGCTAGTTTTCTCAGAAATACTACCTGCACCACAAGCCATATTAGAAAGGCAGCAGGGTCTTAAGGAGGTAAACAAGTGACTCCGGAGTTGG
Organism: Eleutherodactylus coqui; assembly: GCF_035609145.1. Classification (NCBI taxonomy): domain Eukaryota; kingdom Metazoa; phylum Chordata; class Amphibia; order Anura; family Eleutherodactylidae; genus Eleutherodactylus; species Eleutherodactylus coqui. The sequence continues at coordinate 190,017,955 of NC_089837.1, read as the reverse complement.
TGTAAGGAGGATTGTGTTCCTGGAGAACTAGGCTGACTTTGCTGTCAGCTACAGGCTTTACCATAGGGATGGGCTGCATCTCAATGGGGAGGGAAGATGGCTAGAGGGCTTGAGTAGTGTTTAAACTAGGGAATGGGGGGGGCAAAAAGAGAAACAGGGGGGTAGACAGTTTAATAGTGACCTGGGACCAAGAAATGGAAACAGGGGTCAAGCATGGAGTAGGGTTAGTACAATTAGAACTGACAGAACAGCTAATAGTACCATTAGTAGCAAAATGAATATAAAAAACAACAACAACCGTGTCAATTGAATGACAATGAATGCAGGAAGTCTGATCGGTAAAGTGGGTGAGCTTGAAGCGAGAACATCTGATGAAAATTACGATATAGTAGCAATAACGGAAACATGGCTTGATGATAAGTGCGATTGGGCAATGAATTTACAGAGTTACAATCTCTTCAAAAGAGAACGTGGAAACCAGAAAGGGGGAGGGGTATGTCTGTATGTTAAATCATACTTAATGCCGAAGCTACAAAAAGATATAGATGCAGGAGTTGAACGTGTGGAATCTCTGTGGGTAGAAATACAGGGAGAAAATAACAAAAGCCTAATAGGGGTTTTCTATAGGCCACCAAAGCAAAAGAAAAACTGAAATCTTATTATTAAGGCAAATATGATATGGGAAGACAAAACCTGCAAATCTCACAAGGGTGATAAGTTCTTGAAAACAATTAAAGATAACTACCTTACCCAACTTGTGCGGGAGCCAACTAGAGGGAGGGACACTCCTGACTGGTATTACTGTATCTTTACGCCACCAGGAAGTCCTGGTGGAGTCAAGATTGACAAGGGGTTGATGCACCCTGTTCCTGATTGGCCAGTTGGCAGCCTCCTCTCCCAGGTCCTGGCAGTCAGTGAACAGAGAATGAGGACGGGGAATCATTGGCAGTCACAGCTGCAGCAGGCACAGGAGCACTAGCAGACAGTGTGGTTGCTCCCTGCGGCTGTCCTCTGCCACCTCCGCTCCCCATTGTCAGTCTCCCATTTCTTGGCCTGGCTCCCAGCAGTCCTCTCCCAGCTGCTCTGCACCCCATTGTCAGTGTGCTCACCTCATCTGCAGTGTCCCAACTGCTACCAGCTCTCCTCAGCCACCTCCAGTCCCCGTTGTCACTCACTCCGTCTCCTGTGTACCGGCCCTGCTGCTGCCGGCTCTGCTTTGCCTCAAGCGATCCCCTTATCTGCCCTGCTGTCAGTCTTCCCATGTTCATACACAGGTGGGGGCTCAGCAGAGAGTGCATCGCAGGGAGGGTTCTGTGAAGGGGAGTAGCTGAGCTCTGCTGCATCAGCGCTCCCCTCTCACATCAGCATGTCTAGTGATTTATCCCTGCTCTCCACACTTAGGGTTCGGGTTACTGCTCCTGGTAGGCTTACAATTGTAGCTGTAGAGCCTTCCATTGAAGCCTCTCCAGCTAATAACTGAAGCCAAAGTGGACAAAATACCCGAGCCCTTACTGTGGACAGCAGGGAAAGATCTCTACAGACGCTGCTAAAGGACCTTCAAGAACCCGGAGGAATCCAGCCAATCAGGAGCTAGGGATATGACAGGGGCGTTCCTGCACCCAAGCCCTGTCAAACCCCTAGCTTCCTGGTGGCGTCAAGAAACACTAATACCCTCTGGACTTACTATTAACTAACAAACAGGACAGAATCACGGGGGTGCAGGGGCAGAGACACTTGGAAAAAAGTGACCACAATATAATTAATTTCCAGCTGTCATTTAACAAGAAGCCTTATCATGGAGTGACAAAAAAACTAAACTTTAATAAAGCAAAATTTGATCAGCTCAGAACTACTATGGGTAACATTAATTGGGATAATGTCCTCAAAAATAACAGTACAGACGACAAATGTAAGAAGTTTAAAAACATCCTAATGACCTCATGTGACCTGTTCATACCCTTTAAAAATAAAAGAACTACAAGTAGAAGGAAACCAATGTGGCTCGACAAGACTGTAAGGAGGGCAATAAATGAAAAAAGGAAAGTGTTTAAATTACTAAAACAAGAAGGCAGCTAAAATCATACAGGGGAAAAAAACAAATCATGTAAAGAAAAGATCAAAATTGCCAAGGAGGAGGCAGAGAGACTGCCAATGAAAGCATAAATAATCCTAAACTATTCTTCAATTATATAAACAGTAAAAGGATTTGCACTGAAAGCACTGGCCTGCCAACAAATAATGCAATTTATTAAATAGTTTTTTTTCTAGTGTATTCACAAATGAAAAGGAAATGCCACACGAGATGCAGGGGAATAAAATGAACCCCCCACTAAATATTGCTTGCCTAACATAAGAGGAAGTGCAGAGCCAGTTAAAGAGGATTAAAATCGATAAATCGCCGGACCAGGATGAAATACACCCAAGGGTTCTAAGGGAACTAAGTGACATGATAGCTAGACCACTATTTCTTATATTTATGGACACTATTGAGACCGGGGTTGTACTGCTGGATTGGCGCATTGCCAATGTGGTTCCAGTATACAAAAAGTGATCTAAAAGAGAACCTGGTAACTACAGGCCAGTAAGTCTCACTTCAATAATTGGAAAAATATTTGAGGGGTTTCTCGAGAGACGCCATCCTAGAATACCTTAGGGAAAACAACGGTATAACTCCTCATCAGTATGGGTTCATGAGGGGTGTAGGGGTGCGCTACAGAAGATTGCCTGTAGGGGGCAACAGACAATCAGTCTGATGCCTGAAGCAAGAAGGAAAACACCCACAGGTGTGGTGACTGATATAAAAAGGGTTGTACCCTGCTGCAACAGAGACAGTGTCTGGCTGAGAGCCAGAGAGTGCAGGGCTGCCAGGCCCAGTGTGACTTCCAGTGTGACTTACAGTGTGAGCAGAGAGGTAGCAGGATCCCTGGGGAACGCCTGCCGCGCACTAGAGTCTGAAGAGACGGAAGGCCCTAAAGAGTGAGGACAGGGGGGCGTGACCTGGACCATGAGGAGCTGAGTCGCACTTTGCTGGAGCTCCATTTCCCCACGCCTAAAACACTAAAAAAAAAGCATCCAGACCCAAAAATCAGCAGCCCAGAAGGCAGAAATGGGCAAGAAGAAGAGGGGGACCAGCGTTCCAAGAAGAGAAAAGGAGGATTTAGGTCCGCTGGACCGCTTCATCACAGCCGCCGGTGACCGCTGCAAGATGCAGGAGGAGAAGAGCGGGAAACGGCCCCCGGCAGATCAGCCAAAAGAAGGGAGAGGACGCCGACCGGAGGACGGAGGGGACCTGGACCAGAGCGACTACTCACCCAGCAAGTCTCCCGACGGATCACCGCACACCAGCCCGCCACCACCTTCAGCTCGGCCAGACAGGAGGGCGCCGGTAGAAAGCGCGCGACCGCGCCGACACTCTGAGCCCTCAGACAGCACCTGCGGAGGACTGACAGCTGGCTCCGTCTCCCCACAGAGCATGAGGTACTCACCGCTACTGACAGCCACGGAGACACCGAAACAACTGCACCGGGAAGCCCTGCCGGAAGTGTGGGTTCGGCCGCAAAACCGGAAGTGGAGGGAGATCGGGACACCGCAGCAAGGGGAGCAGCGGGGAGAGGCGCCGAAGCACGGGGGACACCTGCAATGGACATAGGTACAGGAGGGGAGAAGCACGGGAGCCCTATAACCCCCAACATGAATAAGCCTACACCCACACCCACCAGGGGCCCTGAGGTGCCCAAAAGGGGATATGTGGAGGCCTTAAAACAGGCACATAAACCCCAAGACCCCCCACAAGAAAGCGAGGAGGAGTGGGCAGCCTCCCCTGGACCTTCACCTAGACCCCAGGGAAATAGAGGGGCAGAACACCAAAAAGATATGGGAGACCCCGATTGGTGGGCCCACCTAAGAGAAAAGGGGGGAGAAATGGAGAGCTGCCGCGCACACCCACACCCCAGCTAGGAGACAACACTCCAAGCGCAGAGCAACATATGGCCATGCCCAGCAACTCATCACAACAGGACACACCGCGAACAGAAAAGCGCCCCACGAACAGAAACGCGCACCAATCCCAGAGTAGAACCAGTAACCAGAGAAGATCAACCGAGTCAGACTCAGATGACTGGAATTGGAAGGAGCACCTTAGAGCTATCCCAACCAAGGGCGACCTGGACAACCTGTTCGCTCAATTCGCCTCGTCCCAAAAATCTGCCCTAGAAGCCTTACAAAAAGAAATCCACCAGATGGGACGACTGATGGAAACGGAGGAGACTCAAGAACAAGTATTCCAGCGCATAGACGAACATCACGACATCCTATGCAAACACGCGAGTCAAATTGCGGAGCTCACAACTCAATTAGATGACATAGAGAATCGCCACAGGCGCAACAACTTGAGGATAAGGGGATTAGGAGAGGAAGTTGAGAACAAACACTTGGAGGCATGGGCACAAAAATGCTTAGGTGAACTCCTGAACAGAACCCCGAACGACCCAATCGAAATAGATAGGATACATAGAGCGCTAGGCCCGAGATCAATAGACCCTGAAAGACCGAGAGACGTGGTGTGTAGGATCCATTTCTATAAGGAAAAAGAAGAGATCCTACGCCAGATCAGATCCAAGGGCCCGATAAAGTTCTGAGAAAGAAACCTCCTGATACTGCCGGACCTCTCCAAAAGAACACTTCAACAACGGCGAGCACTGAAGCCTCTATTGACAATACTAAAAGAAAAAGAAATCCCGTATAGATGGGGATACCCCTTCCAATTGATAGCGGGCACAGGGTGCGAGACAGCCACATTCAGATCACTGGGAGATCTACCCAAGTTCCTCTCAGCATTGAAACTCCCGATGGTGTCGCTACCGGAGTGGCAGAAAACAAGCGCCCCGACACCCTCCCCCCCTAGGGGCCAATGGCAGGTGGTCAACCACGGGCGCAAACAGCCACATAAAGAAGACAGAACTCGTCCACCAAGAGAACACCCCAAATGAGTCTGATACAACCGGACGCACGCAAGAGATTTTACCGAACCTCGAACATCACCCCCGGAGGGAAGGACCTAAAGAACTCACAAAGTAGAGACATTGCCCCCAGCAAGGTTCCCGAAAGCTGACACAAAATATCCAGCCTATGATGACATAAGGGGACTGCTAAAGGAACTACCTAACCCGACAAAGGAGGACTGACCAACCGAACCTCTAGATGGACACGCAGTCTCCTGGGAATCTTGACCCAGGACCTAGGGCAACGGGGCCACTCTTTTATACTTTGAATCCTTCTACCATTTCCTACCTGTTCTATTTCTAACTAACAGTATTTCTAACTAACAGTATGCCCTCTAAACATTACAGTCAGAGGGTCCTCTCTGTCTCCCTCTAAGATAAGAAGCCCCTTCTCCTTTCCTTCATACTAATATTCATATAGTCACTTATTCACCCTCTCTAGTGTGTCACACCTATTTGTCCCTCTTAGTCTAATCTCAAACGGGTCTGGATGCCCACCACAACTTTCAATAATAGACGTGGAGTGAGGAGGTGTGGCTCTCGGACTCGACCTACCCAGCCACCCCCCCACTAGGGACCGCAGCATCACACTGCTGCATAGACGTTAGCCGTCTATAAATGTAGAATGCTTTCCACAATTGAACGCAAAATTAATTGTTGTTTTCTTGTCATTGCTCATATGTGGACTTATGTTTCCCCCTCCCCCCCCCCTCTACCCTTTCGTGTTCCCCACACCCTCCCCCGTTCCAGGTTATACCCGCAGGAACGATAAGGTGCCAAGATTCCCACCACAAACTACGGATACCTCCAACAGATTCCAATGGCCAACCTGACGATATGCTCTTTTAATGTATAGGGCCTCAATTGTCCCAACAAGCGTAACCAAGTGCTGTACAGGCTCCACAGGAAAGGGGTGATGATAGCGATGCTCCAAGAGACACATTTCCCACGCACCAGCACGCCGGACTGCAACATGAACAAATATTACCCCAAGTGGTTTCACTCTACCCACCCCGAAAACAAAACCTGTGGGGCCTCGATAGCATTTCACGAATCAATAGCCCCAGAGGTACTGGCCCAAAAGTCTGATGAAGAAGGGAGGTACATATTTCTGAAAATACTCATCGCCAACAAAATTTTTACAATTGCCAATTTGTATTTTCCTAACCAGGGACAGGTGGGGTTTGCTTCCACAGCTCTCCGGGGGCTCGCAGAATTCGCAGAAGGATCACCGATCGTGCTAGGCGGTGATTTCAACATGTGTATGGAACCCCGACTGGACTCCTCCACGGGACGCTCAACATTATCCAAAGCAGCTATTCGTAAGGTACAGAGGATACTAGTGAGTATGGACCTGATCGACCTCTGGCGCATCCTCCACCCGGGTAAGCGTGACTACAGCTTTCACTCAAGGGCACATAACTCATACAGTAGAATTGACTACATATTTGTTTCACACGGTCTGCTCGACGGAGCCCCCAAGTGTTCCTTAGACATATTCCTTTGGTCTGACCACTCCCCGGTATTTGCATCCTTGGGCTCGGGGGACACCGGGGGGAGGACACTTGGCGGCTCAATGACAGCCTGCTCAAAGACTCCGCATGTGCACAGGACATCAGAAAAACTATAAAAAATTTTAAGAACGATCATAAATCAGACCCCACAAGCGCCCCTATAAAATGGGAAACTCTAAAGTGCGTGTTGAGAGGTGTCTTCATCTCACATAGCGCAAGGATCAAAAGAGACCACACCGCACGCCTCACCCAATTAATACGTGATCTTAACATAAAGGAAATCTCTAACAAAACAGCGTCGTCGGCCACTCTACAAACAGAGATATCAGAACTCCAGCACAAAATCCTAGACATATTAGATCAAAGAGCATTATGTAATAGAGACAAACTGAAAGCCGGTTATTACGAATACGGGGACAAGTGCGGTAGCTGGCTTGCCAAAGCTCTACATCCAAGAATGGCACATCCACACATACACTCCATTAACTCAGCGAAAGGGGGGAGGGTCCATGCTCCACAAGAAATACTAGGGGAATTCAGATCATTTTACTCCAAACTATATAACATACGTGAGACTGAGGAGGGAGCAGGGACTCAAAAGGCACAAAGGCTATCAGAATATCTAGATTCTCATGCCCCAGGGCCCCTCCTGCCAGAGGAATCCGAGGGTCTAGAAAAGGACTTTGAGCCAGAGAAACTCAAACAGGTGCTTTCAGAAATTAAACCAGGGAAAAGCCCAGGCCCAGACGGGTTCTCCCTGAGATTTTATAAGACTTGTGGAGACCTGATCTCAGATATGCTACTTAAAGCCTTTAACGAGGTATCAGGGGGCTGCCCCTTCCCACCTCAAGCCCTTCAGGCCCACATCGTCCTGATACCCAAACCCGGGAAGGACCCCCTGTCGTGTGGCAGTTACCGACCAATTTCTCTCATCAACTGTGACTTAAAAATATTTTCAAAAATGATAGCAAATAGGTTAAATCCTACAATCCCCCGAATTATCCATGGAGACCAGGTGGGCTTCGTTTTGGGGAGAGAAGCGAGAGATAACTCCATAAAGACCCTGGCCTTGATCGACCAGGCAAGAAAGAAAAGAATCCCATTATGCCTGTTATCTGTCGACGCTGAAAAAGCGTTCGACAGAATCAGTTGGAAATTCCTAGAAGCAACTCTCCGCAAGGTGGGACTCGGACCAAGAGCTTTAGCCCGGATAATGGCCCTCTATCATCGCCCCTCGGCACAGCTCAGGGTCAATGGCAAGTTGTCAACCCCGTTTGAGGTTAGGAATGGCACACGACAGGGGTGTCCCCTATCCCCCACATTATACATCTTAGTCATGGAAGCATTAGCTAATGCAGTTAGGAACAATCCCTCAATACGTGGAATACAGACTGGTAGGGAGGAACGAAAACTATCACCATACGCAGACGACCTCCTGTTGTATGCCACCGAACCACACGTAAGCTTCCCCAATATCTATATATACAAGAGTTCGCCACTTTTGGCAAGCTTAGCAATTATAAAGTAAATGCCCAGAAATCTGTAGTCTTAAATATCACTATCCCACAACAGGAGGCCAGTAATATGGCCGTAGCTTTCCCATTTCAATGGAGAAACGACTCACTCAAATATCTGGGAATTCACATCCCAGCCGACCCAATTCAGCTGTTCGAACTGAATTACAAGCCGTTACTACTGACCCTGAAAAAGGACATGGAAGGTTGGGCTAGAGGCCCGCTGTCATGGTTTGGCAGAATGAGCGCAGTTAAAATGGATATCCTCCCTAGGATACTATATACCTTCCAATCAACACCATGTAACCCCCCGAGAATCTTCTTCGACAGACTGAGAAGTTTGATACTCCGGTTCATATGGAGGGGAGGTTCTAAAAGACTCAGTTATAAAAGCCTGTCCAAGCCAAAATCTAAGGGAGGGGCGGGCCTACCCGACTTTCACCTCTACCATAAAGCCACAATAGGAACCCTAACACTAGATCTACACCACCACGAATCAGATAAATTACGGGGACCAAATCGAAAACGAGAATAACACCTTTTCACCAAAAGGAGCATTTTGGATCCCGAAAGGGGTCAATTGGGAGAAAGCGGAGGCTTCAAGTCTGATGACCACCCTCCTGGGGGCATGGAAAGGGGGCTGCCGGACAACAGTCCCGGGTCCCCTCACCCCCCTAACCGGAAACCCTCAGATCCCTGCAACACTGGGCATTCGCAGACTGGGATTCCTACCCCTCGGAACGGAAGCTAAAATAAGGGAGGTGATAGACACTCGGCGTGCGCGACCTGGCGAACATACAGGGAACAGGGGGAACTCCCCCGGGCTCATGGATGCAATACCTACAGATTCGTAGTTACCTGGGGAGGGTGAGACCTGAACAGGGGTGGAACCTAAACCTTACCCCGTTTGAGAAATTATGCAGTGGGGAAGAGGCACTGAGGCATACCGTGTCAATACTGTACAGTCAGCTACTGGAGGAGAAACTTGATGGTCATACCCCCAGGTGGATCACTGCGTGGGAGGAGGTCCTGGGCAGATCCTTCCCCGGAGAGCTCTGGAGCAAAGCATTCCAACACACCCATAAGATGTCGGTGGCCAGTAGGCTGCAGGAATTGAACTTTAAAATACTATCAAGATGGTACATGACACCAGAGAGGCTTCGCTCCCTCTTCCCATCGGCCTCAAATACCTGCTGGCGATGCCTTGGGGAAGTGGGCTCGATGCTACACATATGGTGGGAGTGCCCCATGATCAGACCCATCTGGCGAGACATGGAAAAATTATACGGGAAGGTGTGCAGGAAATGACTGACCCTGACACCAGAGGTGGCACTTCTATCCATTCCTCCCTCAGGAACCCACTCGCTCAAAAAAGGCCTGCTGAAATTCTTTATCATGGCTACGAGGCAGGTAATACCCAGATTCTGGAAACAGGACATGGAAATCCCCAGAGGCGCGTGGGTAGGGGCAATGGATGAAATAGAAAGATTAGAGAGACTGAGATCACAGGACGACGTAGCTGGACGAGAGAATTTCTACCGCACCTGGGCAGCCTGGATAGACACACGTAACTCTCCCGTATTCACTAGGTGGCTACGGGACGGCAACTGTGAATAAAAACCAAAGGGTTTCAACCTGGATTCCCCCCCCCCCTGACCTCGCTCTCCCCCTAATATCTTACCCCCCCCCCCCTCCTTCCCGTGTCTGTCAAGTAACAGAAGAGAATTTACACAAAATAACATTGTTTTTCATAATGTTTTCTTTAATAGTTGCAACAATCGGTTTGAGACGTGAATTTCACGCTACTAATGCTACTTGTTAAGTAATGTTATACATGCAACAAAAAATCAATAAAATATGTTGAAATAAAGAGTGAGGACAAGCTACGCCCTGGATACCCACAGGTCTGTGCAGAACCTATGGACTTGTATTGCTGCCATAATGGAGGATGTACTTGCTTTACCCTACGGACTGTGAAGGGTTAAAGCCATCAGAAACTTTGTTTCATGTATTGATTATTACCCCTGGAGACCCAGTAATCTTTGTATTGGTTAAGTTGGTGTTAATAAAATGAAGATAAAGAAGGAAAGTGAAGGTTTGGAGTACTCTTTAACCCCCGTGTTGTCACAGGGGTTAATCATGTCAGACCAATTTGATCAGTTTTTACAATAAGGTAAGTTCTAGGCTGGACCTGCGAGAGTCTATTGATCTCGTATATCTGGATTTCTCTAAAGCATTTGACACCGTGCCGCATAATAGGTTGATATATAAAATGAGACCGCTGGGCGAAAACGTGTGTATCTGGGTAAGGAATTGGCTCAGAGATAGAAAGCAGAGGGTGGTAATAAATGGTTTATACTCTGATTGGGCCACCATTGCTAGTGGGGTGCCACAGGGTTCAGTATTAGGCCCCATTCTGTTCAATATATTTATCAATGACCTGGAAGAGGGACTACACAGTAAAATATCAATATTTGCAGATGATACAAAATTATACAAGACAATTAATACAACAGAGGACAATATGCGGCTACAAAAGGACCTAGATAAGTTGGGGACATGGGTAGAAAAATGGCAAATGAAGTTCAATATTGATAAATGTAAGGTTATGCACATGGGCAGGAGAAACGGGTGTCACCAATATACAATAAATGGGGTACTGCTAGAAAAAAGTTATATGAAAAAAGACCTGGGGGTACTAGTGGACTGTAGACTTAACTGGAGCAATCAATGCCAGTCAGCTGCTGCAAAAGCAAATCAAGTCTTAGGGTGCATTAAAAGAGGCAAAGGGGTGAGGGATGAGAACTAATATTATTCTTCCACTATACAAGGCGCTTGTCAGGCCTCACATGGAATACTGTGTACAGTTCTGGACCCTGGGGCTCAGGAAAGACGTTGCAGTGCTTGAGGGGCTTCAAAGAAGGGCAGCATACTGTAGTGTGACTCTGGACACATGGCATACATTGAGTAGCTGGGAGGGCAAGATGCTGCTTGTCATGGCGGAACTTACCACTCTCCCTCCTGGAGGGAGGGACCCATGCAGCCAAGGCCAGGGCAACGTTGGGCCTCTTCTGGACACCCCCGGCATGGGGATGCCCAATAAACATTAGGATAGGTGAAAGGGTTGTGACGGGTGATGCCACTGTTCTGATTCCCACTGGCATGAACATCGGCGAGGAAATAAATGAGCCACAGACAGTTGTATAGTACTTCAGGTCCCTGGGAACAGTCAGGGCCTGGAATAACTTTACTTGAAACTTCAGTAGTACAAGGCATAAATGACAAGTTTAGAACATGCAGGAATGAGATTAAACAAAGTACCTCCACACGGCAGACCCAGACTTTAGGACACCCGTGTGTTTTTAAATAAAGACACATACCTCCACTCAGCAGGACTCAGACTTTTAGATGCTTGAGTGTGAACAATGAAACTGGAGTACCTACACCTGGTGGTCCTAGACCAGTGGTGGCGAACCTATGGTACGCGTGCCAGAGGCGCCTTCTCCCCCGACATCTCCTACTTAGTTCCGCGAGAGCAGGGGGGCGAGGCATCCTGCAGCATACTGACATCAGTGTGCACCAGCGATCAGGAAGAAGAGGAGCGGCACTTCCACGAAGAGGAGGGGTAAGTATGTGGGTCTCTGGGTGGGGGGCGCTGTGGGGGAAGCATTATTACTGCTGGGGCCACTGGGGTGTCACTATTATCACTGCTGGAGGACCGCTGGTGGGGTGTCACTATTATTACTACTGGGGGCAGCTGGGGGGTTTCACTATTATCACTGCGGTGGGTGTCACTATTATTACTGCTGGGGGGTGTCACTATTAGTACTGCTGGGGCCGCTGGGGGTGTCACTATTATCATTGCTGGGGGAGTGTCACTATTATTACTGCTGGGGGCAGCTGGGGGGTTTCACTATTATCACCGTTGGGGGCCGTCACTATTATTACTGCTGGGGGGTGTCACTATTATTACTGCTGGGGGTGTCACTATTATCACTGCTAGGGGACCCTTGGGGGGGTGTCACTATTATTACTGCTGGGGGCAGCTGGGGGGTTTCACTATTATCACTGCCGGGGGCCGCTGGGGGGTGTCACTATTATTACTGCTGGGGGACCACTGGGGGGTGTCACTATTATTACTGCTGGGGGTGTCACTATTATTACTGCTGGGGGTGTCACTATTATCACTGCTGGGGACCGCTGGGGGGGGTGTCACTATTTTTACTACTGGGGGCAGCTGGGGGGTTTCACTATTATCACTGATGGGGGCCGCTGGGGGGTGTCACTATTATTACTGCTGGGGGACCGCTGGGGGGGTGTCACTATTATTACTGCTGGGGGGCCGCTCTGGGGGGGTGTCACTATTATTACTGCTGGGGAGTGTCACTATTATTACTACTGGGGGACCGCTGGAGGGTTGTCACTATTATTACTGCTGGGGGGTGTCACTAATGTTACTGCTGGGTGGCCGCTTGGCGGTGTCACTATTATTACTGCTGAGGGGCCGCTGGGGGGTGTGACTATTATTACTGCTCGGTGGTGTCACTATTATTACTGCTGGGGGGCCGCTCTGGGGGGGTGTCACTATTATTACTGCTGGGGGCTGCTGGGGGTGTCACTATTATTACTGCTGGGGGTGTCACTATTATCACTGCTGGGGACCGCTGGGGGGGTGTCACTATTTTTACTACTGGGGGCAGCTGGGGGGTTTCACTATTATCACTGATGGGGGCCGCTGGGGGGTGTCACTATTATTACTGCTGGGGGACCGCTGGGGGGGTGTCACTATTATTACTGCTGGGGGTCGCTCTGGGGGGGTGTCACTATTATTACTGCTGGGGGACCGCTGGAAGGTTGTCACTAATATTACTGCTGGGGGGTGTCACTAATGGTACTGCTGGGGGACTGCTGGAGGGTTGTCACTATTATTACTGCTGGGCGGTGTCACTAATGTTACTGCTGGGTGGCCGCTGGGCGGTGTCACTATTATTACTGCTGGGGGCAGCTGTGGGGTTTCACTATTATCACCGTTGGGGGCTGTCACTATTATTACTGCTGGGGGCCGCTGGGGGGTGTCACTATTATTACTGCTGGGAGACCGCTGGGGGGTGTCACTATTATTACTGCTGGGGGCTGCTGGGGGTGTCACTATTATTACTGCTGGGGGCTGCTGGGGGTGTCACTATTATCACTGCTGGGGACCGCTGGGGGGGTGTCACTATTTTTACTACTGGGGGCAGCTGGGGGGTTTCACTATTATCACTGATGGGGGCCGCTGGGGGGTGTCACTATTATTACTGCTGGGGGACCGCTGGGGGGGTGTCACTATTATTACTGCTGGGGGGCCGCTCTGGGGGGGTGTCACTATTATTACTGCTGGGGGACCGCTGGAAGGTTGTCACTATTATTACTGCTGGGGGGTGTCACTAATGGTACTGCTGGGTGGCCGCTGGGCGGTGTCACTATTATTACTGCTGGGGGGCCGCTGGGGGGTGTGACTATTATTACTGCTGGGGGGTGTCACTATTATTACTGCTGGGGGGTGTCAATATTATTACTGCTGGGGGGTGTCACTATTATTACTGCTGGGAGGTGTCACTATTATTACTGCTGGGGGACCGCTTGAGGGTTGTCACTACTATTACTGCTGGTGTGCCGCTGGGGGATGTCACTATTATTACTGTTGGGCGGCCGCTCTGGTGGGTGTTACTATTATTACTGCTGGGGTGTGTCACTATTATTACTGCTGGGGGTGTCACTATTATCACTGCTGGGGGACCCTTGGGGGGGTGTCACTATTATTACTGCTGGGGGCAGCTGGGGGGTTTCACTATTATCACTGCTGGGAGCCGCTGGGGGGTGTCACTATTATTACTGCTGGGGGACCGCTGGGGGGTGTCACTATTATTACTGCTGGGGGCTGCTGGGGGTGTCACTATTATCACTGCTGGGGACCGCTGGGGGGTGTCACTATTTTTACTACTGGGGGCAGCTGGGGGGTTTCACTATTATCACTGATGGGGGCCGCTGGGGGGTGTCACTATTATTACTACTGGGGGACCGCTGGGGGGGTGTCACTATTATTACTGCTGGGGGTCGCTCTGGGGGGGTGTCACTATTATTACTGCTGGGGAGTGTCACTATTATTACTGCAGGGGGACCGCTGGAGGGTGTCACTATTATTACTGCTGGGGCGGCCGTTCTGGGTGGGTGTCACAATTATTACTGCTGGCGGGTGTCAATAGTATTACTGCTGGGGGGTGTCACTATTATTACTGCTGGAAGGTGTCACTATTATTACTGCTGGGGGACCGCTGGACGGTTGTCACTACTATTACTGCTGGGGGACCGCTGGAGGGTGTCACTATTATTACTGCTGGGGGGGCCGCTCTGGGGGGTGTCACAATTATTACTGCTGGGGGGTGTCAATAGTATTACTGCGGGGGGGGTGTCACTATTATTACTGCTGGAAGGTGTCACTATTATTACTGCTGAGGGACCGCTGGAGGGTTGTCACTACTATTACTGCTGGGGGGCCGCTGGGGGGTTTCACTATTATCACTGATGGGGGCCGCTGGGGGGTGTCACTATTATTACTGCTGGGGGACCGCTGGGGGGGTGTCACTATTATTACTGCTGGGGGTCGCTCTGGGGGGGTGTCACTATTATTACTGCTGGGGAGTGTCACTATTATTACTGCAGGGGGACCGCTGGAGGGTGTCACTATTATTACTGCTGGGGGGGCCGCTCTGGGGGGGTGTCACAATTATTACTGCTGGGGGGTGTCAATAGTATTACTGCTGGGGGGTGTCACTATTATTACTGCTGGAAGGTGTCACTATTATTACTGCTGGGGGACCGCTGGAGGGTTGTCACTACTATTACTGCTGGGGGACCGCTGGAGGGTGTCACTATTATTACTGCTGGGGGGGCCGCTCTGGGGGGTGTCACAATTATTACTGCTGGGGGGTGTCAATAGTATTACTGCGGGGGGGGGGTGTCACTATTATTACTGCTGGAAGGTGTCACTATTATTACTGCTGAGGGACCGCTGGAGGGTTGTCACTACTATTACTGCTGGGGGGTGTCACTATTATTACTGTTGGGCGGCCGCTCTGGTGGGTGTTACTATTATTACTGCTGGGGGACTGCTCTGGGGGGGTGTCACTATTACTACTGCTGGAGGCCGCTCTGGGGGGTGTCACTATTATTACTGCTGGAGGGCCACTCTGGACAGTGTCACTAATATTAATGCTGGGGGCCGCTCTGGGGGGTGTCACTATTATTACTGCTGGGGGAGTGTCAATATTATTACTGCTGGGGGTGTAACTATAATTACTGCTGGGGGACCGCTGGAGGGTTGTTACTATTATTACTGCTGGGGGGGCACTGGGTGGTGTCACTAATATTACTGCTGGGGGGCCACTGGGGGGTGTCACTATTATTACTGCTGGGGGGCCGCTTGGGGGTGTCACTATTATTACTGCGGAGAGGCCGCTGGGGGGTGTCACTATTATTACTGCTGGGATGTGTCGCTACTATTACTGCTGGGGGTGTCACTATTATTACTGCTGGGGGGGACGTTGGGGGTGTCACTATTGTTACTGCTAGGGGGCCGCTGGGGAGTGTCACTATTATTACTGCTGGGGGCCGCTCTGGGGGGTGTCAGTATTATTACTGCTGGGGGGGTGTCAATATTATTACTGCTGGGGGTGTAACTATTATTACTGCTGGGGGACCGCTGGAGGGTTGTCACTATTATTACTGCTGGGGGGGCACTGGGTGGTGTCACTAATATTACTGCTGGGGGAGCCACTGGGGGGGTGTCACTATTATTACTGCTGGGGGGCCGCTTGGGGGTGTCACTATTATTACTGCGAAGAGGCCGCTGGGGGGTGTCACTATTATTACTGCTGGGGGGCCGCTGGGGTGTCACTATTATTACTGCTGGGGGGGCGTTGGGGGTGTCACTATTATTACTGCTAGGGGGCCGCTGGGGAGTGTCACTATTATTACTTTTGGGTGGCCGATCAGGTGGGTGTCACTATTATTACTGCTGGGGGCCGCTCTGGGGGATGTCACTATTATTACTGCTGGGGGGCCGCTCTGGGGGGTGTCACTTATTACTGCTGGGGGGCCACTCTGGGCAGTGTCACTATTATTACTGCTGGGGGGCTGCTATGGGGTGTCACTATTATTACTGTTGGGCGGCCGCTCTGGTGGGTGTTACTATTATTACTGCTGGGGGGCCGCTCTGGGGGGTGTCACTATTATTACTGCTGGGGGGCACTGGGTGGTGTCACTAATATTACTGCTGGGGGGCCACTGGGGGGTGTCACTATTATTACTGCTGGGGGGCCGCTTGGGGGTGTCACTATTATTACTGCGGAGAGGCCGCTGGGGGGTGTCACTATTATTACTGCTGGGATGTGTCACTACTATTACTGCTGGGGGTGTCACTATTATTACTGCTGGGGGGGACATTGGGGGTGTCACTATTATTACTGCTAGGGGGCCGCTGGGGAATGTCACTATTATTACTGCTGGGGGCCGCTCTGGGGGGTGTCACTATTATTACTGCTGGGGGGGTGTCAATATTATTACTGCTGGGGGTGTAACTATTATTACTGCTGGGGGACCGCTGGAGGGTTGTCACTATTATTACTGCTGGGGGGGCACTGGGTGGTGTCACTAATATTACTGCTGGGGGAGCCACTGGGGGGGTGTCACTATTATTACTGCTGGGGGGCCGCTTGGGGGTGTCACTATTATTACTGCGGAGAGGCCGCTGGGGGGTGTCACTATTATTACTGCTGGGGGGCCGCTGGGGTGTCACTATTATTACTGCTGGGGGGGCGTTGGGGGTGTCACTATTATTACTGCTAGGGGGCCGCTGGGGAGTGTCACTATTATTACTTTTGGGTGGCCGATCAGGTGGGTGTCACTATTATTACTGCTGGGGGCCGCTCTGGGGGATGTCACTATTATTACTGCTGGGGGGCCGCTCTGGGGGGTGTCACTTATTACTGCTGGGGGGCCACTCTGGGCAGTGTCACTATCATTACTGCTGGGGGGCTGCTATGGGGTGTCACTATTATTACTGTTGGGCGGCCGCTCTGGTGGGTGTTACTATTATTACTGCTGGGGGGCCGCTCTGGGGGGTGTCACTATTATTACTGCTGGGAGGCCGCTCTGGGGGGGTGTCACTATTTTTACTGCTGGGGGAGCGGGGGTGGAGGGGTCACTATTACCGCTGTGGGGGGGGGGGTCACTATTATACTGGGGGCCGCTGTGGGATGTCACTATTATGCTGGCGGGTCACTATTATCTCTGTGGGGTCACTATTATCGCTGGGGCCACTGGCGGAGTGTCACTATTACCATTGGGGTGTGTTTACATGTGGCGGAAAAGGGCAGGGCTGTTTCAAAGTAGACAGTGTGCAGATTTTGACTGCTTTTTGGATGCGGAAATACTGCAGAATTTTCCACAGAAATTTCCGCTGAGAACATTCTGCAGCATTTCTGCATCCAATAAGCAGTCAAAATCTGCATGCTAACTATTTTGAAACAGCCCTGTCCTTTTTATAATGACGGGGGTAAAAATCATACGTCGTGATAAGCCCTGCCTGCTGACGTGTTGGCAGTTTGCGGTAAATAAGTGGGTTTTGGGTTGCAGTTTGGGCAATCAGTCTCTAAAAGATTCGCCATTACTGTCCTAGACGGTAGAACGCGCAGGTTTGAATTGATTAGATAAGAGTGTCTCTGCACTAGGCCTTGCCACAAGAACAAGCACGCTCAACTCACACTCTCTCTCTCTTTTGGGGGGCTCACTCCTCTACCAGCATTTCTGGTGGTGTGCGGGAAATCTCTCCTCCTCCATTCTTCACTACGTGAGGGCTGAAGGTGCCCCCATGTAGCTGGCACTCTTTGACAGGAACCCAGAAGACATGGACCTTTTCCCGCTCTCAAGCACTCCCATTTATACCTTCTCTCATACCACGTGACAGGACATAAATTGATACTTTTGCAGACAGGCAGCTCATGCTTTGCAGACATTAACCCATCACACGCTGCAGCTGCGCAATACACAAAACAGAATGACAAGACATTTTGCACAGTGCATCAACATAAGACATCACATGTATGGCATTATGGAGGGGGCCAGGAAAGCAAGTACTGGGCCACTACAGGAGGACTAGAATACCCAGAGAGGCTATCAAAATAGGGATGATTTACCCTGGAAAGAAGTCGGTTAAGGGGCAATCAAATAACTATGTATAAATACATTAGGGGACAATACAAGGATCTCTCCCATGATTTCTTTATACCCAGGACCGTAACCCAGGATAGTAACAAGAGGGCATCCTCTATGTCTAGAAGAAAGCAGGTTTCATCACCAACATAGAAGTGGGTTATTTACTGTAAGAGCAGTGAGACTGTGGAACTCTCTGCCTAAGGACGTGGTGATGGCAAAATCTATAGAGGAGTTTAAGAGGGGACTAGATGTCTTTCTAGAGCGTTATGATATTACAGGATATAGAAATTAGGTGACCAGCGGGGTTGTTTATCTCAAATGTTGATCCAGGGATTACTCTGGTTGCCATTATGGAGTCAGGAAGGAATTTTTTCCTCCATAGGAGCTAATTGGCTCACTGGAGTTTTTTTGCCTTCCTCTGGATCAACAAGGGAGAGGTTAAAACAGGTTGAACAAGATGGACATTGTCTTTATTCAGCCTAACATGCTATGTTACTATGTATTCCTAGGATTTCTGCCAATTGAGGGATTTCCACACTGCAGCGTATTTTTTTGTCGATAGAGAGCAGCTGCCTGTGTGAATGGCAGAAAATACATGGCTTAAGATCAGGACTCGATCGCAGCAATTCCTCATTCATTCGATTTTATGGCACATACGGACGACCATAAAAACACATACAATCGTGTGAAAGAGGCCTAAAGGTAAGGCCTCGACCCTACCCCATATAGACTGGGTAGAAATTGCAGAAACTAAATAGGTAAAGGTTCTTGCACCATATCTCAGTGCTTAACCCTAAAAAGCCTACCATAACCTCAGCCAAAATGACATTTAAAACTATGTAAAGCTAAAGGCTGAAATACTGGCTCATCTGGGGTCCAAGGCTACTATACAGGCCTAAAGGGTACATGACTAGAGATTACTGGTGTGGCCAACCTGCCAGGTCCCAGATGTTTGATCTTTTCCACCTGGTCAAGAAAATGGTTGGAACCAGAGGTCTGCACACCAACCTAGATTACGGAAAGGATAGTGACTGATAGCTACGTTCGTGCCCTCCCTGTGGAGTTACAATGCGTGGTCAGACATGGAGACCCCAGAGATGCTAACAAGCTGGTCGAGCTTGTGGACTAATATGCTGCAACAGAGGACTATCTCCGTGACCTCCTAGCTGCCCAGACCTCCCCACGGACCGTCCGGCCTACTGCTGATAAGAGACTTTTATTTGCTGGAGGAGGGTTGAGGCCTGTGGAGAAAGATCCAAGGGCCTTTAAAGTGACACCATGTGGGTTAAGGACGGATGAGCCCAAAGACCCAGTCAGCCCTAAAATGGACTCTCGGACAAAGAGACCAGGGATGTTGTAGTGTTGGAGGTGCCAGGAATCTGGACATGTCATAGCCCATTGCGCCATAACTACCAAGCCTATGGAGTGTGTCTGGACTAGGCGCAGTTCCTTGTTTGCAAAGCCGGCATTCATTGCTTCGCTAGGACTACAGACTGAGCAAGAGTGTGAGCTGAGCGTAAACTATTTCTTTGTGAAGACTCTTCTGAACTCTGGTAGTCGGGTCACATTAGTTCATGCTATCCTAGTAGCTGGAGGCTATCTGCCAGGAAAACACATGGGGATATCTGCTAGGAAAAAACATAATTTGTATACATGGGGATACAAGAGCATACCCCGTAGCTCTGGCTACCATAGAGACAATGGTGGGAACTGTATCCCACGAAGGAGGTGTGGTAAAAAATTTAATGCACAGTGTGATATTGGGGTGTGATTTCCCTCTATCTTGGGACTTGTGGAGAAAAGCAATGCCTAAATCTAAAGAGCTTGATGTAATCCCTAGTAATATCGTGCCTCCTCCTGACAGCAGCGAAATTGTGGACATTGAGGAGAAAGGTGTTAATTTTCCATTGCAGCTCTTGGCTGGAGAAGATGATGAGGATCCTCCTCCAGCTCAGGCCATATCTGAACTAGACATTTCACAGGAAAACTTTGGGACTGCACAATTGAGGGATCCCACTCTCGCAAATGTGCAAGAGAGTATTATGGTCATGAATGGTGTGCCACAAGAACCAAGTACCGACCAGCGGTTTCCACACTTTTCCATGAACAACGACCTTATATATAGAGTAACTAAAATTAATGAGCAAGTGGTTGAACAACTGGTCATACTTAGGTCATAAACCGTATTTCTCCAAAAATAAGACCCTGTTTTATATTTATTTTTGCCTCAAAAATGTCTTTGTATTCATTTATGGCCATCACCCAAGGGGGCTGCTGGACATAGCCAAACAGACATGGGAAACAGATATAACTCCCTACAAGAGCATTATTGAGCATGTGGCACAGATACAAGACCGCATTGCTACTATAATGCCTTTTTTCAGGGAACACCTGCAGAAGGCACAAGAGGCCCAGAGCATAGTGTATAATCTGTCTGCCAAGGTTAGAGATTTTTACCTTGGGGACTGCATGTTGGTCTTGGTACCTATGGTGGAAATTAAATGTTTCGTCAAGTGGCAAGGTCCCT
This sequence comes from Eleutherodactylus coqui, assembly GCF_035609145.1. Taxonomy (NCBI): domain Eukaryota; kingdom Metazoa; phylum Chordata; class Amphibia; order Anura; family Eleutherodactylidae; genus Eleutherodactylus; species Eleutherodactylus coqui. The sequence continues at coordinate 189,997,146 of NC_089837.1, read as the reverse complement.
ATGAAATAGTAGAGAAGGTTGTAGACGTAAATTATAAAGTACACCAACCAGGGAAAAGAAAGCCTTACCAGATTTACCATGTTAATTTAATTAAGCCCTGGAAGGATAGAGAATAGGGTGCTTCAGGTGTTAGGGAGGAAAAGGTCCAGCAAACTATTCCCACAGTTAGAATAGGGGAATCCCTCTCAGTGTTCCAACAACAAGAGGCCAAAGAATTTCTGTGGAGAAATAGAAGGTAGTTCTCTGGCCAGCCGGGTCGCACCCATGTAATAAAGCATTACATAATAACTGAGCCTGGAATGAAGGAAAACCTAAAACTATACAAGATACTGGAAGCGCGTAGAGAAATAAACTCTGCTGAAGTCAAGCACATGCTTGAGCTAGAAGTGATTGAAGAGTCAAAAAGTGGGTGGTCAAGCCCCATTGTTTTGATTCCCAAACCAAATAGCACTTGGAGGTTCTGTAATTACTTTATAAAAGCTAAATAAAGCTAAATAAAGTTTGATGCTTGCCCCATGCAATGATCCTGTGATTAAGAGATTAGGTAATGTCAAATACATTGTCACTCTTGATCTTACAAAAGGGTACTGGCAAACATCTTTGATGGATAGAGCCAAAGAGAAATCCGCATTTGCCACCCCAGATGGTTTGTTCCAATACAAAAACATGCCATTTGGATTGTTCGGAGCACTGACTACTTTTTAGAGGTTGGTGGATCAGATTTTGAAGCCACTTCGTGATTACTCCGCTGCATACCTGGACGATGTGGTGATTCCCAGTTCAGATTGGGAAAGTCACTTTTGCGAAGTACAGGCAGTCTTGCATGCAATAACAGATGCGCACTTGACTATAAATCTGGAAAAGTGCGCTTTAGGCTTGGAGAAAGCCAAAAACCTTGGCTACATCATTGACAGAGGTGTAATCAAACCATGGGTCAGTAAGGTGGATGCCATACAGAGTTGGCCTAGACCTTTGATTAAAAAACAAGTAAGAGCTTTCCTGGGCATTATGGGGTATTTTCAAAAGTTTGTGCCAAATTTTGCCTCCATAGCTACACCATTGACTGACTTGACTAAGGCCACTCTCACACATGCGTTCAGAAAACACCGCTCGAAATCGCTGCATTTTTACTGCGATTTTGAGCTTCACTTTTGAACGCATGTCACAGCATTTGACACTGCGTTTTAACGCACACCATCATTGTGATGGGTGATGGGGTGTGTTAAAAAAATGCAAAAACGCACATGAATAGAATAGACAGCGCTCAAGAATTGCGGCGTTAGAAACGCTACGTTCGAGTGCAGGTCTGTGAGCCCCCATTTCAATGGAAGTGTTGTACCACAGTTAGCGTGGTGCTCAGGACACCGTGCTAATCGTGGTAAAAAGCGATGTGTATGTGAAGGTGGCCTAAAGGTCCAAAGTCAGTGATGGTGATGTGAACTCCAGAGGCAGAGAGGGCCTTTCAGAACCTGAAGTCTGCTTTGTGCCAACAGGCAGTACTAATCACCCCTGATTTCACCAAAGAGTTTATAGTGCCGAGAGATGTTTCTGACACAGGTTTGTGTTCAGTGTTATCCCAATCGATAAATGGTGAAGAACATCCAATAATATTTTTAGTCGGAAACTGTCCCCTGCCAAGAAAAATCATGCCATCGTGGCAGGGGAGTGTTTCACTGTTGAGTGGGCACTGGAGGCATTAAAGGGGTTGTCCCGCGGCAGCAAGTGGGGTTATGCACTTCTGTATGGCCATATTAATGCACTTTGTAATATACATCGTGCATTAAATATTGGCCATACAGAAGTTATACTTACCCCCTCCGGTGCTGGTGTCCCCGTCTCCATGGCGACGATGAAGCCTCTTCTCTGGTCGCACGAACAGTCGCGCTTGCGCAGAGTGAAATCCTCCGCTGGATGTGTCCGGGCTCACGAGCTGCGTCCTGGCTCCTCCCTCTTCTCCGTGTCATCGTAGCTCCGCCTCCGTCACGTGGTGCCGATCAGCCAATGAGGTGGCTGTAATCGGCAGTGGAACGCAAGACTGGAGAAGAACATCCACGATGCACCATGGGAGAAGACCCGCGGTGCACCATGGGAGAAGACCAGCGGCGCCATCTTTGAAAGAAGAATCTTCAAAGCTGAAGAACGGGGATCCAGGTAAGCAAAATTTTTTTTTTTTTTAAATAACAAATGGATTCGTTTTTACTGTGCACAATGTGGGGGTCTGTTTAAAAAAAAAATTTAGGTTTCAGCGCGGGACAACCCCTTTAAAATACTATCTCCTGGGTAGAAAATTTAGGTTGATTTCTAACCATGCTCACTTAATCTGGATGAAGCAAAACAAAGAGAAAAATGCAAGGATGACAAGATGGTTCTTGTCACTACAGAACTTTAATTTTGCCCTCGAGTAGACCTGGCTTGTCTCAGGATAATGCTGCAAAGAAACTCCATCATACCTTACGCAAGGATAATCGTCTGAAAATCAAATTCCCGGACCTTCTGTGTTACAGGCAACCTCCAAATTTGAGGAACTTTATAATCAGGAGTGCATTGCCCTCTGACACACAAAAAGGAATTTATCCCTGTAATATAAGGAGATGCAAGACCTGCTCACATGTATTGACCACAGACAAGATACAAATCCCCAACACACAGCAGTGGAGAATATGAGTGCATCAGTGGAGAATATGAGAAATCTGTAGCAGAGATAACACACTGGCCTGGTGACCCCCTAACACCAATTTAGAGACCATAAAACTAATTAAGTATTTGCTCCTCTGGTCACCCTATTCTGGAATTGTTTTCAGTGCAAATTAATCACACCATGTCTGTGCTTTTTCATGTGTGTGTGTGTGTGTGTGTATATATATATATATATATATATACCTCTTCGGCTTTGTTTCATTAAGTATGAAGAAGAAGCCTAAGTAGGTTTGAAAGTTTGCTATAACATTATTATTTTTATTAGCCATTAAAAGTTATCATGTCTTCATACCAAGATTACTCGGTTTCTCTTACTAATAACAATCACAATTAATGTTAATGGGATACTTAATTAAATAATGTCACATGCCATGCAGTGACTCAGTACTTCCTGCTCTCATTCTTGCTTACCACTAGAGGAAACTAAATCTTAAAACTGCTTTTGCATGTTCTCTCTTGTATGGCATTTCTCTCTTTAGCTGCAGTTTATCATCTTAACAGCAGTTGTGAAAAATCAACTCCAAAGGTACCAGCATACTCTCCACATAGTACTTAAAGGGATTTTCCAGGACATAAAAAAGAAAGTCAAAAGGGCTTAAAATTAACTAAAATTGAATACTCACTTTTCCCAGCTGCTCTCTGTACAGCGTTGCAGCCCCGGGGTCCGCCGCACAGAACCCAGAAGAAGCAGCAAGCGGTCTTTGTTGTGCACGTGATTGCTTAGCTACTCACAGGCTTCAGCGGTGATTCTTCTATAGCTGTTGAATCCTGTGAGTGGCTGAGTGGTCACATGTACAATGAATGGCACTTGACCGCCCTCCGCTTCTTCCACTACTTTTGTAGTTTATCTCATCACATGTCTATCCTGTCAAGTGCCGTATGTTAGATGAACTGTCTGCAGTTTAAAAACTAAGATGAGAAGATATATATCTGATATTGACCATGCTGGAAGGAAAAATGTATTTTCCTGCTGTTTCATCCCATTTCTTTTTGGTTCATAAAGTAGATATTTCCTCTCTACAAGTCTGTGGTACTGAAAGAGTTAACCGCCCATTACAGGGTGGAGATCATCACTGCAAGCTTCTTGACAGAGAGGCATTTGTGATGCATATTTTGCAAACCTATGAACCACATGGTATAAACCGCTGATTGGACATTTTATTGCATTATTAGTTATATATTTTTACCTTGTTTCCTTGTAATTGTATTCTGCCTCTGGGATCATGTGTTTTTGTTCTGAGCACCCCATTGGCTATTCATTGTGATATATGTGTAACTAACATGTGCCTTAATGTCTACACTATATGGACAAAAGCATTTGAACACTGCGTGTTTTTCAGAAAAAGTGCTTTATTATTCTATTTAGTGACATGTTGGCCCTCCTATCAAGGCATACTTTCCACAAGTTCTCTGTAAGGCCGGCTTCACACGGCCGTGACGGGCTCCGCTGCGGAATTCCGTGGCGGAGCCCGTCACGGTGCCCCCAGAGACCCCAATACTTACCTCCGGATCCGGTGTCCTACGTCCCGCATGACGCTTCGGTGCGCATGCGCAATAGAGCGAGTGACACGCCGGCCGCGTCATATGACACGCCCACAGCGTCACATGTGCTACAGCGGAAGATAGCGTGACGGACGGCTTCCATTGACTGCAATGGAAGCCGTCCGCACGTACACCCGCGGCAAATAAAGCATGCCGCAGGTGAGGACGGGTGATTTTATGGTGCAGAATTCCGGGGTAGAATTCCACACCGTAAGCATTGTGCTATTAGGTTCAATAGAACCTAATAGCAGCGGGCAACGTAGCGAATTTCTGCCGCGTATTACGCGGCGGAAATCCGTCTGTGGGAAGGAGGCCTAAGTCTGGGCAGGAATAGCTCGCCATTCCTCGCACCATTCCTTGAAGACAAGATGGGCGGGGGTGGCGGTGTCGTACCCGTCGCTCCAGTTCGTTCCACAAGTGCTCGATCGGATGAATTAATAGTTTTTACAAAATGAGCAGCTTTTTATATTACCCATGCCCTTCCCAGCATACCGTTCAGCAAACTCAGTATTTGCTGATTTTCTGCAGTGTCCAAATACTTTTGTCCATATAGTGTATGATTAAGGGCAACATGCTTGCCTGAAACATGTAAGACAGCACATGTCCTTTTGTTCCTCCATGTCTGTCTGGATCATCTAATAAAGACTGAAAGCTTTTAACCCAATGCTGGACTTTCTCCATTTTCCTTTGCATCAGTTGTGGTTTCCACACAGTCCGTGCATGGGAGCAACGGCAGAGGAGCTGGTTTCTGGTTTGCATCTCTACTGTGTAAACATAGCTCAGGTACTGTTCGGGGGACCGGCTTCGGTACATCCTGGTCAGATGTGATAGCTCCTTTAAAGGGGTTGTCCCGCGCCGAAACTGGTTTTTTTTTTTTCATACCCCACCCCCACCCCCCCGTTCGGCGTGAGACAACCCCGATGCAGGGACTTTAAAAAAAACCGCACAGCGCTTACATGAATCCCCGCGCTCCGGTGACTTCTTACTTACCGGTTGAAGATGGCCGCCGGGATCTTCTCCCTCGGTGGACTGCAGGGCTTCTGTGCGGTCCATTGCCGATTCCAGCCTCCTGATTGGCTGGAATCGGCACGTGACGGGGCGGAGCTACACGGAGCCAGCATCCTGCACGAGCGGCCCCATTGAGAAAAGAAGAAGACCCGGACTGCGCAAGCGCGGCTAATTTGGCCATTAGACGCCGAAAATTAGTCGGCTCCATGGAAACGAGGACGCTAGCAACGGAGCAGGTAAGTGAAAAACTTCTTATAACTTCTGTATGGCTCATAATTAATGCACAATGTACATTACAAAGTGCATTAATATGGCCATACAGAAGTGTATAGACCCACTTGCTGCCGCGGGACAACCCCTTTAACAATCAGCATGAATAAAGACCAGGATCTGAATATTTGGATTTTCAAAGCCTTCCCCCACAATACACACTGACTAAAACCCCATAATACACAAAGAAAATGACTGATACGTTACAAGTGTGTTACTTGCATGTATGTTGTGCAAAAGCTGCTGACGTGCAAATGTCTGGACCTGTTCCTTTAATGGTTACTGTAAATTTTAAATCTCATAGGGTATAGTTTACTATCAAACATACCCCTTTGAGTCTTTTTAAAAGCATCAAGCCTCACGCAGAAAAACTAAGAGACAGTTTCAGAGACGTGACATTGTTGTCCATAGCAACCAATAAGAATTATTATAATTTCACTTCTTAACTTCACTGGAAAGATGACATAAAATATGATTGTATGGCTATGACCAACAAAATTACCTTTGATACAAGAGGGTTTCTATTTTCTCAGTTCATAATGATGCATTTAGAAGCATATCACCGTTATGAAGAAAAAGGATATTTATGCTGTTTGAAATGCTCCTATCTTTTAATAAAAGGAACAGCTCACCCAGCAGTCTTTTTAGCCGTTTCCCTATTACTCCACCCTTCCACATTATAGCACCAAGTGACTATGGCCTTTGTTAAAGGAAATCCTTTCAAAGCACCCTACTATCCAGCAGTTTGTACAAGAAAGAAAGGCACATCACTATTTCAACGTATCTATAGGCCGCTGGATGCTAGGTTTGAAAAATCGCATGGCTAAGCAAACCTTTAGTCGATATTCCTGAATGTTCTTTTGCCACATGAACAGTGCATTTTGCTTGGCCTTTGTTTTATCCAGGAGTGTTATTATTTCACTGTTTCTTGTTATAATAAAATGTTATGTCTAATTTACTAAGTGTTATTTTTATAGGTTTAATTTTCTAAATTGTATAGATTAACTAAAATTAATTTGTTCCATAATATATAAATAATACATAAAATATATAACACATTTTCTTTGCCTCTTTTATAAAAGTTATTATACATTATATATAAGATATTGCACATTAAACATGAACGTTAACTAAGTTAGCAAATACCTATTTTTTAGTTTTACATGACAAGATGTTTCGTTATACTATTGGTACATAACCATAGCAATCAATTAATATTTATAAAAATATCCCTATATGTCGCAGAAAAAAATGCAGCAAAAATAATTTTGGTAGCTGAAGGAAAAAAAATAGGGCAATAAAACTACCACATGGCTAAAATTCGTAAAAAGTGTCTGGTCCTTAAGAGGTTAACCATGTTTTGTTGTTTGCATTCCAAAGAATTACCGTATATACTCGAGTATTAGCCGACCCGAGTATAAGCCAAGTTAATAAGTTTTACGACAAAAAAACTGGTAAATCTTATTGATTCGAGTATAAGCCTAGCTATACTCGAGTATATACAAGGTAAAGAAAAAATGCAATACTCACCTCCCAGCCGGCGTCTGTGTCCCCGACGCAATGGTCTCCCCGGCGGTGGGGCAAGCTGCTTGAGAATTCTCCCCGCTGTCTTCTCCCTGCTCGGCTTTGAATTCCGCCATTAGCGCTGTGTAAGTGAGCGTTGTGATTGGATCGAGCGCCAGCCAATCACAGCCGATGCTCGATAAACCAATCACAGCCATTCAGTGATGTCATCCACTGAAAGGCTGTGAATGATCGAGCACCGGTTGTGATTGGCTGGCCCTCATCCAATCACAGCGCTTACCTACACAGCGCAGACGGTGGGGAAATTCAAAGCTGAGCAGGAAGATGACAGTGGGGAGAATTCTCAAGCAGCTTGCCGCACCGCCGTGGACACAGACACCGGCTGGGAGGTGAGTATTGCAGGATTTTTGTTGTTGTTTTCTAGCTCACTCGAGTATAAAGCCGAGGGGAGCTTCTTCAGCATTAAAAAATGTGCTGAAAAACTAGGCTTATACTTGAGTATATATGGTATGTCATATTATGACGTGTGAGAAAACCCTTACAAAGTGTACTTTGCTTTTAATATACTTTCCCTTTTCCTGCTTTGCGCAGGTTCCTGGCCACTGGGATTTCTTATGCTTTGCTGCATTTTGATTTTTTTTTCGGCCGCTCTATTATTTCTGGGATTGTCAGGGAGACCTGTGATATCCTTTGGCAGCATCTGGTGTCTTTAGTGGTAGCTCTGCCCTCTCGTCAGGATTGGTTGGACATCACCAAGGAACTTCTGGATGCAGAACTGCGCATTGTGGCATTGGACAGCAAACACATCCATGTTAAAAAGCAGATGTGCTCAGAGTCCCAGTATTATAATTATAAGCAGTACTTCTCAGTACTGCTGCTGGCGGTTGCTGATAGTAAATGTCAATTTCTGCTTATGGAAGCATTGCGGATGCTCACATTTTCAGGGTTTCCACAATGGGTCAGCAACTTTGTGCCTAACAGCTGCCCCTGCCAGAACCATGGGTTCTACCTGGCTTGTTAGGTCTACCTGCCCCATTTGTCATTGTGGTGGATGCGGTATTTGGCCTGATAACTCATATCCTGGTGTTTAATTGCATTCTCACCTTGCCAGGCATTTCATTAAGTGTGCCTTTTGAGATTCTTACCAACAAGTGGGGAGTTTTTCACAGCGCCCTTCAGCTGAAACCTGACATGCATGCAGTAATTAGAGCCTGTGTGGTTCTGCATAACTATTGCCGGGACAATGATGCTGGTTGGAATGCAGAAGAGTCTGAAACTGTAACTCTGCATGTGGAAGTTGTGGATGACCCTATGCTGCATGCCAGACCAGCAGCATCTGCTGTCTGAGTCAGAGACATCTTCACGGACTTCTTCGAGTTCTCAGGGAGCAGTTCCTTGGCAGATGGATATGTGCGAGGAAGCAGATGAACTACATTCTCTAAACAGCTTTATTTTCTTTTTTTAAAAGCTGGCTTTGCTTCCATTTCTGGTTTTAGTTAGATACTTATTGGCATATAGTTAGGGACTCGCAAGACGAGGACCCTTGATGTTGGTTGCGAGCTTAACATAATTTGGCAAACTAGTACTTCGTTTTTTTTAGCCTATGTGTAAAGGTTGCGGAATTAATCACCAATACCTCATAATTGTTCTCAAGCAGCCCACAAAAGACAATGTGAAACCAGACTGTGTTTTTTTCAAGTATTTTTAGAAATGTGTAGGCCAAATGTCGTGGCTTGTTGTTCGCGACAACGTCATTGCATGGTGGCCACAATACAAGAACAGACCTGTCACCCTGCTACTATGCAGGACACAAGTTAAGTCACATTGTGCAAGGGTTGCTATCTACTTGGATGCTGCCTACTGGTATGCTATCTGTGAGTCATACCTGTGAGAGAGGGTTTGGGATGTGGTTCCTTCTGCGCTACCTACCAGCAGGTGTGGAGGGCTTTATATTGCTACCCCTCCCTTTCTACCTTGCTTTTTATTTCAGTTCTTTTGGAGGTATAGGTAGAGCACCTCTAACCTGGGTGAAAACTTTCCACATTCAGCTAAGTACTGGTTATTTTTCCTTTTTTCAGTTTCTTCTGGTGTCAGTACGTCTCCAGGTGTCCTGTCATTGTTGTCAGGCTCTAGGTAAAGACCATGGGGTCGTCCTTACCAGGATGCCTACCCCGCGTTTAGGCAGGGGTTACATATTTCCCTGATTTGCTAAGGGACAGGTTTTTCTATCTATTGTACCTGGAGGGGTGTAATCTGTTTGAGCATGGTATAGTGGGTGCTTTTTTCATTTTTGTGTGAACGCCGCCCTACGTCCATGCTGGGCATGGTGCTCTTGTGCTGCACGAACGTGACACCAGCTGTGGCTCTGCCGCTACCAAATCAAGGGCCCAGTATTGTAATGTTGGTGCCCTAATTTTTGCTGGTGCACTATTGTTTTCAGACATTTTGGGAAACTACATTCCAGCACAATGTATTAAAACAATGCAATAGTCTCCATAAACCAGGTGTTTGTGTGTCTATCTTGTCACAATACATCCATTGACACATAACAGCACCACTGTATTTTTTAACTGGCAGAAAAGTTGTGTTTTTAAACAAGGCCTTCTATGAACGCATGCATCTGCTTACCATGTCAGATGAATAAAGTGCTATAAAACAGTTTCAGTAACAGAAATATGTTTATACCTCACAAAAGTAAAAAGAACGTAATGTAAAAAGCTTTTGCATAACAAACATAGCTAACTGAAATGAAATTATAAAAGATTTATGGAATGGGAGTCAAAGACAGACTAGGGATATAAAACACATTGCACATGTGCTTGCTGGTAGTCAGAACTTGACGCAGACTGCATGGACAACCTCCTCTTATCCATACTCGGCAAATAATGTTGTAACACCCCAAATTAGATAACACAGGGACACCAATGTTGGTATAGAAGGATTGGCCACAGCTTTATTTAATAGAAAAACACACTGACCCTGAAAGAGCAGAAATATTTCACTTCCAACAAAACACCTGATATGCTAACCCACTGGTTGTCCGGACAGCGTGCATGTAGGTTCTCATCGCCTTCATCATTCCAAACCTGCCAGCTGTGACAATCTGCAAGATAAAGAAAAAACAGCACTACTTGTCCAAAATAAATTAAACGCCACTGAATAAATTATCATCCCTTTATCAATTGGAGGGGTAGGTGTTCATCATGTTGTCCAAGGGTTGAAAGAAAACCACTCCCCCACCATCTCTTTTTTTATCAAACCAACCCCAACTATTTCACCCATGATTTCCAATCACGCGAGGTGCCTCTTTAACTTATTACCGGGAACATAATTTAACACTTCAACCAACCTGCAATCTAAAGGCCCATTTAGACACAACGATTATCACTCAAAATTCATTCAAAAGCCGTCTTTTGAGTGATAATCATTGTGTCTAAACGGGCGGCCATTGTGCACTGTTTGTGCACTATTTGTTCATCATTGACTTTTAGCAAGCTAAAAGTCAGCGATGAGCCTTATCAGTGCCGTGCCAGCTGATAGCATTCTTTCTGCTGGTATCCAACACCGAGCTCTCAGAGATAGCTCCTGCTGTTCTCGGCCGCTATCATCTCAGCTGGATACCAGCTGACAGCTCCGAGAACAAAGCATACACAAAGCAGCTACTATTTTTGGAACTGTCAGCAGTATCCTGCTCCGCCTGCATTTAACTCTTTAGTAGCTAATTAGCTACTTAAATATTAATGCAAAGATGATAGCTCAAAAGTGTCATGTGAGCAATTTTTGAGTGATTATCTTTCAGTGTAAATGGGCCTTAAGTCTCCTTCCCTATATGGCTTGGAGACCACAGACTGTATGAAAAGAGAGCGTCCCCTTATCCATAACCCACTCATAATGTTGTAACAACCCAAATTAGATAACACACAGGCACCAATGTTGGTATAGAACAGTGATGGCAAACCTTTTGGAAACCAAGAGTCTAAATTGCAACCCAAACCCACTTATTAATCTCAAGGTGCCAACATGTCACAGGGCGGGGCTTATCACAACGTATGGTTTTATCTCCATCTTTATAAAAATGACAGGACTGTTTCAAAATAGACAGGGAGGAACGCCATGTGTTTTTTTTCCAAGCTGGAGTACTGGAGTATCATTGGTGCAGATTTTAACTGGAAATCAGCTGCGTACTCACAGGTGATTTCATACTATGCAGCGCTTTTCCTGACCTCCTCCGAAGGCTTCTCGCAGTCAGCGCTCCTTGGCTTCTGGTTTTCAGCGGCCTGTAGTGGCCACACCTGACCAGCGGTGCATCACCTTACCAGGCCACTGAGAACCGGAAGCCGGAGAGTGCTGACAGAAAAAAGCCTTCAGAGGAGTTGAAGGGGAGTGCCGCATAGTAGGAAATCAGCTGTGAATACGCAGCCGATTTCCAGTCAAAATCCGCACCAATGGTGCAAATTTTGACTGTTTTTTGGATGCAGGAATGCTGCATAATTTGCCTCGGAAATCTCTGCTGCAGATGTTCCACAGCATTTCCACAATGTGTAAACATACCCTAACTCGGCTTGAGGTATGCTTTCATGTGCAGAGTGGCCCCAGTAGTAATAGTTTCTCCCACAGTAGCCTTAGTAGTAATAAAGTCCCCGACAGTAGCTCCAGTATTAATAGGAACCCCTTGATTAGTCCCAGTAGAAAAAGGGACCCCTATATTGGCACTAGTAGTAATAGAAACCCCCACAGTGCCTCCAGTAGTAATAATGTCACCTATACTGACCCCAGTAGTAATAGTGACCCCCACAGTGGCCTCAGTAGTAATTGTGACCCCCACAGGGATTTCAGTAGTAATAGTAATCCCCACAGTGGCCTCAGTAGTAAGTTGCCCCTCTACCAGCCCCAATAGTAATAGTGACCCCTATATTACCCTCAGTAGTAATAGTAACCCCTATATCAGCTCTAGTAGTTATAGTGACCCCTATATTGTCCCCAGTAGTGATAGAGACACCTATTTTAGCCCCAGTAGTAATAGTGACCCCCCCACAGTAGCCTCAGTAGTAATAGTGACCCCCTACAGTAGTCCCAGTAGTAATAGTGACCCCCACAGTACCCCCAGTAGTAATAGTGTCCCCCACAGAATCATATACATACCTCCTCCTTGTTATCAGAGCACCACTGCTTCTCTTCTCGCCGCTGCTGCGGGATGCACACACTGACGTCTATGTGTGCGCCTGAACTCTTCCTCCCCTGACCTTTCCTCCTGCGGAACTAAGGAGGAGAGGCCAGGGGAGGAAGATTTCAGGTGCACACACTGACATCAGCGCTGCTAAGCGATCACCAGCTGGGGAGCTGTAGCACCCTCGCTGGTAATCACTATCATTGTGAGCAGCCGTTAGCGCATGTGCCAGCTGAGAGGGTTCTGTATGTCCCCCTCTGGCATGCATGCCATAGGTTAGCCACCACTGGTATAGGAGTGGCCACAGCTTCATTTACTAGAAAAACACACCGACCCTGAAGGAGCAAAAATATTTCACTTCCAACAAAAAACCTGATATGGATGTAGGTTCTCATCGCCTTCAGGGTCCAAACCTGCCAACAAGGAGAGTGCCACCTAAATGGCATGACGACCACCTCCATAAACAGACCTACCCTATGACACGACAACCGTGACAATAAACAGATCTACTGCCTTTTCTACATCATCCTCGAGATCGGGAAGGCAAATATCCAATCCAATGGGATTGAGATGGACCCCGTCCCGAAGTAACAGATCGCCATTGTCCCCTTCCAAGATCTTGTGCCTAAGTGAAAAAACCTCCTAAAGTCCTTACAAAATGAACCACCCTTTAATTTAGCACACACCGTGTTCTATCAACGGACGCTAAGTGCCCTGCTCCTCTCCATGACTTCCTAGCAACAATTTTGCACCAAATAATGAGGCACTACGGAAACATGTCTTTAATGTGAATTAAATCCGCCTTAATCAGGGTTAGTAAATGTGCCAATTTTACCTGCCCCAAATCACTCCCGGCCAAATGAAGCATTACTACAAACGAGGGTATGAACTAGCCACTTGCTTTCATGATCTCTGACATTAATTGTGCCCACTGCAATCCCTGAAAACCCAGCCAATGGATTTCTACCAGAGGTATCCTCAAATTAGGGCAAATGGGACATGCTAATGCTCTGCAAAAAGCCCAGTATATAAGAGTGCCAGATTATTCATAATTGTACAGGTCCTAGACCTGAGGAAATAAACAAACACAAACAAAAAGCGGTTAGGTCAGGATCAAATCTGGACAAACATATGACCGGAACAAAATTCTGCTGCTGCCAATCACAACTTAGATAAGGAGGCCCAAAAAACTGAAATAAACTGGAAATATGGCAAAGGGTAAGCCATTTCGATGAACCAAAAACTGCGGGGAAAAAGCTCTAACAGCCAAAAATTGACGAACCACTCTAACAGGACTCTCCGCCTTTTTCAGCGATAGATAACCACGAACCCCTAGCCAACTAATCAACTTTTGATTTACGAATTTGATACTGCCAAACCACCCAATTAATTCACCAACTGATAAAGCTAAAAAAAATGCTATTACAAAAGCTGATCTGAACAATGAAGTCTCATAAGTGTTCAAAATGACATGAAGTAAAGAGACCAACGAACGCTTTAGCAAAGAAAATGTTACAGGGCACTATAGATACACCTCTCGTCTCCAACCTTTTAACAATTGCTGCATGGAAAATGACTTAGTGAGATTGAGAAACCACCAAGCTGGAGCATAAATGTTACTATAGAAACCGATGCCTCTAAGCCATGTAAATTCGCCAAATAATCCTTAGTGACCTCAAAATGCTGAGAATCAACACTAGAAAATCTAGCCCCCTCCACCTGCTACCATGCCATTCATGCCGAATAATGGCTTTCCCAAGTACTAGGTATGACCAAATTTTTTACTAAATTGGATAAGCTGCCCACAACCAGGTCCCATAATTGATCTGGGCAATACTCACCACATTTCCTCACCAGTGGGTGCAACTCCCAGAACATGGACATCTGCAAACAAGACAAAGCATGGGCTACCACATTCTTCACTCCAGAGACATATTTTTTTTTTTACTTGTTTTATTGAAAAGTAAGCAGCATGTCAAAACATTAGCAATACAGAGTCATACATGGATATTGGAAAAACGACAAATCACATGTCGTTACAGTGTCTAGCAAATACAGTACAGTTCAGAAAGAAGGAGGGGAGAAGAAAAAGATAAATTAAAAAATAAAAATAGAAAACAAAATAAAAATTATATAAACATATATAAGTATGTATATAAATGGGACAAAGCATAGTAAAATACAAGGTTGTCGGGATACTCCCATACGGAATGCTTTGGTCAGACAGCCAATAATGCAATTCAGATCCCTTAACTCATCTCCATCATCCACTGATTACTGAAATCTACTCTGCAGCACTGATATAGCTGAGGAGAGCGGTCGTGGAGGGAACAGGGTGAGCGATGAATTGCACCATTGACCCCACACTTTATGGAATTTTTTGTCCAGGCACTTGTATGCCTTATAGACCAGGTTATTGAAGGGTATGGTTGAGTTAGTGAGCTTTCTCCACATCGTCAGGGAAGGGCCCCTCGGGTCCATCCACCGCAGCACGATAACTTTCCTGGCTAGAAACAGCATACCGAAAAGACAGATTTCTGGGGCAACGGGAACCGGGACATTAAGAATTTCAGACAGCAGGTTTGTTACCTCACCCCAGTACAACTGGATCAACGGACAATCCCAAATCATGTGCCAGAAATCAGCAAAGGTGCATGAGCATCTGATACAATGTGTAGATAGATTCATGCCCATCTTATGCAGTCTCGCTGGGGGTGAGGTAACACTGGTGCACTATATTAACCCTTTCCAATCCAATTTTTATCCTGGTTTTCCTAGGGGGGGGCTTACTCTTTTTCTGTCGTTATACAACGGCGCTATATGCTGATTAAGCTAGTACTGCATGAGGTGACACATTGGATAGGCTCCGACAGTAGAGAGGCTGGCAATATACAGTAAGAGAACCCTGACTGATGTCTTCCAACATCGGAGCTGTACAGCGTTAAATCATAATGTCTTCAGACGTCAGACAGTGGATTGGAAAGGGTTAAACTAAATCATTCTGTTGTTTAGTGAGGGCGAGAAAAATAAAGATGATTCTAATACATCTTAAAATGTGTCTTCCTTCAGTGCTGGGATCAGGGACTTCCACTTGGATAGGGCCGAAGGGATCTCTCGAGTGCCTTTTGAGGTTGTTAAATAGGAGTATTATGTTCAGATGTACCCCTTGATCATAGCTTATAGTATCTCTGGACATCGCACCGCAAAGACATATCCATATAATTGCATTTGAAATTAAATTAGCAGAGGCTTGCTTAGGTAAAACAAACATAGTAACCATTAACAAAACGTGAACTTGCATGTGGTGGCAGGGAAGACTGTGGACCTAAGATATGATGACCAATCTGGGCACTGTTAAACAGATCAGGTCTGTTCTTCAAACTTAAGGACCCCATCAGCACAGGTACTTAAATTTCGACTGCCCAGCGGATAGCTCTCATATATAATCGAGACAACAGAAATATTGCATACAATGCATGGCTAATAGAGATGAGCGAGCTCCAAAATGCTCGGGTGCTCGTTGCTCGAGTTGAACTTTTCGTAATGCTCGAGAGCTCGTTTCGAGTAACGAACCCTATTGAAGTCAATGGGGGACTCAAGCATTTTTGTAAGGGACCGATGCCCCGCATAGGTGATGACTTGTGAAACACCAGAAAACACCAGAAAGTCATGGAAACACTACAGAAACAGATAGGGAAGGGCAGGGGCAGCATGCATGGCTGCATCTGAGGCTCCCAGCTCCCACTATTAAGCCAAACTGGGGGCAAGAACCTAGCGGTCACCCCCCTAACAATTTACTTGGGACAAACCCTGATTAGCAAGACACACGCGCTGGCACATCTTAGCTAAGCACCACACTACATGCAACCAAGGAAATCACTGCCTGCGGGTGACACCGCTGCTTCTTCTCCTGGGTTACATGCTGGCATTGCTGTCCAAACACCCCCCCCCCCCCCCGCGCGCATGACCGTGCGTCCACAGCGCACCCAAAATTTTCCTTGCGCAGCATTCAGCTGGCCTCATGTCACACGCTCACTTGATAGCCACACCACCCTCATGTCTATTTATAAGTGCGTACTGGATGAGGAGGAACCGGAGGCACACACTGCAGAGGGTTGGCAGGGCTAGGCAGCGACCCTCTTTGAAAGTGTGGGCGATAGCCCACAATGCTGTTGAGAATTGATGATAAATTGACGTACGATCATCATTTCAATCCCATGCCACCTCCGTCACAAAAAATGGTCAGGAGCCGCAAACATGGGCATAAAGGGGACTCAGGTGCCAGCACTTCTACACATCTCCACAATGCAGCAATAATCTGGGAAGCACGTGAGCGGGCCCAGGGTCAGGCTCGGTCCCAGCCTCCACCTTGTGTGACTCAAGGTGCCACGAGTTACATAGCAATGGGAAATCCATGTGTCCCCACACAATTTATTCTGTGTAGGTGTCAGATAGCTCAACACCGCAATGGGAAGCCTTTGAATCCTTGGGCTCGCCTATGCTGTGGGTGCACAAAGATTGTATTACACAGGAAGAAATCAGAATGCCCAAACATGGTAGAGTTTCACCCCACCAAGGACCTCGGCCTCGGCCCACATTTCTGCCCAATTCATTCTTTGTATGTGTCAGATAGCTGAACAATGCAATGGGGAAGCCTTTGTGCACCCACAGTATAGGCGAGCCCCTAGAACCCAGGGACAAAATTAAACAGGAAAAAAAAGAGAGTGCCCAAACATGGCAGAGTTTCACCCCACCCAGGACCTCGGCCCACATTTCTGCCCAATTCATTCTTTGTATGTGTCAGATAGCTAAACAATGCAATGGGAAAGCCTTTGTCCACCCACAGCATAGGCGGGCCCATGAAACTTAAAGACAGTATTAAACATGAAGAAAAGAGAGTGCCCAAACATGGCAGAGTTTCACCCTGCCCAGGACCTCGGCCCACACTTCTGCCCTAGTCATTCAGTGTATTTGTGCCAGATAGGTAAACACCGCAATGGGAAAGCTGTCTGAACCCTAGCCAAGTCAGTCAGTGTGATTCTACCAGACAGGTAAAACAACGCAATGGAAAGTCTTTGTGCGCCCACAGCATAGGCGAGCCCCAGGAAACCAAGGAAAGTATTACACATGAAATCAGAGCACCCAAAAAAGGCAGTTTCACCCTGCCAAGGACCTCAGCCTCGGCTCACACCCTCAGTAATCGTGGGCATAAAGGGGACTCGGATGCTAGTGCAGCTGTGAATGTCTCATTAATGCAGTAACGCTCCTTTTGTTTGGCCCAAACCACTGTCTCAGATAACTGTGATAACACGAGAGAAAATACATGTTGCCCAGCACTGATCCCCAGACCCCAAGCAGGAGGATGAGGTGGCATAATAAGGCTGAGAAATCATGACTCAGGTAGGACCCGCAATACTCTGTGTTGGAAGTACGTGAGTGGGCCTTGGGTCAGACTTGGTCCCAGCCTCCACCTTATGTGACCCAAGGTGCCGTGAGTTAAATAGCTATGGGAAATCCATGTGTCCCCACACACTTCATTCTGTGTAGGTGCCAGATAGCTCAACAGCACAATGGGAAACCTTTGTGCACCCACAGTATAGGCAGTAACATTTCTGTAGCAAGAGTATAGGTGAACCCCTCAAACCTTTTAGTACCAAGTGTATAGGCGGACCCCTGTAACATTTCTGTAGCAAGAGTATAGGCGGACCCCTGTAACATGTCTGTAGCAAGAGTATAGGCGGACCCCTGTAAAATTTCTGTAGTAAGAGTATTGGCGGACCCCTGTAACATTTCTGTAGCAAGAGTATAGGCGGACCCCAGTAACATTTCTGTAGCAAGAGTATAGGCGGACCCCAGTAACATTTCTGTAGCAAGAGTATAGGTGAGCCCCTCAAACCTTTCAGTACCAAGTGTATAGGCAGACCCCTGTAACACTTCTGTACCAAGAGTGTAGGCGAACCCCTGAAACATTGGTGTACCAAGAGTATAGGCAAACACCTGAAAAAATTTGGTTACCAAGAGTGTAGGCGAAGGCCGGAAAAATTAGTTAGATAAAAGTATAGGCAAGGGCCTGAAAAATTGGTGTACCAAGAGTACAAGTGTACCCCTGAAAAATTGCACAACCGCGAGGGCAGGTGAAACCCATAAACATTCTTTAAAGATACAGTTCGCTGTTGCTTAATTTGTAACAGAGCCTGGAAACAGCCCTGTGAAAAAAATTGGTTTCTGTTAGAGTATAAATACTTTTGAAACTGAAAAATTGTAAAAAACTTTTAAAACAGAGCCTTTTGGTGGCAGTTCAGCGCGATGACATGCTGTTTAAGGAGGAAGAGGAGTAATAATATCCAAGACTGATTGACAAAGCTAATTCCCCCTTTTTTGTGGTGATAGAAGATACATTTTTCTCCTGTTGCAATGAAAAGAATCATTAGGTTCCGCTGCTTTCCGCCAGTGGAGAAGAGAAGTCTGGGGAAATCCAGCCTTTGTTCATTTTTATGAGTGTAAGCATGTCGACACTGGCAGTTGACACGCGGGTACACTTATCCATGATGATTCCCCCAGCTGCACTAAACACGCTCTCTAACAAGATGCTAGTGGCAGGGCAGGCCAGCACCTCCTGGGCGTACAGCGCAAGTTCGTGCCACGTGTCGAGCTTTGACACCCAATAGTTGAATGGAGCAGAGGCATCACGGAGGACAGTGGTACGATCGGCTATGTGCTCCCTCTGACTTAGCCTTGACTGGGGAGTGGTGACACAGTCTTGCTGGGGAGCCATAAAGCTGGCAAAGGCCTTGGAGAGTGCTCCCCTGCCTGCGCTGGACATGCTGCCTGATCCCCGCGCCTCCCCTGCTAGTTGACCCTTGGAACTGCATCTTCTGCCTCCAGCGCTGTCAGATGGGAACTTTAGCACCACTTTTTCCACCAGGGCCCTGTGGTATTGCATCACTCTTGTCCCCCTTTCCTCTTCAAGAATGAGAGTGGATAGGTTCTCCTTATACCATGGGTCTAGAAGGGTGTACACCCAGTAATCCGTGTTGGCCAGAATGCGTCTAATGCGAGGGTCACGGGAAAGGCAGCCTAACATGAAGTCAGCCATGTCTGCCAGCGTCCCAGTATGCAACACATTGCTGTCTTCACTAGGCGGATGACTTTCAGGATCCTCCTCCTCTTCAGCCCATACACGCTGAACAGATGAGAGGCAAGCAGCATGGGTACCCTCTGCAGTGTGGCCAGCTGTCTCTTCCCCCTCCCATTGACAATTGGAAGAAAAAATAGGAGCAAATTCGCAGCAGAAAAAAAACGCTAGTGGGTAGTCACCCTAACTCCTTTTTCTTTAAGGCTTTTGTTCTGTCGCCACCTCTGGTCAACTCTGGAACTGAGTCAATAACTCTAAACCTTAATTGGCTAATCGAGTGGTTCTTATTGTAAGAATGGCGTGGTACAGGTAGATCTAATTTTTTTTGTGCGTATAGAGCTTTTGTGACTTGTTATTCTATTCCTCACTTCTTTTGTGGTCTCCCCCACGTATTGGAGTCCACACGGGCAGGTGAGTAAATAAACAACAAACGATGAAGAACATGTGTAGCGTCCTTTGATTCGAAAGCTGGCACCTGTTTGTGAGTGTTAGAACTTTTCTCCCTTTACTAAATTTGCGCAGCAAGAGCAACCTAAGCATGGGTAATGTATGGCATTTTTTATGGGGACTTGTAGCCATTATAATAAGAACTGCAGTCCACGGACTGTTTTGCATTTACGTCAAATGTGATGTGCTTGTTATATACACCACGCTCCATGCGGATGAACGTTCCGGGTTGCGCATGCTCTATATGTGGTTGACAGCGTGCGACACCATTGTAAGTAGCGCTGAGCGTGGAAGCCCGACTTTCATTCTGCGCATGCGCCAATACCTCACAGATGAGGGGGCGGAATGGTGTAGGGTGGCCGCACCCCCTAAATTATGGACCAATGTACATATGCGCCGAATCTGATGCATTTCTTATACACAACACGCCCTACTGTGTTGTGCATGTTTCACACTTAATTGACTGTATAGCGGCACTATTGGGCATTGCGCTGAGCGGTGAAGCATGGCTTCCGCTCTACGCATGCGCCATAACATCACAGATGAGGGGGCGGAACAAAATATGCCATCCGCACCTCTTGCACTACCCACTCCTCGAGTCTCGCTGCGCAGACGCAATACATCCCGAAACATGAGATACGACCATGATAACAACGCGAGACTAGGGTATGCACCTATGCATGATGGGATGATACATGCACATCACTGGCCAGAAGTACCTTGCCGTATACTTTTGAGACTTTGCAGACACGCCATGATGATACCAGGTGGAGGTAATTATGTTAATTGTTGTATGTAACATGGTGGTTGATAGGTTAAGAGGTTTATTATGTGTCCTATTTAAATGTCAGTTGTTGCTTCATGTCATATACTTGAAAAAGACTTATTCAAGTCGAAACGTTGTTGTTGTCTTTCGTTGGGAGGAATGAAATTGTTTTAATTGCACCGAACTGCTGCCATCTTCACCATTTGTGGATACACTCCTCAGTAAAGAATTGCGGAGCCTGACTACCACTCCGCCGCCCATGTTGCAGCTGGTATTCTACTATTGCTCTACACTGCTTGTACAGCCTGGTCAACATGTGCAGCGTAGAATTCCATCGTGTGGGCATGTCGCACAGCAGTTGGTGCTCTGGCAGCTGAAACCAACTTTGCAGGGTCCTCAGAGTGGCAGCGTCCGTGGTGGACTAGCAGAAATGTGCGTAGACGCGGTGCACCTTGCCGAGCAGGTCAGACAAGTGGGGTTAGTTTTTCAGAAACTGCTGAACCACCAGATTGAAGATGTGGTCCCGGCCTGGCATGTGTGTGAGGCTGCCGAGCCGCCATCAGGTTATGGCCGTTGTTACACACGACCATGCCCGGTTGGAGGCTCAGTGGCGAAAGCCAGAGGTCGGTCTGCTCTGTCAGACCCTGCAACAGCTCGGGGGCTGTGTGCCTCTTGTCACCTAAGCTGATTAGTTTCAGCACGGCTTGCTGACGCTTGCCCACTGCTGTGCTGCCGCATGCTACCGACTGCTGGCGACGTACTCACACTTTTTAATTGAGAGATAGACTTGGCAGAGGAGGAGAAGTGGGAGGGGGAGGTGGCATAGAACGCCGCAGATACCAGCACCGAGGTAGGACCTGTTATTCTGGGTGTGGGTAGGACACGAGCGGTCCCAAGCTCTGACTCGGTCCTAGCCTCCACCAAGTTCACCCAGTGTGACATCTGGGAGATATAATGGCCCTGCCCACCAGTACTTGTTCATGTGTCCGTGGTTAAGTGGACCTTCCCAGTAACCGTGTTGGTGAGGGCACGATTTATGTTGCGGGAGACGTGCTGGTGTAGGCCAGGGACGGCACACCGGGAAAAATAGTGGCGACTGGGGACTGAGTAGCTCGGGACCGCCACCGCCATCATGTTTTTGAAAGCCTCCGTTTCCACAGGCCTATACGGCAGCATCTCCAGGCTAATTAATTTGGCAATGTGCACATTTAAAGCTTGTGCATGCGGGTGGGTGGCGGCGTATTTCCGCTTTCGATCCAACGCTTGTGTTAGCGACAGCTGAACGCTGCACTGAGACATTGGTGGATGGAGTGGAGGACCGTGGAGGTGAGGGTGTGGGTGTAGGCCGTGAGGCACTCGTGCCTGCGTCCTGGGAGAGGAATTGGATCTGTGTGGCAGGTTATAGCACAGGGAAGAGGAAGTGGTGTGACCCGGAGGCGGTGAATATCCTTCGTCTCACCTTGTGGGGTGCTTAGCCATCATATACCTGCGCATGCTGGTGGTGGTCAGGCTGAAAGTGGTGGCTCCCCGGCTAATCTTGGTGCGACACATGTTGCACACCACTGTTCGACGGTTGTCCGCGCTCTTACTAAAAAACATCCACACCTTTGAACACCTAGCCCTCTGCATGGAGGCTTGCCACGAGGGGGTGCTTTGGGAAACAGTTGGGGGATTCTTCGCTCTGGCCCTGCCTCTACCCCTGGCCACTCCACTGCCACTTCCAACCTGTCCTGCTGCTGCACTTGCCTCACCATCTGAAGCCCTGTCCTCAGTAGGCTTAGCAAACCAGGTGGGGTCAGTCACCTCATCGTCCAGCAGCTCTTCCTCTGTGCGTATCCTCTGTGCGCTCCTCCCTCAGACTTATTGCCCTTACTACTACCTCACTGACAGACAACTGTGTCTCATCATCCTCATCCACAAAAAGCTCTTGAGACAGTTGCTGGAAGTCCCCAGCCTCATCAACCGGACTCCGGGAACTTTCCAAAGTTGGGCATTGGTCATGACAAACTCCTCAGGTGAGAGAGGAACAGTTTTTTCCCCACTCATGGCACGGACCCGAGAACAGTTCCTGGGAGTCTGCCTGCTTAGAATATGTCATTTTCATGGAGTGAGGAGGCTGAGAGGAAGGAGGAGCAGCCAGAGGATTCAGAGTTGCAGTCCCTAGACCGGGAGTAGTGGACTGCGTAGAAGACTGGGTGGTCAATACATTGCTGGACGCGTTTTCTGCCATCCACGACAGGACCTGCTCGCACTGCTCTGTTTGTAATAAAGGTCTACCACGCAGACGCGTAAATTGTGATATGAAGCTGGGGAGGCCAGAAACTTGCCTCTCTCCTGATCCCTCAACAGCCGGCTATGATTCACCACACCCAGGAACTCTGCCTGTACCCACACCCTCACTTAGAAGCCTGTGTCCGCGTCCTCGATTCTTACCCCTACTCTTCATCATGGCGGATTAAGAATAGAGCAGGGCCCAAATAAATTACCCCACTGTACAGCACTGACAACTGTGGCTAATTTACCACACACAGACTTGTAGATAGAGGAGGCTCTATGCTGTGACTTGAAAAAATTAACCCGCTGTCTTGCACTGATACCTAGGGGTAATTTACCGCTCACAGAGATTTGTAGATAAGAGAGGCTGTATTGAACTGGATCATATTTTCCTACAGCAGGTTTCAGGGTATTCTGTAGCTTCCAAATTGTATAGTGTGCACACATCATCGACCAGCTCAGACACAAGTGCCGGTCTAAGCTGGGAGTCTCTCCAAAGTGTAGAGCCTCAGGCTTTTATTGTAACACATGACACCTGCCCTTATATGGGCGTGCAACAGATTACATCAGTAACATATAGGATTCTCATTTGTCGGATCATATAGAATCCCCCACCCCGCTCCAAAGTCCACTGTGTAAGCCTGTCCTTTGTTCTATCAGCATGCGCTCAAAACTGAAAGTATCTCTTTGTTGCAGAAGTTAGTAGGGAGAGGTTTCTGTGTGGGGGATGGGAAAGGACTGGGGAAACACTCAGTATTGAATACAGGTATACATGTAACACTGACTAATTATCATGTCTATCACAGTATGGAGTGGGAAAAGACTCTAAAGCCAGTGGATAGTGCTGGTAACTGCTGCTATCTCAACCCCCCCAAGGAAAGGGTATTGTGAGACGCTCTGCACAGTAGCAGAGCTGAAATAGTTTGGTGTTAAATTACCTCAGTGTAATGCACTGCAGACTGAGAACGCTATAAATGAAAAGCTGGGAACAGGCCTAGATGCGTAATACAAAAGTTGGTGCACTACTGCTCCCAGCCAGCCCCAACTATAATGCACACGGTGAGATGTAGCCTTAAGAATGACCATTGGGGTTCTTATACAGAGGATCAGGACTGTAAAACTTTCCCTATATAAGTAGCTGTGTCCCTACACTCTGCCTTATGCACAGCGCACACAAAACGGTATAACTGAAATACTTTGCAGTAGCCTAGGAAATTTTAGAGTGCAGTTTCACGGTGAGAGCTCATTGTAAGGCACTGCAGGCTGCCAACGCTATAACTGAAAGGCTGGGAACAGGACTAGATGTGTAATACAAAAGTTGGTGCACTACTGCTCCCAGCCAGCCACAACTATAATGCACACGGAGAGATATAGCCGTAAGAAGGACCGTTGGGGTTCTTCTATAGAGGATCAGGAGGACTGTAAAACTTTCCCTATATAAGTAGCTGTGTCCCCACACTCTGCCTTATGCACTGCACACACAGAACGGTATAATTGAAATGGCCTGCACAGCCCTAGATGCTTAAAAACAAAAAAATTGGTGCACTACTGCTCTCAGCCAGCCACAACAGTAATGCACACTATGAGGAGTAGCCCTAAGAAGGACCGTTGGGGGTCTTGACAGGATCCTACTCTAACACTGTCCCCATAACAGCAGCAGCACTATCCCTAACCTCTGCCAGCATGCGTCTGAGGCGAGCCGCGGGCAGGACCATTTTAAGTACTCGGTGGTCACCTGATCGGCCCAGCCACACACTGCTGTTGGCGGGCAGAGGGCTGGCATGTCACAGCAGGAAGTGGTAATGCCTTCCCTGCATATTTATTGGCTATAAAATGGCGCTAAACCTGCGGGGAAGGAAAATGCAATTGACTCGAGTACCGCATGGTGTTCGTCTCAAGTAACGAGCATCTCGACTACCCTAATACTTGAACGAACATCAAGCTCGGACGAGTGTGCTCTCTCATCTATAGTGGCTAATCTTGCTCGTCCTCCGTCAACGATCAAATCAGATGATCAGACATTGCAGATGTGAAATATTGAAGAGCGGTGTGGAAGAAGGGGAGGAAAAAGTGGAAAGGGGGGGAGGAGAGACAGATGAAAATATACACATATACACACACATACACATTATATATATATATAAGCAGCATAATTCTCAGTCTCAGGAAACTCTAGGCCACATGTGTCAAACACAAGGCCCGCGGGCCGAATCCGGCCCGCTGCCTTGTGTTATCTGGCCCGCGGCATGCCGACGCTGCTCACCACTGCAGCAATTACCAGCTGCGGTGCCGTAGCTCCCCGCTGGTAATCATGCCGGCAGCGCTGATCCCAGCGCACACTGACGTCAGTGTGCAGCCAGGATCCTCCTCCCCTGAGTCCCCTGTTCTTCAGTTCCGCAGGAGAGGACTCGGGGAGGAAGCGTTCCGGGCACACACACTGATGTCAGTGTGCATACGTGAATCAGCGCGAGAAAAGGAGGAGCGGCGCTGACAGCAAGGAGGAGGTAAGTATATGGGTTGGGGGGGGACTAGTTATTACTGAGGGTGGGGGGTTAATGTTGCTATGGGAGTATTACTACTGAGGGGATTAATATTACTAATTGGGCCACTGTGGGGGTCATTATTTTTACTGGGGCCACTATCAGGGTTACTATTAGGGCTCGTTCACACGGGTGTTATTGTATTTCAGTCGCGCAAATAGGCTTAGGCCTGTATATTTGCGTTTGCACAAATGAACGCATGTGGGCCCATTGAAATGGTGCGCAAATATGCAGTAAATACATAGGTTTCCTGCGCATTCACCACGTATTTGCGTGGCCCATGCACACTGGCGGAAATTCTGCGGCGAGATTTCCCTCAGAATTTCTGCCTGTGGAAGCTGCCATAGAATTGTGTTAGAAAACGCAATCCTAGGCAAACGGCCGCGATTTGTCCACATGAAATCTCTCGCGGAAAACAAAACGCGGCATGCTCTATTTCACAGAAATTTCACTCCCCGGCTGCTGGCTCCGCTCTGCGCATCGCCGGCTGCCCGGTGGCCGGCACATCACAGAGCTGGAGCTGCAGGAGCAGGTAAGTACCTCGCTGGTTCCTGCAGGGGCGCGGGTCGGGTCCCCCTGCAAGAATTCTCGCAGCGAGATCCGACCCAGCGTCTGCAGGCGGCCTTACAATCGGCCCTTTGAAGGTCACCATAGGCCTGATGTGGCCCTCGGTGAAAATTAGTTTGACACTCCTGCTCTAGGCTAACAGTCAACATAATGTCCAGGCATTTTACCCCCTTCAGATGTGCTCATCAGGGAACTACTGGCGTCTGGGAGATCTCGGCATACGACTAAGCCAGTCCTCAACCTCCTCTGGAGTAGAAAATAAGGAGGTCCTTTTATTATGGACCACTCGAACTTGAGCTGCATATACCATGGAGTACGGTATGGAGACCTTCCCCAACCGACGCTTGACGGCCACGAAAGTTGCTCTGGTTTTCTGAGGAAAAGAAAAATCTGGAAAAATAGAAATGTAAGTGTTTTGGTATTGGAGAACCTGCTTGCGTCTAACAGCTTGAAGGGCGAGGTCTCTGTCTTTGGTGCTGAGTAGTCTTGCTAGCATTGCTCTCGGAGTCGTGCCTGGGGGCAGGGTTCGGCCTGGGACCCTATGGGCCCATTCAACAGTGAAGGCTGCACTGAACTTGGCTTCTGGCAGGAGTTCTTTCAGCCAAGTTTCCATGAACAAGCAGGGATCTTGGCCCCCGGTACGTTCCGGCAAGCCCAGGATTCGAAGATTGTTTCTATGCAGTCTGTTCTCCAAATTGTCTGCGCACTGGGCCCAGGCGTTCGCCACCTTATCGAGCTTTGCGAGCTTGCCAGGAACAGGAGCAGCAGTGTCCTCTAGCTGTGATTCTGAGATTATGCATGTCCTGCCGCAGCAGTCCCACATCTATTTTAACCTCCTTAATTTTCCCTGTTAAAGAAGTGGTGCTGGAGTGTATGGCCTCCAGGAGTTGGGCTGTGACCTGTCACAGTGTCAGTTCCTGTTCCGCCTCCGGAGAAGAGACAGGCTCTGGCGAATTCTATGTCTGGACTAGGAGATTGACGCGAGATACGAGTCGTTGGCTCAAGTACAAAGGCCTTAAAATGCTCCACTAACAGTGGGGGATTATTGCCACTCATCTTGGAAGACCTGCGGCTGCCCCGCCTGTGAGAGGAGGACGGCGGTAGTATGATGGCGGTCTTTATACGTTAAGGAGTCAGTACATTGGATGGTTTTAGATGACTGAGTGCGTTAGATAATAGAAAAAGGAGAGAGTCCTGAGTTGCAGAGGGTCATTAGCTCAGTCCAGCAGTTTATCAGTCAGAAGTTTGGTCGGCGTCTATTGCCTGCCACGAAGCAACCACAAATGAGGGGGATTACCCCTATCCTCCACTTGATGGAGTGTCGGAGGCTGGAGTGAGAAGAAGACTTAGATTGCAGTGAGTTAATTGCTCGGTCCAGCGGTTTTTCAGTCAGAATATTGGTCGGCAATCAGGCAGTCACAGATGAGATCAACTTCCAGTTACTGTTACGGCACTCTGCCCCCCGAGCGCCAGTTGGGGTGCCCTGATCTCCCGCACCCCCACTGTCCCTGCCTACTTGCCTCGGCCCTGGCTAACCCCAGGCGGACAACTGGACGGCGGTCCCTGCCCTGGCTAGGGACCTGGCGACTGACAAGCAGGAAACTACCTAATGGGGGGAACAGAGTGCCAACAGAGGAGGCAGATGAATCAGACCAACAAAACATACAAGGCTGGAGATGGGACTCACAGGCAAACTGGCAGGGTGCTGGATAGCAACTAGTACTGACTGGGCCAGACTAGATTAGAGGCTAGCAGAACCAACACAAACAGACAGAGTAATAGGGGACCAGAGGGAGCTGACCGACAACTAGGGACTGGCTGAGGCGAACCGCAGACAGACTGGCTAGGTGCATGCAGAACCAATAACTGGCAATGAGCTCACTTCACTGCCAGTCTTTTAACCACAAGGTTCCGCCCAGGGGCGGAGAGTGGGAGGAGGCAACTCCGCCCACTGCTGTATAAGAAGAACGGAGGAGGGCGGGCGGCACCCTACGGGCGGACACGCCCATGCCGCCGCCCACAGCTGCTGGGATAACCTCGACACAGGGCTCCAGGCCGCCGGAGCCGACGCCGGAGCGCCGCGCCGCGCTGTATGGTAACAGTTACCATTTGGTGTTATCGCAGAGACTGAAGAAATCTGGAGACTGGTATTGCAAAGGGTTAATAGTTCAGTCCAGCAATCAATCCATCAGAAGACTGGTCTGTATTTGGTATCAGCGGTGCTGCAGCCACAGAAGAAAAGGGCAGCCCCAAACCTGTCTGGGTCTGGAGTAAAAGGGGGTCCCAAGTCGCAAGGACTGATAGCGCAGGCCAGTCATTTTAGCAGTCAGAAGTTTGGTCGGCGCCCGGCGTCAGCCTTAAGGCGGCCACAGATGAGAAGCACAGTTGTGATGGTATATCTGGACCAGGAGTGTGCAGGAGGCTTGAATTGCAACAGGTTAGTGTCTCAGTCCAGCGGTATACCAGTCAAAAACAGTCAGCATCTAGTGCACACAATTGAGAGGATATAGATAAGGAGAACTACCCCCAGTTTCTGCTTGTGATTTTGTTAGGTGCTGGAGTAAGAGGTGCAAATGTTGAACAGTTCAGACAAGTATTGCAGCCACCCGAGGCTTGATCGCCATGCAGCGCAGACAATATAGGAGTCACAATTAAGGACATTTCACAGTATCCACTTAATAATGTGCCACGCATTATGGTTATAGAGAGTCTGGAGCTGCAGAGGTTAATGAGGCACTCCAGTGGTCTGGTGGATGGCAGGCAGTCGTCCGGCCCATATTATGAGGGGTCACAATGGAAGGGAGCGACTCCCGCCCACCCTCTAAGTGCTTCACCCCAGGAATAGGCCACCAGGTCTCCCATATGGTGGCTTTCAGAAAATGGCCGCTGTATGGGGCCTCGTGGCTGCTTGGAGGTGTTAGGACAGCTAGCAAATACACCTTGCAGCCCTGCCTCTTATGTTGTTCCCGAGGCAGGGGGGGCCCCCACGTGCATCTCCCCGATGTGATGAAGGGCGTTCTGGAGGGCCTAGCCTGTAGCTGACCAAATACACTCCCCTCCCCCGGGCACCCCGCCACCTCTCACCTATGGAATGGAGGAGTCTCTAGAGGGCCAGAGTAAGAGTGCCAGGTCAGGGATGCAGCGCTGACCAGAGGGAGCTCACTGCACGATGACGGTCTCATCTCTCCTCCAATGCAGAGGGAATTCCCCGGATGGCCAGGTCCTGAGTGCCACGTCCTCCACGAGACCTCCCCTGCAGGCCATCTCGCCTCCACTCTCAGGACGTCTTGCTGCACCACCGGATCTTCTTGCGCGAGCGGTTCGCGGGTCTCCCGCCACTCCTCTCCACCGGAAGCCGCGGCCTGGGAAGTCAGCACGAGCAGGCCTCAAGCCGGAGCTGTTCGAGACTGCCACCGATCGTCCACCGGAGCTCCCGCAGTGTCGCCAGGGTTGATCGCCATCACGTAAGTATGCAGTAGAGCACACTCCGGGGTTTGGGCAGTCAGGATGGGTGCAGGATAGGTGGGATCGCCACGGAGCTCAGGCTTTGTGCGTCCTCACAGCATGGCTGCAGGACACGCCCCTCCAGAGACATATTTAAACAGAATGTTATACTGAAGACATTGCAAAACTAAATGATGCAAAAAAACAAGAACAAGCAAAGAAGATGAAGATAGATTGCTGACGGCACAGACCACCGACAAATTATCCAGATTGGGTTCCCATAACCGATAGCCACGACAATAGAAAATGGTTCCAGCAACGTTACGTTTTTAATGAACCCAAAGTGCCCCAGACATTCGGCCAAAAGCCAGCAAACCAATGGTCGAACAATATCACACCAAAACCAATACCGCTGGATGCATCCATGAATAATTCAAAATCCAAATAAGAATATTCAATATCTTGACAAACTATTCTGCCATTAAGTTCCTCCAGAAATACCTGACAAATCCACAAATCTTGCCACGTACTTTTGGTAACACGTATGAAATGTCCACTGATAACGTGAGAACTGCTGAAGATTCAATGAGTATCTCGAAACAGCAGCTAAATCCATCAGCGATAAGCTTTGCT
Organism: Eleutherodactylus coqui; assembly: GCF_035609145.1. Taxonomy (NCBI): domain Eukaryota; kingdom Metazoa; phylum Chordata; class Amphibia; order Anura; family Eleutherodactylidae; genus Eleutherodactylus; species Eleutherodactylus coqui. Next base: position 189,967,132 of record NC_089837.1, on the reverse strand, counting down.
TTCCACTTCCTGGAATCCCTTTCCAACCTTGGCTATATCGCGTGAACATTTACTGGGGTCCTCTAAGGCATCCGCTGTGGAAACCGTTGTAGAATGTTTTGACTTGCGGAAGCAACGAACTGCTGCGTGGTTGCCATCACAAAAGGAACACTCAAGCCGGAATTTACAATTTATGAAAGCCGGCATTGCCATAATTGAAAAGCCATCAGGCTCCTGTTGGTTGCTGAGCCACGGCACCAGGCCCCCGAAACCCTGCCATGGTTTCCCCTTGAAAGTGATGAGGTTGCATCTGCGATACACAACATCCAAACATCCATGGCCTTAGTAGCCCAACCTACTTCTGGCGACAAGGCTAAACTGCAGCGAAATTTCTTGTCCTTACACCACCAAGCTGTACAACCGTACAGTTTGTGTGGGTGGTAAATATCGTATCATGGTAAATGAACAATTTAGGCCCTTTTTTCAGGGAAGCGTTGACAAAGCATCAATGCCAATGTAGTAAAGCCAGGCAACCTGTTAGTGAATGTCCTTGCCACCTTAGTACAGCCGTCAAAACCGTTTTCTAATAAGCGTCGTTTGTCAATCATCACTTGATCCATGGGAGTTAAGGACCAGACGTCGACAAATCACAGACAGGTGAGTACAAAAAGAAAAAAACACTGCAAAGAGGGAAACTCCACCCAAGACCAGATTGTACAGAATTGTACTATAACGTGGGTTGCACCACACTAGAGGTGAGTGAAGATGGGGCTTTAGACTTGCTATCCAAATGAGTGGCAACAGCCCGAAGGAGGGAGGTTAAATCTCCAACCCCAAGTGGTTGTGTGCTTGGCCAAGCAGCATCACAAGATGACTCACCGTTAAATGGGAGACTGAATGACACCTGTCAGGATCCCAAACCGTAACTTCTGGCACACCCACAGCAGCCATAACCAAAGCCTGTCCTCTTCCAGGTTGACTGGAACAAGGGACCTCCCGGGATGATGGGTGAGACAAACTGTGACTGCAACTCTCAGAATGCCTTTCATGTTATCTGTGGGTTGTGCCAATCAGACACCTAGGTGAGGCTCTTCTACTGACTAGAATCAATCTTTTCAAGGAAGATGATCTCCTGCTACGAGAGCGATGACGATGGGAGTATTTCTCATTCCTCCTACCAACACTGTGCAGAGACTGAAATGTTCCTGACTCCTATCTGGATCCCTGCCTGAATAAGAAATATAAGAGCAAGGTTCACCTCCTCACCCTGGGCCTCCACCCCTGTGCTGTGAGTCTCATGCACGTGCCTGATGGAACCTTCCGACATGGTTGTGGGCAAGTGAAAACCAAGCAGCATTCCCTGGGAGAAACCAGGTAAACACCCTGGGGAAACCTGCCAAGTTTGTATAGACTCTGCAACAGTCTTCTTGAAAAACTCCTGCAGCCCAAACATCATCCGCCCCACCCCCCTCCCTGTAGCACAAAGAGGGTTAACCATACATGGTGATCCTGCCTCCACACTATATTCAGGGCAGAAGTCTGTCTGCGGGACTCCTTTGGCAGAGGGATGGGAGATGGCAGGTTACCGGCAGTTCTGACAACCGGGGTTCTGCTGTTTAAGAAGAAAGTCCGATAGCAGCACAAATTGTGAGACCCCAACCAGGGGCTGGGCATACAGCATGCAATAGCCAAAGCAAAGTGACTGGATCCTTGTCACTACAAGAAGTGTATACCATAAAGAAGAAAAAGCTTCAGCAGCATCCAAGGTGCAAATTCAGTATCCAAAAGGTTTTATTTTCCCATCACAAAAAACAAGCAGGCAACATTTCGGCCATGTTGGCCTTTGTCAAGCTCAATCACAATGGTGTGTAGCCACATATAAATAGTAACACAGTAAAGCAATTAACAAATCAAAACTCTCCACCTAATCAACAATCCCTCCTTCCAGCAGATGTTCATTTACATACAATTAGTACTATCTGTGGTGCCAGTGTCTCTCTCCTCCTCGGGGCTGTCCTCTTCACAGGCGTCCCACACGTGCTTAGTGCCGGCGTCCACTGCCTCCTACTGGGCATGCGCGGCATAACCGCTGGTATCGCGTTGATTGACCGCTGCGTCATTCACTCTGTCATAGGTGACGTCAGACCGCAATAGCCTCCTACAATTTGGTAGTGACCATCCTCTCTCCACCATTAGATCCGTGGAGTCAATTTCTACGTGTGCGCCGTATTGCGCATGACAACACGGTAGATGTTAGACTACAAGAGATGATGAGTAAATTTATACATAGAGGCTATCCAGAATCTCTGTTACATGAGATTAAAGACAAGATTAAACCTCTTACACAAACGACATTATTGACAAAATCGAAGATAAAGCGAGACATACAACGTATCCCCTTTATCTCCACCTATAAAAACATGTCACGAAAAATAAAGGGCATAATTGGTAAACATTGGCCACTTTTGGCTTTGAGTGGCTCTATGGTTCCTGAATTTGTCAACAAACCAATGATGGCTTATAGGAGAGGGAGGAATATTGTCGACCAACTTGTGCACTCGTTTTACGTACATTATAAACCACCGATACAAAGTACTTTATTGCCCACGACAAAGGGTAATTTTTCCTGTTTATGCTGCTCTGTTTGTGGCAATCTACAAAAGGGTGATCGTTTTTGTCACCCTCTCCATGGTAACGTTTACCACATCAATGATCGGTACTCTTGTGATTCATCATTCATTGTCTACCTCATAACCTGTCCTTGTGGATTGGGTTATGTGGGGGAAACCACCCTTGAGGTGAGGACGCGAATGGTGAATCACAAGAGTACGATCAGAACTAAAAATTTGACATTGCCGGTTTCACAGCATTTCGTTGAATGGGGCCACTCAATTAGTCAATTCAAATTTAGAATAATTGACCATGTTCCTCCTTCTCCCAGAGATGGCAATCGTGCGTTTCTCCTAAAGAAACGGGAGTTGCGTTGGATTTACGAGTTGGACACAATGTCCCCCAAAGGGTTAAACATGGAATATGTCTATCTGCCTCACCTCTAACTAAGATGTATTTGGGACTCATTAACAGTAATGAAGCTTATTGTTTTTAATTATATGTTGGTGTATTTTAATATACCTCTCCTTTTCTCTTATTTTTGCAGATAATTTCATAAATGGTTCCAGTGTCACTCTCCTGGTGTTTTACACCTCGGGGCATATTTTGAAAATTGGATAATCTATGGGGATTTATTCATAACTGATATTTCAATTCTGTGTGATACACGTCATATAATAGGGTCTGTATTCGCTGCATATATGGTATGTGTACATGTGGATGACATGTGACCACGTGAATTATGCTTGGACTATATACAACACCTTAATGTCACAGTCAGCATTTTTAATACAACCATAAATTGCATATTGTATTGCTATAGTAACAATTATTATATAAATTTGGATCCTTTTATTAAGACATGATTAAATGTCTGTATAATACACTATATGGATTGGATGAATCATGTATGGTTGCATGTCACCTCAATGTAAATAAAATTAAAAAAAAAAAGTTAAACATTTTTTTAAAAATTGACACGCTATGTATATGTGATCTTAGACATTATCTCTTCGGAGTTTATGTAAATTAAATTTGCTATCTAACTGCAATGCATATGCGCATTACCAACTATGCACATGGTCTGGATAGGATCACTGATATGAAATAGATCTAATGTTTATAAGATGTATATCTGAGAATGAGTCCCGGACGGATCCATAAGTTGCTGTGAAGGGATGTCTCGCGAGATGTATTTGCTCTTCACGGAGCGACTGTCATAGGATACCGGCACATGCGCATTGTGATCGCGCTGATGTCACCTATGACAGAGTGAATGACGCAGCGGTCGATCAACGCGATACCAGCGGTTATCCTGCGCATGCCCAGTAGGAGGCAGCGGACGCCGTCACTAAGCATGTGTGGGACGCCTGTGAAGATGACAGCCCTGAGAAGGAGAGAGACACTGGCACCACAGATAGCACTAATTGTATGTAAATGAACATGTGCTGGAAGGAGGGATTGTTGATTAGGTGGAGGGTTTTGATTTGTTAATTGCTTTACTGTGTTACTATTTATATGTGGCTACACACCATTGTGATTGAGCTTGACAAAGGCCAACATGGCCGAAACGTTGCCTGCTTTTTTTTTGTGATGGGAAAATAAAACCTTTTGGATACTGAATTTGCACCTTGGATGCTGCTGAAGCTTTTTCTTCTTTATGGGGTTCTGCTGTTTAGATGGGACATAGCACAGGTTAAACCACTCTAGAGGCCTTTCTGAGGCCTTCTATGAACCTCTCTCTCACGATTCGCTCTCCTTTTCTTTTGCTGTAGAAATTCCTCCAGCCAGGATGTGCCTTCTTCAGCAATTAAAGTTAACAACTTAGTGATGAAGCCTCTTTGTGCCTTGGCTGTTCTTTAGGGAAGGAATATGTAAGGACATTTACATGAGCCTTTCGCCGATTTAGCCAATTAAGTTCCCGCCTTGTTACCATATCAAAATAACTCTCACATTATACTGGCGGTACCTATCTTCCCTCCTGTCTAGGCAAAATTAAAAATAAGATTTAGCAGCCTTCTACTCTTATTTCAAGGTGATGGAAGGATTAGAAACAAAGTTAGAGTAGACCTGTTTTAGTTGGTCACTCAATAATTGGTAGTGTTGAGCTATCCACTGTTTCTATGAGTTTGCATAGGAAAATAGGCATCCTAGTGGGACCACTTTGGCCATGCAATACAACTGCAGATCATGCTTATGGGAGCTATTAGTAATTATTAGGAAATTATAGTAGCAGTGTTTCTGGTGGCACATCACACATAGAGTAGCTTGATTACCACACAAGACAAACACATATTAGTTCCTCCCACAGCAGTGACATCACCACAGGTCCTTTAGCTCACCGGATCTCTGTGGTGGTGGAAGGTCAGTATGTTCTGTCAGGACTGCTGAGTTGTGTCGGAAATTATAGTACCAGTGTTCATGGTGCATACATCATGATCCCCACACATCACACACTCAGCAGCTTGATTACCACACAAGACAAACACAGCTTGGCCCCTCCCACAGCAGTGACATCACCATAGGTCCTTCAGCCCACAGTATCTCTGTGGTAGAGGTAGGTCAATGTATTCTGTCAGGACTGCTCAGTTGTGTCTGACATAATAACGGTTTAGTTGTAGTCTCATTTTGTTATTTTTGTCCTCCCCTTTTCAAGAGCCCTAACTGTGTTGTTCTTCTGTAGGTCAGACTTTGTGTTTTATATATGTTGTAGGACCTTCAATGACATCACCAGGTGGTGGAGCGATGACATCACCAGGGGTGGAGCATAAGAATCACACACACATACATACACACAGACAGACAAGTGGTCGTTAGTAGTCTGATTATTGTTTTCGAATTCTAGCCACCAGACATTCAAGAGTTTTATAAAAGTGTCATCTTATAGATATGAATGGAATCTCCAGATATAATCTGTTCCCTTTTAATACCCATCATGCAAAGTAAAATGTATAGGAGAATGATCAGATATTATTAATTGTTGTAGGCGGAGGTTATCTTGGTCCAAGATTAAAGGAGATGTCCCGAGGCAGCAAGTGGGTCTATACACTTCTGTATGGCCATAATAATGCACTTTGTAATGTACATTGTGCATTAATTATGAGCCATACAGAAGTTATAAAAAGTTTTATACTTACCTGCTCCGTTGCTGGCGTCCTCGTCTCCATGGAGCCGACTAATTTTTGGCCTCCGATGGCCAAATTAGCCGCGCTTGCGCAGTCCGGGTCTTCAGCTTTCTTCTATGGAGCCGCTCGTGCCAGAGAGGGGCTCCGTGTAGCTCCGCCCCGTCACGTGCCGATTCCAGCCAATCAGGAGGCTGGAATCGGCAGTGGACCGCACAGAAGAGCTGCGGTCCACGAAGGTAGAAGATCCCGGCGGCCATCTTCAGCGGTAAGTATTGAAGTCACCGGACCGCCGGGATTCAGGTAAGCGCTGTGCGGGTGGTTTTTTTAACCCCTGCATCGGGGTTGTCTCGCGCCGAACGGGGGGGGGGGTTAAAAAAAAAAAAACCCGTTTCGGCGCGGGACATCTCCTTTAATATATAATCTAACCTGGACCAGGTTTGCTGTGCATAGCAGAAGAATGAATATTCCCTACTATCAGGATGCAGAAACTGCATCACGCAATTCAGTGTCTTCTTGGACAGTAGTTACTGTAGTATTCTAACCCTGGATCGTGTCACAGGGGCATGATTTTGGGGCAGATAAGTCTCCCTCTTCTTATTCTTTGATGAGGCCAAAATCACATTAAGATCTCCCCACAGGAGCATAAGACACACTGCATCCAGTTGAAAGAAAAAGGCAAGATTCTTGAAAAATTCTGTTGTCATCATTCCGTCATGCACGCTATATGTATGGACCATGTTTCTTCATTTATCTTCCAGCGAAATATGAGCCCTTCTCCCTTCAATGCCATAGCAGCATATAAAATTCCTATGTAATAGTGCGAGAACTCCTGCCTTACCTTGGATTGTTGGAGAGCTGTAGACTGCACCCACCCAGAACCTCTACAAAACATCAGCTTGTGTCAAGTGCATTTATTGCAGGAGATCGATATCTGGTTGATATCTTCTAATATGTCTGAGGATCTTTGAACGTTGGTTGGGGGATTGCAATACCTTGACATTCCATGAAAAGATCTTCATATACTTAAGTAATAGATAGATATGGTGGTTATATTGAGAACACATATGCGGATAATATAGGAGGTGAGGGTGAAGCGGTGCTATCAATCTGGGTCATAGTGGTGCATCTTCCTTCAGTGGGTGACACAGTGTGGCAATATCGATTCAAAGGGATACAAAAGATTGCAATGGGAATAGTGACATTCATGCTTCACTTTGTTGAAAAGAGTTTGCAATTAAATGTTAAGATGAAAAAAGTCTTAATATCCAAGGGAAAAATACTCTCAGCTAAAAATCATAGCAGGCTTAAAGATAGAGAGCATCAACTATAACCAACTGAAAATATTAGGATGTGGACTCCTCTTTTTTCAGGGATGGGTAGAGCCTCCCACCTCCGCATCTCTCCAGGGAATCCTGAGTATTCAGATACAGCCAGATTTACAGTCAAAGGAAGGCCGAACAGTAGATTCATATTTCCGCAAGAGGGAGTAATTACAGCATGGTACTAAAGGAAGATACCATTGACATATCTGCTGTCCCTCCAGGGCCCTCAGTCTCACGTCACTGTCTTATGTCTGCGTGCTCGATATTAGTGCTTTGGACTGCAGCTCAGTAGGGGATCTAGATCTTGAATGAAATTGCTGGTTGGACCTTCCTCTCGGATGATTACACGTGGGAGATGTGCAGCAACCTTTTTTTGTGGGGGCCTTCTTTCTCCAGGTTGGAAAATTTTCAGACTCTCCAGTAAGACATTTACTTCTTCTGGAGCGAAGTAGGACGCCACTGAGTTATTTTTGAAATAAATTCTCAAAGTAGCTGGGTAGAGGAGTTGAAATTTGGTACGATTGTGCACTAGAGTGGTAAACAGGACCATTTATAGCTCTCGGCCTAATAAACCTCAAACAGTAGTAATTTAAAGTCCTGGATTTCCAGTAAGTTTGTGCCTTTCTTAAAGGTTCGTCAAATGTTTATTTTATCATTGTAATCAAAGAAATGCATAATGATCTAATGAGGTCGTAACTGCTGACTCTACCCGTAAGGGGAGAATTTTGCAGCTGCGGGTCTGGACCAGTTCTATCAATTCTGCATTGATGGTGATGTCCCAGTACTCTGGGAGGCCATTTTTGTAGAAGTCTTGCAAATCATTAAGTTTAACAGATTCCGGCAGGCGAATGAGGCGTAGATTATTTTGCCTAATAAGGTTTCTTAATATCGCCTATTTTGTCTGTTAGGCATTTATTTTCATGCAAGACTAGGCGCAACTTTTTCTGTGTTGAGAGCCCTGTGAGTCTTCTAGTTGAGAGATTGTTTTGCAGGTCTGTGATTTTGTCGAAAAGTGATAAAAAATTCTTGTCGTAGATGTAACAAGCTCAACTGGATTATATCTTCAAGTATTTCCTAAATGTCTGGGGCAATTTGCTTTGCAACTTTTAACTTTTAGGCATTGGTAATCAAGGGACATGTATGCCTGAGAGCCGTGATCATCCAGTGAGCAAAAATCCTGTAAGGATATAGCTGAAGGTGTAGCAGCCGCAATAGTTTCCTGGAATGTGCGGTTTGTGCTGTAGTCTACATTACTGTTAAACTGTTCAAAGGTTGACCTTGTGTTCAGATTTCTGTTCACTACATAAAAGGTAAAATTAATATTAAGCAGCTGAGTCTGCAGTTGGTGCTCTGGCATTACATTATATTGCAGGAGCGATCAAAGCATCGCTGGTTGTGGTCCTCCCTGGGGACTAAAAGAAAGTGTAAAAATAAAAACAGTAAAGTTTTATTAATTCTTTTTTAAAAAAAGTAATAAAAGTTAAAAAAACAAACCTTTTGCCATATTTGCAATAAAAATCTAAATAATGAAGCAAAAATACGTGTTGGGTATACGTGTTTTGGAAAAAAAATAAAGAACGCCAAAAAAATGTGCTTTTTGGTCACCCTATCTCCAAGAAAAAAATGTAATAAAAAGCGATCAAAAATTTGTTGGTATTCCAAAACGGTACCATCGGAAACGACAGGACATACTGCACAAAATGAGCCCTCACATAACTATGTCGACAGAAAAATAAAAAACTTAGTGTGCGCAGGAAACGGAGAGAGAAAATAATTGAAAAAAATAAATATTAAATATTAAAAAAAAAAATACAAGTAGTACAGCAAAAAAATATATAAGTTTGGTATCATAGTAATCATACTGAGTAGAGATGAGCAAGCATACTCGCTAAGGGCAATTGCTCGATCGAGCATTGCCCTTAGCCAGTACCTGCCTGCTCGGGAGCAAAGATTCGGCTACCGGCAGCGGGCGGGGAGCAGCAGGGAGGAGCGGAGGGGAGATCTCGCTCTCCCTCTCTCTCCCCCCCCCACTCCCCCCTGCTGACTGCCGCAATTCACCTGTCACCCGCACTGGCACCCGAACCTTTGCTCCCGAGTGGGGAAATACTCGCTGAGGACAATGCTCGATCGAGCAATTGTCCTTAGCGAGTATGCTAGCTCATCTCTAGTACTGACCAATAGGATAAAGTTATAAGGTCATTTTTGTTGCAGTTTGTGCGCCGTGGAAACAGGACGCACCAAAAGATGGCTGAACCACAGCTGTTTAAGCTTAACGATGAGCTTCACTGCTGATCATTTATGCAGCATGAAAGATCAGCGATGAAGCTCATTGCTCAGCTTAAACAGCCGCCGGCTGTGAGCGGCAGCTCTGTTATGTGAATGGAGGGGGGCGGGTGAGCAAGAGAGAAATCTCCTGCACTGCCCCACCTCCCTGCTGGGCGCTCAGTAAACCAGCCTGGTGTGCTAGCTCCTGTGCAGCGGGAGCGCTGAGACACAGGGACGAGTTTGGGGAATCGTTTACCCGACACTGGTCCTGTGTAAATGGGGCTTAACACAGAGCAAGGAGAAAATAAAGAGAAATACCAGATTTAGGATATCTGCTATCTCTCTTTATTTTCTCCTTGCTCTGTTTACTGGTAGTTCTGTTCGTGCCTGGCGATCATGTGACTGCCGGGTGTCACCTGACCTCAGCTATCACATGATCGCTGAGCCGGGAGACTGAAGGGAGAATGTGGAAGTATTACTTCCGCATTCTGCCCGGCGATCATGTGACCATGGGGTGCCACCTGACCTCAGCTGTCACATGATCGCTGAGTCAGGAGGCTGAAGGGAGATTACTTCCGCATTCCCCCGCTGGTGATGTGACCGCCGGCACCCTTCTGAACTCTGTCAAATCAGGAGAGTGAAGGGAGAATTTATTTTTTCTCATCCATTCTCCCAAGCTCCAACTTATTTGGAGCTAGGGAGAATGGATGAGAAAAAATAAATGGATTGGAAAGGGTTAACATCCCCCTGTCACTGCCTTAACTTTGTGGCCATCCAAACAAAGCACTTCCTAAGGCAGCATGGTCATCAAAGGCCAGGCAGTTGTGAGGGAGGGGGGAGACAAGGGGAAGAATGTCAGTTCAACTTTCCTTGTGTCCTGAATGACAGCTAATAGGCAGCTGGTTGATACTGCATCAATCCTTATACCACAAAAGGCAAGACAGGTGTAAAAAGCTGTCAGAGCCGCTGTAAGCAAGCAAAAAAAAGAGTAACCCAGGTAGGGGAGGTTAGTCAGACCTTTGCTACTTTACAGGACAGAGGAAGGGAAGGAAATGGTAAGGAAGGATTTGAAATCTCCACTTACCAGGTGCGGGTGGCTCAAATCTGTTACAGGGATGCTTTTGAGCTGGCTTCAGTTTTACCCTCCCAATCAGCAAATCCCCGTGAATATAAGACTAAGAGCTCATTCACATGGCCGTATGAGTATTTTGATTGCATTTTGGCCCTCCTGTGATTCTTCTTGAGGAAGGAAAAAAGGAATCTGCTGCTAGGTAAATACGCAGCATATTAACTCGTGGAAAAAAATGCAGAAGGGCTCATTATTTAAATACGCTAATATACAGGTCCATTGACTTCAGTGGACTATTTTGGAGCATAATATTTTCTCATGCAGCTATTTTTTCACGCATATGTGAATGAATCCATTGAAAACAATGAGAAATTTTTACTGCGTAACATGAGGCATAAACACGGCCATGTTAACGAGTCTTAACAACCTTTGCCTTAGGGCTTATTCATATGAACGTATGTGTAAATACCTTCGACCATACAGAACGTATTTATCCATGAATTAATTTTTAACACCCTCGACTCTTGATCGGAAGCTGTTCAAACCCTGCACTGAGTGCGCAGGTAAAAAACACGCTGAACCGATCAAAACAATCAGAAGAAATTCTCAGAAGTTGGAATTCTTGCCCTCCCACTGAAAGCTGCTACCGTGTTTCCCCGAAAATAGATCCTACCCCAATAGTAAGACCTATCGGTTTTTGGGAGAGGCATGAAATATAAGGCCTCCCCCAAAAATAGGACCTACCTGAGGTGCCCCAAAGATTAAAAAAAAAAAAAAACAATACTCACCTGGTCCGGGCCGTCCCGATGGTCTCCAGCGGCGCTGCGGAAAATGGCTGTGTCCCCCCAGTCTGCCTGTTCAGCTTCTGCTGGTGACGAGGCTTTGAATACCCCGCCTACAGCAAAGCGAGCCCTGTGATTGACTAATCTCAGTGCCGGCAGCCAATCACAGCCGGCGCTCGATGAGCCAATCACAGCCATTCAGTGATATCATCACTGAATGGCTGTGATTGGCTGCCGGCGCTGTGATTAGCCAGTCACAGCGCTTGCCTTGCTGGAGGCGGGGTATTCAAAGCCCTGTCGCCAGAAAGAAGTTGAGCAGGTAGATGGGGAGGACACTTGCTGCAGTGCCGCCGGGGACCACCCGGACGCCGTGGACCAAGTAAGTATAAGGCCCCCATGAAAATAAGACACTGTACCCTTTTGGGGACAAAAAATAATATAAGACAGTGTCTTATTTTTGGGGAAACACGGTATAAACAAGTGACAGGTATGGCGGTGCTGTATTCAGCTTTGCTTCAGGTTCTATCTGGGTTTGTGGGTTACTTTCTGAGCTTGGGCAAACACCATTAGTGATCAAATCCACAGTCTGTCTACATAGGCCATATTGTAGGGCACAGTGACAAAAATGTGCTAGGGACTTACCAGGCACAGGGCGGGACTATATGATCCGGACCTCATGCGTCTCCACCAGGGCGTGGGGAGCGAAGAGGAGCCACCAGTGCAGGGAATCATCCAGCTCTGGGAAAAATTGTGCCGGTAGCACTTTTGCTGCAAGGAAAAAAAGAGTGTTAGGGGTAAAAATAAATGCAGGCATAACGAGCAACATGTGTTAAAGATTGAATACTTAACAGGGTTGTCATTCCCAGATGTGGAGGGGTCCGAGGTTGGTGTGGCCTCTCCACAATAGGTGCTACCTGACCTATGCCTGCATTGTTCTGTTGGGACAAATTAAAACATTAGGAATACACGAATATTAAAAATGCTTGGCCAAAGGACTCACTGTAGTGCTGGTGGAGCCCCCACATATTATTCCCCACTGGCACAGACACAGTGTAGCAATGGAGTGATATTAGCAAAGAACCTGAGTGTGGTATAATGGCATTGCTAAAGTGTCACCCAATTGTCCATCAGCTGCCGCTCAGGATACTGGGAAAGCTGAACATCTCAATATTTCTAATCTAAAATTATTAAATTTTTAATATTCTGATTGGCAGGACGAAAATATTAAATTAAATTGAACCATGCTTGACTGGGATCAAGCCACTGTGCGGTCTGAAGATATGTCAGATTTTTGTGGTCGGTGTAAATTACAACAAGATGAGAAGCTCGCTCCAGCAGATACCGCCAAAATTCCAGAGCCATCTTGATGGCCAGTAGCTTGCAGTCCCCTATAGAACAATTCCGTTCCCCCGTGGAAAGTGACTTGGAGGGAGAAAAAAAAAACACGCACGTCGTCCTCTTACCAGATACACCTTTTTGCAATAAGCCCGCCCCTGCACCCGGGGAAGAAGCATCGAACTACAGAAAGAACTGTCTCATGCCCTCTGGCTGGTGCAGCACAGACGCAGACAAGAAGACTAACTTTAGAGCTTAAAAAGCAGACTCTGCCTCCAGGGGCCATTGCTTGGCATTAGCTTCCTTCTGTGCGAGTGCAGAGATGGGAAAAATCCAGAAGAAGTGCAGAATAAACTGCCACAAAACCCAAGAATCACTGGATTGCCCGAAGTCTGGAGGGATGAGGCCAATTCAGCACTACAAAGACTTTTTCAGGGTCCCTTTCCAAACCCTGCTAGAGTCAATATATCACAAAAGGGGAAGCGACTTACGCTCGAAGACACATATTTCTAGTTTGGCAAACAGACGATTCTCCCTTAATCGCTGGAGCACCATATGAACCTGTCTCCGATCCGAATGTACATCTGGAGGGAAAAAAAAATCCTGATGTTGTCCAAGTACACAGCAACGCATTGAAGAAGGAGATCCCAGAAAGCGTTGTATACAAATTCCTGGAAGATGGCTGGAGTGTTAACTAGGCCAAATGGCATCACCAAGTATTCTAGTATACGATTCGAGTATTGAAAGCTATATTCCACTCATCTCCATCACGGAAGTGCATCAAGTTATAAGCACCATGCAGGCGATCGAATAGCTCAGGAATCAAGGGTAAAAGGTATGTATTCTCTCAAACAGGAGTATGGCCCCGACTCTCTGTCACCCCTATTCTGCGTCGAGAGAGCACACCGCATTCCATCAAGAGCCCCACCGCCCGGAGGCCCTCCACGCACCTTCATTGCAAAACTGCTTAACTATAGAGACAGAGACAAAATTCTAGCACTCAACCGCGAGAGAGACCCGATAAGAGTTGACAGACAAACAATCCGTATCTTTCCGGACTTCTCCCTAGAGGTACAGCAAAAGCGCCAAAAATTTGTAGAGGCAAAGAAAATGCTGCGCTCAAAACAACTTGTCTACGCAATGTTATACCCTGCCAGACTAAAGGTGATCAAGGATAACCGTTTCCACTTCTTTGAAAGCCCAGAGGATGTCCTAAACTGGCTCGAACAAAATTAACCTACACCGTGAGACTTTCACAAATGCGCATTTGATGCGGCTGGCCGTTCGTTGCTTTCTCAGAATTATTGCGGCATAATGATGGAGGGTGGTACCCCCCCCTTTCTCCCCCCCCCCCCCCTCCTTCCCCCCACCCCCTCCCCCCTTTTTTTTTTTTCTTTCTTTTTTTTCTCCCCCCCCCCCCCCTTTTCCCCCCTCTCATTTCCCGTTCCCACCCCCCCCCTCCCTCCACTCCCCTCTCCCTCCACTCTAGATAAGATGGCCGGCAGCTGAAGATGATGAAAATGCAAACCGATGTGGGCTGCGTTAAAGTTGCCCCTTTTTTTTTTTTCTCTCTCTCTATTTAGACTGTGGGGGCCCGACTGGACTGAGGGCCTACGCAGCGCCCGCGGCCTGTGCCGGGTACCTATAGCCCACACTGACGCGGCCCACAATCACATAACCCTGTCTCTGTTTCTTCACAGGGGGACTTTATTTTCATGCTCGTAACTGCTATTACTGTTCTACATTTTTCTGTTATAGCCTGTTGGTGATTCTCGATTGGGGCTAGGTCTCACGCCCCCTACAAAGTTGTGAGTTATGGGATCGAAACCTGTCCAAAGTTCGGGGGGATGGGTAGGGTGGGAGGGGAGGGATTGGTTTGAGGCTGGTAAATGTGAATTGCTTTGTAATTTTCTATCTGCTATTTTTGGCGCGACTCTCTTTCGGATGCTTTATAAGAAATCATGGGAACAATGGCTACCCCCTTGAAAATGGCTAGCACATACTTAAAACTGGTCTCCTGGAATGTCAGGGGACTAAATTCTAAAATTAAAAGAGCATTGGTTTTTGACTTCCTTAAAACCCCCTCCCCCCACATGATACTACTTCAAGAAACACACCTCAGAGGCTCAAAGACGCTGGCGCTTAAACGAGCAACAATTGGCTCAGCGTATCACGCGACTTACTCAAACTATGCTCGAGGAGTCAGTATACTGGTGGCCAAATCGGCCCAGTTTGCCTTCCGCCAAATACACATAGATCCTGGGGGGCGCTACCTGATCCTACAGGGAACCTTCCATGGCCGTCTCCTCACGATAGTAAATGTTTACCTGCCACCACCTGCTAACATTGAAATACTTCACGAGGTGATGGCACGAGTGGTCCCCCTTGAGGCGGCCCCGATAGTAATCATGGGAGACTTCAACCTGATTTTGGACCCGGTGCGGGACCGTCTCACCCCAGCCGCCTCCACACAGGCTCGGCTGCCTGGGTGGGCCGACTCCTACTCAATGCAGAAAATATGGCGCACGCGACATCCACATGATAGAGCCTACTCATGCCACACTCCGACCTACAATGCCTTCTCGCGCATAGATCTCTGTTTTGGCTCCCCGGACTGCCTCCCCATGGTTCGTGATATATCCTATCTACCCAGAGGCATTTCAGATCACTCCCCGCTCCAATTAGTTCTTGACCTTGGAGTTGGGGGCAGTCGCCCTATGTGGAGACTGAGTCCGCTGTGGCTGGAACGGAGAGAAGTGCATGAGTATGTAGAACAAGAGGCTGAAATGTACTGGGAAGTCAATGAGGGGACGGCCTCGGAGCTGGTGGTGTGGGACGCATTTAAAGCCTTCACCAGGGGATCCTTTACCTCGGCTATTGCCGAGCATAGAAGATCCCTGGGAGCCCGCCGCTTGGACCTGGAAAGGCGCCTTGATTTAGCAGAGGCAAGGCACATAGCAGACTCCTCCCCGGAAACTACTACAATTCTGGGTGCCCTGCGACGGGAATACAAACTACTGCTTATCGAATACACCAAGAAGAAACTCCTGTATTCCCGCCACCGGATTTTTGATCAGGGAGACAAGAACGGCCACTTACTGGCCTACTTGGCTAGAGAGGATCAGATACTGCCACCAATTACGGCGGTGCGGGACGGCACGGGTACTCTATTAAATGATCCCAAACTAATTAATCAAACGTTTGCCCAATTCTATGGAGATTTGTACACCTCCAGACTGAGCTATACTGAAGCGCTGCTCCTGGCGTACTTGGGTGACATTCCCTTCCCCACACTGAGTGGAGACAGCGCGGCCCACCTAGATGGGGATCTAAGTATAGAAGAAATAACGGAGGCTATTAAGGCACTCCCCAATAGGAAATCACCGGGCGTAGATGGGCTCCCCGGGGAGTGGTATAAAAAAAAATGTGGAAATCCTGGCCCCGCGACTCCTCACACTATATAATTCTATTCTGCGGGAAGGGGCGCTACCGGACACAATGCGTAAAGCTCTCATAATAATGATCCCTAAAACCGGAAAGGATCCCACGGACTGCGGCTCTTACCGTCCCATTTCCCTTCTCAACAACGACGTAAAAATACTCGCAAAAATACTGGCGACGCGTATAAACTCGGTACTAAAAGAGATCATACACGCGGACCAGTCCGGCTTCATGCCTGGCAAAAGCACGGACATGAACCTGAGGAGGCTCTTTAACCACTTGTCGTACAAGCACACTAACTGCGGGAGGCGCACCCTGGTATTTATAGATCAGGCAAAGGCCTTCGACTCAGTAGAGTGGAAGTACCTATGGGCGGTGATGCGGCGGTTCGGATTCGGGCCAACTTTTATTAAATGGATCGAGATCTTATACGACTCCCCGGTGGCCAACATTAAAACTAATACACATGTCTCTGCCCAATTCTCCCTGAGCAGAGGCACAAGACAGGGTTGCCCTCTGTCCCCCGCCTTGTTTGCCCTCGCCATAGAGCCTCTTGCGATCCAAATCCGAACGTCACCAACAGTGAAGGGATTTAAACTGAACAACTACGAAGAGCGCATAGCGCTCTATGCAGATGACACCCTACTCTTCCTCCAAGACCCGGAAGCGTCTCTAGACGCAGCCCTGATTATATTCGGCGCATTCGGCGCACACTCTGGCGTTAAGGTCAACTGGGACAAGACTCACTTACTGGCGGTGGACCCTGTGGCCGCCGAGCTCCCTCTGCCCGCCCCGCTGAGCTGGACAACCCAGACCACCTACCTGGGAGTAAAGGTCTCAGCGGAACTATCCGCCTTTTACAACTCCAACCTGGTCCCCCTCCTGGCATGGGCCGGGGAGGCAGCGACACGCTGGGCCTCTCTCCCACTCACGCTGGTGGGCAGAATAAACCTGCTAAAAATTAAACTGCTACCAAAATTCCTGTATATACTGCATAATTCTATGTTAGTCCCTAAAAAATTCTTCACTAAGCTCCGTGGGATCGTACTGCGCATACTGTGGAGGGGCACTACACCCAGGATTAAACTGGAGACTCTGTGCCTCCCATTGAACGGAGGGGGACTGGCCCTACCACACTTCTATTACTACTACCTGGCCAGCCAACTGGTATACGCGGGATGGTGGATATGCTCGTCAAATTACAACCCGGCAGTGGGCCTGGAACGTAGAATGGTGGACCCTGCTCAGAACCTACGGGGACTGCTACTGAGCGGCCCCTCATCCTCGGTCGCCCCTCTGCCTACTCCCATGCTGGTGACACTGGAGACCTGGCAACGGGTCACGAGACTGTCCACTACAGAGGAGACTGCGCGATCCCCACACACTCCCCTCTGGAATAACCCCAAACTGCCACACTTCCAGCGCTTCCCGGAGTCCGCCTTCTGGAGACGCCGGGGCGTCAATGTCCTCTCTGACATAGTCAGCGAGGGCAAGTTTTGCACCTTTATGCAGCTACGGGTTGCCCACGGCCTGCCCGAAAACTCCTACTTTAGGTACTATCAATTGCGAGATGCAGCCAGGGCTCAGTTTGGAGGTCTGTCTATCCCACTATCCATGACACGGCTGGAGAGCCTGGCGCAGATGTGCAATCTTGTCAAACCGCTGTCGAGTTTTTATGCCCATGTGGTGCGATACTTGGCCCCGCTAGGCGAAAGGGCCGTGCAGAGATGGGAGGGAGATATCCCTGACCTGACCTCAGGGGAAGATGAGGATATACTGGGTGGCTCTGATCCGCCCCTGGTTAGCGCTAGAGACAAGCTCATCCAAGTTAAATTTCTGCACCGCATATATTATACCCCCTCCAGGTTGTGCACCATGGGCCTGCTCTCTACTGCAACGTGCCCACGATGTTTGGTGGCAGATGGGACGGTCATGCATGTGTTCTGGGAGTGCGCGGTCCTACAGGAATACTGGAGAGACGTGCTTGTCTTCATGGAAACACATCTAGGGGCACCGAGGATCATGCATCCTGGAACGTGCCTCTTTGGGCTTGTGGGAGACCTGCCGGTGGCGGCAGCAACACGTACATTATACAAGTTGCTACTCTTCTATGCAAAAAAAGTGATCCTACTTAATTGGAAACACCCTGGGAGGCCGACTAGGAGCGCATGGATCCGCGTCGTTAATGCTGAAATCCCAATGTACAAATTGACATACATGGCCAGGGGGTGCCCTGAAAAATTCGACAAGATTTGGGATAGCTGGGTGAGCTGCCCCGCGACCGCGTCGGGAGAGCCAAGCCAGGCGGTAGGGGGGGAGTGAGGGAGAGAGAAGGATAAAAAAAGAGAGACACCTGCTAAATCTGCTTTCTACGATAAAACCCTATGCTCAGAAAACTAATTTTTTCTCCTCTATTCCCACAGTTGTTCTTAAGAGAGTCGCGCCAAGGGGTTGGAGGGGGGGGAGGGGGGGGCTAAGTTTAAGTTTTTGGGGTTTTTTTTTTTTTCCTGATTGATCATAGCTGATCTATTCAAGGTTAAACTACTGTTTAGCAATAACTGAGAAAGTTAAGAGTTTAAAGGGGGGGGCGAAATAAATAAAAGTACTAGCCAGGTATAGCATGCCAAGAAGAAATATGTATATGTACGCAGGCAAAGGCTATCTCTACCCTGTTTCTCATGCAATGTACTATCTCCTGAATCTGACACCTGCGGTGACAGTTATCCATGTTTACGTGTTTACATGCTTGTTAATTTCTGGCTAAATAAAATTCCTTTAAAAAAAAAAGGTATGTATTCTTAACCATGATCGCATTCAGACCTCGATAATCGATACAGGGCCGTATCTTTTTAATGAAGAAAAATCCGGCACCTTAACATACTAGGCCATGTCCTGGGTCTCGGGGAGAGAAAGAGGGTATACTCTACCTTGAGGAGTCACGGAACTAGGCACAAGCTCAATAGGATAGTCGTAGAGTGATGCGGTGGCCGACATTTAGCCTCTTTCTTGTCAAAAACATCCACAAAACCATAAGGCTCCTGTAAAGCCTGGAGGATAGATGGTAAAGTAACCCGGTGAACAGGCTGAACGGGACGTCCCGCAAGCACTTAGTATAGCAGATGGAACCCAACTTAATACTTCGTCTATACGCCAGTCCAGGGTCGGATTATGTTATCGAAGCCACGGCAAACCCAGGAAAGAACCATGGTTACAGACAAGTTTAACCTGGGAGAGGAGCAATCTTCACCTAGGTTAGCCTCTCCAACTGACTCTAGGTGGACATGTTTCACAGTTTGGGGGGGACAAGTGCGAATAAGGTGACCTGGAGATCCGCAATACAGGCATAGATTCTTTATACGTCTGTGTGAGCTCTTCCTCGGACCTGCATATGCTCAGGATTGCTAGACTGAGTGATGATCGGCGGAAAGGAAAGCGGTTTCTGAAATCTAGGAGCCAGATGGATTGATCTCCTCTCTTGCATAACCTCCCTAGATCTCTCTTGGAATTGCAGGTCAATCCTTGTAGCCAAAGAAATCAGTGCGTCCAGAGAGGAAGTGACCTCATGACTCACTAACTCATCTTTGACGCGCCCTGCTAGTCCCTCCCAAAATGCTAATTAGAAACATTATAAAAAGCTGGCCTTGTTCCACCTTCCAGTGCATTTATTGTGCTCTGAACTCAGGCAGTCAACCTGCTCCCTCTTACAGCTGCTCCCCTACAAAAGATTGCATCTTGTGTACCAGACCTCGGTTATCTCCTAACGACTGTTCTGCTTGAGCCCACTGTACTGCACCGCCATCTTGTGTACCAAAACCTTGCCTATTTACTGATGACTCTTCTGCTTGAGCCCACTGTACTACACCACCATCTTGTATACCAGACCTAAGCTATTGCTTGACCACGTAGCCACTACTGGAGGGTAGCAACGAGACTCTCCAGTCCCACTCTGTATATCAAATGACAGAAAAAAAGTGATGTTTATTATTAACCTGATGGAAGGTGAAGCTCTTGCTTGTGTCTCACCTTACGTGGAAAATGACAGCTCCCTTCTTGATAACTTCTGTGTGGCTATAGATCAAGTGTTTGACAACCCCAACTGCTGTGCAATGGCCGAAAGAAGACTACATAATCTCCGACAGGCTTGGCGTTCAGTCACCGATTATATAGCAGAATTTTGTCATTGGGCCAATGACACTGCGTGGAACCTCTGCTGCACAGCTAAGTCAGTACCGAAGAGAACTTTCAGAAGAGGTAAAAAACGAGCTTACCAGAGTGAAGACCCTGGATGATTTGCAAAACCTTATCCAACTACGTATCAGCCTGGATCAGAGGTTTATGGAGGATGGATGGAGAAGTTACGTTTTTTTGAAAATAATCCATCCTATTCGTTCAGTCCTTCTACCCTGAACATGCATCCGAGGGTCGATTCTTCACCTGAACCAATGCAGATCAACGCCATCCGCAAACCCCTCTCCATGGCAGAAAAAGACAGGTGTTTGAGAATGTATGCATGTACTACAGGGTGTCCGGTCATTATGCTTTGAACTGTCCTAATAAGTCCCAGAGGACCATCACCCTCACACATGTTAAGACCATAATTAACACTGCCATACCAAAAGAGATGGATACTGCTATGCCAGCCATTCCATCTGACTCTCTTATCTTCTTTCTGAACTTCAAGTCATCCTAGGAATCCCTTGGTTCTCTACTCACAACCCGGCCATCAACTGGGAATCAAGAATGATCACCTACCCCTCAGAGCATTGTAAGGTGAATTGCCAATCCAAGCTGCCCATGTCCAGTTAGGGGAAAGACCACAAAAGTGCTCCTCTAGAAACCGAAAAGTTGCTACCACAATACCAGTCTGCAGCAAAAAGCCGATCAACTGCCTCCTCATTGGACGTATGATTGTCCTGTTGAGCTGCTTCCTAGATCTTCTATTCCGTTTGGAAGAATCTACAACCTTTTGGAAAGAGAATTAAAAGTCCTCCGGGAAATATTTATGGTTCAATGTATTTTTATTGATTTTGTCTTATGTTCCATTAACATTTTTTCCAAAATAAAACAAAATTATTACAGATAAGCTGTTGTTGTATTCTAGTCCTTGGCACTTGTTTTCCTTAGTTATCTATTCGGCGAATCTCGCCTTAGCGAACACAATAAATGGTATCATTGTTAGAAAAATGCAAATATCATACAAACTGGGATTGGAAATATCAAATATAAAAATGTAAGATATAACTGTGTGCCATAAAATATCATTCTAGCCAAACAATCTTAAAAACGAATAAATTTTAAAGGGAAGGGGGGGGGGGGGGTTCAGGGTAGAGAAGAAAGATTTGGGTAAAAAAGAGGGGGGAGAAAAGGGGGCGGGGGAGCCTACCTATGCAGCCTCAATTGATTAGGTTATGGTTCCGACAATGATGGGTGCTGTAGCAATTATGTGCTAACGTAACCGGGGAGGTGGAGTGGTTCCGTTCGTCACCCAAGTGGACACTTCTTGTATATCCCGAAGTTGGGTCCATGTGAGCCATACTGTCAGATATTTGTTGTACCTCAACTCGTCTCTGGCGTATAGCTCCTCTAGGTGCCTTATACTATCTAGTGCCTCCAGCCACATTATCCGAGAGGGTGAGGAGGTGGACTTCCACCTTCTGGGAATCACTTGTCATGTGGCTAGGATAAAAAATCTCAGCAAGGAGTTTTGGGCCTGAGCTAGGGATCCAGGGAACATGGACAGCAAAGTGAGTTCTGGTGTTAAGTGAATCAGGTTACCACTGACTCACGTATAGAGAGCGCCGACCTCTTGCTAGAGAGGGCAAATCAGCCCGCATGACCACCATATGTGAATAAAAGTACCTTTTTCCGACAGGCATCTCCAGCAGGCATCCGGGTGTTGGGGATAGAATCTGGACAATCTCTCAGGCGTCCTGTACCACCTCGTGAAGATTTTATAATTTAGTTCTTGCAGTCTGCTTGAGATGTTTATTTTAAATGTCAGTGTGTTGGCTTTCCTCCATGATTCCTCTATAGGTGTCTCTCCCAGATCTCGCTCCCGCTCCCTCTCTAAGCCCCTCCCTACGTCCCGGGTTTCCTCATCCACCAAGAATCTATATAGGTCTGAGATTTTACTGGTGTTCATCTGGTTACAGATTAAGTGTTTCTCAAAGGGTGTTAGGGGTGCGTTTATTTTATGTAATGGCTTAATTGAAGGTACTGGTACCATGCTCCAGCTGGGGGCCTCAAGTCTCCGAGCACCTCCTCCAGGGTTTTGAGTCCTACTGTTCCCAGCAGGTCTTTAACCCTCGGTATCTCTGCTAGGTATGTGATTGTCATTATGTTTGTGAGAGATGAGCCTTTAAAGGAGAAAGGGATGTCTGTATTGCTAACTAGGGGCGTTAGGGGGCCGGGTATCGCTATTAATTTTGCTTTAGTGGCTGGTCCTACCCATGCCGATAGGATGTTTTCAATGAAAGGAGAAAGTCACAGATTTCTATAGCTCGCCTGCCCTGCCACAATATACCTTGGCCCTTGTATGGAATTGTGTCCTATTCCATCTTCATCCATCGTTTTTGGGGGTTCCTGTTAATTAGGTCTAATATGCGTCGTGACAAGGTGGCCTTGTAATATAGTGCTATATTTGGTATGCCCATCCCTCCTCGTTCTCGCGGGCCAGTAAGAGCTCTCCAATTGCACCTAGGTCGTCTTCCGCCCCATATGAACCGCATCATTATTCTCCTAATCTGATTCAGAAAAGTTCCTGGGAGACGCACCGACACCGTTTAAAGAATATATAATAGCCTGGGGAGAATGTTTATTTTGACAGAGCTAATTCTGCCAAACCAGGAAAGGGGCACCGTGCGCCATCTGTCCATGTCTTCCTCTAATTTGGTTAAAAGGGGCTTGTAGTTTTTTTGGAAGAGGTCAGCGATATCTGGTGTGATTATGGTTCCTAAATATTTAATGCTGTCCTTGGTCCAAGAGAAAGGAAAAGCAGATTTCATGGCCTCTATTTCGTCTTCCGGGATATTAACATTGAGGATTTCCGATTTACTCAGATTTACCTTGAAGTTTGAGAGTCGGCTGAATCGGTGGAACTCTTTTAGTGTGCTAGGGAGGGCGATTCTAGGATTGGTTATATAGATTAACAGGTCATCAGCATATAGGGCTAATTTTTACTCTTCATTTTTTGTCTGGATCCCCCTGATGTTAACATTTGTCCAGAAGGCATTTGACAAAGTCTCCATGACTATAATGTATAAAAAAGGGGACAGGGGGAAGCCCTGCCGAGTGGCATTTTTGATTTGGATCTGCTAGGAAAGCCTGCCGTTAACTCTAATTTGGGCAGAAGGGTCAGAGTATAATGCCATTACCCATCCCAGGAACCTCGGACCCAACCCTATTTGCTCGAGGGCCACCTCCAGAAACCCCCATCCCACCCTGTCAAATGCTTTCTCAGCATCTACTGTTAAGAGACATAGTTGTTCTCCTGAGCTCTGCGCCCTAGACAGGAGTGGCACAAATCCCACCTGGTCCTCATGGATCAGGGTGGGAATATGTGACTGGAGATGGCCTGCGAGCATCTTTGAGAACAGTTTCATGTCAACGTTTAGTAGTGATATCAGCCTGTAACTCCCGCACTGAGTAGGGTCCTTTCCAGGCTTGGGCAGGACCGTAATCACCGCATGTAGAGCCTGTTTCGGGAAGGGGCAGTCCCTGGAGATTGTAGATTGGTCTACAAAAGTTTTGAAAAAGCGGGGTGTAAAGCTGTCTGGGCCCAAGCTTTTGCCTGACTTCAATGACATTATTGCTTCTTTCAATTCTTGTAAGGTGAAATCCCCTTCCAGGGCCTGTTTATCGGGCTCTGGTATGACGTTGGATGTGTGTGTTGCAATATATGTATTTCTATCATTAATTAGTTCTTGTTCCAAAGCCCCTCTTCCTTCTTCCAAGTTATATAAGCTCTGGTAAAATGCCTGAAAGCTTTCAAGGATTCCGGAGTTATGGTACACTAGCCCCTCCCCTCGCTTGTTAATTGCGAATATGTATGTCTGCTGCGACCTAGGGTTCAGGGCCCTTGCCAGTCCCCTGCCACACTTATCACTGTATTCATAGCACCACCCTTTTAGTTTGTCTCGCTGACAAAGTGAGGCCTGGTCAAGTATGCAGAGTATTACCATCCGTGTTAAGGGAATTTCTGCGGTGGTAGTGTCCGTCTGTGACATCTTGTTAATTGTCTCTAAGTTATCTAAACGTTTCAGCAGCTCTTCTAGTTTAGCTGATCTAAGTTTTTTGAGCCTAGCCCCATGCGCGATAAATATCCCTCGCAGGACGCACTTGAGAGCTTCCCATTTAATGGGGGGGGGGGGGGAATGTAGGGTCTCCCGTATGGTTTGATCTAAAGTCGTCTATAGTCTGTTGTATCTCCTGTTTGCAGGCTGCATCATCTAACAAATTGTCGTTCAGACGCCAACTAAAAGATACGCTGTCCTTACTGCCTGTCTTCAGAGACCCCCAAACTGGAGCATGGTCTGACCATATGAACGTTCCCATTGAGGAATAAGGGGATCTATGTAGTAACCCATGTGAAATGTATAGATAATCCAGTCTGTGATAATTGTTGTGTGCGGACGAGTAATAGCTATAATCTTTCTCCCTTGGGTGTAGTGTTTTCCAAAGGTCTACCAGTCTAAGGTTTGCTAACTCTGACCTAAGTTTGTATGTGGTGGAGGGGGAAGTCCCTGACTTACCCCCTGATGAGTCTCGTGCTGGGTCCATGCTTAGGTTAAAGTCTCCTCCGAGGATGATACCGGATCCGTCCGCGAAGCTCGCCAGAGCCCTCAACAACCGGATGCAAAACTGTTTCTGACCTTGATTTCGGAACTAAAAATTAGCCACTGTTAAGGTTTCATTATTCACAAAAAGTTTTATGAATGTATATCTCCCATTTTTATCCATTTCGGATGATATAAGTTTATGGGGTAGGCTTTTGTGAATGACGATGGAGGTTCCACCAGCTTTTTTGGTCGGGTGGGGGCTGTGAAACCAAGTAGTAAAGTGTCGGTGTTTGCATTTAGGGATTTTCGAATCTTGGAAGTGGGTTTCTTGTAGGAGGGCTATCTTAATTCTTTTTTTGCGCAGGTGGTCAAGGATTTGCCCTCTCTTAGCCGGCTTGTTCAGCCCTCTCACATTGAAGGAGCAAAAGTTTAAGTCAGCCATTTGGTTTTGGATTTGAAAGGCTTGCTTGTGGGTCGGTCAGGGATTTTTGGGAGCAAGGTACGGGTTTGGAGGTGAGATGGGAAAAGACAGCTGGGTGAGGAGAGAGGTAGTAGGCGAGGAATGAGGAGAAAAAGGGGGGCCATAATGTGGACCTTGTGCAGCATAAAGCTGCCGCACTTGTCAAACAGGTGAGATACTGGCCTATTAATTGCCAGTATTTGCACTAAGTGCTTTTAGTCTGCGGTGGGAGGCGTGAAGGAACGACCAGGGTAGGTTTTGTTCCCCCCAGGGTTAGAGAGTTCTCTAAGTATGTCATAGGCCCCTACTTTAGGCCTTGGATGGTAACTCATGAGGCACCAACATTTGTATTAACTCCAACATTGGCTATGGCTTTAACTTATGAAGTAGGGAAGGGTAAAAAGCATAAAAATGGAGGAAAGTTTTTGTTCCTGCTTCTGTGGACCCAGAACCGCGGTCCACCAGTAGTGACGGTCGACTGAGAGCAAGAGAGATCCCTGGAACGTAGATGGTCTCAAAAGGATCGAAACGAGCTAAGTCTCTTGGATCAGCTAGTCTCCTCTGCTGGCATCCTTCTATCGCGTCTGTCTCAGCTGAATGATCTGCCCTTGCTCCTGGGCAGTGGGGGCCACAACTGTCGGTGTCTCCGGCCAGTCAGGTAATGATATCATGTGTAGTTTTAGTACTCCCAAGAAGTTTGGCAAGTCTCCCAGGGAACGGAATATGGCAGTCTTCCCGTCCTTTCTGGCGGTGAGAGAAAAGGGAAGCCCCATCTGTATGGGGGCTCCTTGCTTTTTCAAGGCGATTAGGAGCGGTCTCAGAGCCCCTCTTAGCCGTAATGTGTGTCGAGCTAGGTCTTGTAGGAGCAGAATTCGTTTGCCTTTATATTGCAAGTCCCCTTTTTCTCTAGCTTTGCGCAGGTGGTATTTTTTATTTTGAAGTAGTGGATCCTACATATAATGTCTCGCGGTCTGTTGGGGTCCGCTGGTTTGGGGATAAATGCTGTCGATTTCAGTGGTACTCTCCGGAGGGGAGTCGATTAACTGCTGGAAAAAGGATTGCGCCCACTCCTCCAACTGTTGCCCTTCTATTTCTTCTGGTAGGCCGCGAATACGCAAGTTGTTCTTACGGTTCCTGTTTTCCAGGTCGTTGATGTGCATAATGATACTTGTGGTTTGGTCAGCTTGTGCCTGTATGGCCTGCCTGTGTGTTTCCAAAATGGCCAACGTGCTTTCCTGTGTCTCCTCTATCTGGATGATTCTGTGCCCCAAGTGCTGCATGTCTGTGTGAATTTGCTCTAGGACCTGTTTATTAGACGCTTCAAGTCTTTGGAAGAGGCTATCTAGCGCTGTTTTTGTGGGGGGGATGGCCATTATGCGATTTTTCCAGGCCTCCTCTTTTGCCTCTATAGGTGGGGTTCGTGTCCCTTTTTTGGGTGAGGCGCTCGTGGTATGGGGTCCCGGGGTCTGTGACCACATATATGGGCAGCTATTCTCGCCCTCTGTGGGGTCTGGAGCTGAGGAGGGTGGTGTGTGGCGCGGGGTGCAGGGGCTGCTGCCCATGTTACTCATGATTCCCCTCTCGGGTGAGTCTGCCAGCATTTCCCCCTCCATGTCCGAATCGCTCCTCGGGTCCTTTCTCCGCTTTTCCCCTGTATCAGGCAGTTGTTGGCCTCTTTTCCCAGGCAGGGACGCTTTGCGCTGCTACTCTCCTCCCGCTGGAGCCGGCGCTGAGAGATCCGCTTTCTGTTCCCGTGATCTCACGAGAGCAGGCGCCATCTTAGTTTTCATCGGGATTTCTGCTTAGGCGCCTAGAAATCTTTCTAAAGCGCCTTTTCCTCCGCTTGTTGGTGGTCCTTGCGGTCGCGACTGCCTCCGCTTTATACCGCTGCGTCTCTGGGTGAGTTTTAGCCAGATTCCGGTGCCTCTGAGCTGCGGTGTGGGGGAAGAACGCGGGAGCTCGCTCTACATGCGACCTATCCCGCCATTAGCCAGACCGGCCCCCCCTTCAGGAAATATTTATATGGGGGTCTAGAAAAGGGCTTCATCCGGCTCTTTTCAATCCCGGAGGGGGCACCCATATTTTATATTAAAAAGAAAGATTCTACTTTTTGACCCTGCATTATTTACCTGGAACTGAACAAGGTCACTATTAAGAATTGCTATTCTCTCCCATTAATGGACACTTCGAATATCTAGTCATGTAATTCGGCCTTTGCAATGCTCCTGCCACCTTCCAACATTTTATTAACGATGTATTTTGAGACCTACTGGATCAATTTGTGGTGGCCTACCTCGATGACATCCTTATTTTCTCTGACAATATGGAAGAACATTGTAATCACATCCAGTTGGATCTTAGAGTGACTCTGGAAAAAACACCTATATACCAAACTAGAGAAATGTGAATTTGAACAGACCTGGATGCAGTTTCTGAGATAGATCATCTCTCCAAATGGTCTGAGTATGGACCCAAACAAGATTAGGCTGTTGTCGATTGGCCTGTTCCTAAGAACTTAAAAGATGTTCAACGCTTTGTCAGGTTTGCAAATTTTTACAGAAAATTCATAAAGGACTTTTCAAAAAACATCTTGCCTATCACTACTCTCACCAAGAAAACACAAGTGTTTCCATGGGCCCCAGAGGCACAGGATGCCTTTGAAATTAAAGACCCTCTTTACGTCAGCACCCATACTGGGTTCACCCGAATCCTGAATTGCCCTTTGTCGTCAAAGTTGATACCTCAGATTCAAAGGTGGGAGCTATCTTGTCCAACGAGTCGGAGATAAAATGCAGCTGCATTCTTGTGCATTTCTATTATATATCTTATCTGCAGAAAAGAACTAGGACATTGGAAATAAGGAACTTTTAGCAATCCAAGTTGCTTCCTCCGAATGGAGACATCTCCTGGAAGGAGCCCATCATCTTGTAACAGTTCTTACGAACCATAGGAATTTAGAATTTCTCTGTACAGCGAAGAGACTATCAGCAAGACAAGCACGATGGGCCTTGCTCTTTTCCAGATTCAACTTTATTATGCCCTAGCAGCCCTGTTCCAGAAATGGCAAGGCTGACGCCTAATTCAGGATTCTTGCTGAACCTGAGGAAAGGTCTAACACAGACTGTACTACTTTGTCACCAAAAATTTCCTGGGCATTCTTAAAATCAAAAGAACAACTAACAAAAATCGAATAAGGATATGAAAATGACCCTCTCCTCTATCATTCATATGAAGACGTGGCCCTCCCTTTTAAAGAGGGGGTTTGGATGAAAGGAGACCAATTGTCTGTTCCGAATGCAGGTCGACTCGAAATCCTTAGACTCACCAATGATTCCAAACTTGCAGGTCACCTCGGAATCACAAAAACCTTGAAACTCCTGCTTCATTCCTTCTGGTGGCCTAATTGCAAGGACGATGTGAAAAAGTATGTCACCTTTTGCGACACGTGTACACAAAACAAGACACCACAAGCTCGTCCTTTGGGCCTCCTGCAGCCATTTCCAGTCCCATCCAGGCCTTGAGGATCTATATCTATCTACTTTATTGTGGATCTTTTCCCTTCTAGAGAAATGACTGTCATTGTGGTTGAAGTGGACCGATTCACAAAAATAGCTCATTTCATTCCCATCAAAGAGATTCCCACAGCTGAACACATGGCAGAATTGGTGATCAGGGAAATATTTAGACTTCATGGGATTCATGAGGACAAGGTCTCGGACAGAGAGGTTCAGTTCACATCAAGATTCTGGAAAAAATTTTGAACGGCCCTAGGGATCACTGTTAACCTGTCTTCTGCGTCCAATTCCCAGTCCAATGGTCAGACCAAGAGAATGGACCAGACTTTGGAGCAGTATCTCCGCTGCTTTTTTTTCCACCTCCAGGACGTTTGGGTGAATTATCTACTGAAGGCAGAATTCAACTACAATAATGCCAGACACAGTTCCAACTCTCAGAGTCTGTTTTTTTTTGTTTTGTTTTTTTTAAATTACGGTATGCATCCCATCTTCATTCTGGGCCTTCCTGTCAATAAACCATCACCCACAGACTGAGAGCATTACAAGAATCTCAGAAAAAATTAAAGCAGGTACGAGAGGCCCAGAAGAATTACAAACAAGCAGCAGATATACACTACAAAGCCTCCCCTATCTTTCAGGTTGTCGACAAGAAACCTTAAGACTCATGTACCCTCACAAGCTTGGGCAAAAGTTTATTGGGCCATTTCCAATTACGGTGAAGAGAGGCCGGGTGGCGTTCCATCTGGATTTTCCTGACCTTTCCACGTTTCACCCCTCAAGCAATTTAAAGACAATTCCTTTCCAGGAAGTATTCAGCCACGTGGATGTGGCTGAGGAGAGGAGTATGAGGAGAAAGAATTTTAGAGGAAGATTAAAATATCTGGTGTAGTGGAGGGGGTGCACCGGAGAACTAATGGGAACCGGCCCACAACATGCATACCCCTAGGCTCACAAGAGCCTTTCATAGGGGATATCCAGGGAAGCTGGACCATGGGATGTCCAGAGGGGACTACTGCTGGGACTTGAACTTGGGACCTCTTGCTCTCAAGTCGTCAGCTTTCTCCACTGAGCTATCCAATAGTTCCTAAGCTATTACTTGACTACACTACTCTCCAGTAGTGGCTACAACAAGAGACTCCAGTTCCACGCCAGAAGTCATGACATTAGGCAGATTTGAAATAAATTTGGTAGTACTTAGGGGCTCAGATATCACCCGAAGAGGTGTGTTAGGGGTGCAGGCATCGATTCCCAGAGCAGGGGCCATGTAGGTTCCAGGGGATTCCTCCACAAGACCCTTGACAGAGAGCGAGAGAGCAGCCTCGGGGGCTGTGGATCTCTGCACTGCTGAGCACATGGGCAAGATGGTGGTACCCAAATCTGAACCCGGAAGTGGAGGAGATCCAGGCAGTGTGGGTGCCGCATCCATCGAAGCATTGTCAGATCTTCTCGTTAGCCATTTCGGAGGGTAGCGTGAAAGTGTAGAACAAGTAAGCGCTGCTGGAGGTCCCTGCGCAGAAATTCTGACCACAGTGGCAGCATGCTTGGGAGCAGCCAGTTCCCTCTGCAGATGGATGCGCCCCTCTGGCAGCAGGTGAGGTCCTGTGTTGGTGAGACTGCTGGGCGAGCTGTACTGCACTGTGGTCATGGCTCGCTACGCTGCATCTTCTTTCATAAAACTACGGTTGCGTCCATCAGGTCTAGGGGTTTTCCTGAGCCCCCTGGCTTTCTTCTGGCTGCCCATCTGTCAGTTTGGAGTGCCTAGGGTGTAAATGGTGGTTCGTTCGATACTTGTGTGGGAGCTTAGACAAAACGTGTCCTTGTCCCTGCATAGCCAAGCCATGCCCCACCTTACCACCTATACCCAGATATTTTTTGGATGACGGGGGTCATCGAAATGCAAATGAGGCTTGTAACACCTATGGCATACCATGGGAGAACAAAACATTCAGGGCTTCTGATTTACTATAGTTAATTTTAAAATTAGAAACCTAATACAATGGGTAAATTTTGTGCATCAGGTTGGGAAGAGAGACCATAGGGTTGGTGATGAAAAAAAGGAGGTCACTTTGTTTGAGACACCCCGTAGTGATACCACAAAAATATTCTGCCTCATCCAGATGTAACAAAGAAATGGTTCTAGAGTAAGTATAAAAATTAGCGGGGAGAGAAGACAGCCCTGGCAGGTACCATTGCAGATATCTAGGTCGTCTGAAAGGACACAGTTCACCTGGACTCTAGCTGTGGGCCTTTTGTAAAGGGTGGTGATCCAATTCAGCATGAGTCTTCAGGACAGGGCGTTGAACAAAGCAAGCATGAAGGGAGAGAGAATATTGAACAGAGACTAGTAGTACAGCATAGAAAGACATCTATGCCTAGAGAGTCCTTGATGCCCCCTAGAAGTTCAGTATCAGTAATTGAGGACTCCAGTGCTTCTGCCTCATACTTTAGGTGTGAGGGAAGGCCCGACTTATGGATATACACCCAGATGTGCGTACAGAAATCCACCCTCATTTTTAGGGGGTTTGAATTATCTACTGAATACAGGGCAGTGTGATAGTTTTTAAATGTTGCCACGATATCAGTAGGGAGGTATTTACAGACTTGTGAGGAGGTTGTGATTTTTGGAATATAGGTACGGCTTGCTGAGATCCCAATGCTAAGGCCAGAGCTTTACTGCATTTATCGGCAAACTTGTGTCGGCGGCACTTGGCACGAGTCGCCTTGGAGTGACTAAGAAGGAATGAAAGCAAAGCTTCACATTTGTCAGAAGGGCCATGTTTGTGTCGCCCTTCCAGAGCATGAATATCTTCAAGGAGGCAAGTCATTGCGAGGGCCCTCTCCCGCTTAAAGCATGTACCCTGTTTCACCAGTATGCCCAGTAATACCCAATTGTGGGCTTCCCAGATGATACACAAGTCAGAAGTAACATTAAGAAGAAAAAAAAAAAACCATTCTGTTAGGCAGCGTCTGAATTGTAAAACAACTGGAGTGCTCAGCAATGACGTGTTGAGCTTCCAATGCCATTGGTGGGGGTTAGGGTCTGGTAGAGAGAAAAATATACACCAATGTGCGGTTGGAGAAAGTAATGCTTTCAATATGGGCAGCTCCCAGCAAGGGAAGGTCACGGTGTTTTAAGAGAAATAATCAATCCGGGAATATGAGTTGAGAGGTGGAATAAAACGTATAGCTCTTGTTGGAAGGGTGAAGCAGGCACCAGGATTGAACAAGCTGATGTTTGTGCAAGAGGTACTTGATATGCCGAGTGCCAGAATGAAAGAGTTAGGAAAAGCCTTTAGAACTATCCAAGGCAGGATCAAGAGTAAGGTTAAACCAAGATACCTTCGGCAAAACAATCTAGCCAGTTAATATACTTAGGGCTCATGCCCATGAACGTATCGGTAAAATTGCCGTGGATCTTTCCGCAGCGTTTTAACGATGTTTGTAAACACTGTCTCTGCCGGTATGGCTGCAAGTGCACTGCACATGCCGTGTATTACGAGCACACGGATATGCGCAGTGTGACTTTTTCTGACTGTTTGAGAGCAGGGTTGCATGTGAAAATGCCGCCCATACACAATGTATTGCCTATAAATAGCGTTTCATATGCTGCCTATACCAATGTATAGGGCTCATGTTGTGTGGTACACAGAGAAATAAAGCATGCTGCGATCTATTTCTCATGCATATCAATATGCAGTGTCTACATGCACATCTGCATGGATCCATTGAGTTTCATTGACTCCATTTACCGCATATCACATGGCCGTGCAACGTATGTGTGATATGCAGTGAAAATACAGTTGTGGACATGAGCCCTTAGAAAGAGATGATGCTTGGTGTTGGGTAGGTACAATGTTGCGATGATGACGACTTGAGAGAAAATTTGGCTTTTCACTGGAAGCATACGACTATCTCCATCAGTACAAGAATCCAAAAAGGTGCAGGGCAGGGAACGAGAGACTAAAATGCATGTACCACAAGATTTAGTATTTGCAGAAGGGCTAACATAAACAAGTTGGCAAATAAGGGATGTGTAACTTAATTTGGTTATCCAAATGCTATATGGAGATGTTGCCTTCTGAGGAGATTTGGTAAAATACAGCGTTTCCCCGAACTATGCAATCCTTTAATGTTAAGAGAGCCATTTCTCAGATCAGAGTGACTGGGAGTGGATATAGTAGCACTAGTACACAGATGGGAGTGGGGAGACAGAAAAAAATTGGGGGGAGAGGAAGAAGAAAACTCTGGAG
This sequence comes from Eleutherodactylus coqui, assembly GCF_035609145.1. Classification (NCBI taxonomy): domain Eukaryota; kingdom Metazoa; phylum Chordata; class Amphibia; order Anura; family Eleutherodactylidae; genus Eleutherodactylus; species Eleutherodactylus coqui. Next base: position 189,934,202 of record NC_089837.1, on the reverse strand, counting down.
AGAAAACGGAAGAGGGAGTGAGAGAAAAAGAAGAGGGAGAAGAAAACTCCGGAGAGAAAGGAATCTAGTACTTAGAGAGTCCGGATCCTGTTTTGTGGGAAGCACCTGGATGAGCTCCCTTAAAGGGGTTGTCCCGCGCCGAAACGTTTTTTTGGTTTTTTTTTCAACCCCCCCCCCCCCCTTCCCGTTCGGCGCGAGACAACCCCGATGCAGGGGTTAAAAAAGAACACCGGAGAGTGCTTACCTGAATCCCCGCGCTCCGGTGACTTCTTACTTACCTGCTGAAGATGGCCGCCGGGATCTTCACCCTCGGTGGACCGCAGGGCTTCTGTGCGGTCCATTGCCGATTCCAGCCTCCTGATTGGCTGGAATCGGCACGTGACGGGGCGGAGCTACACGGAGGCGGCATCCTGCACGAGCGGCCCCATTGAGAAAAGAAGAAGACCCGGACTGCGCAAGCGCGGCTAATTTGGCCATTAGACGGCGAAAATTAGTCGGCTCCATGGAAACGAGGACGCTAGCAACGGAGCAGGTAAGTGAAAAACTTCTTATAACTTCTGTATGGCTCATAATTAATGCACAATGTACATTACAAAGTGCATTAATATGGCCATACAGAAGTGTATAGACCCACTTGCTGCCGCGGGACAACCCCTTTAATATCTGCAGCTTTGACTGTGCTACAGCTACCAAACCAGTGGCAATGGCGGAGCTTGTCATGTTGCCACAGAATAAGCGCCCTGCTGATTGCCCTGGCAGCTGGCTTAACTCAGGAGAAAAGTGTCCAGTAGATGAAGAGGAGCCATGTGGAGGAGAAACAGATCGGTCCTGCACTCCAGGGGAAGGAGACTGGTCGCAACTGTGTTGTGCAGGGGGGAGCAAGCGGAGGAGCCATGATCACTAGCGTGGAGGCTGCAGCCAGACCAGCAGTGTGCAGGTATTGGTCCAGACTCACGTGGAGACCTGAAGGATGAAAAGCAGTCGCTGGTGGGTGCGCAGCAATGCTTCTGCGCTGTTTGGCATCACCAATAGGAGTACAAGGTGCAGATAGTGATCCTGAATACGCAGGACTTCACTCCGCCATAGCTAAACCACGCTTCCAATTAAAAAATTTTCCACGCTACACTGGAACATAATGAAGGTAAAGGCAGTTGCATTGTAACTCACAAGTTACCACGATGCAAGCAATCCAAACTCCTTGGACTGCTTATGATTGTCGGATCATGGCAACGTGCAATGCAACTGCATTCACTTTAATTACGGTATGTACTATTGCAGTGTGGCAACACTGTGTTCTTTGGCCGCACAACCTGTGTCACAGTCCTAGTAGCTATGTAGCATAAGGGAGCGTTCAGACAGGACGGAATTGTCCGCAGGACGCAGTGCAGATGTAGATTTTGTTGAGTTTTTAATTTCAGAATGTGTTCTGTGGAATTTCTTGTGTTTTGTTCCACAGTCTTTAATTACAGAACAGTCTCTTGTATGTTAGAACTCTTCAACAATATTTGCACAAGACGTCCCTAATTACACAGCAGGCAGCTTTTCTGTTGCGGAACCTAATCTTGCGGTTTTGTAGTAAAAAATGTGCAGTTTTATTGGTGCAGAATTCAAGCCCGATACGAATCACATTGACTCATGCGATAAAAAAAACTGTGCAAAATTATTCTCCAAAAAAGCATCGCTGGCGCTCAAAAAGCACAGTAAATAAAGATGTGATTTTTGCCACGATTCTCTCGCTGCAAAATTGCGATCGCCCATCTGGAGCCAGCCTAACTTCCACGCCAAAGTGCGCACTGCTAGACAGAGATTTTGATTTGGAATTGCCAGCAGAATTCTACTATTTTCAATTCCACATCAAAATCCACGTTATCAGTGCAGATTTTGGGTCTGAACATTCCCCAGGAGGGAATATTCCACAATGCTGCTGCGGAATATTCTGTCCCCATTAGAGATGAGCGAACGTGCTTGTTTAGGACAATTGAGTAATCGAGCATTGCTTTTTTCAAGTAACTGCCTAATCAGGCGAAAAGATTCAGGGGGTGCCGGGGTGAAAGAGTAAGAGAGAGAGCTCCTCCCTGCCCCCCCCCCCACCCCACCCCCCTGCTACCACGCCGCCCCCCGAATCTTTTCGTCCGATACTCGAAAAAAGTGATGCTTGATCCAGTAATTGTCCTAAACGAACATGTCCGCTCATCTCTAGTCCCCATGAAAAGTCCGATAGGATGCATTAGCACAGGGCAATTTTGTGTGGTAAGTTTTCGGAGTATTTTTGTTTCACTCATTCCAACGCTTCATGCGAATGCACCCTAGGGGCTCATTTACACAAGCATATGTACGTAGTGCATTTACGCATGTTTTTTTTTTTTTGCGAGTGTAATTTCCATAAATAGAACCCATTGATTTTAATGGTTCATTCATAGTTGCGCATTAGGATAGCGTAGAAAAAAAGTGCAGCATTTCGTACTTTTGTGCATATTTACCTGCCAAAATACTGCATTAGGGCAAAAATACACGCCCGTCTGTGAAACTATGCTTACCGCTACGAAGCATAGTTGCGCATGTACGGAGGTTTATTTTTCTTCGTGGGCTGCTCACACTCCACACCATAGTGATTGGGGGAAAAAACAAACATAGCTTCTGCCCAATCTTTCCCGTACGCAGTATTAACTATGCGCAGGAACGATAGGGCAAGTCCTAGAGTTTTCTTATCCGTACTATTAACGGGCGAGAATACCGCTAATGAGAATGAAACCAATGGTTTTATTTTGTCCCGTAATGCGTGATTATCACCGCCACATAGTGTTACAAACACACCCGTGTGTATGGAGCGTGTTAATACGCTGCGCCAGCACTTGCATATGTATACTGTTTTTGTGCAGCGTGTATACGTGACCGAAACCGGCAATATGCCCGTGTGAGGACTGGGCTCACATCTGTACAGTAAAGCACTGCGAATAAATAACAAACACGTTTTACCGGTGTAGGAAACTGCGCCGTGTCACGTTTGTGCATGAATTGTGCATTTTTTGCACCGCCGCCTTCTTCTAAACTTTCATTTCATGTTTCTTACCAACAGACTTTAAAAAACCGTTCACCCGCAATGTAATTACATACAGTACTGCGTTCCGAGCGCAGCCATTGAGACCGATAGGGCTGTATGTACGTAGTACACGGCGAAGGGCGTCCATGAGAGCAGATTGAATTCTGTTGATCCATTCACACTTGCATATAATACAGACATAGAGCACAGCGTGTTCTATTCTACCACATATTACGCACGTACTGCCCTACTGTTCTCTATGGGTGCGTACGGAAACGCTGTGCATACGCAAATACGTGCGGGCTGTGGTTTTACGCAGCATTGCTGAGAGACAATGGAAATGAATGTGTTTTGAATCTAAGAGCCGCTCTATCATCAGTCAGGGCTTATTGTTACATCTATATGGCTACGTGTAAAGATTCCCTTTGATTTGGTTAGAATGCCCCCTCTAAAACCTTCTCAGATGAATCCCCTCAGGATAGACTACAATCTCTCACACGTACGGCTCGGCCAAGGTGAAGCCCGCCGTGCTGCAGGCTTTGTGCCTCGCGGCTGCCGCGCTCTCATTTGCTGGCACTGGGCGCCTTTGTCGTTTCCGTGTCTGCTGTAAAATGGCGGTTTTTACCTCAGTAAATTAGCGCGCGCAGCCCCCGATTCAAAAATAAACAGCCAACTTCCCCGAGGGGCGGGGCCAACTCCTCGCTTCACAGCTGAAAAAAACCGCCACGAGCAGTGACTGGCAGCAGCGGGTCAACGCCTCCGTCTCGTTTAAAGTAGTGATGCTCGAGCCCTCCAGCCCCTATTGGTCCGCTCCAGAGGAGGAGGCGTGGCTACAGCAGGAGGACGGGCCGTAGTAAATCACCCCTGACGTAGTTGGGCGTGTAACGGCCGTGTAGGGTCTTGCTGTAGGTGGGTTGCTGTGCGGGAGGGCGTGGCTTATGGAATTTGTAAACTAGATTCCACCAATGAGAAGGCTGCAGTAGAGAACGAAGCAGGATTGGAGAGGGGGAGACTGTAGTTGTGCGGAAAGCGGTTATTAGGCTCCAGTCACTGCGCTTCCTCCGTAGCCATCAGTTTCCTCGTTTAGCTCCAGGGCAAGGCCGTCACTCACAGATCACAATGCCCAAGAGAAAGGTGAGTTACCGTCTATTTAGCTATCGCGGCTCTGCCTTATCGTAGCGGGCGTCGGCCGTTACGTCGTGCCCCTCAGTTTTGCCCGCGCTTCGTCCTGTACAGCCTCCCGGATCTCCCTGTGGGGCTCTGTGGTAGGGGTGGGGTCCGCTCTCCTCATCCATATTTTCCATTGCCGGCGGTGCATGGTGACGGCTCGTGGAGAAGTGAGACGTCCATGTTTGTAGGGCTCCAGTAGTGTGGAGCCCGCGGCCTCCGAGCCAGTCTGCAGCGGCTCGCTGCGCCCGCGTTCCGGCACAGCCGTGGAAAACAAGGAGGGGGATGAACTAGTGAGACACCTGAACGTGTTTATGACGGCAATCATGGCTGCCAAGTCATTGTGGCTTTATAACTGTCAAAGTCTGGGGGGGGGAAAGGCACTTGTGCTCCTCCGTCTGCCCGGATCAGCCCCATATGTGCGGCGGCTCCCGGAGAACCGACTGGTGGTGCAGGCAGCCGAAAAATATAGGAACCCTACAGAAGCCAGAAATGTGTATAAATGCCGCCCTGGTCGTTGTGGGCTGTGATCGTGTGACATCGTACAATCCGTCCATCACAACTCGTTGTGGCCGGTAATCTGACACTTGGAACTTGCTGCAATGTTACAAAGGGCACAAAGCTCGAGCGCCTGGTTTTTGTTCTGATCTAGTTACCATGTGCCTGACTTATGAAGCGTGTGCGCCTGGTCTGTGCCAGATCGTGCCACTTACATCTTAGTCTGGATTTGTGAGCGGGGCTTAAATGGCGCGGGGGTTTAGACCTGACTTATAATGTGCGACTTTTTAAAAAGTCGTGCAGCTGCTCCGATGAGGCATATTTTTTGGCACAGACATTCACACCAGAGAAAAAAGGTATTTGTTTAATTTACCTTGTTATATGAAAAGTCCGCCTTAAAAAAAAAGTAAAATTTGCTCCTACAGTCTAAAAACACGGCTTTTATATGGTTTTAAATGTGTTGAATTGTATGGATGGTAGATAATTTATTTTTAAAGCCAAACACCCCATGGGTGGAGCTAGTCTACCTGTATGAAATACCATAAGTTTTTTTTATTCTTTTTCTTAACTAATTGCTACTTTTCCAACTTTGTGCTGGCTAGCCGATCTTATCACATTTTTATTGTCTTATTTAAAGAGAATCTGTTAAATATTCTTAGCCCTATGAGCTAAACTTATGGGCTTGAGTAGGTGACCCTCTGAGTCCAGGGATGTAGGTCTTATACTTGCATTTCTGTAAGCGCCTGCGCAGTGCCTTGAGCAGCGCTGTTAAGTAGTCCACCCACTACCAAATTAGAACAGGCGGACCACTTAGCATCGCGGTGGTTTTCAGCACTCGCATTGGGGGAACGATGAGGAAGGTCACTATAACACTTTGCATCCCTGCAATCAGCACTTGCAGCCCATAAGCCTAGCTTGAAGGGAATCTGCCATCTACTTTTGGCCCTATAACTGGTCTATTGAAAACCTGACAATTTGGCACTACACAGTTGGCATGTGTTCTGGAGAAGAGCTGAAATGCCCTCCCTCTTTGAACCCCAGGCAGTAACGTCTGTCACCCGACTGAGCCTGAAACCCAACAGTCTATTGCATTATTTAATTTTTACAACCTAACCTATCTTGAACATTCCAAATCCAAGTGGCTGGCCGTTCCTTTTGTTCTGTAAGTTAACCAGCATGTGCAGTTTGAAGCCACTCGGGACCTTCCAGTATGATGAATATCAATAGATCTGTTGATTCTTTGTTTTATATTAAATGACCCAATCTGTGCTGACAGGTATGAGAGCTGATTGTGTTTTTTTTTTCTAGATGTGCATTAGACCACATGCATACAAGCCCCGTGTTGTACAGGGATGTAATACATCACCCATAGACTTCTATGAGCACATGGTCTACCTTCCATATGCCTCTGATTTAATGTGGCATCTAATAAACAATGCCTGGAGCCTTATGCTGTGCATAGCCTCCATGCGGCCTTATAGACAATGCATAGCATATCCTACTTATAATTGCCATTACTATTCTGTGTTTTTGGCTAGATGTTTGTGTAACTGCTCATCCTTTGATAGTCCCATCATGGTTGTAATTCTAAAATGATTACTAGCCACTTTTGAGAAGACAAAAAGAATGACTTGTTCTAGTCTGGCAGATCCCAAAGTAGTTCCAGTGACTGTCACTAGTAACTGTTACACTTTCAGGTATATTCCTCTTTACTCTTTAACTAGTCCATTAAACAATGGCTCCCGTTCTGGGCTTTTCCAGCTAGCTGAGCGAGTGATTGTTAGTTGTACACCATGTTCTTTTCATTGTTTTATACAACCTTTTCAGCACATGCTCAAACAGCTGCTGGGACAGTCCTGAAGTGTGTGGAGCTCTAGCATCTGCTCTGGGCTGTTACAAGTTGAGAACAGTTTTTGGATCCCCGGACATGCTTTGTGTTAATATATTCCTCTTGTATGCTGTTGGAACACGCATAGCCATACAGTGACTTAATAATGTGTACAGTCTGACAAGTCCCAGAACCACTTACATTCCTTAAGAACAGGGCTTCAGATTTAAAAAGAACATTTTTTTTTTTTACATTGGAGCCATTAGCTCCTAAACTGCAAAACTTAGAGCTAAATTTAAATACATATAATTAATGCTATAATAAGATTTAACTGGGTGTTGCCACATTCCCCTCTCTGATTGTTTCATGAAGGGAGGCAGCAGTTTCCCTATACACACACCGCCATCTCTTTAGTTACAGTGGGACAGGTTGCAAATGACAATGTAAAATTTTAGTGCCATTTGCAAATTCTTGGCAATGAGTTGTCACCAATGTGCCCAACTGATGCTCTGCATAAATAGCTGTCTGAGGGACAAATCTAGGGAGATTAAAATTTTAAAGGGGTATTCCCATCTTGGCTTTTAATGGCAGACATTGGAAACTGTTACCATGGCTACTGGCCACCTGGCCAAAGTCTATAGAATGTGCCGAGCGCTTACTGTAGTGCTGTTCCTGTAGCTCTCATTGATGTGAATGGGAGCTACAGAAACAGCATTTAAGGCATACACTTTAAAATGCCACATGGCTCACAAGTGAATAGCTGGAAAAGCCCAGGCCCAGAGCCAGACCCACTACCAACAAATATTCTTAAAACATTAGGCTACCTGTGAGCGATGGTATGCTGGTTCTGTATTGCACAGCTTCGGTTAACAAGCTCCGCCCCTGCCACTTACTTGTAACTTTCTTCTAGCGAACACAATTCTTCGAGTAACTGTACTTTTTTGGATTATTTAATTCCTTTGATCTTGGTGGTTCTAATCTGTTCAGATAGAGGTTCCATAAGGGCAATTTCTTGGGGGATGATAAGTTTATGCCTACCAGATTCTAAGATATCTTTCCCAAGATTCAAGTTGTCTGGCCAATAGTGCCCCAGTATGGTTATGTGCATAAAACTGCGTATTCATTTTTTGTAAAACAATATCCTGTTTTACCGCCAAAAGACTTTGACGCTTGGCCTGCAACCTAAATATCTCTTCTGTCCTCTGAGGTGTGGGATTGGCATTATTTAGTCTATGGTATTAATTTGAGATGTCAGGGAAGTTAATTCATCTTTATCTTAGCCCTAGAATGGTGTCGTAGGCTTTTCTGGGCATTCCACATTGAGAAGATGCCGGAAACTGGCGGAGTTGATGGTTAAAAATCCATTTCTAATTTTGTTTTTTAAGTTGGATTTCTGTTCTGGGTGGGAAAGAGTATGTTCATTAAGCCTCCAAGGGAAGGAAGAATAGGGAAACTTCTCATGTAGTTATAACCACTGCGGCATGATCTGACCAGGTGATGGTTCTGATCTTGATCAGTATAACCTCCTTTAATCCTCTGGCATCTAAGAGAAATATCAATTCTTGACTAGGAAGAATGAGGCAAAAATATATAAAAAGGTATAGTCTGTATCTGAGCCATGAAGACTGCACCAAACGTCATATGCTTCCTTTCTGCAAAAGAGGGCCTGTAGGGGAAGGTAATCTAGATACAGAAGTGGAATCTGTACTTGTTTAAGGAGGTGCAACTTGATCAATGGGAATGTTCCACTTCAGGGGAGATGGTCACAGAAGCTGCTACATAGGACGCACTGTTTCTTGAGTTTAGAAGCTTAATAGGGAAGCCCCATTTATATTTTATGTTGGCATCATGAAGGAGGGAATTGATGACAATTGTCTTTGCAGTTGCTAGAGAGACATCAGGGAACATCAATATGGCATTATGAGTCTGGTAAGGATCATTATTGCCTTCCTTCATTTAGAAGTTTCTCATTGGTTTGATAAGAGAATCTCTTCCAAGACATTTTGAGCATCTACCAACTCCTTATGGGCAGTGGAGAATTAGCCTATCTTGTGTTCAACATGGGCTGTACATGTGGCAAGAAGGTGTTCAATATTGGATTGAAGTTGATTTGGAATTTTTTGCATATCTTGCGATGTGTCCTTTTGGAAAAGACAAATGCAGCACCCTCAATGTATTGGTGGTTAGAGAATTTCCCTTACCTGGACACAGTTGTAAACTACAGGAGAGGTTCTCCATGTTGAGGTAATCCACAGTGATAGAATGAGTTCCTTTTTTAGAAGGGCCGTTAGAGTTTGGGGGGAACTTGCAGGGAATCCGGAATAGCTCTTAGTGACCTGTCTGGAAGCAGGGCTTTGTTCTGCTGTCTCAGATGGGGAGCCGTTGATGGAACATCATGATGCAGAACTTCTATCCTGAGAAGTTGCTCCTCTTAGTTCTGAGCCGTGACCATAAGAATCTGCATTTTCATTGATGTTTTGAGGGCCAGAAGCCAAGAAATCTGTACGTTTCCTAAGAGCTATAGATTTGGTTTGCTTTCAGCTCATTTTAGGCTAGGGGTAATAAAGTGTGTGTTTTTTGTGTTTTTTTTTGTTTTTTGTTTTTTTTTTTTGTTTTTTTGTAGATTTGTATTATTCCCTTTGTGGTGGTTTTATAGAAGGTCCTTTATCTTTATCAAGTTGCACTCGTGGTCCACAAATAGAGGAGTCAAGAATGTCAGTTATACATTGTGAAAAATGACAAATTGATTTGCGTGGTCGGGTTATGAGCCGCTTGGAGCTATAAATGATCAAGAATGCAAGTTTTAGTCGACCATGGCTTTGTGATGTTCCAGTCTCACACACGGTGGCTTAAGGAGGCAAGCCACCACCCCCGATCGGCAAGTTATCCACTATCCTGTGGATGGAGGATGCTTGTAACTGTTACAAACTGCTATAGAGAACAGTGCAGGCACAGTTGCAGCGCCCCCTTTAGTTATGCAGTTACAGCAACTAGCTGAAGACCATTTCTCAGCCATCTTCACCTTGCTACATAGCTGAAAAAGGCTTTTGTGCAAAAAATGGACAGAATGCGCTTACACAAACGATGCAAAAATGCATAGAATCTCCTATTCTGTAGATTCTTAAAGTACAGTTACACTCTGTCTCAAAAAATTGGTACAAAGAGTTAAGCATGGCTCATGCCATCTGTGGCTGTCTTCACAGCAAACTAGGGTAAGGCCATAAGCTGTGGTGTTTGCAGATTTTCCATAGCCGCTGAACACTACCAAATGGGTGCAGGTTTTGTTGCACAGAGGTTGTGGAACTGCTGCGCCATGTGCAATCTGCAACATAAGTTGATATGTTTGTGGATTTAAAATCTGCAGCTTGAATCATGTTTACACGGCAGGTTTCCCTTTGGAATATCTGATTTAAAATTTTTTTTTTAAAGGTACAGTTGGGGTCATTTGCCTGTTATAACTAGCAGAATTCCAGTATCTTTTCAGCCCCAAAGGCTCCTGAGTTTGTATAAAAGATACCCCCAAGCTCCTATCCCCTTCCCCGTATTGTCCAACCTGCAATAAAAATGTTAGCCTGGTCAGTGTTTTCACAACTACTTATATGGATACCAAATATATAGTCAGTCTACCTTTCATTATGCTATATCTGTAGCATATGGTTTGAATATCACTCATAGGAAATAGAGAGCAGAGTTTTAGGGCAGCAGAAATGCTGTCCTAAGCTCTCTCTCATGACCTGAAGGTTGCAGGTTCAATCGCCGCTTGGTTCAGATAGCCAGCTCAAGGTTGACTCAGCCTTCCATCCTTCCAAGGTCTGTAAAATGAGTATCCAGCTTGGTGGGAGGTAAAAGATGACTGGGGCAGGCAATGGCAAACCACCCTGCAAAAAGTCTGTTACGATGTGCCATCACCCTTAGAAGTCAGTCATGACTCAATGCTTGCACCATGGAATTTACCTTTACCATAGGGAATGTACATACCCCTTTTTTTTTCTTCTATGCTTCTAATTTCATACAGTCCTAAAAAAATCAAAACCCTTAATGAAATTTTTTGAAGTTTAAAACAAAAAGAAAAATCCCAACTAAACTGTAAATTCATAATATAATTCTAATGGGAAACTAAATTTGTGTTTTTCTGTTTCAGTCTCCAGAGGGTGCTGAAGCCAAGGATGCTGGCAAAGTAACTAAGCAAGAGGTAAGCATGTAAGGTTACCTTACTAGTAGATGTGTTCTACCTCAGTTTGCTCAAATACTAGCGCTTTCCACAGATGGTTAAAGGGATTATCTGGGGACAAAGTATTCTGCAAAACCTTCCTGAGCTTGCCGTAGTAAAGTAATGAACATATACTCTCCATTCCTCTGCTGTATGGCTGGATCTCTGGCCTTCCCTGTAGGGAGCTGACAACGACGTCCCCTGCTAAAAGGTGGATGGCTGTAACGCTCACTTTCACCCAATGTTGGGTTGTCATCACTTCCCATCTGGAAGCAAAGCTCAGCAGTGACCAGTGAGATGGCTGTGGTGGGTAAATGGGGAAGGAGGAGTATGTGTTCTACTCTACAACTACAGGTTGAGCAAGGTTTTACAGAATACCATGTCCCTGGATAACCCTTCTAGGTTGTTTTTGTATTACTATCTTTTGGTAACCTTTAAATAAATGTGCTCATCTGCTTAACAAGAAAGGGCTAATACATTATTTGTTTTGCTTCTTCTAGCCAACCAGAAGATCAGCAAGATTGTCATCAGTAAGTATTTGTCCATACATTTTACATCTATACCTCCTGAAAGCTGCTCTTTTACAAAAATTATTGCAGATGCGTCAAACATATAAGCGTTTACTTTAAAGGTATTGGCCCAACGACAAGATTTATCAAGTCTTCACTGTTGGTTCCATAAGCAGTGAGTGGAATCATAGAGCACATACGTGATCAAAGCTCCATTCACACAAAGTACTTGGACTCCTTTTTGTGACTTGGTATTGGTCCCAGTTGATCACCTATCCTGTGGATAAACTTTAATTGATTTGTTTAAGAAAAATATATATTTGGGAAAAGATCCCATGTTTGTCCTCCTAAATGGACATACAAGACCTATGTCCTCTATGCAGTGCATGGAGATCTTGCTCCCCAACCACGGTTTCTCACATAGAGAAACCACAGCATGGAAGACATTATAGAGAATTACTGACAGCATGGATGGGAATCCAGTGGTTGATGGTGAAACCCTAAATTAGTTGCAGCAGTGTTTCTGTATGCCGCATCTCTGCTCCCCTCCATAGATGTTTATTGGCAGCATGTAACCTGTTTTCATTTAGTTGGGCTGTTAAAGATACGAAAAGGTTTTCCCATCTGAGTCTAGGGGGTGCCCATTGCAGTCTTGGTGAGTATGGGCTTTGACTAACCAGTGATGGCACAAGATGGACTAGTCAGCTGTTGGCATGGAGATTTTTAAGGGTGGGGAGCTTGTAATAAACTTCATGAGCAGTCATTTTGACTTATCGGCACAGATTAAAGTCTCCCATTTATAATGGTGATATCTGCTTGGCTGGCTTATGCCTACATATACTACAAATAAGTGTAGGATGGTGTAGTAGACTATCACGTTGTACATACTAGGGATCTCACTTAGTGAGGGTAGAAGAGCAGTACAGGGGATTTGGCTGATCTGCTGGCTTTGACTCCCCAAAATTCCTTTCATGTACATAACTATTTGACAGGCACATGTAGGCAAGGAAGGTGGCTGCTGCAGCTGGTCATGCAAATGTTGCACCCTCTATACATAGGCGCTGGTCCTTCTTCTTTCACTTACTTCAAAACAACCAGAGATTTAGAGAGGTACTCCAGCTGCTTATCACAGCCCACCTAAGCTATATATGGCCACTAACCTCACACCACAGCTTCCCTGGGCTACTGGGAACCAGCTGTGAGTCTGGGCTGCAATGACCAGATGTGGGTAGATGGAGTCCTCCCAACATATACCTGTAATGTAGGTTGTGTGGTGTATACAGACATGCTTTAGTGGAAAGAGTTGTACTACTTCCATATCTTGGATATACTTTGTGTTTTGCAATAGTATTTGTAAGCCAAAACCAGAAGTGTGAATGAGCAAAAGTGACTTGTGAAAAAACAAAGGGCATATTGTTGATGGCTCCTCTAGTGCATTCACTCATTGCAGTCAAATTGTGCATTTTTGCCAGTCTTACCACTAAATTGTTGCAAAAGAAATGTGGTTTAGTAGCATCCTGTGAAAGCACCCTCAAGTGTCTTAAACTATAGATTGCCAAACAGACCTAGGCTATTGAGGGTGTCTGTGCTCACTAATCCACTGGATTTGGTATTCAGATCACCACTAATTGTCAGGTGACACCCTGACACTTTTAGTTGGGGTGCTGTCTGGCACCTGGCAATGATGCAGATACAGCGGATGATCCACCATGCATATGGGCGCCCTGAAAGAGCCTCTTTTTTTGCAACTATCTTACATAATTTAGATATAGGAAGTCAACATAGAAGTGTCATGTCTTTAATGGTAAAAAAAAGACTGTTGTAGCTTAAATGTATTTTTCGTTGACTCAGATGCAGCATAAAAATCTGGAAAACAATCCACAAGTCTTGATATTGGTGCATATTTGCTGCAGATTCTGCCCTTATTAAGAGTGCTGGCCCGTTTACACCAAACTATTTAAGCGAACAATCTCAGTGTATACTGAGACTAACATTCAAACATGTGAATGTAAAAGGGCCTTTACACACAGAAATTCTGTAGCAAAGTAAGATGTGGATTTGTTTGTGTTAGGGTACATTCACATACAAAATTTATTGGTGTGTATTAAGACAGTCAGTGTTAATAGCACTGGTTTGTGGGTCAGACTGCTGGTTACCCACAAAATAGTGCAGCCAATTAACAATATGGACGTGGGTTGTCTGCCGCTGTGTGGGACTACGTGGCTCACCAGTTCAGTGCAAGAGCTTAATGTATTAGGCCAAAGACCTGCTATTAAATTATAGCTGGTGGACAAATGGCTGAACAAATTGTGCACAAACTGACTGTGAGCAAATACGTCAGTGGGGGCACATTAGTCTTGTGATGGCTTGTAAAACAGTCTTGTTGTACTGTTCATATATATATATATATATATATATATATTTTTTTTTTTATTTTTTTTTTGTTCCCCTACAAAGAAGCCAGAAAAGTTAAATATACTTGGGTAAAAAAAATCTGAAAATGGTCTGAAATTTAGAAGTATGATACTTTTAGTGTGTAAATATAGAGTTGAGTCTGACAGGATTAATGTTATTTACTGTGGTGATTTGATAATGTACGTTTTTATCTAAACTATTTTCTGACCTACAGAAACCTGCCCCTCCTGAAGCAAAGCCAAAAAAAGCTGCAGCCAAGGTAAGCATCTACATTTGGCTCTCCATTTTCTAGCCTGTCCTACAGGTACATGCTTTAACTCTTACAAAAATCTCTGGTCCTGAATGTCATCTTCACCTAAGTGCCATAAGCTTCTATATTTTGTGGGTTATCTTCCTTTCAGTTTTTCCTCTGTATGGGGGTCTGTAGAGTTTTTTTTTTTTTTTTGTCTTATGCTACCTTATTCATGTATTGAAAAATTGCTCATGGCATCTAAAGAGTTAAGCTGCCTCAATTGGAGTTACCCTGTTCCCCTGAAAATAAGATACAGGTCTTGTATTAAATTTTGCTCCAAAAGACTTTTTTACCTTTATAGCTGCCTGGACACTATTTAAATGACTCTTTATTAACTGTAATTAAGGTTAACATTTGGAGTAGGGCATCCTCAAATCCTAAAAAATAATGCTGTATCCTCACAAATCCTGAAAAAAGTATGCTAGGGCTTATTTTCAGGGTGGGTCTTAGTTTCAGGGAAACAGGGTAGCTCTAATTGCAGCTACCTGCAGCTGACACTTGCTGAGGAGTGGGCACAGCTACCAAGTCCGCTGCTTGACATATGTACATTATTTGGGAAGGGGTTAAACTGTATGTAGAATGGTTATCCACCTGTATCAGTTGTATATTGATCCCTGGATATATTACATGTCATTCATTGGTTTTAATGGGTGCTGTGTAATGTTTTTGAAATGTGTGGCTACAGCTTTCCCCAGCATCCTTAACTGGTCACTGGGATGATTGCATTTAAAACAGAAGGGGCTGTACAACAATTCAAAAGTGCATACTGTTCATTTTTGGGTTTAAACAATGTAGTCTGCTAATGGACAGCTTCCCTATAATCTCATCATAAGATGGGTGAGAAGTCTGATCGGTGGAGGTCTTGCCACAGAAACCCTCACCAATCCTGTGAGCCCCTCGGGCTCCCTGCAGCCATTCACAGGGACAGGAGACTAAAGGGAGTAGCGGTCACACTTTCATGGTGCTGATTCATTAACTTTAATAGACCTGATGGGAATGGCAAGCACTTCTACTTGGCCATCTCCAGCAGTCCCTCTGAAGATAAATGGCGTGGCGCCGCTATTTGTGTGCAACTGCTACTCCATTCATCCTTATTACTGTGAAGGGGAGGGATGTAAAAAGCCTGTAGTGCGGAGGAAAGACCATGGGACCTCATTCTCAGGATTGCTGGGGGTCTCAGCAGAGTTCACTGATCGAACATTTCACCTATCGTATAGATGCTAAAACTATGCTGGTAAACTCCTTTTAACTTGAAAATCATTAATGATTTCACTCCATTAGTTATTCCCATCAGATTGTGTGAGGATGTATCACTAGGATCTTAGTCCTGAAAATGAAAGCTAGTGATGTAGGGCCCTTCACCCACCAGCCCCCCACAGCTCCTGGGCACTGACTGTGCAAGAAACTGGAGGGAAGCACTTATCTTGTTGGCCTCTGATCAGTGATGAGGTGCTGGCATAACCTTGTGCCATTGCTTTAGTAGTGAAACCTAAATGGTTATGTCTAGCTGATAAACGTCATGCTTCTAGGGGACACAAATCGGTCCTGGTCATGTGATCACAATGGGTCATGTCTCTAACTGTGCTGTAACGAGCCTTGAACACACATGAACAGAGCAGATTTGTATTTCCTGAAAGTAAATGATGAAAATTCCCCTCGACTGACGGCAACCAGAGATTTTGAAAACGAGGAATCGATGCAGGTAGAATATTATAAAAGGACATGACTTTCAATTTATATCTTTATATGCTAAAATTGGAATATCCTTGTATCAGTGTAGGATGTGTTTCAACATTGACTTCTGTTTTTTCCCATTTATATAAAGAAGGAGCCGGCGGCAAAGGGTAACAAAGGTGCTAAAGGGAAGAAGGAAGAAAAACAAGAAGCTGGAAAGGAAGGTACTGCTCCATCTGAAAATGGTGAAAATAGAGTTGATGAGGTACATTTCAGATTGAATCAGTGGTGGTGTTTGTATACAATCGTACAGCCATTGATTACATGCTCATAATGCTTCTTTTTATTGACCAAAATGTTATTACAGATTCGCATCTCTCGCTCAACTGTTAATGTTTCCACATCCAGAGGTGCCATGCCCAGCACACTATCAATAAAAGGGCAGATTGAAACAGTGAAGGTTAAGGGTACGGTAGATCATTATGTTGTGTGCAGTGCATAGAAAGCTAGTGGTGTGGTGCTTATTCTGTGTGGAAAGTAATGGAAGCTTTCAGGTAAGGCTTCTTGGGTTTGTAACTCTTAACCGTGGCAAGTTAAACACAACTTTTTTCTATTTTAATATATTTGTCTACAGAAGTGATTTTTATTTTTTTAACTTGTAGACAAACCATCTAGTAGTTAGTTGAGTAGATGAGGGTTGAGGTCTGCATCAACACTACACAAATTCTAATTGTTCTCCTCGTTCTTTCTTATCTCAGGCACAGAAAACTGAAGCAGCAGGTGACGAGAGCGAATGAAATGGTCATGGAAATTTTTCGTTGATTTTACGTACCTCTTGAAGAACTTTACGAAAAACAATATTTTTCTCAAGTATTTTGTAAATGCTAATTTTTTTAGGACAACTGTAGTTAACTTTTACATATATATAATGTACATGAACATTTTCCTCTACATATTCATGCTTTTGCTGATTCTGATTTTCTCATTGTATGCAAGTTCTAAACAAAAATGTTTTAGCGCTAGTGGGTATGTTTGAGGCTGTTTTACATATCTACTTTTATTGCTTTTAAGAAAACAACCTAAAGTGTGCATATATAGTGATGTTTTTTTTACTGTGCATTTATGATGTTTTTTCCATGGCATTTTTCTATAGCAATAATTAGTGGTGCTTTTGTACTTACAGTTTTGTGGTTTTGAAAATGATTAAATTGTTGTGACCATCTGCTGTTATCATTTTGTTTTTCATTTAAGGTAAATAAAAACGTATCTCTTTTTTTAAACTTCATTTTATGGCACTTATTTTGGCACACTAACGCACCATTCTACATTGGTACAAAAATATTAGCTTTTGAAATGAGATTAATGGACACAAACTTGTTATGACTCATTCATACTTGTGTATGAAAAGCCTCAGCAAATGTGGGTGCGCAATACAAATCTTATTTCTATTTCACAATTTGCAATGTTTTGTCTAAGACCTCATGTCCACGGCATGCACTGATTTCTGCAGCGGAAGACCTGCATGCCAGTGCAGAAATTCTTTTTAAATGCTTGCTGGCGACCATGGATGACGCAAATCAAATCCACCTCTGGACATTAGTCCTAACACTTAATTTAAAAACAAAAAACAAAACCCTTGCTGTTCAATATTGTATAAATTCTGATAGAAAGTAGGCATTAGTTCTTAGTACATTTTGTAGTATTAGTCGGTGCATAATTGAAACATTTTTTTTATTTCAAATGCGTGTTTCAAGCTACATATGAATCATTAACAGAAACTGCTGTGTAGGAGGCCTAAAACTGGATGAACAGCACAATTCTACAACAGTAATGTGGTGGAAGACTGACATGTCACAGGACATACACCATGGCAAGTAACAAAACAAAAGGTTCTACTGCATCAGCAAGGTCTCTCGTTAAAATATCAAAGCAGACTGATGTTTCTAGCTGTGCTGTTCAACTCTTTTGAAGCACAAATAGGCAATATTTTAGGACTGTAGTTGCAGTGGTCGGCCAAGGAAACCTAGTGCAGCAGATGAAAGACTCATCATGCTTATTTCCCTTCGAAATTAGATGTCCAGCAGTCCTACCAGCTCAGAACTGTCAAACCAGTGGGATCTAGGTACATCCATCTGTTTGGAGAAGTCTGTCTGGAAGTGGTCTTTAACCCCTTAAGGACCAAGAATGGTAACTTACGGCACTTGGTCCTGGGATTTAATAAATAACCGATGTTTGGCATTGGATTTAAGCCTTTGCTCCTGCAATGGAGCAGGTCAGGTCCTCAGCTGTTGGTCACTGCTGAGGACCCAGAAGAAAAGGGAGAAGCAGTTTTTAATATCTTCTGCTGCAGTTCAAAGCTACATAGCGCTCCAATGAGCACTATCTACTAAAGTGGAAGTATTACTACTCTGTGCCCTAATGATCCCGTGACCGCCGGGTGCTCCATGTTACAGCAGAGCTGCAGGGTCCTAGCTGACCTTGATCAGCCCTGTTAGTAACACTTTTCCCTGTAACTGGGGCTCCTATGGATGTCCCAGCTATAGGGTAAGTGTTTGTGGGTTTTTATCTCAATGTGAATGTCGTACAGGACAAACAGCTTGGTCCTTAAGGGGTTAATGAAAGAATTGTAGCTAAAAAGCCATACCTTTTGATGTAGAAACAAGGCCAAGCTACTCAATTATCCATGAAACCGTAGGAACTAGGTGCAGAAAAATGGCGGCAGGTGCTCTGGACTGAGTCAAAATATGAGGTATTTGGTTGTAACTGGGTTTGCTGAAGGGCTGTACAATGAGTGTCTACAGGCAACAGTGTAGAATATTGGTTGTTCCTTACAAGTTTGTGGCTGCATTTCAGCACATGGAGTTGGGGATTTGATCTGGATTGATGGTGTCCTCAATGCAGAGAAGTTCAGACGCATAATACGCAATATCAACCGACTCCAAATTTTGCAGAACATACATTCAGCAGTGATATGGCCATCGTGGAGCCCTCATCACAGCATGGAGTCTGTTTTTGAGATTACATGAAGAGACAGGATTTGAGCAAGTCTGCATCCAGAGAAGATCTGTGTTTTGCTTCTCCAATATGTTGGAAACAACTTCCCTGTTAAGTTCCTTTAAAAACGGCACCAGTTCTTCAGGTATACTCAGTTTTTGAAGTAATAGGTGGTCACACCAAATATATGGATTTGACTTTGGATTCCTCTTATTTACCTTGACTAATTTTTGTTAATAAACATGCTAACATTTCTATTTTTGAAGGCATTCTTGCTTTGAAGCTTCCTCCCCCTCCCCCACATACATGCCTAAAATTTTGGCATAGTACAATTTCTACACACACGACTTAAACTTCTTGCTGCCAAAAAATTGGCACTTCTGAATTCATTCTAAGACTGGCTACAAGTGAGCGAGAAAATCACACACGACTTGTAGGTGCGAGACACACCCATACCCCCTCGCACAAATATGAACCCCATTCCTTTGGGGGTCAAACATAAGCAATGTTTAGCTTTGAACCACGATGCAGGAAACAAATTGTGTTGTGTTCAGTCTTCATGCGTGCTTTTGCGTCGCTCTGGTCGTCTGAGTCCAGGTCCGGTATATCTGAGCCCCATTTTTCAAGAGTCTTATCCTTCAGCGGAGTAAGGCTACGTGTCAGCTGCCTAATAAAAACTAGAGGTTTCAGGAGGTTGGCCATCTGTGCCAAGTCTTACAGCCTGCTCAAAGCAAAGGGGATGTTCAAGCCCCCAAATTGGGCTCTAAGTGCGTGTCGGAGTTGGAAGTATTATGTCTCCAGAAGATGGTATCTGGTATGCACTGTAAGGTTGGAAGATCAGGATTGTTCCATAGGGGAGTGTTGGGTGACCATTTGGCTGCTTCATCGGGTATCAGATGGAGAGCGATATTCCAGACATTGAGAGTCACTGACAGGTGTAGGTAGAGTGCTTACACACGAGCTCTTTCCCCTTAGCAGCAAGCCTCTCAGGCTTTGTTCAGGACCTATTCTGCGTTCAAGGCTTCTCACTGGGTTATAGTCAGTGGATGACCACACACACACACGTACACGTACGTGCGCGCCAGTCCAGTTTAATGCTTCGAGTGGAGCCTTGCCACAATATACGAAGGAGTATCTTGCGCAGTGTTGTGAAGAATCTTTTAGGGATCAAGATTGGGGTATTCTGCAATATGTTCAAGAATTTAGGCAGTAGCTTTATTTTAATTTATACGACCCACTAGCGTCAATGGGAGTGAATCCCAATGCGTTGCCATATCTCCTGCCTATTCCAAAAGTGGAGCTAGATTGTCTGCGTAAAAGTTAGTGGCTTTCTGTACCACTATGCCCAAGTAGGTGATAATGTCTGTCCATTCTTCATGGCAAAACTGGTGAATTCGGTTACCCGATTCTTAATGTTCATACAGCATTTGCAGTCTCCCTTGTTACATTTGAAGCAGCCTGCTATATTTGGAAAGACGTTTGCAGGTGCTTGATGTCTTCTGGTTTTCTTTAGCTTACTGGGTGCTAGGGTATTTTTCAAGGAACAGACTCTTCTAAAAGTAATCTGGGGTTTTGATGGGATAACTTGTTTGTCTTTAACCCCTTAATGACATGGCCTATTTTGGGCTTAAGGACGCAAGGATTTTTGGCGGATTTTCTTCATTTATCAAAAGTCAATTTTATTTTTCCGTCAACACGGTCGTGTAAGGGCTTGTTTTTTGCGTGGCGAACTGTAGTTTTTATCAGCGTCATTTTTGGGTACATTGAGTACATTGTAAAACTTTTATTTATTTATTTTTTTATGATGAGAGAAAATGCATCAATTCTGCCATAGATTTTTTTTTTTATACAGTGTTAATCATGCAGCATAAATAAGACAATCCACTTTTTCTGCGGGTCAGTACGGTTACAGCGATACCAAAATTCTTACATTTTTTTTAATGCTTTTTTCTGTGCACAGTCAAAAGCATGTGCAACTTATTGAACGCGTCGTTACAGAAGCGACAATACCAAATATGTGGGGGTTTTAATTTTTAGACCTTTTTTTTATGCTAATCAGAGAAAAAGCATAAAAAAGGGTTTTTTTTTCCCTTTCTTTCCTTTTTTTAAATTCATTTTTTAAATATTTTTTCCCCAGTTGTCTCCACGACCGCACCACTTAAGATTGCCTCCTCCTGATAGGACAGGAACACACTGAGGTTAAAAGCTCCCCCACTTTCCTCAGTGTCTTCCTGTCCTGCCAGGAGGCGGGATCTCTAAGAGGGGCTGGTGGAGAAGCCAGCCGGAAGCCTACTCACGGGCGGATCGGAGGGCAGTGGGTCAGCCTGTCCTTCCTTCCAGCCAGACGACTCCCAGGATGCCACATGGGA
Source organism: Eleutherodactylus coqui (assembly GCF_035609145.1). NCBI lineage: Eukaryota > Metazoa > Chordata > Amphibia > Anura > Eleutherodactylidae > Eleutherodactylus > Eleutherodactylus coqui. The sequence continues at coordinate 189,913,206 of NC_089837.1, read as the reverse complement.
TGGTAGCCAGGTTCCTCCCGCGGCGGCCCATGGGGTGTACAAAGCGGGAGCCTCGATCATCCTTCTCCTCGAGTATAGACCGAGCGCGGCGCTACAGAAAGCCCTTTGACGGCAGCGGGGGGCGGGGCGCCGTGTCACGTGTCCAGCGCAATGATGTCATCGCGCTCACGTCAGGAGGGGGCGGGGCTTGGCGCAGGAGACCCAAAATTCAAAAACAAGGAACCTGAGAGAAGCTAGAAGGTGGACCAGTGCTACAGGTCGCAGGGTGTCTGCAGCACTGGTATACTGATGAGTGCCCCAGCACCAGAGACAGCTGAAACTTCAGCCACAGCAGCCGTAAGTAGCCAGTGCGGCAAAAAAAACACAATGCAAAATCCAGTGTACTGTATGTAGAAAATTGCATGTTTACCCGCAAAAAATGCTCTCTTTTGTCAGGGGGATAAAAAAGACGTCCCCCCCCCCCCCCCCCCAGAACAAAGCTCAAAAAATACGTGGAGTGCGGGACAAGACGGCCAGCTACGTACCAGAGGCCTCTATGCAAGGCGTGCGTAGCTGGGCTAGTCAAGGAGGAATCGGGGGGATTCATGGAGGACGTTAGGAAGCTGGTGAAGGAGGAGGTTCGATCAGCTCTAACCTCGCAGATAGCGCCGCCAGCAGGGGCTAAGCGCTAGAAAAAGGCGTATATTCCCGAGGAGCCTTCCAACTCCAAGAGTTCAATCGGGTTGGAACAAGAGGAACCGGCGCCCGAGGAGTCCTAAGACGATGAGGACTACAAAAAATACCTATTCCACCAGGACGACCTAACAGAACTGATTAAGTCGGTCAGGGCTACGCTAAAAATGGAAGAGTCCAGAAAACCACGCACCCTGCAGGATGAGATATTCGGGGGACTAGAGGAGAGGCGTAGGCACACCTTCCCTGTCCACAAAAATATTACTAGAATAATCCAAAAAGAGTGGAAGAAACCCGACGCAGGTTCCTTCTCTGCTAGAGAGGTAAAAAGAAGGTACCCATTTGAGGAGGAAATATGCGCAAGCTGGGAGGAGGTACCCAAGGTAGATGTCCCAGTGGCCAAAGTAGCTAGGAGGACGACCCTGCCCTTCGAGGACGCCGCACAATTGAAGGATCCAATGGATCGCAAAGCTGAAGGCCTCCTAAAGAAATCATGGGAGGCAGCGGCGAACATACTCAGACCAGGGATCGCAGCCACTTGCGTGGTGTGGACTCTGGGGGTATGGCTGGAACAGCTGGAGCTGCATTTAACAAATAAGACGCCAAGGGAACAGATCTTAAACTCTCTCTATCCTGTGGATGGCAACAAACTTCTTAGCAGACGCAGCATCCAAGACAGTCAAACTCTCGGCTAAAGTTACAGCCCGGTCTAACTCGGCCAGAAGGGTGTTATGGCTGAAGTCGTGGTCCGGTGACCTAGCCTCTAAAAACAAACTATGCTCCCTCCCGTTCTATGGCCAGTTTCTGTTTGGACCGGCTTAGACAAAATCCTTGAGAAGGCGGCCGACAGAAAGAGGGGATTCCCGGAAGAAAAACAACAGAGGGAAGACTTTCTTTCGGGCCCCAGCGCAACGGTCCGAGACCTACCGAGGCAAGGGCAAGACGGGCCGCTGGAGTCACCCCAAGGGGGGCAGAGGAAGGAATTTCCTCTTTAACCCCCACCAGTGGAATCCAAAGCAGAGACCCTGACGCCATCTCCGTGGGGGCAAGGCTGGGAAACTTTGCGGATCGATGGGCCGCAATCTGCGAGGGCACATGAATCCCAAAGATCCTACAGCAGGGATACCGGATAGAACTGGTATCCCTCTCCAGAAGGAAATACGTCACCACGGGAGGCTCAGGGCAACAATTACACCTACTAAAACAAAGCGTTCAGGAGCTACAACAGTTAAACGCAATATCCCCCGTACCGCGGAACGAAGAAACCCGGGGCCATTATTCCAGGCTCTTCCTAATAAGAAAACCCTGGGAAACAGCAGATGATAGTAAACCTGAAGCCTCTGAACGCCTTCGTCAAGTACAGAAAATTCAAAATGGAGTCCATCTTCTCAACAATAAAGTTGATTCCCAGAGGAGCCTACATGGCGTCCATCGACCTAAAAGACGCATACTTCCACGTGCCGATCCACGAGGGTTCCCAGAAATACCTGAGGTTCGCAGTGGATATGGGCGGAAGAATAGAGCACCAGCAGTTCAGATGCCTGCCTTTCGGAATCTCCTCAGCGCCCAGAATTTTTACCAAAATTATGGCAGAGGTAGCCGCCTACCTGAGGAAGAAATCGGTCCTGATAATACCCTACCTGGACGATATTTTGATAGTAGCAGGGTCCAGAGAACTCCTAACGAAACACCTGGAGATAGTGCTAGAACTTCTCCAGTTCCTAGGATGGATCATAAACTGGGAAAAATCCAGCTTAGATCCCAGCACAAAGAAAACATTTCTGGGTATACCACTCAACTCAGAAACTCAATGCACCTTCCTGCCCGAGGAAAAAATACAAAAGATCCGACGGCTGGTCAAAGCCTTCCTACCGAGATAATCATGCACAATTGGGGAAGCCATGTCCCTCCTGGGAAGCCTGACGTCATGCATTCCAGGAGTAGCATGGGCCCAGACCCACACCAGAGCCCTGCAAACCTCAGTCCTGTCAGTCTGAGACAAAAGACAGTCCTCTCTAGGGGCAAAAATGTACATCCAGAACACAGTGAAAACATCCCTGCGCTGGTGGACATCCCCAGCGAACCTGCGGAGGGGGGTCCACTGGATACAGAACCCAGCCACGCACATCACAACAGACGCAAGCGCCTGGGGATGGGGAGCGCATGTGGGGGGCCAGTTCCTTCAGGGCCCATGGCCACAAAAGATAAGAAACCAATCCTCAAACTGCAGGGAACTCCAGGCCGTGTGGCGGGTCCTACAGCAGCTAGGAAACTCGCTACAGAACCAGCATATAAGGATACTTTCGGACAATACCACCGCGGTCGCCCATATTCCGCGCCAGGGGGGCACAAGGTCTCCCGCCCTGCAAAACATCGCGCAGAAAATTTTCCGCTGGGCAGAAGGCCGGATCCTTTCGATCACGGCAACACATTTGAAGGGGGCACTAAACCAAAAAGCGGATTTTCTCAGCAGGAGGCGGATAGACCCAGGAGAATGGTCTCTTTCCCAGGAAGCATTCAGAATCCTGCCAACCGGTGGAGGACCCCACAATTGGACCTATTCGCAACCAGGGAGAACGCCAAAATGAGCAACTTCTTCTCCCTCCGGCCAGGAGATCATCCTACAGCAATAGACGCTCTAGACCAGGACTGGGGAGAGGGGCTGGTGTACGCCTTTCCTCCGATACCGCTGATTTCCAGAGTCCTACAGCATTTCAGAACCCAGGTATGCACACTAATCCTGGTGACCCCCTTCTGGCCCAAGAGAAGTTGGTTCAGCCTTCTGACAGCTCTGAGCGTCCAGGACCCAGTCATCCTTCCTACCTGGACAGATCTGCTATCACAAGGGCCACTGAACCACCCGGGCATAGACAGACTCCGCCTAACAGCATGGATCTTGAGGAATCCACACTGAGAGGAATGTGGTTCTCAGAGAGAGTGGTTGAAACGTTAATGTCAAGCAGAAAAAAGACGACCCACCTTATCTACCAGAAGGTTTGGAGAAGGTTTTCCTTATGGAGACAGGGAAGGGATTCCCGGGACTCCGTCCCGGATACCCCCTTGATCTTAGAGTTCTTGCAGGGGGGGCCTAGAGATGGGCCTCTCTCCAAGTACCCTGAGGGTCCAGGTTGCAGCCCTTAGCTCTATATGTGACACAAGATTCGCAGAGAATAGATGGGTCAGCAGGTTCCTGACGGCAGCAGCCAGACTACGACCTAGGCCCACAAATATGTTTCCAGACTGGAACCTTAATTGGGCCCTGAGGGCCATGACAGAGGAACCATTCGAGCCGATCGAAGCATTACCAATAAAAATGCTCATGATCAAGACAGTTTTCCTGGTGGCTATCACCTCCGCAAGGTGGGTTAGCGAGCTGCAGGCCCTGTCCATTCGCCACCCGTTCCTGAAGATCACGGACACCAAATTAGTATTTAAAACAGACCCTGCCTTCATGCCAAAGGTAGTATCTCATTTTTATAGGTCCCAAGACATAGTAATTCCCTCATTTTTTAATAAACCTAAAAACGAGGGAGAAAAAGCCCTAAACTGCCTGGACGTTAGGAGAGCAGTCCTAGGCTATATTGATGCGACAAGCCACTGGAGACGGGACGACAACCTGTTCATCCAGTTCTGTGGCCCAAACAAAGGGAGCAAAGCAGCAAAAAGCTCCATAGCCAGGTGGATCCGCCTGGCCATTATAGAGTCCTATAGGGCCCTGGGGAAGGAAATCCCCTCAGCTCTTAGAGCCCATTCTACAAGGGCAGTAGCGTCCTCATGGGCCAAACATAGCTCAGCTTCGGTCGAGCAGATATGCAAAGCTGCAGTCTGGAAGAAGCTGCACACTTTCATTAAACACTATAGGGTAAAGGTACAGCAGTATGAGGACATGGCCTTCGGCCGCATGAGGACATGGCCTTCGGCCGCAAGATCTTCTCGGCGGCAATCCCACCCTAGAAAAAAACTTTACTTGGTACATCTCAAGTGGTGCTGTCGTGGAGACGACTGGGGAAAAAAAGATTATACCTACCCGATAATCGGGTTTCCAGGAGTCTCCACGACAGCACCCGTACATTCCCCCCCATAGAAGATAAAAAAGAAACTATAGAATATAATTTTCCAAAAAAAAGGGGACCCAGTTGGGTAAAGATTTAAGTTAAGCTCCTACCCCGGCAATTCATTAGAATCCACTGAGGAAAGGGGGGGGAGCTTTTAACCTCTCAGTGTGTTCCTCTCCTATCAGGAGGAGGCAATCTCAAGTGGTGCTGTCGAGGAGACTCCTGGAAACCCGATTATCGGGTAGGTATAATCTTTTCTTTTTTTTTTTTTACAACATTTGTGTCCCTCTGGGGGACTTTCACCACAGTACTGCTGATTGCTGTGATAAGGCATGACAGGGCTACTGCCCTGCCATGCGTTATCGCTTATACAGCGATCTGAGGCACTGGCAACACAGGACGCCAGTGTCTGGTGTCCTGTTGCCACGGCGACAGGCCGGGCTCTCGCGACAACATGGAGAGAGCCAGCCGGAGACACAGGGGGAGCGCGCTCCCTCTGTGAACCCTTTCCCTGCCGCGATCTACTTAGATCGCAGCAGGGGAGGGGTTAACAGCGGGGGGCACATCTCCGATGCCCCCCCGCTGTTGCAGCGGGACCCCGGGCTGTGAATGACAGCCGGCTCCCGCTGCGGGATAGTGCGGGATCATATGTGATCCCGCGCTATCCCCAGGACGTAAGTTTACACCCTGTTGCGGGAAGTACCCCGCTCCCAGGACGTAAACTTACGCCCTGGAGCGGGAAGGCGTTAAAATGGGTCTAACAACCGAGTGTGAAGAGTTGTAGGTCGTAATGAAGTTAAGGTTATATTTGTGAGGGTCTTCAGTGTCGTTTTTCCTTTTCTCTAGAGGCAACATTGGCCACCTTGTTTTAATCCCTTAAGGACTGCCCCCTTTATTTCATTTTTGGTTTTTTTCCTCCCCACTTTCAAAAATATAATTCTTATTTATGTATTGATGTAGCTGTCTGAGGGCTTGTATTTTGTGTGCCAAGTTATGTTTCAATGGTACGATTTAATGTACCATATAATGTACTGAAAAACTTTTACATATTTTTAAGTTGAGCGAGATGGGAAAAAAACCACCATTCCATCTTTAGTTAGGTCTTGTTTTTACAGTGTACATACAGCAGCAAAGTTACATGACAACTTTATTCTATGGGTCAGTACGATTACGCCAATACCAAATTTATATATTTTTTTGCTGTATTACTTTTAAAAAAGAGAATATCTTGGGGTAAGAAAAATTTCTGCAGACATATTCTAACCACCGTAACTTTTTTATTTTTCCATCAACATAGTTTTGTGTAAGGGCTCCTTTTTGCAGGACATCCTGTAGTTTATACTGGTACCACTTTGAGTATATATGGCTTTTTGATCGCTTTTTAAAAAAAATTTTCTTGGAGATGAGGTGACCAGAAAAATTGACCAATTCTGATATATATATATATATTATTTTTTTTTACAATGTTCACCGTGCAGGACGTGGCAATACTAAATAGGTTTTTGGTTTTTTGCTTTTTTTTACTTTTATACTTTCAATATTTAAGCTTTTTTTTTTTCACATTTTATTATTTTGTTAGTTCCCCTGGCGACTTGAACTTGCACTCGTTTGATTGCTCATACAGTATAATGTAATACCGTAGTATTACATTTTTTTTCACATTTTATTATTTTGTTAGTTCCCCTGGCGACTTGAACTTGCACTCGTTTGATTGCTCATACAGTATAATGTAATACCGTAGTATTACATTATACTGTGGGTCTGACAGGCATTCTACAAAGCCACACCACAGGCACGGCTTTATAGACAATCAGCCATGGCAGCGCTGGGGGCCTTCAGAATGCCCTAGGCTACCATCACAACTGAATGGCACCTCGTGATCGTGAGGGGTAAGGGGGTCAGACCTGACAGCGGCATTTAAATGTTTAACAGCTACGATCAGCAATCATGCTCATTACGGCTGTTGGCGACAGGTGTCAGCTATAAGAAACAGCTGACACCCGCATTGTATGGAGCGGGATCGGCTCCCAATTTCCCTCTATACAAACCCTCAATGCACAGGACATAACTATACGTCCTGTGTTGTTAAAGGTAAGTTAAGGTGAAAAATTGTTGCCTGCAATGGAAAGCTGTAAAATCGCAATATAATACTAAAAAGTGTGCAACAGCAGCCACTAGTGGAGAGACAACAGTATCCTGGCATGATACTACTTGAGTCAGAAAGTAGAAGTCAGTCCACTCAACTAAACGTTCACTTGAAGAGCCACTGCCAGCCACTATTGGCTTCATCTGTGGGGAAACTGATCCTCATGCAGTTTTGTCAAGGAAAGAAAAGTGGTGATTACTGGCTCTCCTAGAAATAAAAAAGTTCTTTCTGATTAAGAGCCCCCAAATTGAACCCTGTCAATAACCCCTTGCTGCCACAGGACGTAAGTTTACGCCGTGGCTGGGAAAGGGTTACCGCAAATGAATGTAAACTTAAAGGGGTTGTCCCGAGGCAGCAAGTGGGTCTATACACTTCTGCATGGCCATAATAATGCACTTTGTAATGTACATTGTGCATTAATTATGAGCCATACAGAAGTTATAAAAAGTTTTATACTTACCTGCTCCGTTGCTGGCGTCCTCGTCTCCATGGTGCCGACTAATTTTCGCCCTCCGATGGCCAAATTAGCCGCGCTTGCGCAGTCCGGGTCTTCTCCTCTTCTCTATGGGGCTCCGTGTAGCTCCGTGTAGCTCCGCCCCGTCACGTGCCGATTCCAGCCAATCAGGAGGCTGGAATCGGCAATGGACCGCACAGAAGCCCTGCGGTCCATGAAGACAGAGGATCCCGGCGGCCATCTTCAGCAGGTGAGTATGAAGACGCCGGACCGCCGGGATTCAGGTAAGCGCTGTGCGGGTGGGTTTTTTAACCCCTGCATCGGGGTTGTCTCGCGCCGAACGGGGGGGGGGGTTTAAAAAAAAAAAAAACCCGTTTCGGCGCGGGACATCTCCTTTAAGTCCTATGGATGGCATGGACTCAGAAGCTGTCAGCCGGCCTCCCACTGCAAAAGCAGGGATTAGTTTGAACACAGATTCCTGCTGTGAGCCCCTTACATGTCTCCCTCTGTGATGTCATTGGCATGCTGCAAAATAATCGCGGAGGGCCAATGGGTTGCTATAGCAGCTAGATGTCAGACAATGGTGGACGGATCTGCCATGGCCTACAATTGCTATTAACGAAAATACATTGCAGTTCAGAAGTACTGCAATATACTATCATAGCAATCATCAGATTGCAGGTTCAAGTCACATAATAAATGTGGTTAAAAAAATAACATGCAGAACAAAACATTTAACCCCTTGAGTGGCACGCCCGGAAATTTTCCGGGACGAGCTCCACTGCTCATAGTGACATAGCCCGGAAGATTTCTGGGCTATGTATCACGATGGGAGCTGCAGAGCACACTGCCACAAGCAGAGAACAAAGCAAGGGCTTTGAAAAACCAGCAGAAGATATTGCCGATATGTCGGCAACCTCCTGCACTGGTTTGTTTACAGGTTGCCATAGAGACCATCGGCTTGTCAGAAGCAAGCCGATGGTCTCTGTGGCAGGGAGAGCTGGTTGTTAGCTGTCAGAGGACAGCTAGGTACTAGCTCTTACAGCAGAGATCAGAGAAAACCTCCGATCTCTGCTGTGTTAACCCTTTACATGCTGCAGTCTATGTGACTGCAGCATGTAAAGGGCTGTCACCATCGGACCCCCGGAATGTGATCAGGGGAATCTGTGGAAGTCCTCTAAAGGGACAAAAAAAAAGAAAAAAAGGAAAAAAATAATAAAAATATAATAAAAACACTTGTCTCCCTTTACTTTGTAAAAAATCAAAAATACAATTACACATGTGGTATCCATGCGTCGTAATGACCCAGAGAAGGAAGGTAATACATTATTTAACCCCTTAATGACATGGCCCCTTTTTTTCTTTTTTCCCCATTTCTTTTTTTCCTCCCCCCTGTTTAAAAAAATCACAACTTGTCCCGCAAAAAACAAGCCCTCATATGGCCATGTCAATGGAAAAATGAAAAAGTTATGGCTCTTGAGACGCAACTGCAAAATTAGTTGAAATTCAATGATTAGACCATTTTTAAAAACCTGCCCTGGTGGGCACGACAGGGTGGTAGGAAACCCGCCACTCAAGGGGTTAAAAACCAAGGTTTGCTAACTATCAACCTGTACAATAAATTCAACATACTTTTTATCCTGCACGGAAAATGCTATAAGAAATTTAAAAAAAAACAAACAAAGCCACTCCCAAAAAACGCAATAAGTTTTCTGATACATTTTCATTTAATTGTATCTACTGTTTAAACTGGTATTGAGAAGGTCTATGGTGAGCATGTGTCTTACTAGTGTTGAGCATTGACAATTTTGTTCTCATTCATGTTCTAACAGTATACAGGAGCAGTTAGCAGAGAAGGTTGTGTGGGAACTAAGGGTCACTCTCTATTTAAATAATGCAATATTGTGTTTAACACACTTGGATTCCCATGAACTAAAGTAATGGGTTCATAGGAGCTGGAACTCCAAATCCAAGAATGTGATTATTACACTTGCCCTCCTATGTGTTCAAATGCTGTCCTCTTGCAAAGTTGCAGCTACATGCAAAATGCAGGCTACATAGGTACATGCATAGAATTAGAGGACTAGCCCTATCATTCTATGCTTGTGCCTATGTAGTTCATGATCTGCATGCAGTTGTATGGGAACACTGAGGATAAGTAGAATAGTCACATTCCTGGATTCAGGGTTTCAGTTCCTATGAGCCAATAAATTTATGCATAGTGACATTTGTCCTCCTCGAAATGACAATCCCTTTAACAAGACCAGATTTATTTGGTAAATTGCCATGCCCAGATGGATATTTACTATTAAAAAAATGTAACCCAGGGAGGTGCTGGGGCACCAGTTCCTCCCGAATCCTTAGCTGTCCAGATAGCTTTAATTCCCAAACAAAATAATAATCCTCTTGCACTGAGCAACTACCAACCCATCTCACTCCTTAATGTCAACTATAAAATTGTAACCTCTATTTTTGCAAGTCAACTGAATGCTTTCCTTCTGTCTTTGATCTTTAAGGATCAAGTTGGGTTTATTCCCTCCTGACAGGCACCGACTATATTTGAAAAGTGCTACACCTGTTACACAACGCATATAGACAAGGCATTTAATAGTATATCATGGTAGTACATGGAAGTAGTATTTAGCAAAATTGAGATTCGAGGTTCTTATTTTAACAGGTTTTCAATTCACTATTTTCGGAGCCTCAAGGCACATTAATACTTCCAACTCAAAAGCAGGAACCCATTCAGTTACGTCAGGACACAAAACGAGTGCTTTTTGCACTTGCGATAGAACCCCTGGCCTTACTCATAAGGAATAGCCCTAATATAACAGGTATCTTAGTAACATGTAAAATATACAAGCTGAGTCTTTTTTGCGGATGATCTTCTGACACTCACACAGCCATTCACTTCCTTCACTAACCTTAATTCTGTTCTGAAACAGTGTGCCACTCTCTCTGGCCTTTAAATTAATTTTAGCAAATTGGAAGCCTTATTTAATAACATGCCTGAACAAAAGAGTCTTATCAAACAAAATTATTATTTCCAATATCCATCCCACTGTTAAACTGACCGCTGACCCCCTGTCTCTCTATAGGTAAAATTAGCCCCTGCTTATTTAGAGACTGATTTGGGATCTAGATGTATGGGAATCTCCATCTATGTCCTGGCTGGGTAGAATTCATACTATTAAGATGGTTACACTCCCAAAAATCTCGTATCTGCTATTCTTAAAAGTCTACTGATCCCAATATGTCCCAGACAGGACATTAAATTAGTACAAGAGCACATCAATACGTTTATCTGGTAGAACCGGAGACCTCGGGTTCCAACTTCCACCTTATGTTATTAGAAAAGACTGGGCAGGTTGTCGCTCCCTAATTTATTTAAATATTATGAGGTCAATTTGCTGCTGTGAATACAAAATCATTAGTTCTGGCTTGGGTCCAGCTGGAGATTTTGTTGTGGCCTGTCTATTACCGTTCTCTGCTGTTATGGAGATCAATTAGATTTAAAATGGGACTTCAGTCCAACTCATCCCCTTTAATATGCTTTTTTGGCAATCCAGCATTTCTACCTGTACAGGACTGGACAGCCCATAGTTGGTGGATCCTTATGTTTAAAAGTAATTTATTGAACAGCCATAAACACTTGAAAAATAAACATGTATGCTACAGATTAAGAAAGAAAACCAATGCATCTGAGTAAATACCCTCTGGGCCCTAACTCGGGCCGGAGGGTCAGGAGAACCAAGGTTGCCAAATGGCACAGAAATCAGAGTATATGTTTTTTTCATTGGCTCTCATTTCATCATAGCTCATGAGGTTGTTCATGGATTCCACCCATGTCACCCTAGAGGGAGCAGTTGTGATGCGCCACAGCCTGGGAATGATCTGTTTGGCTGCCAGAACAAAGAAGCGTAACAACCGCTTCTTTGTTTTTGATATGAGTCCCAGGAACATTGACAATAAGGTAGCCTCTGGAGTTAAGGCAACAGGCAGACCACATGCAAAGTTATAGAGGAACATAATATCTCACCAAAGACTAGCCATCGGAGGACACTCCTACCATAAATGGATCATATTGCCTACCTCAGTGGAGCATCTCCAACATAAGGGAGAGAGCTGTTTATATATTTTGTGCAGTTTCTCCGGGTTCTGCACCATTGGGTAAAGATCTTATAATTAAGCTCCTCCAGCCTACAGGATACTGCCATCTTATGTGATAGGAGAAAGGCCTTATGCCAAAGATTGATTAAAAAGCTTCTGCCCAATTCTCTCTCCCATGCTGCTACATAGCTTGGATGGGAGTCTCTCAGGTCAGCAGCGCTCTGTAAATCACTGAGATGGAGTGTCTGGGAGGGTCCGAAGACACACACAGAGCTTTAACTGGAAAGAGGTTCACCACGGGTTTCGGGGAGTCCACAAAACTTCTCAACTGAAAATATTGTTACTCGGCAGGAACCACAAAAGCTCTGAAGAAGTCCGGAAAGGACCTCAGTCCAGATTGTGAAAGAACATCCCTCACATAGGGCATAGGTAAGCTGGGAGAAGATAGTAAAATGTATCACCCTATATACCTGAGCTGGGACCCTGCAAAGGTCTCATCTCTGTCTTCTATCTGTGCGTATCCAGGGTTAACATTTAAAAGTAGCGCAAAGGTTTAAAAGTTTTTTCTTTTCCTATATTGTTTACTACCGAGGTGGATTACCCCAGATACCTTTGCCTCTGCTGCTCTCCCTACATCCATTGGGATTTAAAAATCTGAGAGGATTCTTCTGAATACTGAAGTGGACCTTTTTGTTGTGGAGTCCTGTCTTACGGCAGGCTCCATGCCAGGTGAGTCTACCGCTATTTATATTTTTATTATCTAAATATCTGGTTTTATCTCCATTTCTGGAGAGCGGTCACTTGATTACCATTTAAGAATTCGTGAATGACATCTTCAGAGATGTTCTCTTGTCGTGCATTGTCGTGTATCTTGACGACATCCTGATCTTTTCACCAGATATTTATTCACACTACTGACAAGTCTGTACTGTACTCCAGCAGTTAAGGGAAAACCACCTTTTTGCCAGGTTCGAAAAAATGCATTTTCGAGTGTGAATCTATTCCATTTTTAATATATATAGTGTCCAAGCAGGGTTTGCAAATGGATCTCAATAAGGTCTCTGCAATGCTGTATTGGCCCCGTCAATAAGGGCTTCGTGCTATTCAGCAATTTTTGGGCTTCGCGATCTACTACAGTTCATACCGCACTTTTCCACTTTAACATTGCCTATCTCTACCCTTACCTGTAAGGGAGCAGATGCCAAGCAATGGACTCTGGAGGCTGAATCCACTTTCCAAGCCTTGAAACTAGCCTTCTCATCAGTGCCCGTGCTGCAACAACTGGAGGTTACTAAATAGTTCTTTTTGGAAGTTGATGCCTCCTCCTCTGGAATAGGTGCAATCCTATCGCAGAGGTACCTTGGGGAGGAAGGTGACGTGTGGGTTCTTTTACAGATCTTTCTCTGCAGTAGAACATAATTACTCTATAGGAGACTGTGAACTAATGGCCATCAAGATGGCCTTGGACTTTTGGTGGTTTCTGCTGGAGGGAGCTTCTCAACCCATTGTGGTTTTTACTGACCATAAAAACTTGATGTATCTACAGACCCCACAGTGACTCAACCCTAGTCAAGTCCGGTGGTCCTTATTTTTTGCTCGGTTTGATTTTGTCCTACACTTTTGTTCCACTGACAAGAATGTTAAAGCTGACGCACTGTCTAGAGCGTTTGATTCAAAGGATTCTGAGGAGGTCCCCCAATTTATCATTGATCCTGTCAAGATGGTAACTGTGGCTCCTGTTCAGGTTAGGGACATTACACTTGAAAAGGCCTTTGTACCCGAATCCAAGAGAAAGTTGGTCCTGTCCTGGGGACATTGTTCTAAAGTAGCTGGGCATTTCGGGCAACGCAAGACTATCAAATTAATCCCTTGTCTCTACTGGTGTTCGTCTAAGGTAAAGAACATCCGCAATTTCTCCAAGATGGCCCATTTTGTGCCTTTGCCAGGATTACCATCCACCAGCCAGATAACGGAGAGGTTTATTGACCATATTTTCCACCTCCATAGATTTCCCCTGCACATAGTGTCTGATAGAGGGGTTCAATTTACTTCTATGTTTTGGAGGTCTCTTTGTAAGCTCATGGGTATATCGTTAAACTTCTCTTCGGCTTACCACCCACAGTCTAATGGGCAGGTGGAGCGTACGTACGAAATTTACCAATGTCCATCAGGACAGTTTGGCCAGTCTGCTGTCCTGGGCAGAATTCTCGCATTATCACCATGTCAGTGAATCCATGAAGAGTTCTCATTTTACCATGGTATATGGTCAGCAACCCAGAACTCTCCTGCCTAGTTCCAGCACTTCTGAGGTTCCAGCAGCAGTTTCTTCAGCTGAGAATTTTTCAGAATTTGGCAGGAGACCAGGATGACTCTGGGGAGAGCTATCGACTTAATGAAGAAGTTCGCCAATCGCAGACATCGACCTCCTCTGCAATTTTCTCCAGAGGACAAAGTATGGCTCTCCACCAAGCATATCAGGGTAAAGGTGCCATCTTACAAGCTTGTCCCATGATTCTTAGGACCATTCAAAGTTTTTGAGAGAGTGAATTCTGTGTGTTACAAGCTATGCCTTCCTGCTTCCCTGCAAATCCCCAACTCTTTTCATGTTTCACGGCTTAAACCGCTTGCTCTTAATAGGTTTTCCAGAGATCCTAGACCTGCTACTACTCAGATCAACTGGGAGCACATCTATGAGGTAAAAAATATACCGGATATTAAAAGAGTTACGGACAAGACTTTTTTCTTAGTGGACTGGAGGGGTTACGGACCAGAGGAGAGGCCATGGGAACCCTCAGAGAACATCAATGCCCCTCTTCTGGTTCAGAGATTCTGCAGAGAACTAGTAGGAGAAGGAGAGGGCGTAAGGGGGGGGTGCTGTTAGGTCTGCAGCTCAGACTTGTCTCTTGCTGTTTCTGGCAGACGCAGCCGTTGTCCTGCTTTCCCTGTAACTTGAACTGCTGCATACGTCTCTCCAGCACCTCAATGGTTATCTGCTCCAGCGCTCCTAGCTCAGCTGCAGGACATTGGTAATTACCTCCCTATTTAGCTGAGCTGGGAACCCTCCCATTTTGCCTCAGTGTTGTTGTGTGTATGCCTCTGACACCCAGCAGAGGTCTCATTTCTGTCTTCTTATCTGTGTGCATCCTGTACTTTATCAATGTTCATTTTTTTGTTGCTCTCCAGTCTTTGTATGCCTGCTGTCTTGTATCCCATTGCCTGTTCCTCAGCCTTGTCTGTGTACGCTTCTCCTTTTGCCTTCACATCCCTGCATTATTCCTGGTCCAGCTCTGTGTTTTTGGTGTATACAGTGGTATGTTCAGTGTCCTATCAGGGTTAGTCAGAGCCGAGAGGAAGACCGTAGGGGCATTCTTATCAGGGCGCCTACCCCACTTATAGGAAGGGTTGCCCCTCATCTCCCTGACGAAGGGCAAGGTTTTCCATCTATATTGCTTGCTACAGTTTAGTTTCTCATCGCCTGGTACCAAAGCTTCTGATTGCCAAGGGTCAGCTGCTAACCTCGCTTGGATTGGTTCTACGCCAAAACTAGTAAGTTGACTAAGTAGGTCCACACTAACGGTCCCTAACAACATCTAAAATAAAATGAGGAACCCATTCCCGTACTTTATTTCAGTGTGAATATACTAACTTTAAAAATAAACAACTATAAATTAAAAAAAGGTACTTTTTACCCCTAATAAAACCTAAAAAAGTGGAAAAAAATGCAGTAAAAAAAAAAAAAATAGCCCTATATGTCACGGGGGAAAAAAAGCAGCAGCTGAAAAAAAAAGCGCGGTAAAGCCACCACATGGGTAAAATCCCTAAAAAGTATCTGGTCCTTTAAGACCAAAGCACCCTTGTCTTTAAGAGGTTAAGGAGATTTTACCATGCTGTTTCCCCCTTTTCCCCTTTATTAGGACTTTTCATGAAATCATTAATGGCTAACCGCTGCCTTCTTCTTGAACCTTTCTTACTATGGACTTTAAAATGGCTTTATGCCACCTGCACACGAACGGATTTGCATTGCAAATACCATTTTAACATGCTATGGAGAAGTGCTTCTTGGAAAAATCGTAGCATATTCTACTTTAGTGCAGATTCCGCATGGATGGCATCCACTGAAATCAGTGGAAGCCGTGCGACCCGTGGCCCTTCCGCAACTAACATTGTGGATAGGTCGTGGGTACCCACGTCATCGCCCAGCAATGGCGCAGGAAAAATAAACATTTGAAAAAAAATCTGTACTGTGCATGTTCGACGGCTCGCCATCCGGACCATCTGCAGTACAGATAATGAAGAAAGAAGACAGGTACGCGGGGTCACCGGCCAGGATCAGATCCGAATTTGCCATGTACAGGCGATCTTATCCTGTTTCGTTACAACTGTGTATTCATTATAATCGTGCACTGGATATTCTAATACAGAATGGGTTAAAGCATACAAGGAGTCATGTGAGCTGATTGTTGACTGTATCAAAAATAAAAATGTCAATAAAAATTGACTTGATTAAATAAAAAATTTAAAAAAAGAAAATCTATGACAAGACATTTGGTATGGGTAAAGGTGCAGTCTTCCCCAAGAGGGGGGCTTTTGAAGAGGTTTCATTATAGTTGATAAGCAAATAAAATTTCAAATACATTTTCTTTTGCAATATCTCGCATGGTAGATTATAGATTCCATAAAACACTCTAAACACTGTGAATCTATGTAAAATTAGCCAATCTATTACCATATCGTAGATACCAGATTTAAAAAAATGTAGTCTTTGTTTATATGCAGTTTGTCATGCTGGTATTATGTCCCTTTAGAGAAGAATAAAGATGAACAATGAATGGTGTCGAGGGAGTTTGTTACCACAGTGAACAAAAATAGAGTATGGCATCTGTCTGTTACTTCCCTAGAGTATACTGTGAACTGCTCGTACATGAATGCTTATATTAGTCAGTGTTAGTTTATGGGGCCACAAGTACATGGAGATGGTCAAGTTCTAAGAAAATGGAATCTTCACCTCATTTATGTCTTTTTAGAAATGCAGTCATAATTATAAAAACTCAAAGTTATCCTCTGCCAAAATATTTAAGGTTCTTACCAAACTACCATTAAAATGCTGAACAGTAAATTATTTGATTTTGTACAGAGTACTGTTTTCTGGTAGTCCACATCTGTACTTCAGCAATACATAAATCAAATATATTGTAAACATGTGCAAATCTCACAGAAAAAAACTGTTCCCCTCAAACATATTCTCACATTAGATAAATAACCAATAGTGACATAGTCACAAACCACATCATCTAATGGCTTTAGATACTGTAGCCTCAGTGGACCACACGTCGAAGCAGCCATATGGTTTTTGGGCATTGGGCACTATTGCTAATAAAAGCATGTACCATTTATCTTAAAAATGTTAACATTCTGGGATAATTCTTTGAAGAGGACCTGTCAGCTTTTCTGACATATCTGTTTTAGTAAATAATTTTATTCCCTCTAATACAACAAATCCAGAGCACAACTGTGTTATGCAGATTTTTTATTCTTACTAGAAATTTATGAATAAATTGATAACAGGCTGTCACTAGTTAAGAGTATATGCCTCTATATAGTCTGACAATATCCAGTGCTAACATTTTAGGATAGCTGACCTGTCCACTTTAAGGGTATGTTGACATGCAGCAGAAAATCTGCACCAAAACCAAACTTTTGGTGGGGATTTTGATTTCCCCTTTTGATTTTGTGATTTGTTAATTTTACATTATATTGTTATAGGACAGGGAGATCCCCTAGAACTTATGAAATCAACAGTTTTAACTTTCACATTGACTGATCAGTTCTACT
Source organism: Eleutherodactylus coqui (assembly GCF_035609145.1). Classification (NCBI taxonomy): domain Eukaryota; kingdom Metazoa; phylum Chordata; class Amphibia; order Anura; family Eleutherodactylidae; genus Eleutherodactylus; species Eleutherodactylus coqui. Next base: position 189,895,937 of record NC_089837.1, on the reverse strand, counting down.
GTAGTAATTATAATTAGAGAGATGACTAAGCATCCATGTTAACATCCTAAAAGGAGGTACTTTCTTAGTTCCAGATTTTAACATAACTATATTGAACTCTAAGTAAGTTTAGTATTGTTAACTTAGAAGTAGAATTTATCAGAAAGCGGATAGAGAAAGAAAGAGTGGGGAGAGAGTGGAGGAGAGAAAGGAATAAAAAATAAATAAATAAATAAATTAAAAAAAAAAAAAAAAAAATATATATATAGAATAAAAAATTATAAAGGAAATAGTAGACACATTTCAGAGGATTGAATTGGGAGGTACCATCAGGTGTCCCCACTGCCTTAGCGTTAGTTTAACAAGGCCTCAGAATCTGTAGTGTTTTGAAACCAAGGGCTCCACATTGCTATAAATTTCTTAGGGAAATCTGAATCCTGAGACAGCATCTCCTCCATTGACATGATCTCATTCAATTCCTGTATCCACTCATGGGTAGTGGGTGTTTGTGTAGTCTTCCAATGTCTGGGGATAACAGCGTGTGCTGCAGTAAAGAAATGGTGTGAGAGATCTTTCTTTATTGATGATGTAGATCCTGGGAGGATGGAAAGCAGGGCAATCTGAAGGGATGCTGTAATAGGTTGACTGGTAACTTTTGTGTAAGTGGAGAACACTATGTTCCAGAATGGGCTAAGTGAAAAACGGTCCCACCACATGTGCAACATGGTTTCAGTGCCTGAGCCGCATCTCCAGCAGCTTGGTGAGATAGATGGATATATACGATGTAGCAGTGCTGGGCATCGATACCACCTTATTATTAGCTTATAATTCTTCCTGAGATTTACATGCCATGGGCAGCCTGTGGGTCAGTAGAAATGCTTAGCTCCACTCTTCTGGTGTTATGGTTGTAGCGAACTCAGTTTCCCATGCGCTCATCAAGACGGGGTCCTGAGTGGATAGACCCTCAATCAACCAGCTTTTAGTTTATCATGTATAAGGGACAGCGCTCCAGTACTGTAAACAATATCCAAGAAAGAGGAGAACAGGACTTACCCGGCGTCAGGGGGTGACCCAGGAACGAGTCCCCCACTGACACTTCCACGTCCTGGTCGGTGTATAAGTTATCCACAAACAGATAACCTCCACAGGCAGATTTTCCAAAATCCCAACGTATCGGTAGGAGAGCTTGCCTAGCCTATCGTACCTCACACAGGGGCTGATCGATACAGTTTCGAGCAAAACAAAGAAAAAAGGCTCGGTGCTTCTTGCAGGAATAACCCAATGTAAAACTAAAGATTAGAATTAATGATCTTTAATGTCGAAAAACAAAACTCCGTACAATGCGTTTCGTCGCGAGGACCGCGACTTTTTCAAGTACAATAACCATACATTTAAACATAGCTGATTATAAATATAATTAAATCACTTACTACTTAGACGCGCCCTCTGAGTAGTAAGTGATTTAATTATATTTATAAATAGCTATGTTTAAATGTATGGTTATTGTACTCGAATAAGTTGCGGTCCTCGCGACGAAACGCGTTGTACAGAGTTGTGTTTTATGACATTAAAGATCATTGATATTATTCCTGCAAGAAGCACCAAGCCTTTTTTCTTTGTTTTGCTCGAAGCTTTAAGTTTGTGAGAGACATCTGTTTGGAGGCTACTTTTTAGTGAATAGAGTCTCAAATAGAGTCAGTGGGGCTGTCAATGCAGAGTTGGATATGTTAGTGTTGAAAAAATGTGAAAGTTGCATGTATGAGAATTATGAGAGTGAGACTTCTGGGTGCAGGTTTTTAAGTTTAGCGAAGCATGGTATCCTATTTCTATTCAAAATCTGGTGGATTCTAGTGTCGTTCGACTCAGATCACCCTATTAATCCCTCAGTCGCAAGGCCTGGGGGAAAATCAGGATTATGAAAGAGGGGAGTTAGAGGGCCTTTCTTTCTAGATAAGATGTTTTTTGCAGTGATCTTATCCCATGTGGTGAGCAGATCAGGGGCGAAGAGAGAATATTTAACATTGTTGTGGGGTCTGGATGAGGATGAGATCCAAGGCAGTGACTTTAGAGAAGTTCCAATAATGTCCATTTATAGTTTAATTCATTGTGTGGACTTCCCGTGGAAGTGCCAGCTGAAAAATCTAAGAAGCATAGAGGCCATGTGGTAAAGCTTAAGGTCAAGAAGCCCTACCCCTCCTGCGGATTTAGGTTTTGAGAGGGTTCAGTAGCTGATGGGACTGTATCTTCCTCCCCATATAAATCGCATGAAGGCAGATTGTAGACGTTTAAAGAAGTTCATGGGGGTCTGGATAGGCAGAGTCTGGAATAAGTACAGAAAGCGAGGGATGACGTCCATCTTTAGCACTTGATGTTGTTTTTGATACAGACTTCACCCCTTCAATTGAACTAACCACCATGTACCCCTACCATTTGTACACCATCTTGACCATTTGATCTGTAGCTAAAACATCTTGCCATGTTATCCATTTCATTTTGGCCATATAATAACCCATAATTCCACTCCAACAGTAATTATACTTCTTATAATTCTTCGTTAAACATAAATCCCTCTATCTTTTAGGCCAGGCCTGCACAAAGAGTGCTTCACAACCTGTGCTACATCTTTAAACCAGTGAAAGTCGATGCTAGAAACTTCCAACTGCTGAAACAATGTTTGACCATTGAAATGATGTAAGAAAGATTTCTTCCCTTATGCTCCTTGTAACCAAAATAAAAGGTTCAGGCCATTAAATTCCAATTGTCTCTCTTGGAGATCCCCTCATTGGCAGATTATTCTATGGGAAAGAATATGTAATAAATCAATCTAAACTAGGACTGTTGGACAACGAGTCCAGTGATAGCTTTGATGAAGATACCAAGATAGTGGAACTCCTACTCTGGAAATGATAATGCCTCTTGTGGCGATTTCTGAGATGGATGTAATCTTTCCATCGTTAAAAGTATCTGCGTTATCTCCTCTTTCTTCTCTTGCTGCAAAGACAGGTAATTCATGGTATGTACAGATTTTTGGTTACAGCCCTGGGTGCTTTACACACATGCGGCGGCCCAGCGCAGGCCTTTCTGGGAAGAAAACGGGGAATAAGCCGGTTATGTCACGGGTGGCTCTGCTGCTCCTCTCCGAAGGTCGGGTGAGGCCTGGCTTGGCTACTCACAGTGGTAATAATAATAACTTGTGAAGCCAATGCCCCGGGATAAGTGACGTATCACCTACCCAGAATAAAGAGTAGTCCACAACAGAAAAAGACTTTTCAAAACTGGGGGCACGCGGTTTCTCTTTACCCACATTCAACATTGAAAATATCACAGTACAAGCAGTTCCAGATCTTCACTCCAACTACCACCTATTGTCTCCCTAAACTCATCCTCCTAACTCCCCCCCCCCCCCCCCATGACCACTCATCCTATGATTTTCATTGCTGTACGCTCATGATATATGCTCCATGTGCTCCTGCAGTCCTTGGCACTCTTTTAAACCATTTTGATGCTCAAAATGTTCTTCTCTCGTGTAGAGAGAAGACTATCCTACTGACCTAATTCCCAGTTCAAAGATTCTCAAACAGAAGACTTATTCCATGTCTGCTCCAGAGCACTACACAATGGAGCAATATATCAAAGGAAACCTGGAAAAGGGATTTATTTGCCTATCCAGTTCTGTAGTCGAAGCTGGTTTATTTTTGTGGTGCTAAGAAAGACCTAACCGCTAACCCCTATCTCTCATCTCAGAATTATTTGATCAATTAAAAGAAGCAGTCATATTCTCTAAGATTGACCTTAGGAGAACCTATAACCTTCTCAAAATCTGGGATGAATGGAATTCCACCTTTAATACCTATACTGGACATTATAAGTATCTTATAATGCCTTTTGGTCTCTGTGATGCCCCAGCTGTCTTCCAGAACTTCACAAACAATATATTTAGAAACTTCATTTGTCACTTGTAATGATCTATCTGGAGAATATTTTTATTTTTTTCTCCTGTGTAGAAAAGCACCATTCAAGTGTTAAGAAGGTCCCGCTTAAATTAAAAGAAAACCACTTTTTTTTTTGCTAAAGTGAGTTTCAGGTGAATAGTGTCTCCTTTTTAGGTTATATATCATTTATTCTAGGGAGATTCTGTGGTTCTGATCAAGGTGCCAGTTATACAGATTTGGGCACTTCCTACCAATCTCAAGGCTGTGCAGAGATTTCTAGGATTTGCCAATTACTATTGGAAGTATATTAGATGTCTTTCTGCCATAGTGGCTCCCATTGTGGCTCTAACTAAAAAAGAAGTCAATCCAGCTCTATTGTCTTTGGAAGCCATTAAGGCATTTTCTACCCTCAATTGATTTGTTTTCCAATAAATCTGCAATTTATTGTTGAGGTATAAGCCTCCAATGTGGAAGCTGGGATTATACTCTCACAAGAGAATCCTTAGGAGAATAAGCTGCATCGATGTGCCATTTTCTTCCAAAAATTTGCTACTGCAGAATTGAACTATGATGTGGGTAATCATGACTTGTTGGCAAGTGGGCTTTTGAGGAGTGAAGACAGTGGTTGGAAAAAGCCAAATGTCCAGTTATTGGTTACACTATCATAAGATTCTTTTGTATATTGAGTCTGCTAAGATGCTCAACTCATGACAGGCAAGTCACGCTTTCTGCGCAGGACATGTGGAAGTTGCTTGGCACTTAGCACGCAATAAATGCTCAGATGCTTTTACTACAATATTCGCTTCTTGCTACTTTCTGCAGTTTCTACACTTCTTGGACCTAACCATCTGAACAATTACAGTACATGCATGGAAGCCTTGTCCGGTTATTGCTATTAATGGCTTGATCACTGTGACAACTTAAATAAACAAAACATATTACATCTTATCAAATACCTATGCAAGAAAGTTACTTATGTCAACTTAATTTAGCCCCGTATGCTAGGCTTTGCACTAACTATCACGCCATCGTTAAGTACGGCGCCATAGGTATTTTCACGGAGTTCAAGACCCACCGTGGCCAGGGATTTTTAAGAAAACCCGAGGAAAGTGTTCACTCATAGTAACATAGTATGTTAGGCTGAATGACTCACGACTAATGATCCTGCAACACTCCACTTTCATTTGCGGCGGGCGGCGCAGACCTCTAAAGGGTCCACTCTGACTCTGCCTTCAGGGAATGGTGGGGAGGAAGACCCCTCTCCTCCCACGCGCCACAGGGTCCTCAGCCCCGATGGTCCAGCTGCTCTTGCATTGGGCAACTTGTAGAGTGGAATGTTGCACTTTGGGTTCCAAACTTTGGTTATCACTAACCAATGCATATTGGAGAGTGATCAGGAGACTTTGAGGAGGCTCAGTTATTACTACAAGTAAGGGCAGGCTCACACGTGCATAATTTAATCACATATTATGCACGCGATGTACACACACATAATATGCAGTGAATGAATCCAACGAAAGTACATTGATTTTCACTGATCTATCCACATTTACGTATATGCATTGCCTTTAATATGCGCTAAACCAGAAGCATGTTCTATTTTACTACGTATTACGTACGATAGAGCCCTATTGTTCGCTATAGATGCGTAATAACTGCTGTACATGTACAATTACATTTTGTATGTGTAGCACTTATATGCACTGTCGCTAAGCGACATAGCAGGAAATTAAGCATGAGATACGCTGTCATGAAGGATCCAAAATTGCTGCCAGACGCAGCAAAAAGCTGGCTCACACAGCGGTAAAACACTGTGTATTACACGCAGCATTTTACACATACGCTCATGTGAGCCTGCCCTAAGTCAAGCTATCAGTGGGCCTACAGCTACCCAAATGCATTCAGGTGGCAATGACGTTGGTTGGGTTCATCTAGTAGAATTGTTGTCCATGGTTTAATCAGATGTAAGCCATTTCAAAGCACTGTTCCACAATAGTATTATAATTTGGTTAAGTTTATAAAATGGAGTAAGTGCTCTGGAGTTGCTTGGTGGAAGTGGTAGGGACACTAAATAGGTTTCCTCAGTCCCTTTGTTGTTGGTAAAGGTTGGCCCTGAAGAAAGTTACTAAGGCGTTCTACATGCACACTTCCCCAGGAGTCAGCATTTCAGGAAAAGAAGTAAGAAATAGTTTTGGTGGAATGCTTCAGGGACATTTTATTATCTTTGTTAATTGGATTCTTAATAAAGTGTTGGTGACTCCTATAATCTCCAACAAAATCACATCTGGTGCACATGTTTGAGAAAAATGGTGGACTCTAGAAACATTGTGTTGGCATGTGTAGACACTAGTCTCTCCTCCTGCAGTGTTCACCATATGAATATTTAAAGACATGGATATACACTCGCTGTCAAAAAATCAAGCACCCAGAAGGAGTTGTTGGAATGCAATGAAATTTTCTATGTGTGATTGTAACGCTAATGTAATTAGGTAAGTGATTAGAATATTAGAGCGAAAGGATAATTTATAGCTGAAAATTGAACACTTGAAGAGGGGCTCCAATACTCTGTTGGGCCGCCTCTAACTTGGAAACAAGATGTGATGTGGGCGGGCATGGAGGCATACAGGTTTCATATGGTATCCAGCGCCACATCTGTCTACATTTGCTGTAACTGAGCCTCTAGATCATTCAAACTCAAAGGCTGCCGAAGTTGGCATCCCAGATGGTCCCATACATGTTCTATGGGTGATAAATCTGGTGACCGGGCAGGCCTCGTAAGTGTAACAATGTTGTGGAGGCATTCCTATGACAGCTTTGTTGTGTGGCTGAGCATTAACCTGCTATAAAATGCCTCTTGGAAGCCCTGCTGTGAGAGGCAACATGTGTGTTTGTAGGATGTCCTAAATATATTGCTGAGTTGTCATTTTCCCTCCTACAACTACTACCATGTTTCCCTGAAAATAAGACATACTCTGAAAATAAGACATATCATGATTTTCCAGAATTTTTGAGGATGCTTGAAATATAAGCCCTACTCCAAAATTAAGCTCTGATAACAGTTAAAGGGGTTGTCCCGCGAAAGCAAGTGGGGTTAAGCACTTCTGTATGGCCATATTAATGCACTTTGTAATGTACATCGTGCATTAATTATGAGCCATACAGAAGTTATTCACTTACCTGTTCCGTTGCTAGCGTCCTCGTCTCCATGGTGCCGTCTAATTTCAGCGTCTAATCGCCCGATTAGACGCGCTTGCGCAGTCCGGTCTTCTCCCTTCTGAATGGGGCCGCTCGTGCGGGAGAGCTGCTCCTCGTAGCTCCGCCCCGTCACGTGTGCCGATTCCAGCCAATCAGGAGGCTGGAATCGGCAATGGAACGCACAGAGCCCACGGTGCACCATGGGAGAAGACCTGCGGTCCACCGTGGGTGAAGATCCCGGCGGCCATCTTCGCAAGGTAAGTAAGAAGTCACCGGAGCGTGGGGATTCGGGTAAGTACTATCCGTTTTTTTTTTTAAACCCCTGCATCGGGTTTGTCTCGCGCCGAACGGGGGAGCTATTGAAAAAGAAAAAAAAAAACCCGTTTCGGCGCGGGACAACCCCTTTAATTTAAAAAGTCAATTTAAATAGTGTCCAGGCAGCTATACATGTAAAAAAGTTAAACCTTTTTGAACAAAAATTAATATAAGACACTGTCTTATTTTCGGGGAAACACGGTAGGGGTGACTGATTGCCATATAGTCCAGTTTCGTCATTCATGACACCACTGCAGATGGAGACGACAGTGGGTGTCAAAGGCAATATTACGTTGTAGAATAAACTCAATCACCATGTTTCCTGATGCATGCAGGGAGCCAGACTGTGATATTAGGGAGCAATTGTTCAGTGCAAACTAAAATGCAACCTCAAATCGGGTTGTTACGCCAGTGTGTGGCACTATAGTGATGTAGGGCAATCCACCGCTTTGCCGGTATGGGTTGTAATCCTGTATAGTGTGTCGCACTTATCTATGGCTGACATCTTTGGTATCAGTTCACATGTGCAGACTACTTTCTCTGCAAATGATAGATGGTAAAGGCAGCACTCCGCATAGCAATAAATAATCAATATGTGACCTTTATTAAGTCCATGGTCCTAAGCGTCAGCCCTCCCCGAATTTGGTTTGAGGTGTGTGGCTGCATTTTAGTCTGCACTGAACAATTGCTCCCTCATATCACAGTCTGGCTCACTGCATGCTATCAGGGAACATGGTGATTGAGCCTGTCCTGCAACGTATCAGGGGATACATATTTGGCTTCTTTTTCTGTGAGTTATGTTTTTGTACATTTTTTTCTCTCACCTCTGTGATTTTAGTTCTAAATAAAGATTTTTTTTTTTTTAATATTTGTATTTCAGTGCGGGATCTAGCTTTCTCACTGTGGCATTACATATCTGGGACATACCTCAGTGAACTCTTAACCATGCACTAATTATACTCTTTTCCTGGTGTGGACACTGAGGACTTAATTGGTGAGCTGTTTTCTGTTTTTAACTTTTCATCCCTGAAAAATTACATTTTAGAAACTACAACCCCAAGGGATTCATCAAAGGGGCGCAGTGAGCACTTTGATCCAACAAGTGTTTCACTCAATTCTTTGGGTCATCGTTTCTCTTTAGGCAGAGCACCTAGAAAGTGTGTGAGGAGACTTATAAGGCCATCCATGCTCCTCTGGGAAATATGCAAATGAAAAGATGGAACAATACCTCTGCAGCGCCACCTATTGGAAGGCAGCATTCCTGCAAGTCAATGTTTTATGTGATTTTATATACAAGTCTTGTAAGGGCTCCCACACACTTGCGATTGCGTTTTTTGTTAACGTGATTGTCAATGGGACTTTCTATTGTAAAAAAAACGCAACTGCGTTTTTGGTGCATTGGGTTGCGCTTTTAACATTAGAAAGTCCCATTGACAATCGCGTTAACAAAAAACGCAATCGCAAGTGTGTGGGAGCCCTAACGATAACTGGGATTTGGAAGTCAAAGCCAGAAACCTCCCTTTCCTCACCCATATCTATAGGCCTCTCACTAGCCAAGCTAGAAATTTACTACACACTGATGAGGGGCAATCACCCCGAAATAGCTGTCTGCATATGGTTTCTGGCTTACAATTCCCAGTCATTGTTACAAGAGTTGTTTAAAATGTCTAAGATTGACAGGAATGCAGCCTTCCAATAGGTGGTGCTGCAGAGTTATTGTTCCATCTTCTCATTTACATAATTTTTTTTAACTTAGGGCAGTGAAATGACACAGTATGTAGTTTAAGGCCCTTTTTTTTTTTTTTTTAGGAAAAAGCACCCCAATATTTGTTAGCCAATTTCTCCAGAGTGCAGACATACGCCACATGCAACCATAAACAGCTGTTTGAATGGGCGGCATTGCTCAGAACTAAAGAAACACTATTTGCCTTTTAGAGCACAGATTGTGGTTGAATAATTTTCAGATGCCATGTCTCGTTTGCAGAACCCCTGAAGTATCAGTACAAAGAAAAACCCCCGAAGTGTCCCTATTTTGCAAACTATACCCTTCAAGGAATTCATCAAGGTGTGTAATAAGTGTTTTGACCCAGCAGTTGTTTCCCATGAATAGACAAGCAGCAGATGGTGCAAAGTAAAAATTGTCATTATACCCTAAATATGCCATTTCGCAGCACATAATGTTATGCCACTGTTAAAAGTCAGCTCTCTAATTATTATGCTGTGTTTCCTGATTTTAGAGACACTTTACATGTAGCCCTAACCTTTAGGCTGCATTCATACGAACGTATATCGGCTCGGTTTTCACGCCGAGCCGATATACGTTGTCCTCGTGTGCAGGGGGGGGGGGGGAGGATGGAAGAGCCAGGAGCAGGAACTGAGCTCCTGCCCCCTCTTTGCCTCCTCTCCGCCCCTCTGCACTATTTGCAATGGGGAGAGGCGGGCCAGGGGTGGGGCTAAGTTCCGGGGCTAGAGTTGTTATATATGCAACTCATATATAACACATACAAACAAAAGATACACAGTAAGGGCTAATGTCCATGGATGGATTTCTGCTGTATTTAACGCGGTGGAAATCTGTGGCGTAACCCGCAGCTATTAGGTTCAATTGAACCTAATAGCTTTCTGCATTTCAATGTTCACTCTGCGGAATTCTACCACGGAATTCCGCAGCGTGAAAGAAATCGCGGCATGTTAGAACATGCCACGGAAAAACACGCGGCCCGCTTCCATTGCAGTCAATGGAAGCCGTTCGTCAGGCAATACTTTCGCTGTAAGCACAGCGGAAGTATTGTGTGATTACGCGTCATCGCTGGCGCGTCATGCGCTGCACTGCGCATCGTGCCAGCTCGCCGGACGGGACTCTCATGGCGGATCCAGAGAGGTGAGTATGGGGTCTTTGGGGGGGCTCTGTGTCAGACTCTGCTGTGATATTCCGCCGGCGGAGTCTGACACGGCCGTGGGCATGAGGCCTAAGAAATTACACCAGCAGAAAATCAGCAGAAAATAAAACTGAGAAATAAAATTATAGAGGTTGCATGAGATCATGAAAACAGGCCTGCTTTCTTCAAGAAACAGTGCCACTCTTCTTAGGCACCCATTATTTTAGGGAAAAATACTTCCCTCATTTAGCATGTGATGGAATGAATTCAGAGATTCTGTATTAGCACGGATTCTTATTGTAGCTGTGTGCCTGGGGTCTAACAAAGGCAAATAAGAGTATATTTCACACAGAGGCCTTATAGCAGGACAAGTAGGCTAGCATGGATTGTTTTCTACTACTGTTACGTTCATGTGGGCAAACAAACACCGGGCTCACACAAACAAGACCCTGAAGGGCTTAGGGACCTCCGGGAACAGAATCAGGAAACAGACTCAGACTGGACGTACTGACAAAAGACACAAACAGGAACCGACTGACGACACACACTCGCCATGCATACCTGTACACATAAGCAGACGTTATAGCTCTTTTTCACAAAACAATATTTTTTTGAATTAGGAAACCAGTCCAGCCACCTCCTGGCCAACTTAATTAGGCAAAACGGGCAATCAAATTCAGTGCTCAAGATCAAAACAACCGATGGCCAAATACTTACAGAGGCCCAAGCTATCGTAAATAGATTTAGAGAATACTATACTAATCTATACACCTCCTCAAATAATAAATCAGTACTAGACAATTTAGGATACTTAGAAGACCTAGTGTTCCCAACTCTGTCATCAGAACAGGTAGAATTACTAGAAGCACCAATCACAATAGAAGAAATCCAGCAAGCAATACAAGAAATGGCAATAAATAAATCCCCAGGCCCGGACGGTCTTCCTCAGGAAGTATACTGAAAATATACGGAACAACTAACCCCATTACTATACGAAACCTTGACGTGCGGAAGTAGGGAAAACTCCCTTCCACCCTCCTTCTATGATGCATCTATAGTAGTACTACTAAAACCAGACAAGGTCCGCATGAATGCGATTCATAAAGACCAATAACGCTGCTCAATGTGGACTATAAAATACTAACTAAAGTACTGGCCACCAGGCTAAATACGGTAATTCTTTCTATAGTCCACAGTGATCAAACAGGTTTTATGCCGGGAAGATCGACCACAATCAATATATGTAGGACTCAAATAATAGCACAACTCGGCAAAATGTATGACAAATAGCTTCACTAGATACAAAAAAAAGCGTTTGACTCTTTAGAGTGGAATTTTTTGGAAGCCTGTCTGATTCGTTTTGGATTCGGACCGCAATTCATGAAGTGGGTCAGACTGATATACAGATCACCCATGGCTAATATAGTGATTAATGGGGTACCATCAGAGAGATTCCCACTGTCGAGAGCAAAGCGCCAAGGGTGCCCCCTGTCCCCGACCCTATTTGCAATAGCAATAGAGGCACTGGCCATCAGACTGAGGAGTAATCCCGAGGTGACAGGAGTACAGTGGGGAAACGAGGAGACTAAAGTTGGACTATATGCTGATGATATGATCCTATATATTCGTGATCCCAAGTACTCTTTTCCACGAGCCCTGGAAATAATAAACGGATTCTCTGAACATTCTGGACTATATATAAACTGGTCCAAGTCAGCAATAATGCACACTTAAAGGGAACCAGTGGAGATCCCAGGTGTACTCACCAGTGGATTAATAGAGGTAACCAAATTCAGATACCTCGGAGTGAACATAGTACAAGACTATGAAAACACTATAGCCGAAAATAGAGACCCCCTATATGACTCAATAAACACCAAAATTAAGAGCTGGTCCTGACTGCCTCTTTCAGTAGCCGGACGCATAAACTTAATTAAAATGGTAATCCAACCAAAGTGTTTATACTCCCTACAGCATACACCAGTTAAGGTCCCAGAGAAATACTTCAAAATGTTAAACTCCTTAGTCATCCGATTCATATGGGGAAACTCTAGATCCAAACTAAAGCTTGCCACTTTACAAAGATCCAAAAGACAGGCGGGAATGGCGTTACCAGATATTAAATTATATTACTTCGCAGGACAATTGCGGAATCTCCACTCTTGGTTCTTAGATAAGAAAATGCCATCAACCGAAAAGTATCTGGCCGATGAGGTGGCTGGGCAAATCCTGATAGGGTTTCTAGAACATCCAGAACACACCAAATCACCAAAACTCCTACATATACATAGACTGGCCTTATCAATATGGCGAGCAACCAAAGAAGTCCTACACTATACTGACATAATGACGGACACTCCACTGTGGAATAATCCTACATTGGTATCACTACAAACAATACAAGATGTTGGATATTGGACTGCTATGGGGATAAAGACACTAGAAGATATATATGAAGATAATACAATGCTATCCTATACACAACTACAAGAAAAACTGCAAGGGCCCAGACTACAACTTTTCAGATATTTTCAATTAAGGCACGCCCTAAACGCCCAATTTCCACCGAATTCTGCCAAAATCTCTAAATACCCAATAATGGGAATCCTTAAAACACAAGGACCGAGGGGACTGATATCACAACTATATACACATCTATTATCAGCCAAGATGGACCATGACCCTTTGATAATATATGATAAATGGGAAGCTAACATACCCACACTGACAACAGAAGAGTGGCAGGAGGCGATGGAATCACATTTACTGGTATCACCGGCAATCAATAATAAATTAATACAACTATATATTATACACCAGGCATACCTCACACCAGTCGATTGAATAAAATGGGTAGAACTAATACAACTATTTACCATAGATGCCACCAAGTAAATGCAGATTTTTGGCATCTAATGTGGGAATGCTTCCATGTAAACAAATTCTGGGAGGAGGTTTTCACCTTCCTATCTACACTCCTATCGATTCCCTTGACATTGGACCCCAAGGTGGCAATTTTCGGGTTATTGGACGAAGAAACGTGGAGCCACTATGACAAAATATTCATCAGGGAGGTGCTATTTGTAGCCCGGAAGGTGGTGGCCACGAGATTGATGGTAATGAGGTCACCCTCCGTCTCATGTTGGATGAGACTGGTGGATACAATAATCCCATATGAAAAAGTAATTTACCAACATAGGGGATGTCCCTATAAATTTGAAAAGGTGTGGGGATTATGGACAGGATCGCACATAACATGACAAGCCGAATAAATATAATCTAGACAGTTGAGGAAAAGGAAATAAGACACAGTAAACCAATAGTTGAAAAATATGTTTATTTTATTGTAAGTTGCATATTTTCAATCTTAAAAGTTAATAAAAATGATTCAATTTTGCTAATTTATGTGATTTAAGATGTAAACAAAAGTAATATTGCAAGTAATGGTATGTAATATTTGTTTATATTCTGCTAATAAACGAAGTTTAAAAAAAAATCTTCATAGGAGTTTTCTATAGGCCACCAAATGTAACAGAAGCCAGTGAAAATCTATTACTGAGGCAAATGGATAAAGCAGCAAATCACAATGAGGTAATTATTTTGAAAGACTTTAATTATCCATATATAAACACCGAAACCAAAACTTGCAAATATCATAAAGGTAATAAGTTTCTGTCAATAACTAAAAATAGTTACCTTACCCAATTTTTTTTTTCAGTAAACAAAATTTTGGGCTTAAAGGGGTTGTCCCGCGCCGAAACGGGTTTTTTGTTTTTTTTCAATAGGCCCCCCGTTCGGCGCGAGACAAACCCGATGCAGGGGTAAAAAAAAAAACGGATAGTACTTACCCGAATCCCCGCGCTGCGGCGACTTCTTACTTACCTTGCTAAGATGGCCGCCGGGATCTTCACCCACGGTGGACTGCAGGTCTTCTCCCATGGTGCACCGTGGGCTCTGTGCGTTCCATTGCCGATTCCAGCCTCCTGATTGGCTGGAATCGGCACACGTGATGGGGCGGAGCTACGAGGAGCAGCTCTCCGGCACGAGCGGCCCCATTCAGAAGGGAGAAGACCGGACTGCGCAAGTGCGTCTAATCGGGAGATTAGACGCTGAAATTAGACGGCACCATGGAGACGGGGACGCTAGCAACGGAGCAGGTAAGTGAATAACTTCTGTTTGGCTCATATTTAATGCACGATGTATATTACAAAGTGCATTAATATGGCCATACAGAAGTGTATACCCCCACTTGCTTTCGCGGGACAACCCCTTTAATATTACTCAACAGACCTGACAGAATAACAGGGGTGCAGCTTGGGGGGCACCTGGGAAATAGTTACCATAATATAATACATTTCTGCTTGTCTTTCAAGAGAGAGTTTTACAAGGGAGCAAAAAAATACTAAACTTTAAGAAGGCAAAGTTCGAAACTCCCTTAACCTTATTGACTGGGCCAATTTCCTCAAAAATAAGAGTACAGACACTGAATGGCAAATGTTTAAAAATACCTTAAATACTTACGGTGAGCAGGAATAAAAGGGTTAGGAGTAGGAGAAAACCAATGTGGCTCAATAAAGATGTAAAGGGGGCAATAAACAACAAAAATGAAGCGTTTAAACTGCGAAAGCAAGATGGCATTGAAGAAGCACTACAAACAGAGAGGGAAAATAATTATGTAAAAATCTGATAAAAGCAGCAAAGATGGAGACAGAAAGACTTATTGCAAAGGAGAGTAAAACTAACCCTAAACTGTTCTTCAATTACATAAATAGGAAAAAGATTAGTACTGAAAGTGTTGGCACTTACTAAATAATGTAGGAAAAATTGTAGAGGCTGATGAGGAAAACGTAAACTTTCCATTAAATGTCACAAGTCTAACCAGGAAGAATTGCAGATCATCTTAAAAAGATTAAAATAGACTAATTACTTGGTTCCAATGGCATACACTCCCGGGTTTTAAGGGAGTTAAGTAATAGACAGACCCTTGTTTCTTATATTTAACCCCTTAACGCTACAGAACGTACATTTATGTCCTGTAGGTTAGGTGTTTGTATGGAGGGGGATTCGATCTTTCAGTGCGTCTTGTTTCTACGTTGCACAAACTGCAACAAAAATGACATCATATCTTTTTTCTATGGGTCAGTATGATTACTACGACACCAAACTTGTATAGTTTTTTTTTGCTGTACTACTTTTATTTTTTTTCAAAGTCATTTAATTTTTTTAATTATTTTCTGCCGCCATCTTCTGTGCGCATTAACTTTTTAATTTTTCCGTTGACGTAGTCGTGCGAGCGCTCATTTTTGTGAGATGTCCTGTAACTTACATTAGTAGCATTTTGAAATACATACGAAGCATGCCGACTGGATCTCTGCACACCTGTCAGTAACTATACCTACTGTTTCATTGGATACCTGTGGTGATGGGGGTGTGTCTATATGTTTTTATAGCTGTGTCTGTCCTTTGAGCATTCAGCTTGAAAAAAACCCACGCTGGGGTTGAAATGTTGCTGAGGCATTCTGTTTGACCATGGATTGAATAAAGGTCGTATCTTTTTTATTCAGGGTAACTAAAAAAGTGTCTTTCTGGTGTTCTTTATTCTTTTTTCAGACCACATTCACTGTGCGAGGTAAATAATGCACTACTTTGATAGATCAGAGTTTTACGGATGCGGAGATACCAAATATGTATTTTTGTTTTAGGGTTTAGATTTTTTTTTATTCTAGATAAGGCAAAAAGTGATTTAAACTTTTATTACTTTTTTTTATTTATCTATAATTAATAAAACTTTATTGATCTTATTTTTGCTTTTTAAGCCCCCCTGGAGGATCACAACTAGCCATGCTTTGATTGCTCCTGCAGTATGATGTAATGCTTTAGCATTACATTATACTGAAATCTGACAGCCAGTTTATCAAGCCACCCCACGGGGACGGTTTAATAAGCAGTGTGCTAAGGCAGCCCTGGGGCCTTTCAGAGGGACCCCGCCAGCTATGACACCTGTACGGCTCCCTGCGATCTGACATGGGGGGGGCCGTACGGGACCCCCGAACATCATTCGGGGGATTTAAATGCCGCTGTAAGAATTGACAGCAGCATTAAAATGGTTGATAGGGGCAATTGGCCGCTCGGCTTATTGCAGCTAATGCCCGCGGGTGTCAGCTGTAATAAACAGCCGACGCCTGCGCTGTATGAACATAGGTCGCCCCACGATCTTTCTTCATACATAGGCCGCCGATACAGGCCATCAAAAGGCGTATCGGCGGTTGTTAAGGGGTTAATAATGTGAAGTGAAAAGTGTCGCATAGCATTTGCCTCTGGCTTCTTCTTGGCACAATGATTATCTCTTTCTTGTAGACACTCAATGCACACTATGATTTAAATTCTGCAGGCTTTTACTTTGTAGGATTATATATATTGTCCAGATTATTGTATTCTTACCTCCCACCTTCTATCACAAGAATAACTACTTACTGAATTGATTGGATGTTAACTGTCTATTGAAGGAAGTATACTGTAATAGGATTAATACCTCCTTTATTCATATGCCGTAGTCATGAAAGAGTTCAACATTATTGATCAGTTCTAGCTCTCTGTTTATTTAATCTTGCTTGAAAAGATCAATCATAGATATCTATTTGATTCAGTCTCCAGATTGTAGCTCATTTATTTCATATGTCAATCATATAGATATGTCATGTGTATTTAATAGACATATAATGAACAGTCTGTTTATCAAAAACAATATCAGCGATTTCTGGGAATACTGGACCAGGCTGGAATAAACAAATGTGATATTTGAATGCAACACATAGAACTCTACAAAGATCAAATATTATCATGAGGTCAGCAAATTTGATGTAGACCAATATTACAATTACAGTGTCCTCCCGGCAGGCAGAGACTGTACTGGCTCTAGCTGGTCTGCCTCCATGCAGTGAGTGATTATCGTTCCTGTGTTAAAGCACAGAAACGATAATCATCCCTTGTAAAACCAACCTTAGGTATGTTAGTTTATTATAGCTGCAATGTTTTTTCGCTTACTTCCCAATACAAATGGAGATAGATGTTTTTCAATCAGATCATTTTTATTGAAATTGTAATTTGTAGAATTGACCTTTAATTCCTATATATCTATACATACATGAACATAGTATCATATAATTTCCCCAACCAAACTGTACATTTAAACATAATCATACATAAATAAATCATATCCTCCCCATCACCATCCCCAACAAAGCTATTACACATATACAAAAAAAATACTTTAAAAATCTAATTTTCTTTCACCTTCTCACTTCTCCTCCTCACCTCCGTTACATCCCAACAACATTTCTTCACTAACTCAATGCAACCAACACTAAATATTGACTAGAGATTGTATATAGCAGACCATGGTCCCTAAATTTCCGTTATCTTAGTCAATCTCTTTTTTGATATATCCCAGTTTTCCAAAAATAATTTATAATTTAATATATATTAATTTTTATGCCTGATATAAAGGTCTCTGAATTCTCAAAAGAGTATATCCATCAACCCCATCATCAATACACAACATGCAAAACCTGGGGTCAAAACCAATGTCAACAAAATAAACCTTTTAAATTACCTTCAATTTCCCTCTCCAAAATGTATGTAGTTTTACACAGTCACAGAGCATGTGAATCAAATCTACACCATCTATTCTACACCTCGGGCAGTCATATTACACAACTTTAATGGTGTACACTAAACTCTGTGTACTAGATATAATTGCAATACCCAAAACTGCTGCCCATTTACCTTCACTAATTTGACTTATATCGTTCTCCAATTTTTTTGGTTTTATTGGGAATTGTTATAAGTAATAAGAAATCTGTCTATATAAATAAAATATTACAACCTTCATAACTCCCAAACACCCAAGAAAGTTCAACAAAGGTTGTTAGACCATAAGCACAGACACTGACCGGACCTGAGTAGCAAATGCATGTCATAAATAAAGGAACTGAAAGAATCAACTATGGGGAACATCATAAAACTCTCCATATTGTTCAAAACTCTCAGAATGCACTTAATCCAGAAACATTGCTATTCTCTTCTTCCATGGTGAAAACCCTTCCAACCTAAAAAAAACTCTAGCAATTTGGGGTTCCTCCAAAGGGTGGGGGGTGGGGTGTAAATAGTAAATCCATCTAGTTGTAAAATCTGCTTAAATTTATTCCATTGCTTAATCATTAAAGTAACAGTCGGATATAATCCCTTTTCTCTTCCTTTCATCCCTGTTTCATAGACCATTAAATTAGAAAAACTGCCTCTATAATTACATGCTTTCTGACGTACAAAATAAATAAAAGTATACTTTCACACATGCAGAACACATATGCTAAATTTTATTTATTAGGTATTTTGCATGATCTGATTATCAGTCTTAGGTTCCCTGTACACGGGCGGAAGTTCCGCGGCGGGATTTCCCGCAGAATTTCCGCCAGTGGAAGCTGCCATAGGCTTGCGTTAGAAAACGCAATCCTAGGCAGATGGCTGCGATTTGTCCGCGTGAAATCATACGCGGAAAACAAATCGCAGCATGCTCTATTTCTGTGCGGGGCTGCTAAAACTGCACAATTGTCTGCAGTCAGTTCTTTAACCCTAGCACTGAGACAGGTAGGTCTAGAGTCTGTAGTAGAGTAGTATCTCTATCTCAGGAGGAATTCCTCCACAAGGGAAGAATTTACAAAATAATCCCAGGACCTTAAAAACAGATTCCATGATCGAAGGTACCCTAGGAAAGTCATTAAAGAGGCAAATAAGTATTCAGTTAAACAAGAAAGAGAGGAAATATTCCACAGCAAAAAAATGAACAAAGTAACTTATTTAATTGATAGGGACCCTAGACAGAGCAAACTAAGAGGTTAGAAATATTGTACAAAAAACATTGGGACATCCTTCGATCGAACCCAGATTTAATTGACATGATAACACTTTACCAATTTTTTTGGTAAAGTCAAGTGTCAAGTCAAGTGGGAATTTTCAGTGGACCAGTATCTCAAATTCATGTGATCTGATAAATGAAACTGCACTGCATCAATCATAAAGTACAGCAATGGGTCAAAAGAAGTCCTATAGGAATCATAGCAACTACGTACAATAATGTGCACATTTAGTTCTGCCAAGCTCTTTCAGTTCCTGTGCACATTACTTGGTATGGTTTCAGGTTCCGAAATTACAGCACTTGTCGACTCGTCATTCATGATACATCAACTTGCTGGGACAGTCTCTGAGTTGATTTTTGAGAGATATTTGCAATGAATTGCTGAATACCACACTTGACTTTGGATGTCCAGACTGATGAAAGTCTCAGTTGCCTTAAAGGGGTTGTCCGGCCATAAACATTAGATCTCATTACTTCTGTTTGCCCATTTCCATGCACTTTGTAATATACATTGTGCATGGTAAATGAGGCAAACAGAAGTTATTGACTTACCTGTAGGGGTGCCCCCCCCTGTGTTGCTCCTCGGTCGTCCCTGGTTACGACAAGAAATCTTCTTTTCTTGTCGGGCCGGCTCCAGGTCTTGACGGGACGTCGGGGACGCGCTTCTCACTTCTGCTCTCTACTGCGCATGTGCAGTAGAACTTCAGCTGCTGGGAACCTCTCCCAGGGGGTGCGCGGCTGCTGGCATCTGTAAGGTAAGTGGACGGCCGGGCTCTCGCAGGGGGGGAGGCGGAGGGGGAGGGGGGTGTGTGTGTGTGCTGCTGGTGGTGACCGGGCTGTCAGGAGTCCCGGGGGGGGGGGGGTGTAAGTGGACGGCCGGGCTCTCGCAGAAGGGGGGGGGGGGAGGGTGTGTGTGCTGCTGGTGTCGGCCGGGCTGTCAGAAGTCCGGGGGGGAAGGGGGGGGGGGGCATGTGTATGTGTGTGTAGGGCATGCTTGGTGCTACTTTCACTTTCAATAGCCGACGATCGTCAGCTATTGAAAGTGCTGCTAGAGATCAGGATCTGCTCCTACAGCTCTGACAGGTGTAGCAGTAGATTATTTCATCTTCCCCAGCATGTCCCCTCATCACTGGAGGCTGTGACACTGCTGTGTCCAGTGATGAGGGGACATGCCGGGGAGATGAAGGAATCTCCTGCTACTGCTGTCAGAGCTGTAGGAGCAGATCGCACTGCTCTCCCTGCTCTCTCATTACTTTGAATGGGGCCAGCCAGCTGCTGGCTCCATTCAAAGCAGTGAAGCGTGCATGCCAGTCCTCCAGTCATGTGGCCGGTGTCATCGGGAGCGCGCACTGAGGAGAGAGAGGCAGCGGCGCCATCTTTGAAAAATCCTTCAGGCAAACTTTATAAGGTAAGAAAAGGAATAAAAAGGTGAGCAAAATATCGTTTTTCATGGTTAAAGCTGTAATGTGTGATGCTTCTCCACTACAGGGCATTCATTGGGGAAAAAAAAAATCAGTTTCGCCGGCGGACAACTCCTTTAAGTTTGTGACAGACCCAGTTTGGCACCATTTCGGAATCAGACTGAATACAACGTTCAGCTGGTGGTTTTATACCTGGGTACTTGTTGGCGAAGGCCTTTTGCATTTCCTTAATTGACCAGCTTTTCACAGAGCCTTCCACAATAAGTATTCGCTGTTGCAGGAAGGACATGATGGGGTAGATTTATGAAAGCCTTCTAAAAGAAAATCAGTATTTGCTGCCCATAGCAACTAATCACAGCACAGCTTTCATTTCTTATTACTACTCAGGTAAAATGAAAGGGCAATGGCCTCATCCAAAGTGTGTGAGGACAGGATGGGAGGAGGGCTTCTTTTCCGTCACCCACTATGTAGAAAGCCTGCTCGAATACAGTATACTGAAATACTGAAGTATTGTAGAATATTGCATAAGCAATCAAGCGATTACAAATTCAAGTACTCTATGTTGACTAGAAAAAAGCTGAAATACATTTTTTTAAGTTTTCTTAAGTATTAATTATTAATAAAAATATTAAAGGTTCAAAGTAAAACCCTTTTTCCAGTTTAAACATAAAAAAAATCAAAGCAAAAAAGGCCAACATATTTAGTATCACCGTAATCAAAATAGATCAATCTAATAAAATAATTCAATACTGACCATGAAACGGACACCCCACTGGCTCCTTACAATGGGAGGTGTTAACCCCTTAATGACACGGCCTATTTTGGCATTGAGGACCAAGCGATTTTTGGTATTTTTCCATCTCCATTTTTCAAAAGCCATAACTTTTTTAATTTTTCCGTCGACGCAGGCGTATAAGGGCTTGTTATCGGTGCCACTTTTGGGTACATAGACTATATCGTAAAACTTTTATTATTTTTTTTTATGATAACAGGGAGAGAAAACGCATCAATTCTGACAGATTTTTTTTTTTTTTACAGCGTTAATCATGCAGCATACATGACACACAAAATTTTTTCTGCGGGTCGGTACGGTAACAACGATACCAAAATTCTTATATTTTTTTAAGGTTTTTACACTTTTTTGCAATAAAAAGCCTTTTTTTTTTAAATTTTTTTTTTCTTTATAGCTGCATTCAAAGTCCTGTAACTTTTTAATTTTTCTATGTACGGAGCTCTATAGGGGCTTATTTTTTGCAAGACGAGCTGTAGTTTTTGTTGGTACCATTTTGGGGAATGTACGGCTTTTTTGATCACTTTTATTGCATTTTTTGGGAGGCAAAATGCTAAAAATTAGCATTTTGCCTCTGTTTTTTAGCGTTTTTTTTAACGCTTTTTGCCGTACAAAATAAAAAGTGTATTCAACTATTTGTACACATCGTTACGGACGCGTCAATACCCAATATGTGGGGTTTTCATTTTTTTATGCTAATATTAAAAAAAGCATAAAAAAGGGTTTTTTTAACATTTTTTTTAACATTTTTCTTTTCTTTTTTTTACATAATTTGAGTCCCTCTGAGGGACTTACATCACTGTACAGATGATCACTGTCATAAGGCATGGCAGAGCTACTGCTCTGCCATGCCTTATCGTTTATACAGCGATCTCAGGCACTGATAATACAGGACACCAGTGTCTGGCCATGGCGACAGGCCGGGCTCTCGCGATGACATCGCAAGTTCCGGCCGGAGACACAGAGGGAGTGCGGTCCCTCTGTGAACTCTTTTCCTGCCGCAATCTACTTAGATCGCAGCAGGGAAGGGGTTAACAGCGGGGGGGGGGGGCATCTCAGATGCCCCCCTGCTGTTGCAGCGGGACGCCGGCTGTGACTGACAGCTGGCTCCCGCTGCGGGATAGCGCGGGAACATATGTGATCTCGCGCTAGCCCCAGGACGTACTGGTACGTCCTGTTGCGGGAAGTACCAGGCTCCCAGGACGTACCGGTACGTCCTGGAGCGGGAAGGGGTTAAAATGTGTAAAACTTTTATCTCACATGGCTAGATTAAAAAAAAGAGTGATCCCTTAAATTGAGATGCCTGTTTGCCAGATTAGATTCTCTAGAGACTTCCAACAAATTATCCCTATCAGACCACCTACGAGCAGAAATTTCTGTGACCCATCCACAGAGCCTTTAACCCTTTCCAATCTGTCTTCCTACATTCTGATTGAAGCTTGTACAGCTTCAATGTCAGAAGACGTCCGATAGGGTATTCTTACCGTCTATTGCCAGCCACTCCGCTGTCAGAGCCTCTCTGGTGCACACACACTGGCTTTAGCCAGCAGATGGCATCGTTGTCTAACAGCAAAAAGAGAAAACCTTTTAGGAAACCCTGAATCCAAAATTGGATTGGAAAGGGTTAAATCCTGGACAAGTCATCACTATGCTATAGAGACAAAGTGCGTAGAGGTTTCTATGAATATGAAAACAATTGTGGCCGTTGGTTAGCTAGAACTCTCCACCTAAAACCATCAACATCCTCCATATTCTCTATTAATTTCCCTGCTACAGAACTGGTCCATTCAACCACTGATATTCTGGATAGTGTTAGGTTTCATTTCAAAAACTTGTATAACCCTTTCAGGAGATCCAGAGGTCACACAAAATCTGAACGCGGAGAACATTGAGTCTTATCTGTCCAAACATGCTCTGGACTCTCTGCTGCGCGAGGACTCTGCTCGCTTAGACTGCGACCCCACAGAACAAGTGGTTATTCAGAGTTTAAAGATAGACAAGAATCCAGGTCCGGATGGCTTTACAGCTAGATTTTACAAAGCATGCGGGAACTTACTGACTCTTCTCCTGCTCAAATCCTTTAATGTTATAAGCTAAAACCAGTCCATTCCCCAACCAAGATCTCCAAGCCATAATAATAGCAATACTCAAACCAGGGAGAGATCCCTCAGCCTGCAGTAATTCTGGCCATCTTACTGCTTAATATAGAAAACAAAAATGCTCTCAAAAAGTTTTAGCATCCTGTCTACAACCTCTTATACCATTACTTATTCACATAGAACAAGTGGGATTCATCCCAGGTTGAGCAGCCAGGGATAACATGATTAGATCCAGTTCCCTGATTTTGCCGGCTCGCTGCTTGGGGACACCCCTATGCTTACTGATGGTTGACGCAGAAAATGCATTCAATAGCTTCCACAGGAGTCGACTCTGTGCAAGATTGGACTAGGTCCTCGGTTCCTGAATTGGATAATGGCTCTATACTACAAGCCTGTGGGTCCAGGTGAATGGATTTTTTTCCGTGCCCCTAAAAATCAAAAATGGTACAAAACAGGGCAGCCCCCTACACCTTTTTTATATGTTCTAGGGATGGAGTCCTTGGCAAACACGCCCAGGAAAAACCCAGATATCCGAGGTTATAAGACTGGGAACTCTGAGCACAAATTGGCATTGTTTGTTGATAATGTCCTAATATATTTGTCAAACCATAGAATTGCCCTTCCGGCTGTCCCAAAAGACTTTGAAAAATTCAGCAGTTAGTAATTTCAAGGTCAATGTCCATAAGTCTAAGATCCTTAACGTATCTATCCCACCAGCTGAGGTATCAAATTTAGAGACGTCATTTGCCATTTGTTGATGGGACGATTGTATCGGATATTTGCTGATTCCCCTGACAGCCAATCCAGACCAACTATTTGACCTGAACTATAAATGAAAGCTCCCTTCACTAGAGGCAGACTTAAGGAAGTGGCAGACCCTATTACTCTCGTTATTTGGTAGAATTAACGTTGTGAAAATAGACTCCCTCCCTAAGTTTCTCTACCTTTTCCAAACTTTCCCCATTAGGTTGCCTAAATCCTATTTTTCTTGTATCTGTAAGATGTCTCTACACTTTTCAGGTACTTGATGCTTACAGGGTGAGGTCGCAGTACAGGGCCACCCTTGTCAGGGCAATAGCCCTATTGTTTCTGAGAGTGGCTAATATGGTTGCTCCCAAAATCATCCCTAATTTGTGGAAATCTCCATCACCCCTCACAAAGTTAATGTGGTTGGAGGCCTTAGATATCTTGGTGCCAACGACTACACCAGGTTTTCCAGTTTCTACTCTACATGGGCTTTATTGTTTTATTAATTTCCCCTCTAGTTCTTTCTCTCATTGTAACTTTCCTAATTTGTTTTTTCAAAACCATTGTCCCAAGCCACAAGGGTTCATGCCAGGAATTTGTTTTATTATATTTAGAAGATTTGTAAAATCTAAGCTATCACTAACATGTCATGTAAATGTAAGGTTGTATTGGATCATCAATGTACACATTGTTACCAGAAGGAAAACATGCCTTTTTGAATTTGTAGATTTGCAATAAAAATATTTTGAATCTTAATAAAATAATACATTACTTATCCTGCATGGTGAACACTAGAAAAAAAGGCACAACAGCAGCAGAATTGCAAATTGCACTTTTTATGCAACAGGCCAGATGTAGGAGGGGTTAAGCAGCAAGAGAAATTGAGATGGTAGTCAGGGAGGATCTGCTGCTCCTCCTGAAATGTGGTGAACGCGGTCTGAACGTGGTACTACATAGTGGCAAAATTTGGCAGTTCTCACTGCATGCTGCCTGCGGCGTTGGCCAGAGTAAGATCGTGATTGCTGAGTGGGGCGCTACCCACAGAGTCAGGTAGGAGAAGGTGTTATTTTGTCGTGACGCCAGTATGTGTACGGACCTGTTCCAAACAAACTAATAAATACAAAAAAGCGGAGAACTAAATCAAAAATGGGGGATCAACTTCTGTCCTCCCTGGAGTGCTTCATGTGATACCTTAGTGCAGATGTTGAAGATGGAATAGATGGTGGGATGTTTTAGATAAACAACCCCACAAAGAACCAAGAAGCAACCACTTCAGTCAATGTCTGAAAACACAGTGTGTTTTCAGACATTGACTGAAGTGGTTGCTTCCTGGTTCTTTGTGGGGTTATCCTTATTTACGGAGCTATTCCCCCCTTCTCCGAATTAGAAGTCACTGAGCATATGGTCTTTATTAGCTTGAAAAAGGACATATAAGTCCAAAACATTGCTATAATGAAAAATCATCCTGGCTCTGAACTATTATTGATGTGCACACCATGTTTTTTCTCTTCATGAACTAGTTGTCTGAAATAAAGAAGCTGTTTTAAGTGCATGCAAACTAAGTCTGTGGTGCAACTTATTCTTTTTATAAAATTTCTAATAGAACCCCTGAGGCAGTAATGGTTTAATAGGTTGCACACAGCACTTGCCAAATTTTCTAGTACCAGGTGCGCCCTTAAAATAAAATAGATGGTGGGAAGTGACCTCAGGAGTCGGGTGGTACAGTAAACCAAAACTGTTTTATTCTCAAAGAGCAGTTTAGAGATAAACTTGACTTGTTGCATACAGTTCGCATTGACAGACTTTAGTAGAAAACAGTTACAGCTACAGGCATTAATTACTTCTCCAGATTCTCAGGGACTTGATACAGGGAAAAACATTTCTCCTCTGTGCATTGCATTTTAGTTCTGATCCCTGACTGGGCCTGACTCTGACCAACTTGCTTTCCTTTTGGCTTGGAGCCTATGAATGGCTGATTTAAAACTCCTTCTACTCTTCTCTTCTCTCTTTCCTCTGTTACTAACACGTTCTTGCTCTTGAGTACTCACTAGAGATGAGCGAGCACCAAAATGCTCGGGTGCTCGTTACTCGGGACGAACGTTTCGCGATGCTCGAGGGTTCGTTTCGAGTAACGAACCCCATTGAAGTCAATGGGCGACCCGAGCATTTTTGTATTTCGCCGATGCTCGCTAAGGTTTTCATGTGTGAAAATCTGGGCAATTAAAGAAAGTGATGGGAACGACACAGCAACGGATAGGGCAGGCGAGGGGCTACATGTTGGGCTGCATCTCAAGTTCACAGGTCCCACTATTAAGCCACAATAGCGGCAAGAGTGAGTGCCCCCCCCTCCCAACAACTTTTACTTCTGAAAAGCCCTCATTAGCATGGCATACCTTAGCTAAGCACCACACTACCTCCAACAAAGCACAATCACTGCCTGCATGACACTCCGCTGCCACTTCTCCTGTGTTACATGCTGCGCAAACCCTCCCCCCACGACCCAGTGTCCACAGCGCACACCAAACTATCCCTGCCCAGCCTTCAGCTGCCCTCATGCCACGCCACCCTCATGTCTATTTATAAGTGCGTCTGCCACAGGAAAAGCAGGCACACACTGCAGAGGGTTGGCATGGCTAGGCAGCGACCCTCTTTAAAAGGGGCGGGGCGGTAGTCCACAATGCTGTACAGAAGCAATGAGAAATCCAATCCTGTGCCACCTCCATCTGGAGCTGCACACGTGGGCATAGCAATGGGGAACCTATGTGCCACACACTATTCATTCTGTCAAGGTGTCTGCACGCCCCAGTCAGACCGCGGTTTTTTATAAATAGTCACAGGCAGGTACAACTCCGCAATGGGAATTCCGTGTGCACCTACAGCATGGGTGGCTCCCTGGAACCCACCGGCGGTACATAAAAATATCCCATTGCATTGCCCAACACAGCTGAGGTAGTAATGTCGTGCTTAATGCAGGTGGGCTTCGGCCCACACTGCATTCCCCAGTCAGACTGGGGTTCTTTAGAAGTGGAAACAGATGCATTTACAACTCCTTGTGGACCGACAGCATGGGTGGGTGCCAGGAAGCCACCGGCGGTACATAAAAATATCCCATTGCATTGCCCAACACAGCTGAGGTAGTAATGTCGTGCTTAATGCAGGTGGGCTTCGGCCCACACTGCATGCCCCAGTCTGACTGGGGTTCTTTAGAAGTGGACACATGTAGGTTAAACTCCGTGTGCACCTACAGCATGGGTGGCTCCCTGGAACCCATCGGCGGTACATAAAAATATCCCATTGCATTGCCCAACACAGCTGAGGTAGTAATGTCGTGCTTAATGCAGGTGGGCTTCGGCCCACACTGCATGCCCCAGTCAGACTGGGGTTCTTTAGAAGTGGACAGATGTAGGTTAAACTCCGTGTGCACCTACAGCATGGGTGGCTCCCTGGAACCCACTGGCGGTACATAAATATATCCCATTGCAGTGCCCTACTCAGCAGAGCTAATGTCAGATACAATACAGGTGGGCTTTGGCCCACACTGCATGCCCCAGTCAGACTGGTAATATGTACCTTAACAGTAACCTCGTTGGTGGTAATGTGGTGGTGACTGCGGACCTAGTAGCGCGGTTTTATGTAGTTGGTTTTCGGAATGTGGCCATGATTAAGTGGGCCGTGGCGGGGGGATGGTGGTGGTGCTCTCTTGTAGTGTCGTTAAAGGTGAAATTCTTGGACTGCCACCAGACGGACCAATGCAAAGGTATTTGCCAAGAATGTTTTCATTGTTGGAGGAGGAGGGGGATGTTTTGGAGGCACTATGTGTCCTATCCACCTGTCCGTGGTTATATGCACCTTAACAGTAACAGCGTTGGTGGGAAATGGCCTCGCCGCCATCATGTCTTTGTGAAGCCTCTGTTTCCACACCCCAGTGACATACCATTAGCTGCGGTATAGGCAGAGCCCCGAATTATTAACATTTCAGCGGTAGTATTAGGGACAGGCCCCACTAACATATCACTAGCAGCAGTATAGGGGGAGCGCAGTCTTAGTTCCATTTCAGTAATAGTAGCACTCAAGACAGGCCCCAGTAACAATTCCGAAGCAGCAGTATAGGAGGAGCGCAGTCTTAGTTCCATTTCAGTAATAGTAGCACTCAAGACAAGCCCCAGTAACAATTCCCATTGCAGCAGTATAGGAGGAGCGCAGTCTTAGTTCCATTTCAGTAATAGTAGCACTCAAGACAAGCCCCAGTAACAATTCCGAAGCAGCAGTATAGGAGGAGCGCAGTCTTAGTTCCATTTCAGTAATAGTAGCACTCAAGACAAGCCCCAGTAACAATTCCCATTGCAGCAGTATAGGAGGAGCGCAGTCTTAGTTCCATTTCAGTAATAGTAGCACTCAAGACAAGCCCCAGTAACAATTCCGAAGCAGCAGTATAGGAGGAGCGCAGTCTTAGTTCCATTTCAGTAATAGTAGCACTCAAGACAAGCCCCAGTAACAATTCCCATTGCAGCAGTTTAGGGAGATAACAGTCTCTTTCACATTTCAGTAGCTGCAGTATAGACAAGGCCCCAGTTACATTTATGTAGCTAAAGTGTAGGCCAACCCCACACACCTTTCTGTACGATGAGTGCAGGCGAAGAACATAGAAATTACTATGATTACACTGTAGGTGAGGGCCCAAAAAAATTGGTGTAGCAACAGTACTAATGTACCTCAGAAAAAATTGGCCATGCCCAACCAAGATGGCAGGTGAAACCCATTAATCGCTTTGGTTAATGTGGCTTACGTGGTAACTAGGCCTGGAGGTAGCCCAGTTTAACGAAAAATTGGTTCAAGTTTAAGTTTCATCGCTTGTAAGAGCATTGAAACGTATAAAAATTGTTTGGAAAAATTATATGAGTGAGCCTTGTGGCCCAAAGAAAAATTGCCAGTTCGGCGTGATTACGTGAGGTTTCAGGAGGAGGAGCAGGAGGAGGAGGAGGAGGAATATTATACACAGATTGATGAAGCAGAAATGTCACCGTTTTGGATGGTGATAAAGAACGATGCTTCCATCCGCGGGTGCAGCCTACGTATTGCTTAGGTATCGCTGCTGTCCGCTGGTGGAGAAGAGAAGTCTGGGGAAATCCACGCTTTGTTCATCTTGATGAGTGTAACCCTGTCGGCACTGTCGGTGGACAGGCGTGTACGCTTATCTGTGATGATTCCCCCAGCCGCACTAAACACCCTCTCTGACAAGACGCTAGCCGCAGGACAAGCAAGCACCTCCAGGGCATACAGCACGAGTTCAGGCCACGTGTCCAGCTTCGACACCCAGTAGTTGTAGGGGGCAGAGGCGTCACGGAGGACGGTCGTGCGATCGGCTATGTACTCCCTCACCATCCTTTTACAGTGCTCCCGCCGACTCAGCCTTGACTGGGGAGCGGTGACACAGTCTTGATGGGGAGCCATAAAGCTGTACAGGGCCTTAAAGAGTGTTGCACTGCCTGTGCTGAACATGCTGCTCGATCTCCGCACCTCCCCTGCTACCTGGCCCTCGGAACTGCGCCTTCTGCCACTAGCGCTGTAGGAGGGGAATTTTACCATCAGCTTGTCCGCCAGGGTCCTGTGGTATAGCAACACTCTCGAACCCCTTTCCTCTTCGGGAATGAGAGTCGAAAGGTTCTCCTTATACCGTGGGTCGAGCAGTGTGTACACCCAGTAATCCGTAGTGGCCAGAATGCGGGCAACACGAGGGTCACGAGAAAGGCATCCTAACATGAAGTCAGCCATGTGTGCCAGGGTACCTGTACGCAACACATGGCTGTCTTCACTAGGAAGATCACTTTCAGGATCCTCCTCCTCAGGCCATACACGCTGAAAGGATGACAGGCAAGCAGCATGGGTACCGTCAGCAGTGGGCCAAGCTGTCTCTTCCCCCTCCTCCTCATCCTCCTCATGCTCCTCCTCCTCAACGCGCTGAGATATAGACAGGAGGGTGCTCTGACTATCCAGCGACATACTGTCTTCCCCCGCCTCCGTTTCCGAGCGCAAAGCATTTGCCTTTATGCTTTGCAGGGAACTTCTCAAGAGGCATAGCAGAGGAATGGTGACGCTAATGATTGCAGCATCGCCGCTCACCACCTGGGTAGACTCCTCAAACTTTCCAAGGACCTGGCAGATGTCTGCCAACCAGGCCCACTCTTCTGAAAATAATTGAGGAGGCTGACTCCCACTGCGCCGCCCATGTTGGAGTTGGTATTCCACTATAGCTCTATGCTGCTCATACAGCCTGGCCAACATGTGGAGCATAGAGTTCCACCGTGTGGGCACGTCACACAGCAGTCGGTGCACTGGCAGATTAAACCGATGTTGCAGTGTCCGCAGGGTGGCAGCGTCCGTGTGGGACTTGCGGAAATGTGCGCAGAGCCGGCGCACCTTTACGAGCAGGTCTGACAAGCGTGGGTAGCTTTTCAGAAAGCGCTGAACCACCAAATTAAAGACGTGGGCCAGGCATGCTACGTGCGTGAGGCTGCCGAGCTGCAGAGCCGCCACCAGGTTACGGCCGTTGTCACACACGTTGGAGGCTCAGCGGCGCAAGCCAGCGGTCGGTCTGCTCTGTCAGACCCCGCAGCAGTTCGTGGGCCGTGTGCCTCTTCTCTCCTAAGCTGAGTAGTTTCAGCACGGCCTGCTGACGCTTGCCCACCGCTGTGCTGCCACGCCGCGCGACACCGACTGCTGGCGACGTCCTGCTGCTGCTGACACATCTAGATTGCGAGACAGAGGTTGAGGAGGAGGAGGAGGAGGGTGCTTTAGTGGAGGAAGCATACACCGCCGAACATACCAGCACCGAGCTGGGGCCCGCAATTCTGGGGGTGGGTAGGACGTGAGCGGTCCCAGGCTCTGACTCTGTCCCAGCCTCCACTAAATTCACCCAATGTGCCGTCAGGGAGATGTAGTGGCCCTGCCCGCCTGTGCTTGTCCACGTGTCCGTTGTTAAGTGGACCTTGCCACTAACCGCATTGGTGAGGGCGCGTACAATGTTGCGGGAGACGTGGTCGTGCAGGGCTGGGATGGCACATCGGGAAAAGTAGTGGCGACTGGGAACTGAGTAGCGCGGGGCCGCCGCCGCCATCATACTTTTGAAGGACTCCGTTTCCACAACCCTACACGGCAGCATCTCAAGGCTGATAAATTTCGCTATGTGGACGGATAACGCTTGAGCGTGCGGGTGCGTGGCGGCGTACTTGCGCTTGCGCTCAAAGACTTGCGCTAGCGACGGCTGGACGGTGCGGTGCGAGACATTGCTGGATGGGGCCGAGGACACCGGAGGTGAGGGTGTGGGTGCAGGCCAGGAGACGGTAGTGCCTGTGTCCTGAGAGGGGGGTTGGATCTCAGTGGCAGGTTGGGGCACAGGGGGAGAGGCAGCGGTGCAAACCGGAGGCGGTGAACGGCCTTCGTCCCACCTCGTGGGGTGCTTGGCCATCATATGTCTGCGCATGCTGGTGCTGGTGAGGCTGTTGGTGTTGGCTCCCTGGCTGATCTTGGCGCGACAAAGGTTGCACACCACTGTTCGTCGGTCGTCAGGCGTCTCAGTGAAAAACTGCCAGACCTTAGAGCACCTCGGCCTCTGCAGGGTGGCATGGCGCGAGGGTGCGCTTTGGGAAACACTTGGTGGATTATTCGGTCTGGCCCTGCCTCTACCTCTGGACACCGCACTGCCTCTTGCAACCTGCCCTGCTGCTGCCCTTGCCTCCCCCTCTGAAGACCTGTCCTGAGTAGGCGTTGCACACCAGGTGGGGTCAGTCACCTCATCGTCCTGCTGCTCTTCCTCCGAATCCTCTGTGCGCTCCTCCCTCGCACTTACTGCCCTTACTACTACCTCACTGCAAGACAACTGTGTCTCATCGTCATCGTCCTCCTCACCCACTGAAAGGCCTTGAGACAGTTGCCGGAAGTCCCCAGCCTCATCCCCCGGACCCCGGGAACTTTCCAATGGTTGGGCATCAGTGACGATAAACTCCTCTGGTGGGAGAGGAACCACTGCTGCCCAATCTGAGCAGGGGCCCGAGAACAGTTCCTGGGAGTCTTCCCGCTCCTGAGCATGTGTCATTGTAGTGGAGTGAGGAGGCTGGGAGGAAGGAGGAGCAGCAGCCAGAGGATTCGGATTTGCAGCACTGGACGGCGCAGAACTGTGGGTGGATGATAGCTTGCTCGAAGCACTTTCTGCCATCCACGACAGGACCTGCTCACACTGCTCATTTTCTAATAAAGGTCTCCCGCGTGGACCCATTAATTTGGCGATGAATGTGGGGACGCCAGAAACGTGCCTCTCTCCTAATCGCACAGCAGTCGGCTGCGATACACCTTGATCAGGAGCTCGGCCTGTGCCCACACCCTCACTTGGGCCTACGCGTCCTCGGCCACGTCCACGTCCTCTAGGCCTACCCCTACCCCTCAGCATGCTGTATTACCAGTGATTTCCCAGGCAGGAAATAAATTGGCGCAAGCCTGCAGGCCAAATAGAATTTTTCCCTTTTTTTTTAAAGGGAAGGCCGGCCCACTGACTATATTCAATCAGATAAGAAATCTGTTCCACAGGAATGCAGTTATATGAAGTGCAGCAGAGCGGTGATTTTTCCCAGGCAGGCAGGAAATAAATTGGCGCAAGACTGCTGTTAAACGTAGCTGGCTGCGTATGATTTTTTTACTATCTCCACCCACCACACACGTACCCAGAACGATGAGGACTGACAGAGGCAGGCCAAATAGAATTTTTCCCTTTTTTTTTAAAGGGAAGGCCGGCCCACTGACTATATTCAATCAGATAAGAAATCTGTTCCACAGAAATGCAGTTATATGAAGTGCAGCAGAGCGGTGATTTTTCCCAGGCAGGCAGGAAATAAATTGGCGCAAGACTGCTGTTAAACGTAGCTGGCTGCGTATGATTTTTTTACTATCTCCACCCACCACACATGTACACAGAACGCTGAGGACTGACAGAGGCAGGGCACATAGAATTTTTCCCTTTTTTTTTAAAGAAAAGGCCCACTGACTATATTCAATCAATAATATATGTCTTCTGTCCCTGCCTACACAATTCTGTCCCTGTAGTATTACTGCAGGGCGCAATGCTCTGCACAGCCGATTTTGAAAAAAAAAAAAATGCAACACTGCTAACAGCAGCCTGCACAGTACTGCACACGGTTAAATGTGGCCCTAAGAAGGACCGTTGGGGTTCTTGAAGCCTACACTCACTCCTAACACTCTCCCTGCCTAACCACCACTTCTGTCCCTGGACTATTACTGCAGGGCGCAATGCTCTGCAGACAGCCGATTTTGGAAAAAAAAAAATTGTGCAACACTGCTAACAGCAGCCTCCACAGTACTGCACACGGATAGATGTGGCCCTGAGAAGGACCGTTGGGGTTCTTGAAGCCTACACTCACTCCTAACACTCTCCCTACAGCAGCACCAGCAGCAGCACTTTCCCACAGCTAACTCACAAGGCATCTGAGGCGAGCCGCGGGAGGGGCCGACTTTTATACTCGGGTGACATCTGATCTCCCCAGCCACTCACAGCAGGGGGGTGGTATAGGGCTTGAACGTCACAGGGGGAAGTTGTAATGCCTTCCCTGTCTTTCAATTGGCCAGAAAAGCGCGCTAACGTCTCACAGAGGAAAGTGAAAGTAACCCGAACACCGCGTGGTGCTCGTTAAGAGTAACGAGCATCCCGAACACCCTAATATTCGCCCGAGCATCAAGCTCGGACGAGTACGTTCGCTCATCACTAGTACTCACACTTTAGATGTTCAACTTTCCACCGCACTGACTTTCTCCTTATTCCTCCCCAGTCTCTATCTCAGGCTTGCCTCAGACTAGGCCCCGGGATCAGACTATGTAGGGAGACCAGAGCCAGCGTAAGGGGACAAGTGGGGGATAGGGGAGTCTCAGTTGTTTTGTTACTTTACACCATGGGAAACTCTTTAGGCTGCCCTTTCATGACTTGGCAACTCCTTTAACACATCATTTTTTCCGCATAATGTACGCTGTAAAACACCCCCCCCCCCAAAAAAATAGCGCAATTGCATTGTTTTTCCATTTCACTCCACTAAAAATGTTTTTCAATACATTACTTACTATATTAAATGGTATCATTAAAAATACAATTCATCCCATATAAAAGAAGCCCTCTGGTGACAGAAAAGTAAAATGTTATAATTTTAGGGACGTGGGGAGAAAACAAAAATGAAAAATGGCCTGCCCAGCCTTCAAGGATAACGAAATCCCACAATGCGCCAAGACACTCCCTCGGCCGAACCAAGCCTATTCAGTATAATACCTCCTCATTTTCTTTACCAGATTAACCTGTTTTCCACAGAAAAAGAAATACAAGTTACGGCGAGACGGACCGACGGAGTTCCACGGACCAGGCACCAACACCTCAAGCCCGGAACCCCACAGCAGGAAGTCCGGACTGTTATTTGGAACCTTTCGCAGCCATGAGATCCTCTGCTCCGTGGGCGGTGACTCTCCGTTTCTCCGTGTTTCCCACGTTTCCCCCAGTAGGGCATCAGGGACCCTGACTCTTCCCCCCTCAGAGTTTGGCAGGGGGGACGGGGCCCCTGAATAACATAGGAAATAGAAATACTACTAAGCCTGCCTTTTGTTTTGTCTACCCCGTCCCGACCACAACCCCTTCGTTTCCAGTCCCCCCCCTATTCCCGTCCCAGACCCTCCCACCCCCACGGCCTGCAGACGCTGACACAGGGACGACGAGACCAGGACACCAGTATTAAAAAAAAATGTCTTCTTCCTCATCTAATCTTGTTGTTGTCTCCCTTAACGCACAGGGTCTTAACGTCCCAGAGAAAAGGTCCTCCATTCTCCGTCTCCTCTGGAAGAAGCGTGCTCAAGTGGCCTTCATACAGGAAACCCACTTCTGCGCATGTGCGGTACCCAGATTCTCGGATGCCAGGTTTCCTACCGTCTACCACAGTCTGAACCCTGATTCTAAATCCAAAGGGGTATCTATCCTGCTCGCCAGCTCAATCCCGTGGGAACACGCAGCTACGAAATCCGATCCCGAAGGAAGATGCCTCTTCGTGAAAGGTAAGCTAGCCAGCACCACAGTCACACTAGCCACAATGTACCTCCCCAACTCCAACCAGGTGACTTTCCTCGAAAGGTCCCTGGAGGACTTGGAGGAGTTCAAAGAGGGCACCCTGATCTTGGGAGGAGATTTTAACCTGCCACCTGACCCCCGCACCGACACATCCAAAGGAAGCAGCAGCCTCACCTTAGCCACACACCGCAGGGCTAGGAAAACATTATACAATCATCAACTGACAGACGTCTGGAGAATTTTCCACCCCGACGTAAGAGACTACACATACTTCTCCCCGCCCCACAACACCTTCTCCCGGATTGACTACTTCCTTCTACACCACTCATCTCTCCCCCTAGTGACCTCAGTAGAAATAGATAATATCACAATCTCGGACCACGCGCTTATCGCATTATCACTATCGCTCCCAACAATTCATGACAAAATATGGCATTGGCGCCTGAACGAGTCCCTTATACACAGCCCAGAAACATTTAAAGAGATCCAAGAAGCTCTTGAGGAATATTTCAGGAATAATTGTACAGTGGATAGTAACCCCTTGACAGTCTGGGAAGCCCACAAATGCGTCATACGAGGAATTTGTATAGGTCTGGGATCCCGTATCAAAAAGGAGCGAGGGAGGCTTCTCCGCGGGCTATTAGACCAGATCCAAAACCTCGAACTCCGACACAAATCGAACCAGGACAGTACGGTAGGCGCAGAATTAACGCGACTCAGAGACAGACTGCGCACACTATGCTTAGCACAGGCGAAGGGGACGCTAATAAAATGTAGGCGCCATTTCTATGAGTATGGCAATAAACCTAGCCGTACACTAGCACGGGCCCTCCGGGTAACTAGATCCAGGACATATGTTCCCCACATTACTCCTTCCCCGGGCAACACTCTACATCTACCCAAACAGATAACGGAAGCATTCCGCAACTATTACCAAGCCCTATATAATCTGACTCCCTCGATAACAGAACAAGAAAAGACTAGCCGCAAGGCCAAAATAAGAGAATATCTACAACAATCAAATCTCCCTAGGTTCCCACCAGAGGCGATAGAGGTAATGGAAACTCCGATCACGCAGACCGAGCTAGCAGACGCCATAACAGGCACCAACTCGGGAAAATCCCCGGGTCCAGACGGACTCACTCTCACATACTATAAGAAGTACGCAGAGACACTGACCCCACACTTCCTACGGGCCTTTAACTCCCTCAACGAGGGGAAAGATATGCCCAGAGACACCCTGGGAGCACATATTACAGTAATTCCGAAGGAGGGGAAAGACCCCTCACAATGCCAGAGCTACCGCCCGATTTCCCTGTTAAATGTAGACCTAAAGCTCTTCCCAAAATATTGGCAAATAGGATCTCCCCCCTCCTACAGCACACAATCCATGGAGACCAAGTGGGATTCGTCCCACTTAGGGAAGCACGAGACAACACAACAAAAGCCATAAACTTAATATACCAAGCCAAAAAGCTAGCCCTCCCCGCCTGCTTACTCTCCACAGACGCGGACAAAGCGTTCGATAGGGTGGACTGGGACTTTCTGTTTGCCACTATGTCTCACCTGGGAATGGGCCCCAAAATGCGACGCTGGATCAATAGCCTCTACTCACACCCCACGGCAGCGGTTAGAGTGAACGGGCAAATCTCATCCCCCTTTAATATCTCGAACGGTACGAGACAAGGATGCCCACTATCACCGCTAATCTTTATACTATGCCTAGAACCCCTTCTAAATCATATACGCAACAATCCAAACGTGTCGGGGATCAAACTAGCCAAATCAGAACATAAAATTGCGGCATACGCAGATGATTTGCTGTTCTTCATTACCAACTCGAGAATTTCAATACCAAACCTGCTAACCGAAATTAAACAATACGCAGATCTATCAAATTTCAAAATTAATTACCAGAAATCGGCAGCCCTCAATATATCTCTCCATCCAGCACTGGTTAGCGACCTCAAAAGCTTGTTTCCCTTCTCCTGGGCGAACCACCATATTCAATACCTAGGAACCAACATCACAGCGGACCCCGGAGACCTATATGCAGCAAACCACCCCTTGCTCCTGAGTAAGATCAGGACAGACTTAAACGTATGGACAAAAGGCCAGTTTTCGTGGTTCGGGAGAAGTGCGATATTCAAAATGAATATCCTTCCCAGAATCCTATACTTGCTCCAAGCACTCCCGATACACATACCTAGGCAATTTTTCCAACACCTCCAATCTCTGATGACGAAATTTATATGGGCAGATAAAACACCACGAACAGCAAGAAACATATTAACCAGACCAAAAACAGAAGGAGGAATTGGCCTCCCGAGCTTCCCACGATACCACCAAGCGGCCCACCTGGTACGCATAGTGGATTGGCATAGGCACGGGGCCCTTAAACAGTGGACTGCCATTGAGCAAGCAACCACTCCTATCCCTCTGGTGGTACTCCCATGGATCCAGGAACAGACTCCCACAGAACTGGCACAGCACCCCACCATTGGCCCCACCTTGGCGACAGCAAACAAAGTGTTTGCAAGACCAGAGCTGGCGCCCAAACCATCCCCCATGTTCCCGATCCTAGGAAACCCTGCATTTCCGCCGGGCAATGAGAGCAAAGCCTTCCGCCGCTGGTTCCAAGAAGGCAAATTCAGAGCACTACACTTCCTACAAGATGACGAATGGTTAACAACGGATGCACTGAATAGGATAACAGACCCCCACCCAATACCCTTCTGGGAGACAATACAATTAAGACATTTCCTTAGATCCCTACCCCATCCAAGCACTTTCAAACGCACAAAAACACAATTTGAACTAATATGCAGCACAGAAGGACCATCCAGACATACCCTGTCACGCATATACAATATTCTCAATTCTCAATCAGACCTCCACCCACCGGGTTTTATACAGAGATGGGAGGAAGACCTCAAAATCACTCTCTCTACAGCTGAAAGAGAAAAAATCTTTACACTCACACATTCCGCATCGATTTCCAGTAAAATACAGGAATCTGGGTACAAGGTGCTCTCAAGGTGGTACAGGGTGCCCTCTCGATTACACAAATTATACCCCTCGGTCTCACCCCTTTGCTGGAGATGTGGGGCTACACAGGGGACTTTCCTACACATCTTTTGGGACTGTCCGGTGCTGGCTGGCTTCTGGGCGGAGGTTTGGAGGATCACCTCCAAATTTACACAATACCCAATTCCCAAAACACCAGCATTCTTCCTTCTACACCACAACACGATCCCTCTAACGACATACAAGAGTTCAATAGTAAGACACCTGGTTGGTACAGCGAGGTCCTGCATCCCGAGATTATGGCGGCAGACCACTCCCCCTACAGTGGCAATGTGGCTCAACACGATGCAGGGGTTGATGGAAATGGAGGACCTTACAGCGACACTCAGAGGAACCCAGGAAAAATTTACAAAAACGTGGTACTATTGGTTGGAGTTTCAAAATACGACGGAATACCAGAGGCTAAAAAACCCCAATAGCTGAGGGCTCGTGAACCTGTACCCCATCCCTCCCCTGTGTGTCTAAACCCCTAGTGTTTCTTCCTGTCTTTAGTCTTTAGTTCAGGTTCAATGTTTGATTGTTAGATAGGACTGAGATAGGATGCGTTAGTGCCAGATAGTTCTGAGACCAGTTGTTCCCGAAGTTAAAACTAAATAAGAATTATACCCAGACGGAGTATACACCCACCCACCGACCCAAGCAAATGAAACCGACAAGGAAATCAAGAACCCCTTACTGCTTTACTCCGGGAGTCACAGTGAAGAATAGAAAATCGTATACGTTGATCTGTTATATGTATCTGTACTCGGACAGTGTTTATTGGTAAACTGTAACTAAATTGAAAATGAGAAATAAAGAATTAAAAAAAAAAAAAAAAGAAAAATGGCCTCTCACTGATCCACAAAGATTAAGTTGGCTTTATCCACTCCCGACAGGCATCAGACAACATTAGGAAAGTCCTTACCTTATCCATGTCTCAAAAGTTTACAAAACCCCGCTAATAACTGTGGCCCTGGATAGTGAAAAGGCCTTTGACAGCCTCTTGCGGGACTATCTTTTCGCAGTTCTAGAGAAGGTAGACATCCAAGGGAGTTTCGTCACAGCACTGCATTCCCTTTACTCCACTCCCTCAGCTGAACTAAAAGTCGCCTCCTCCATAGCCAATAAAATATCTGTTTAAAGAGGAACAATACAAGGTTACCCTCTGTCCCCGGCCCTTTCACACTGGCAATGGAACCTCTTGCCCAGGCCATAAGAAAAAAAACGAATATCTCAGGAGTTGAGATGGACAAAGGGGACAAAGAATATAAAACTAGTCTCTTTGCGGATGATATTCTCCTCACCCTATCTAGACCCCTTACCTCTTTACCAAATCTAATAACAACCCTAGATGCTTTTGCAGAAGTCTCAGGTTTGGTAGTAAACATGGACAAAACGGAGGCCCTATTCCACAACATCCCTTCACGCGCTCAGAAACTTATATAATTAAACATTGGTTTTAAGGCCTGCCCACATTATATTACTTAGCTGGGTATCAAGCTCACTCTCAATATAGATATACTATATAAATGGAACTACCCCCCCTTATTCGCTTCTCTAAAAGCAGAAATGAAAAATGGAGCCAGCCCTCTCTCTCATGGATAGGTCGTATCAACTCGGTTAAGATGACAATTTTGCCCCGTCTCTCTATAGATGCTTCTACAAAAGATATGCAAGAAATGCAGAAATCTATAATAAAAGACTCAGAATTAAACAAAAAGTGATGCATTATGATAAAAGAATTGGGGGCCTGTTCGTTCCTAATCTGAAAAAATATTATTTAGCAGCCCAACTATCGCAAATCCCACTTATATTCGCAGGTACGGGGAGACCTTTATGGGTTGATCTGGAGGCATCTCTTTTAGCCCCTATGGACCTTGGAGTAGTTTTCTGGGATAAAAACTGGAAATTTACAAATACCCACCATTTATCCCCACTAACCTACCACCAGTTCTTGATCTGGAGGAAAAACAGATTTAAATATGCTTTGATGTCGCCTATCTCCCCGTTGCTATCTGTTATTCCCAACCAGGCGTTCCCCTGAGTTTACAGAATGAAAGCTTTCTGTGGTGGCGAAACAGGCACATTACGCTTCTTTATCACTTTATGCCACATGGCAAACTCCTCACCTTACAACAGCTGATCGATAAATATTCAATCCTGGGCCGCTTATGGTTAGAAATGAGGCAAATCTAAAGTTTACTCCACTCTCTGCTAGGCGATACCGGACCCTCCGTCACCCCCACGGCCTTTGAAAGGTCCTGCATTTGGTCCCCACTTTAATCAGGCATGATATCTTCGCTATATGCCATCATGAGTAAACCCCTATCAGAAACCAAACTCCCTTTTATGTTTCGCTGGGAATCGGACCTTGGTATTTCCCTTTCTTTACCTCATTGGCAGCACTGCTGTACTTTCATTTCAAAGGGTAGCCATCAAGTAGCTCTTATTGAATCCTTGCTGAAGATCCTACATAGGTCCTATCTAGTCCCCTCAACAGTCCACAAATATTCCCCATCCACATCCATGAACTGTTTCAGGGGCTGTTACAGCCTGGGCTCGATGGCTCACACATGGTGGACCTGCCCGTTGGTTATGACGCTTTGGAGACAGGTGACCAGACTTATTTCCGGAGTTCTGGGCAGAACATTCCCCCTGTCCTGCTTCCTGGCCGACAAGCCCTTGAGTTTCAACAACCAGCAACATAAGCTTTCACAGCATATTTGCATGGCGACTAAAATTTATATTGCCTCTCAGTGGTTGTCACCCACTCCTCTCTGGACCCTATCATAGCAAGAGTATCAAGAATGATGCTATATGAAAAACTGTCAGCCATGAGGGGAGACAGTATGGAACTGTCCCTCAAGACTTGGAAACCTTGGGCAGACTATCTAGACATACTGGGCATTTCCAGGCCTCTTAGCTCATAAGACATCGGACTGGGACTGATGGCTAACTCCCCCTGGCGTCCTGGAGGTGGAGGGAGGCGGATCTAGTTATACGATGAAGCAACAGCATTGGAGGGGTTGTGGGTTGGAGGGGGGACTGTCTGGTAATGCAGATGTGAGAGAGGAGAGGGACAACAAGGAACCCACACAACACACATTTCATGTTAAGAAGGAGAGAGGAGGAGAAGGGGAAGACTAGGAGTTTGACAGCTAACATCATAGGGCGCAACAATCTGTGTGGAAGCTTAGTTATTTACTTTTCTTTTTTCTTTCTCTTTATTTATTTCTCTCTGGTATTTTTTTTCTTTTTCTGTAATGTCAATGATCTTAAGATGCCTCCTGCGTGGGGAACTCACTAAGGCAATTTTTTATGTTTTATTACAAAATCTCAATAAAATACTTTGAAACGAAAAAAAAAAAGAAAAATGGCAGTGTCCTCACAGGGTTAAATTTCATGGGGAATCAGTGGGCACAACGTTTGGATGAACAAATGTATCCATACAAACATTCATTCCCGGATGTGGTAGTATATTATATAAATAAATATAATTACCTGAGCAGTCACTCATGGACATGACATCATGTGCTAGATGCCATGACTGCAGGCGTTGCACTCTCCTAAAGGGATGCCGTAAGATAGGTCTGCCACTGTGGGCTTATTTGATGTATGATTTTGATTTATGATATTTATATGGAATTGCTCTTGTCAACCTGTTTGGATTATCTCCCCTTATGACTTCCAAAATGCTGGAAAAAAACATTTCAGGTGCTCAGTGCTTACAGGGTGAGGTTGCAGTACAGAGCCACCCTTATCAGGGAAATTGCTCTATTGTTTCCAAGAGGGGCTAATTTAGTTGCTCCCAAAACAAAGCAAATTATTGTACCTGTGCTGGAAGTCTGGATCACCTATTTTCACTATATTCATGTGAGCCACAGTAAGAGGATGTCAGATACCATGGATTAATAATTTGCATAATTGGTATATTATTGTCTGAGTTATTTAAATTAAAAGGGGGTTTATACAATTATAATAAAAACAGTTTTAACCTCTTAGTGACCACCCCATAGTGTTTTACATCCTGGCTGGCTGGGCTTTAATCCCCAAGGTCATAAAAACATGCTTGCTTTGGGAATTAAAGCCCTTCAAGCTGTGGACATGCCAGCTCCATGAATACCAGCGATCACATTACAGTAAATAGAAAGTTAAAAAAAAGTTAAAGTTTCAGCTACCCTTACAGATTGGATCCATGAAAGGAGCTGAGAGTACTCACCCCCCGCCCTCCATGCCAGACATCATATGTCATGTACAGAAGGCCCGGGAAATTTAAAAACTCTCTGCTCCCGGCTAGTATGAGTAGCTAAGAGCAGGGAAAAGTCACAGGGAACCACTGTATGCAGTTCCCGGTCACATGATCGCTGTTATCCAATGGATAACGGCGATCATATAAAGTTAAAGAGGGGGTGAAATTGCTTACCTAAGGCCTCCGGCAATGTCCCCTGATGGGATCTTTATCCGCAGACCTTTCCCCAGCTTCGGTGCATAAGCCCATCGCCAAAATGTCGGACGCAAGCGCAGAAGCTGGGGAGGGCCTAGAAAATTTAAAATCTCCTTGCTTCTGGCTACTGAAGGTAGCCAAAAGCCTGGAGTAGTGACCGAGGGCCGCAGTGAGCAGTACCTGGTTGTGTGATCGCCATTATACAATGGTTAATGGTGATCACGTAAAAGTTAAAAGTTGAAGTTTAATGCTCCTTTCGGTTTGGGTCCCATTGTGCATGTGGACATAGCATTAGGGACACAGAGGGTATGTTTCTGAACATAGGACAAAAAGAGGTATCCATTTTGGGGTGTAAGTTTTCATCCATATGTGTGCTGTACAAAAAAATCTATTTTTAAAATGACACAATTGCAAAAAAAATGAAAATCGTAA
This sequence comes from Eleutherodactylus coqui, assembly GCF_035609145.1. Taxonomy (NCBI): domain Eukaryota; kingdom Metazoa; phylum Chordata; class Amphibia; order Anura; family Eleutherodactylidae; genus Eleutherodactylus; species Eleutherodactylus coqui. The sequence goes on along the minus strand of NC_089837.1, from coordinate 189,852,620 downwards.
TTTTTGTCCTTCTCCTTTGCTTAGATTAATTCAATAGATTAATTTGTTAAGGGGTCTAGTTTTCAAAATAAGGTCATTTGTGGTGTTTCTCCATTGTTTTGGCTGCTCAAAGGCTCTACAAGTGAGCTATGGGGCCTAAAACACCTTCAAGCAAAATGTCTGTTCTGAAAGCCACCGGCTGCTCCTTTCGGTTTGGGGCCTGTTGTGCATACAGACATAAGATTAGAGCCACAATGGGTATTGTTAGGGCTGGCCAGGGCGGATGGACCGGGAATCTCCCGTGTCCCTACCTACTTGCCCCCCTGGGCTAAGCCCCAGGCCACAGTCCCTGCACTGCACTAGTGTCAGGGACCCCAGGAAGGAGGCACAGGGAAACAGACTGGTGGGAACCTGAATAGCTGACAGAACGCAAGAGCAACCAAGGAATAGCCAAAACAGGCCGGGTTAGAACCAGAAAGCATGTGCGCAGTACAGAGGGATGAACCAGAGGCAAAGTCAGAGTCAAGCAGAAGTCAGAACACTAAAGTCAGGTCAATGATAGCAGGTGTCGGCAAAATGGAATCAAAACCAAACACTTGGCAATGAGAGACAGGCTGACCAGGTTTATATGTAGAAGTCACATGACCGCCAGGGGGAATTATGAACCCGCCTCCCCCCGGCGACGCGCACAGACCATAGTGCCATGCGGCCGGTTGCCGCGTCCAACCACCAGAGTGTGGGAACCCCGGACAGAGAGGCCAGCCCGGGCCCCCGCACCCCTGGTGATAACCCCAATTCTAACAGGTATGTTTCTGAACACAGGACAAACAGGGGGATCCCCTTTTGGGTGCCAATCCTCATTTTCATGTGCACTATAGAAAAAAAATGTCTTTAACCCGTTTAGGACCAGCCACTGTAAATTTACGGCGGCTGGTCCTGGGATTAGAGCACCGCCGATAGTAAAATTACTGCGGTGCTTTAAGTCTCCTGCTCTGCAATCAGTCAAAGGCAGCAGAAGGCGGGGGGGGGTTTAACCCTTCCTGCCTTCTGTACTTTCACTACGGGAGCCTCGGGGGGTCATGTGACCTCCCAGGATTCCCTGCTACTGCAGAGCTGGAGGGTCAGACTAAACCCTGGCATCTCTGCAAGTGACTAATGTCACTATAGGGGTTGCTTTTCCCTGTAACTAGGGCTCCTATGGATGCCCCAGCTACAGTGGGAAAGTGTCAAACAAAGAAAAAAAAATGTGAATGTCCCTCAGAGGTCTTACATGAAAATAACAGAATAAAACAACAATATATACATAAGAAAGAGAATAACACAAAGCAGACGCCAACAAAAACCATCGCCGTATGCGCCCTGGAAACCAAAACCATACATACTGTATATCAAAACGTCCGAAACAAATAGAGAAACCCATTGCCATACTTTATTTTAGTGTAAATATAAAAATAATTAAAAAAGAAATTATAAATGTTAAAAAAATCATTTTTTTTTAGCTTTTTACCCCCAATAAAACTAAAAAACTGGAAAAAAAGTCAGTGAAAAAGATATAAAAAAATAGTCCTATATGTCACGTAAAAAAAAACGCTGCAAAAATAATTTTGGTAGCTGAAGGAAAAAAAATAGAGCAGTAAAACCGCCACATGGGTAAAATCCCTAAAAAGTGTCTGGCCCTAAGGTACAAAACAGCCTGGTCCTTAACAGGTTAAGATGACATATTTGCAAAATTATTTTTTCTCCTCTAAATTGCATTAATTCCTGAAAAGAAACTGTGGGGTCAAAATACTCATGACACCCCTGAGTGAATACATGAAGCTGTGTATTTTTAAAAATGGGATCATTTGTGGTGGTATCTATCATTCTGACACCTATGAGCCTTTGCAATCTTGGCTTGGTGCAGGAAAACAAAGTGTTCCTCAAAATGTTGATTAACCCCTTCCTGCTCCAGGACGTTTATTACAACTGACACCCACGGGCAATAGCCGCGATTGGGCGTTCGTGGCTATTAACCCTTTAAATGCAGCTGTAATTTCTGACAGCGGCATTTAAATCCCCCGCGGTGAGATCGGGGGATCCGTGCAGGTGTCATGGCAGCCGGGGGCCTTCTGAAAGGCCCTAGGGCTGCCTTAGCAGACTGCCTATCAAGCTATCCCCGTGGCGTGGCTTGATAGGCTGCTTGTGAAATTGCAGTATGACGTAATGCTGTAGCATTACGTCATACTGCAGGAGAGACCAAGGCATCGCATATTGTAGTCCCCCAGGGGGACTTGAATGTAAAGTAAAAAAAAAAGATCAATAAAGTTTTTTTAGTTGTAAAAAAAAAGGAATAAAAATTTAAATCATCCCCCTTTTGCCATATCTATAATTAAAAAATCTAAATAATAAAATAAAAATACACATCTGGTATCGCCGTGTCCAAAAAAGTCTGCTCTATCAAAGTAGCACATTATTTACTCCGCAAGGTGAACATCGTCTGAAAAAAAAAAAGAAAAAACGCCAGAAATGCACTTTTTCAGTCACCCTGTCTCCCAGAAAAAAACGCAATAAAAAGCGATCAAAAAGTCGTATGTATTTCAAATTAGTACTAACAGAAACTTCAGGACATCCCGCAAAAAATGAGACCTTGCTCAACTATTAAAAAGTTATTGCGCGCTCAAGATGACGGCAGAAAATAATTGAAAAAAATATATGTCTTTGAAAAATAAAAAAGAGTAGTATAGTTAAAAAAAAACAACTATACAACTTTGGTATCTTAGCAATCGTACTGACCCATAAAATAAAGTTATCATGTCGGTTTTGTTGCAGTTTGTGCGCCGTAGAAACAAGACGCACTGAAAGATGGCGGAATGTCGTTTTTTTTTTTTCATTTTACTCCACTTAGAATTTTTTAAAAGTTTTTCAGTACATTATATGGTACTTTAAATCGCACCATTGAAAACTACAACTCGTCCTGCAAAAAACAAGCCCTCAAACAGCGATGTCGATGGATAAATAAAGTAGTTACGATTTTTTTAAAGGGGGGAGGAAAAAACGAAAATGGGGGAAAAAAAGGGGCTACGTCATGAAGGGGTTAATGTAACATTTTTTATGTTTCCTAAATTTCTAAATCTCCTAAAGTTTGTCAAATTTGCGTCCAGAATAAAGTAAACAGATGGAAATATATACCTCAAAAATTTGTACAGTATGTTTGCACATATTTATTTTTTTCAACATTTTATCAATTTTTGCACTTTTAATAAATATACAGAAATTCTATTGGTCCATTTGTACCACTTAAATGAAGATACAAATCTGCTGCTGCAGATTTCTGCAACAATACTGTTACGTTTGAGCCTACCCAAGAGTGCCAGACATAGTGTGCACCTATAAAACAATGCAGCCAGGATGTTTCCGTTTAAAAAACAAACCAACATGTATTAACCTTCTTCTCATTCCAGCACTGTACACTGCAAAAAACAAAAAATGATATGAGCAACCAACAAGCAGGAGTTATTATGTCCCCCCCTGATGTAGATCTCTAAGAAGGATCATTGCTAGGGAAGTGTTCCATATATCCAAATAGACTTTTGCCTGTTGTTTGGGGATTTCGAAGTTCATATAAATCCTTAAAGGGGTTGTCCCGCGGCAGCAAGTGGGGTTATACACTTCTGTATGGCCATATTAATGCACTTTGTAATGTACATCGTGCATTAAATATGAGCCATACAGAAGTTATACACTTACCTGCTCCGTTGCTAGCGTCCCCGTCTCCATGGCTCCGTCTAATTTCGCTGGCTTCTCGCTTTTTTAGACGCGCTTGCGCAGTCCGTGCTTCTGTCTGGTGAATGGGGCCGCTCGTGCCGGAGAGCTGGTCACCGTGTCGTCATCGTAGCTCCGCCCCGTCACGTGTGCCGATTCCAGCCAATCAGGAGGCTGGAATCAGCAATGGACCGCACAGAGCCCATGGTGCACAATGGGAGAAGACCCGCGGTGCACCATGGGAGAAAACCGCAGTGCATCCCTGGGAAAGGACCGGCGGCCATCTTTGGGAGAAGATTTCTTAAAGTCCTTATTTCGTCGGATTGGTGAGTAGCAAGTGGTTTAAAAACCGCTTTAATTTGCTATTTTATGCCAGGGGGGTGACAGGGGGAATGGGGTAAGGTAAAATTTTGAGGTTTGCCACGAGACAACCCCTTTAAATTAATCTATATGATGTTTCAACAGTAATGCCTAACATAGTCATATATGTATTATCTTATGTCCATATCAAAGATGAGTTTTGGAAACACTGCTACTACTTACCCCTAACATTCAACATACAGGTTCTAATTGCTTAAATTCTAACATGAAATATTCAATCCAGAAACACTATCTGAGAAATTCAAGAGGGTTTCCCATACGTACGTTATTAATCAGGTATGTCACACATTTTTTTTGCAGTTTTTGATGGAGTTTTTTAAGCCAAAGACAGAAATGGATACAGCAGGGAGGAGTAGAAGTCCTACGGTTATAGTTCTCATTCTTATTAACTCACAGCATAGACAGGAGATCGCGATGTTCTCCCATTGCTTTCAATGGGGCCGGCACTGCTGCCGCTCCATTGAAAGCAAGGGGATGAAGGGATTCCCCGCAGTGACGTGAGGCCGTTTTCACATGAAAATGCCTTGCATCCAGGGGTCCCACATGCATTGTGAGAGCGATATTAGGCCGTGGATCATGGCCCGATATCACTCTCACCAGTGCGCAGGAGCCCTAAAGGGGTTGTCAGAGTTTTTAATACAAATTTGTGCTCCCAAACTCTATGTTAGCATAATACTAGCATTATGCTTACCATGGCACAAGAACACAGTTTTGACACTCTGGTGCCATAGCATCTGACCGGGTGAAGTCCTGTAAACAGGTCACGTGCTTCTAATGTAGAAGCCCCAGCCAGTTTACAGGACATCACTGTGGACATCTTGTGTTGGTGTCTTGGATTGGCTGCAGCGGTCAAGTGGGTAAATAACCATGGCACTGCTGAAGATAATGTAAACAGATAACCAGAGGACCAGACCGGCAGCAGGGAAGCAGTACCTCAGTGATTGTTAATAGTTTTTTTTTTACATTTTTTCCCTCCCCACAGTGTTTGTATACACCGGAAAACTGTTTTAATGTCTGATAAGTAGGGTACGACCACTGGGATACTCACTAAAAATAAAAGGTCTCTGTAAATCTAGTGACTTTTAGCTTTTTCTTGAAATTTAGAATTCTGTATTAATAATACTGTCTTTTGTAAAAAGTTATGCTTACCCTGACATCATAGCTTTTGCTCTTAACCCCTTTAGTGGCACACCTGGAAAATCTCCGGGGTTTGCTGCACTGATAATGCAGTTAAACCCCCGGAAGATTTTCGTGGACAGCTCTAGTGCTGAAATGCTGGACAAGACACACAGTTATTGTGCTACTGTACACGTTTGCCACTTTGAATTACCTCAGGAAAATCTCCGGGGCTTGCTGTGCTGACATGGTAATAATAAATCTGCCACTGAAGGGGTTGAAGGAGGCATGGCAACAATGATAGAACCCCATTATAAGTCAGAGGGATTTGTCAAATTTCTGTCAGAATTCTGGTACTCTTGATTGTAAGAATGCTGCTGCAAGCTGTTATTTCTGATGCGAAAAATACTAGTCTTAGGCTGCCTGTCCACGGGCGATAAGCCGCTTGTGATAAATCGCCCGCGGATCATGCTATGAAAAGCTTTCCATAGGCTAAAGCTTTCCATAGGCTAAATATGGAAAGCGCAGCCCAATGTCTATGAACGGAGAATCATAGCGATTCTCCACCCGCGGGATTGAAATTGCGGCATGCTGCGATTCTCTGCGGTGAGCCTATCTATTCGATAGGCTCATTGCGGAGACCTGTCAGTGCCTTCCCCCATGCTCCCCTACAATGGAATATCAATAGCGATATTCCATCACGGCCGTGGACAGGCCGCCTAAAATAATAGGGAATAACGTTACAGGGGTTGTCCGTATAGCTCCAAAATCTTGTGCTGATTTCATTGTTGATTTTGGGGAAGAATTTTAGTGCAGATTCACAAAGGACATCTCACTCTATATGTGAAAATAGTCTACTAAATGTATTTTGTTGTGATGCTATAAATTGGCAGTACTGTATCTGTGACCTACATGACAATGCTCTGTGGTATTTTATACATTGCAGGAAAGAACGGAAGCCTGTGGTACCCATATATTAATTTTGCATGTAAATAACAAAGGCTAGGGTTGGTTTCAAACACTGGTTTTGTGGCAGTTTTTCCATGCAGGTTTTTGAAATAAAGCCACATATCATTTGTAGTTGTCTGTATCTTAGTGTATATAGCTGGGGCAGACATCTATATATGCTAGGTACAAAAGTAAGTGCTCCCCTATGTAATGTAACTTCTCAGTGCTGTATGAGTGTGAAATTTGGCACAACAATCTAACTGACCTCTGTGTGCATATACTGAAAGGCTATAAAGTACATGAGGAAGCGGCCATGGACTGCAGGGATGGAGCATGCCTTTAACACATAAGGACCAAGCACTGTAAATTTATTGCGCTTGGTCCTGGGCTTTAAATCCAGCCGATAGTAAAACTACGGCAGGGGTTTAAAGCCCCTGCTTCTGCAATAAATCAGAAGCATGTTGGGTTGTCAGCTGTTAGTCACAGCTGATAACCCGGAGGAGGAGGAGGCAGCAGGGGTTTTTAACCCTTTCTGCCTCCTCCTTTCTTTAGAACACAGTGCTCAATGAGCGCTATGTACTAAACAGTGAAAGTGGAAGTATAACTTCCACTACACAAGCCGGCAATCACGTGACCGCTGGGATTCCCTGCTAGAGCAGAGCTGCAGGGTCGTAGCAGACCCTGATCAGCTCCACCAGTGATGATTGTCACTACAGGGGATGTTTTCTCCTGTAACTGGGGCTCCTATGGATGCCCCAGCTACAGTGGGAAAGTGTCAAATTAAACCAAACAAAAAATATGTGACTGTTCCCCAAGGTCTTATATAACATCATTGGGGACATACATGGTAAAAAAAAATATGTGCATAATAAAGTAAAACAAAATTACAGAATAAAATTAAAATATATACATAAAAAAGAACGTCAACCAAAAAATAAATATGTCTGTCACAAAAAATAAAAAACACATACTAACCTATACACAGAGTAAAGGAAAAACAACTATCCGCGCTCCAAGGAATACGGGGCTCCGATACAGGATAATAACGTCCTTCTTTATTAATAATCCATCACTGGTTTCGCGAGCAACGCGTTTCAGTAAATATAATACCTTTCTCAAGCTCTAGATTGAGTGTGGGTACTAAAGAGAGCACAAAAAGGTCATGATTGTGGTCTCACCCAAATGGTGAAGAAAGGGGAAAGTGAACAACTTTAGTCATAAAGGATGTCACCTGTGATCACTGGAGGTAACTGTACTGTGATCTCTTCTAGAGTCTGCAGAGCACCTATGTACTGGTACTATGCACTGATATCTACTGCGGTATGGAGGTAATCTTGGTGTTTCTGTACTGTTTTATTTAATAACACTATGAAGGTACTATTTGGTCACAGTCTGGCTGTATTATTTGGTTCTCATAGTGGTATTATTGATCTTTGCCGTGTTTTTCATTTAGTAACAGTATAGTAGTATTATTCTGTCACTATGTTGTGGTAATATGTGATCATGGTGTGGCGGTATAATGTGGTCCTCATCTAGTGTTATTATTAGTAATATTGTTCTTTCTTTTTTTGATAGTATGGTGATATTAATCTCTATGTGGTGGCAATATGTGATCATGGTGTGTTGGTAATGTTTGGCTTACATACTATTATTACTGGTAATCTTGGCCTTGATACTGTGGGTTTTGTGCAGTCACGGTGTGGAGATAATTATACAGGTCATGATTGCAGAGATACTGTGTGTGTTTTATTCCCACTTTATGAAACTTTTTTTACTGTGTACATTTTAATATACTTTATTCACATTTATTCCATTATATATTTATTACCACCTGATACCTTACAATGTGATCATTTCCTCACTTTTATAATACATTGATAGTATATAAGAGTGAAAAGAGACATGTGCATCCAGTTTAGCCTATTACCCCCAATATAGATCCAGAGGATGGCAAAAAAACCAATGAGATAGAAGCCAATTTTTCCAATTTAAGGGAGAAAAAAACCTTCCTGACTTGAATCCAGCAGTCGGAATAATCCCTGGATCACCGACCATTATGAAGTCATTAATGATTATATCATATAACATTGTATCGCTCAAGAGAGGAGTCCAGACCCCTCTTGAACTCTTTTATGAAATTTGTTATGACTAGAGATGAGCAAGCGTACTCGGAAAAGCACTACTCGCTCGAGTAATTTGCTTTATCCGAGTATCGCTGTGCTCGTCCCTGAAGATTCGGGTGCCGCTGCGGCTGACAGGTGAGTCGCAGCGGGGAGCAGGGGAGAGCGGGCGGGAGAGAGGGAGAGAAAGATCTCCCCTCCGTTCCTCCCCGCTCTCCCCTGCAGCTCCCAGCTCCGTGCCGGCACCCGAATCTTCAGGGACGAGCACAGCGATACTCGGATAAAGCAAATTACTCGAGCGAGTAGTGCTTTTCCGAGTACGCTCGCTCATCCCTAGTTATGACCTCATCCTCAGGGGGAGAGTTCCATAATCTCATCGCTCTTACTGTAAAAACTCTCTCTTGAAAGAAATGTTGAAATGTATTATATTATGGTCACTATTTCCCAGGTGCCCCCCAACCTGAACCCCTGTTATTCTGTCAGGTCTATTGGCTAATATTAAGTAAAAAACGGCTGTCCCTCTAGTTGGGTCCTATACAAGTTGGATGAGGTAATTGTATTTAGTAATTGACAGAAAGTTGTTACCTTTATGAGATCCGCAGGTTTCAGCTTCCCAGTTTATATCCGGATAGTTTATTCTCTGCGAGTCTAAAACTGCAAAGCAATCTATCAGGCTATGCATAATAGGCACACAGCTATAACATGCCTGGAGGCCTTTCCTAGGCCATGGTTACCCATTGGCGTCTTGCAATTGCATGTGTGTGTGTGTGGGGGGGGGGGGGGGGGGGGGAAGAAGGAGCCTCCTCCCTCTGTCTAACTACTTAGATGCCATGATTGCTATTGACTGTGACCTCTGGGGAGTTAAATGACCAGGATCAGAGTTTTCTCTGATCCTGGCTATTATAGCAAGAGCCTTACTGCCAGTCAACACAAATCTCTCACAGTAAACGTGCAGGCACAGGGCCCTTGACATAAATGTCTATCATGGAGGTTTATGGCAAGCCAGTCTATGATGTTCAATTACCGTATATACTCAAGTATAAGCAGAGTTTTTCAGCACATTTTTTGTGCTGAAAAAGCTCCCCCTCAGCTTATACTTAAGTGAGGTAAAAAACCCTGAAAACTCACCTCCCAGCCGCCGTCTGTGTCCCCGGCGACATGGTCTCCCCGGCGGTGCAGCAAGCTGCTTGAGAATTCTCCCCGCTTGGCTTTGAATTCCCCCGCCATCTGCGCTGTGTAGGTTAGCGCTGTGATCGGATCGAGCACCAGCCAATCACAGCCAGCGCTCGATCATTCACGGCCATTCAGTTAATGACATCACTGAATGGCTGTGATTGGTTTATCGAGCGCCAGCTGTGATTGGCTGGAACTCAATCCGATCACAGCGCTAACCTACACAGCGCTGACGGCGGGCGAATTCACAGACCATCGCGCCGGGGACACAGACGCCGGCTGGGAGGTGAGTATTTCGTTTTTTTCCCCCTAGTATATACTCGGGTATAGCCAGGCTTATACTCGAGTGAATAAGTTTTACCAGTTTTTTTGGTAAAACCTATTGACTTATACTCAGGTCGGCTAATACTCAAGGATATGCGGTATGTTATGGAGGCTTTACAGCTTAAAAATAGGTGGCACCTTAAAGTATACCTTCAGTTCTAAAATGTTCTGTGTTTCATAGAAAATCTGGTGAAGCGAGCTATGCAAGCGATATAGGCTTTTCCTTTTGTCAGTCAATATAGCTGTGGCTGGCTGACCCCTGCCTACTTGTGTTTGTTCCACTTGCTGCTGTTTGGGCACACCTGCAACATGGTACCTAAAAGGTAAAAAAATTGGGTATAAGGCACGACATGGGAACATATATGATCACACAAAGTAAATTTTGCAAAACTTCTCTGTTTATTATAAAACCACATATATACAACGTTTTAAGGCTATCAAACCTCTTCCTCAGTATTACTGGGGACATACATCATAGGCAGGGTGTTACATGCTGACGACGTGGCCATGGAGGAGATTTCCAAACTTCTCTAACTTTTCTGGTATCTGTTGTCTATATGACCCCCCAGGAGGGTGGGACGGCTTCTTGGGGTTGGCCGCACCTTGTGATAAAAAAAGAACTTTTTTTACTTGAGTATTCATTCTGCATACTTCCACGAAGGACATAGTCCTCACGGCCTCCTTTCCATATTTGGGTTGGTTCACCTTTTTCTATTCTTTTTTTTCCAGGGCCATTTCGAGTTTTCAATTCGCCCCTGGCAATATGACAATGAATGCAATCCACACCTTCCATACACAGACCCAGCGGTGAAACGAGCAACAATGTGGGGTAGATCAAAATTTTGTAGCTTGTTGTATTATGTTATACAAATGATATCATTATGTTTTACATGTCTAGTGTATTTTAGGCCGTATTCAACACAAGGTTTGGGTGTAGTAAAATTGCATGCAGAACCACATGCAGTTTTGCTGCAATCGCGTCCAAACCATCTGCAAAAACGCGTTTTATGATTTTTTTTTTTACCGCACCAAAACTGCCCCGTGTGACTACAGCTTTAAGCCCCCTGCACACTAGCGTATGTAGGGTCATGCACAGTCTGTGTTAATCCATGTGCAGCACACAACCCAATAATAGGTCTATGAGGCTACGCACATTGACATTTTTTCACGTTGACCGATGGTCCGTGTAAAAAACTCAAGGCATGTCCTCTTCTTGTCCATACTGCCCCTGTGTAAATTGGGCAGCGCACACACTGTCAGATGTGTGCTGCGCGACTCGCGTTCATGTTTAGTGTGCACCTAGCCCTAGGGTCCTTTTACATGGAACGCCAGTCGGATACTTCAGCGCCCGACAGACTTCCAGAGACAATCGCTCCTGTGCTTTCAAACAGGAGCAAGTATTGCTGAGTGAATAGAGGCAGAGTGGGCCGGAAATCGCTCTGGCCACCTGCCTCCATTCACAGCTAACAGGCAGTCGTTCATAGATGATCTGCCTGTTTACATGAGCCGATCGTCGTTTGATTTTTATGCCTGCAGAAACAGAACGGCGAATTAATTATTGTTCACTGTCATTCGCTGCCAGCATTTACACTGAATGCTTATCGGTCAGATTCCCGCGAGAATCTTAACGATTATCGCTCACTGTAAAAGGGTCCCAGAGACGTAAATCTAGGTTCCCCCTTAAATCTAAACTTTTTTGCTATAGAACTTAATTACATGTACACTTGTGTCCGTTCATGTGATTCGTTAGTAGCATCACTGAAATGCGTATCGTTAATAATCTTGGTGATTAATCGGACATTGCCATGCTTCGTACAGCACGGATACACGCAGGGAAAGTCACATTTTTACCTAATAGACCTTGGTAGGCCAATAGCTTGAAAAAAACAAAAAACTGGATGATCCCAAACAATGTGTAGATTGCGGTGCCCCATCAGGGGGTGCACACTCCTCCGATGAGCAAGTTTTTTTTTATATGTAGAAATCAGGGGGTTTCCAGGAATGTAGAAGTTGTGCAGGGCTTGTGGGAAGAGTGGGACTTCTTTCTTGCCTTCTTCAGTGCTGGGCGGAGGGATACACTAGGCAGTGAGAACACATCTCACTCTGGCTTGTTGTTTCCTCCTCCCTCCGCCTGGCTTTGCATGGTGGAGAGCGGAGGCTTCTCTTTCTCCTTCCTGCTCCAGACCCTGACAGCTCCAGGGGCAGGGCCCGGGGATCCGCTCCGGCGGCGGTAGCGGCAGGAGGAGGAGGAGGCAGTGCAGGAGGAGGGGGGATACCCAGCAACCCCAACATGTCCTCCTCCAGCAGCCAGCACAGCACCGAGCTCAGATCCGGTATGTGCCCCCTCCCAGCAGCCCCCAATAAACAACCTGCACGGCTCTGTCCTCCGTCCATGGACGGCTCACCCTCATCCTCTGTTTCTGTGTCTTGCAGAGCTCTATTTCCTCGTTGCCAGATTCCTGGAAGATGGACCCTGCCAGGAGGCGGCTCAGGTACCCGCTCAGCCCCGTGCCGGGGGGTGCGCCCCCTGCCTGCAGCGCCCTTGGGCAGCAGCCCCCCAGTATGTGTGTCCAGGGGGGCATCTGGATGGGTAGTGATGATGTTGTGCTCTCTCTCCGCAGGTCCTCATCCGAGAAGTGGAGAAGAAGGAGGTGAGCAGTGGATGCGGGTGGGGGGTTCCGGGGTGGGGGTCCCCCAGACGACTGCCTGCGACCCCCCGATATCACCCGTCGCCCCCCGAGATCAGGTCGGCCAATTCTCTTTGGGAGAGAGGCGATGCGATGATCTGAGCGTGCGGCTCCCTCCCCCTCCCTGCCAGCAGGCTGCACAGGGGGGCGTGGGGGGCGACGGGGTATTATTGGGGGGCAGCGGGGTGCTGAGCTGCCATGCCCCCCTCCCCTGTGAGGGTTGGGGGGTGGTCGGCCGCCGCTGGGCGCCCCCTGAGAGGCGCGGGGCCGGCGCTGAGGCTCTCGGTGCAGCCGCTTCTCTCCTCACTCCTAAATGCTCTAAATATAAGTAGTTTTCCTCCAAGTTGACCAGGATGCACAGAAGTGCCGGCAGACCCCTCACTCTTGTCTCCCCCCGCAGCTGCTGCCCCGCAGGGTGGACTGGACCGGCGACGAGCACCCCCGGACCTACCAGAATTTGGTGAGTCTCCCACTGCTGAGCAAAAGTTTTTATTACCTTATATTTTCGCACAGTGAAATAAAATTGAATTTCCCGCATTTTTTGGACTTGCCATTGATGTATAGTGCGTGTTGTGAGCGGTATACCGGGGGTGTGGGGACGGCGCTGGGCTCGGGGCTGGGGCAGCTCACGGCCGGCACTGGTGGTGGGGGGACGGGCGGCTGTGCGGGGAGACGGCCCGGTGAATCCCATCTTTATGTGGGGGAAATAAAAGAGACGTCATGGATGTTGTGCGGCGGCGGCGAGCGGGGGGCGGGGCTGCGGCCTGGAAGCAGAAGCTGAGGGGGCGGGGCCTGTGCGTGCGAGCGGCCGCCTCACACTCTGCCTCAGGCGCTACTAGCAGCAGCGAGTACTCGGCCCCACAGTGGGCTCAGCTGGCCGAGGCCGCCGCCGTGCAGTCACGGCAGCCGGCTCTATGATTCCTCAGCGTGCGCCTCCCACAGGACAATCGCCATGTTATATGTTTGCTTGTGAAGCAGTCTCAGGCCTGTCTTCTCCTGGGAAAGCTGAGTGATGCCTGAACGGCTTTCTGATGTAGCTTTCCCAGAGTCCTGAAGGACAGTCCTTGGTCAGTGCATGCATTCTACTGGATTAACCCCTGCACACCAACGCGTTTGAATTGGTGCGGAATCCGCAATCGCACCAATTCATACCCATGGAGCATCTGCATGACTGCGATTTTTCCGCTCACGGAAAAAAAATTGCAGCATGCACCATTTTTGTGCGGAATCCGCTGAAGTCAATGGAAGCTGTCTGACCTGACAACATTGCAGAAAGGTGGCGGATTCCTCGTCATCACTAGGTGATGATGCAGGAAAAGCAGGTGTGCAGGCGGCCTAAGGCTGGGCTCACACAAACAGACTTGAATTGCAGATTGCGCAATCGTCATCAGTACTGGTGCATTATGTCTCCACCAGAATTATAGGTGGAGACCTATAGTGACAGGTAACGCCCCTCAAGCTCCAGATTGGCTGATGTCCTCGTCTATCAGTGAGGGAACAGAGAATCCGGAGCTTCCCTGTGTTGTTTGTTGCCTTGGGGGTGTCGTGGCTGGAGGAGATGTCCACAGCAGCTCCTCCAGCAGCCGCTGCTGGCTAAGCGCTCACTCCCCATCCCTGAAGGGCAGTTGGAGCCGCTTCGAGGAGCTGTGCGGCCAGGGCTGCAGCTGGACAGCCAGAGCCATTTAGAAGAGGCGACCTGATACAAAGTCGACAGCCGGTGCAAGAGTGCCAGAGCCGCTTGTAAGCCGGCCATCAACTGGATGGCAGGAGTAGTAGACTGGAGACTGTATTGCTGGAGCCACTTCCATTAGCTGCCCGGAGCAGGAGCCGCTGACTCTTTTACACTCAGTGAGGGTGTGTATCCCCCGTGCCAATCATAAGCTGTGGGCGTTCCCTCTACCTCCACCAGGCCAACCCATGTCTCCACCCATAATTCTGGTGGAGACATAATGTACCAGTACCATCACCAACTGCATGGAAAATCCACAGTAAAATGCGGGCATGGAAGGGAATGTGTTTTCAAATTTTCCTTCACACTTGCAGGTACAAATTGTGAAATAAAAATCGCAGAATGCTCTATTTTAACGTGGATTCCACGTGGACAGCCTCAATAGATGCGTATGGGCTACCATGTTCTATTTTTGTGCAGACTCCACACGGCCGGCTTCCATTTGAAGTGTATGGAAGCCATCCTACCCGTAGCGCAATTGACATTGCGGGTAGGCCGTGGGTACCTGTGTCATTGTGTACTGACGGCACGGGAAATGCAAATATTTAAAAAAACAAATTCTATACTGCGCATGATTGTTGGTGAGCGTCTGCGGACATCCACAGTACAGGAAAATGAAGGTACACAGGGTCACCAGCCACGGTCAGGGCCGGAATCCGACTCGTTCGTGTGCAGGCGGCCTAAGGCCTCATGTCCACGGGCAAAATATGATTTAAGATCCGCAGCGGATCTCCCGCATGCGGATCCGCATCCCATAGGGATGCATTGACCACCCGCGGGTAGATAAATACCTGCGGATGGTCAATAAAAGGGATTTAAAAAAAAATGGAGCATGAAAAAATCTGGACCATGCTCCATTTTCGTGCGGGTCTCCCGCGGGGACGGCTCCCGCGGGCTTCTATTGAAGCCTATGGAAGCCGTCCGGATCCGCGGGAGACCTAAAATAGGAATTAAAAGTATTTACCCATCGGAGCGGACCGGGAAGGTCTTCTCTTCCTCACGGCCGGATCTTTCTTGCTTCGGCTCGGCGGATGTGCCCGGCGCATGCGCGCGGCACGTCGACGACGTGCCGGCGACGTGCCGCCGGCGTGAGGAATTCATCCGCCGGCCGAAAAAGAAGATCCGGCCGTGAGGAACAGCAGACCTTCCCCGCCCGCTACGGATGGGTAAATTCTTTTAAATTCTTATTTTCAGCCCTCATGTCCGCGGGGCAGGAGGGACCCGCTGCAGATTCTACATGTAGAATCCGTAGCGGGCCTGATTTTCCCCGTGGACATGAGGCCTAAGAGTGTGACCTCTTTTGGACCTAAGAACACAATGACTTCTTGGGATTTCCTTTTCCAGTTTTCAACAACCATAACTTTATTTTTACATGGCTCTATGAGGGCTCGTTTATTGCATGGCGAGCGGTAGTGTCTATTGGTAGTATTTGGGGTACAAATCATGTATAAGTGTTAGTAATTTGAAGGGGTGTGAGGGACCAAATGAAAAAACATAAGTTCTATTGTTTTAGTGGTGGTCACTATGTGGTGTAAATGACATGATTTCCCCCCCCCCCCCCCCTTTTTTTTTTTTTTACCCTGTGGGTAAAAAAGTACCAAAAATTTTTAGGTTTTTCTAACTTTTAAATAAAATGCCTTTCTGGAAATTGTCCTTGCATTATTGTAGTCAAAGACCTAGAGGTTTTTTTTACGTGTGAGATCTTATTTTTTGGGTGACAATTTGCAATTTTTATTAGTATCATTTGGGTTGTTTAAAAAAAAAAAAAAACTTTTTGGGGTTGGGATAAAGTATTTTCAACTTGCACGGATCATTACCAAACATGGCTTTTTAAATTTTTTTTAAACAAAAGAGCGAAAAATGTTAAAGGGTTTTTTACGTGAATTATGTATTTATTTTTTACCTGTGTTTTATGGCCCTTTAGAGTACATGAAAGTACTCTAAAGGGCCATAAAGTACGCTCAAACACACTGCAGTACTTCTATACTGCAGTCTATTATCGCTATTCTTGCACACTGAAAGCCATGGTAGGCCTGGAGGCTGGTGTTAAGCCTCTGGTTCCCATGGTAACGTGTTAGCGCTCATCAATTTCATGGTAGAGGGCTAATGATGTCACAAAAGAAGCTCCCTCCTTCTAACTCCCTACATGCCGCAATCAACATTGATCGCAGCTCGTAAGCTACGAACAGTGGGGATCGTTCTTGGGGATCGCCGCCGTCACAGCGAGGTCCTGCTGTAGACGTTGTGGGGCTCAACTATTGAGTCTGCACAATCCATGACGTATATATGATGGGAAGATACATCAATTCCCACATACCCCTTCTAACGCAGGATGTGTGTGTAAAGTATATAATGTCCTTGGATGGAGTGTCATAGTAATAGTGAGATTTCAGTCAGACAGTAAAGTGGGCAGAGTTTGTCAGTAAGTCAGCTGTTAAACAAGTGAACCGTGTGAGCAGTTAGACAAGTAAGAGTTATATAGTGAAAATCTTCGGGTGTCCATCAGAGAGAGAGGGACAGTGTTGGTGTGTATAGAGAGTGAGCTAGGATTACTGGGACAAGAAAGATCCCTGTCAGCATTAGTCAGGGAGCTACTGGAAGAGCAGTTGGATTCAGAGGCAAGTTGCGGCCTGTCAAAAGAGAGTCCCTGCGAGGTGGCCCAAACACGAGAGGTAAAACACAGAAATATACATTTTACCATGAGGAGGGGGCCCCAAATACAGAGCAGAGTTATAATTACGGACACCACAGAATACCCTCATAATCTGGGCCGAAACGAAGGTGTATACTGCTTACAGTTCACACCATTGAAGAGTCATTAAACCGGCCCAAGGAAAACTACCAGCAGTGCCATATGTTACCCAGAGCATCACCTCTGTCTAACCTAAAGAATCCCATGTGCGTTATTCCTGTTAATGATACTCCTAACACGTAAAGAAAATAACCACTTTTACTAAAAGACTTGTATGTGTCCACTGATATATGATCACTACTGACACCAACAAGGAGATGGAAAAGAACGTTATTACATTCAAACCCTGGTTCTTGTGATTTCTTACATGCATCACATTTAACGTTCTTGTGCTAATGCAGCTCTGGCGTCACGATTTACCAGTAAAATAAATAAAATCACAATAACGCCACAAAGAGGCAGTTGTGGCTCTGTTGCAGATGACAGGGAGTCGCTTCAGAGCACCTAAGCAGCCGCCTCTTACGATGGTTGTTATATTTGGTGTATTGGCCACTCTGGGCCGATGTCTTGGTGACATTGTGTGTAGTACCATAACCTCTTGCAGGAGTAATCGGGTGACATAGGCACTAGGTATTACATCACTGCGGACATGATACTGTCAAGACCTACTGAGTATACAGCAAATAGTTGTCCATGCTGACATTTGGTGGATATGTCAGAATATAATACAATCCCTTTGAGAATTGGCTGAGTAGATATCTCTTAAAGATATGAAAGAAAAGGACACCTTAGGCGGAAGTTTACTAGTGACTTATTATAATGTAGGTTTAAAGGGAATTTCCGGTGGGGGAAAAACATTATTTACCAACCTAACCACTGTAGTCAATGGGAGGCCCTGAAGTGGGACGTCATTGGTGAAGCCTTGTAAACAGGCCAAGTCTTCTCTCTCTATATTAGAAGCCCGTGTGACCTGCTCATGGGTCGACACTGGGGCCAGAAGACCTGGTTATGCCATGGATCACATGATGTGGCATTGAGCAGTGCTCTGGTCTCATAGTTATAAACTGGAAAGTTCTTCTTTGCAGGAAGGGGAGGAAATTTTGAAAAAGTCAATAAACCCCTTTTAAGCCAAGAATACACCAGTCATTTCAGATGCACATTGCCTGACTTGCCGTTCATGGTTGGTCTGTAAAAGTCTTCTGAATAATCGTGCTATATTTTAAAATGACAAAATAGTAATCTCTACCAAGGTCTGTGCAACTTCTCATATACTTCTAATGATTCCACCTAAGGCCCCCTGTCCATGGGTGAGGCGGAATATGACTAGTGATGTACCGCCGCCCAGGAGCAGGGGAGAGAGCTGTCAGTTCTCTGCGGTGAGCCTATCTGACCGATAGGATCATTGCAGAGAATCGTGGCATGCCACAATTTAAGTCCCACAAGAGGAGAATCTCTATGATTCTGCGCTTGTGGACAGGGGGCTGCACTTTCCATAGTTAAGTTTATGGAAAGCGTGCACTGCATTACCTGCGGCCGGATTATCACCACAGATAACGCAGTGACACATCGCCTGTGGACAGGAGCCCTAACTGGTAAAATCTAGCCCTGCAGTTCAGCTTTTTTTTCTTCAGATATCCATCTTCAGAATACGTTCACACATACCTGGCGTTGCAGATTTTGGTACAGCTCCGTACACAAATGTGCACCATATGTTGCTGATTTTGATGTAGTTTTTGTCATGGATCCGCAGCAGATTTCACCCATTTAATTTAACAGGTGAAATCTGCTACAGATTCACATCAAAATCCATACAAGTGGAGTGTATTTTGACACAGTTTTTGCACTGGAATCTTATGCAGATTTTCTGCAGAAGAAAATCTGTAGCTGTTCCGCTCCTTGTAAGCTGAGGTAGTATTTTCACACTCGGTAAAAATTTGTGGTTGGCAGAATTTGTTGTTCACGACTAGAGATGAGCGAGTGTACTCGGAAAAGCACTACTCGCTCGAGTAATTTGCTTTATCCGACTATCGCTGTGCTCGTCCCTGAAGATTCGGGTGCCGGCACAGAGCGGGGAGCTGCAGGGGAGAGCGGGGAGGAACGGAGGGGAGATCTTTCTCTCCCTCTCTCCTGCCTGCTCCCCGCTGCGACTCACCTGTCAGCTGCAGCGGCACCCGAATCTTCAGGGACGAGCACAGCGATACTCGGATAAAGCAAATTACTCGAGCGAGTAGTGCTTTTCCGAGTACGCTCGCTCATCTCTATTCACGACTGGACGAAGTGACAACATTTTTGCATAAAATTACATGTACAGATAATTGCTTTTAATCATCTCCATTCCCTCATTAGCTAAAGTAAACTTAGTATGAGTTGTTTGCTTAGCTGGGCGTGTGTTTATGCAAGGGATTACCTGTCAAGCAGGATTCCATTGTCTTCCTTGCCATGAGTAAACAATGTACTCATTATGTATGCAAAGCAAGAGCAAGGAGTACGTTGTTTATTACCCTCAAGTCAGCAAGCAGCTCAAAAGACTGAACGATTTGCATTCAAATAGAATGAATCTTGAGTGACTTGAAGATGGTTTTTATGTGGGGTAAAAACCATTGGCAAACGACAAATGAACAAATAGTGTGCAACTGCTCGTGTTTACATGTAACGATTATCGCTCACTTTCAAACGTTTGAATTCATCTTGAGCGATAATTGTTGCATGTTAAAGGGCCTTTATTCCACCCATGTGTAACTTGTCCTTTTTAGCAGTCCAAAATCGTTTTACTAGCATTTGTAAAGGTGATTATAGTCATGCATTGCTTCAGCCATTCCAACAGATAAAGGTAACCTAGAAGAATTCTTGATCACCAGTCATTGCTTGCGCTGTTGTAAACCTGATCTGATCACTTTAAATCCACATAACATAAATTCCTGTTCTGATTGCAGTAAAGTAACTTTGAATGATATAATAACAAATTAGTCACCTGAGCATAGTGAAATCAAGGTTTCCGGATATCGCTAGTAAATGCTACTTACATGTTTGAAGATATAATGTAACAGTTTGTGAAAACCAGTATTTGATACATTTTAGTACATGTTAATCTTTTGTTCTCAATCTGACATCTGCGGCTCTGCCTATT
Source organism: Eleutherodactylus coqui (assembly GCF_035609145.1). Classification (NCBI taxonomy): domain Eukaryota; kingdom Metazoa; phylum Chordata; class Amphibia; order Anura; family Eleutherodactylidae; genus Eleutherodactylus; species Eleutherodactylus coqui. The sequence goes on along the minus strand of NC_089837.1, from coordinate 189,832,603 downwards.
TTGTAGCAATGATCCAGCATCATTTTTGTAAGGTAACATGCACACACAGCAGACCCTACAGATGTTCACAGGCATCTGTATCGAACCTGCATATGTTACATTATCACAACATGTGAACATACTCTTTCAAGTTTGATCAAAGTTGATCATGTGACTTGCCCATTAGTGGGTAGAGAGCTATGAAGAAATTCTTAGTTTTAGGCCCAATGTCCACGGGTCGTTTTTTTTTTTTTTTTTTCCCCTGTGTGAACCGGAGCCGGCATTCCGCAGCAATAAGCAACCAATTGCTTTTACTGCTCGCAGATATGAAATTGCTGCATGCTCCATTTTTCTGCGGTTACCGCATGGGCGGCTTCCATTGAAGTACATGGAAGCCGGCTGACCTGCGGCCTTTCTGTAGTAAAGCTGGAGTTTAAAAAGAAAAAAAAATGTACTGCGCATGTGCGCCAGCACGCCAATCGACACATCCGCAGTACAGAAAAAAAAAAAACCTGGGCAGGTAAGCAGGGTTCTCGGCCACGGGCAGGGTCAGATTCCACTGCGGGCTCCCACATGCAGAATCCGACCCGCCTGTGGACATGAGGTCTTACGTTTCAATTAGTGTTTGATTTGCTCTGATTATTCCTTGTCAAAGGCTCTGGGGAGATCACAACAGAAAGGTCTAAAAGCTGTGGTTGTGGCTTCACATACTTGCTGTACTGTAACAGTTTTCCATCGAAGTACTTTTAGAACAGTTTCCTAGAACCTTCTTTGATAAAACTGAGGTTAAAGTAGACTTATTTGCATGTCTGCCTTTTGTTGCAGATGGTGAATGTGTGAATTTAGTGTAAGGGCTAATGCATACCACCATATGCCTTTCTGGACACAACTAAAGTAGCCCGTTCACACGATCCAAGGTGCCTATAAGAGCCTATCGAAAGTATGCAGCAAAGATAGGACATGTTCTATCTTTCCCGCACCTCGGAGCCAACAAGGGAGTTTGCACTCGCATCTCTTATCTTTTGTTGGGTGCTCTGATTCAGTGCGCCTAGCATTCTTTCATGTGAACACTTCTATAGGAACCTATCGCTTCCTTTTAGAAGTGCGTTCTATGCGCTACTAACAGCGCTCGTCTAAACGAGCCTTTAGTACCCGTATCTGCTGCGAGGAGAAATAGGAGTACTGTTAGAGGCCTACAGGAGACCTCCAGTCATGCCTGTCTACATGTTTCTGGACAGGCTGTCAGGCGCAGTCCATGAGGTCCCACTTAAAAGCGTGAAGGAGTGTGGCAATGCTGGGATGAACGTTTTGCCGCCTGCAAGATCATCCAGTATTTTCAAAAAATGATTTATATTGAATGCTTTGTAAATCTGCGTGAAGGCTGGAGCGTAGGGGAGCCGCTTTATTCAGGGCACTTCCGAGAGTTGTAGTGTTCGGCAGCCAGATCAGGACCTGAATCTTCTGTTAGACCTGATGTATTGGCTCTACATGCATCATACAAAAAAAAGTGCTGTTAGAGGGACATCCGGTCCCACACATGGCGTCTGATGGAGCATGCAGCTATTTAACCCCTTAGTGACCAAGCTTGTTTGCGGCTTACTGACTGAGCTAAATTTTGGAAATCTGACGTGTCACTTTAACCTCTTAATGACATGGCCTATTTTGAGCTTAAGGACCAAGCCTTATTTTTCAAATCTGACATCTGTCACTTTCTGTGCTAATAACTTTTGAATGCTTTTACTTATCAAGGTGATTCTGAGATTGTTTTTTCGTGACATATTGTACTTTATGTTAGTGTAAAAATTTCATCAATAAATTTTGTCCTTATTAGGAAAAAAAATCCAAATTTACTGAAAATTTGGAAAAATTCACAATTTTCAAACTTTGAATTGTTTTCTTTGTAAGATAGAAAGTCAAACACCACAACATAGTTATTAATTAACATTTCCCATAGGCCTACTTTACACAGCAATCATTTTTTAAGTGTTATTTTACTTTTTGCAGACTCCACAAAGTATATAAATTTAGCAGTAATTTTTCACATTTACTAGCAAATTTCAAAATCTAAATTTTTTAAGGACCAATGCAGTTCAGACATAGTTTTGCCGAGCCTGTATATCAGAATCCCCCATGAATTGCCCCATTTTAAAATCAGCACCCTTCAAAGTATTCAAAATGGCATTTAGAAAGTTTATTAACCCTTTAGATGTTTTACAGGAATTAAAGGAAAGTGCATCAAAAATTAGAAGAGTTCCTTTTTTCTACTGATTTTCAATATAAAACCTTTTTTTTAATATAAAACAGTAGGAGTTAGCAAAGAAACAAAACTTGGAATGTATTACCCAGATTCCGCAGTTTTTAGAAATGCCCCATATGTGGACGTAGCCTGTTGTATGGGCACATGGTAGGTCTCAGAAGGAAAGGAGCGCTTCTTGTCTTTTTGAATGCAGATTTGGCAGGAATAATTTTCAGACCCCATGTAGTGTTTGCAGTGCCCCTGAGGTAGCAGTACATTTGAAACCCCCAATAACTGACCCCATTTTGGAAACTACACCCCTCAGGGAATTTATTAAGGGGTGTAGTGAGCGGTTTGAACCCACAGATGTTTGAGGAATTTTTTTTAACAGTTTGAGTTCAATACGAAAAAATCCAATTTTTCACATAATGTTTAGCTTTAGGCCCAGATTTTCATTTTTCACCAGTGGCAGAAGGAAAAACGTACCCCATGATGCGTTACCCAGTTGCTCTCGAACACGGAAATGCCCCATATGTGGACGTAGCCTGTTGTATGGGCACATGGCAGGACTCAGAAGGATAGGAGCGCTTCTTGGCTTTTTGAATGCAGATTTTGCTGGAATAATTTTCAGACCCCATGTAGTGTTTGCAGTGCCCCTGAGGTAGCAGTACATTTGAAACCCCCAACAACTGACCCCATTTTGGAAACTACACCCCTCAGGGAATTTTTTAAGGGGTGTAGTGAGCGGTTTGAACCCACAGGTATTTGAGGAATTTTTTTTAACAATTTGAGTTGAGAACGAAAAATTCACATTTTTCCAATAATGCTCAGTTTAGGCCCAGATTTTTATTTTTTACCAGGGGCAGAAGGAGAAAACGTAACCCATGATGTTACCCAACAGGGAAATGCCCCATATGTGAATCTAAACTGTTTTTAGGGCGCAGGGCTCAGAAGGAAAGGACTTAGCATGTGGCTTTATGTACAAGCTGTGCGAAGTACATCAGGGTAAAACGTCAGGGCAATAAAAAAATTAAAATTTCAGGGACGTGTGGTAGATCTTAAAACACTCATTTATACAGAGGCCGGGTTGTGTGGGGCACGTTTCACACTGGTATCTGGTGTCTTTTCTTATCCCCTGTTTGTAGCACACTCTGCACCTCTTTTGGGTCCTTCCCTTCGTCGCAGTGGAGGGAATTTCACTGAGAAAATGCTGCCCTGGTACAATTCTTGTGGCCTCGCTTCCAGAAGTACTGGGCCTCTCCCCCACCTCCTGGTCCCCAAATATTAGGTCCTTGATAACTTCCTCTTGAAATTCAAGGAATGTCCCCCTGTGGCCTGCACCTCGGAACAGCACGTAGGCATTATACAGTGCCATCTGTACGAGGTGCACGGCCAGTTTTTTGTACCACACCCGTGTTTTCCGCATGGCTCTATAGGGCTCCAGTACCTGGTCTGATAGATCGACCCCTCCCATGTACTTATTATAGTCGAGGACGCAGTCTGGTTTGGGGGTCTCTGCACTGGTACCTCGTACTGGGCAGGGGGTACTGCTGTGGCCGTGTATTGTCGTCAACATAAGGACATCCCTCTTGTCCTTATATTTAACGCACAATACATTGTCGCTGCATTGGGCCCGGCTCTCACCCCTTCTGAGCAGTTGCCCAAGCAGCGTCTTAGGGAGGCTTTTTTGATTTTTCCGAACAGTGCCACATGCCACTGTTCCTCTGGAAGCGAGGCACTGAAACAGGGGGACACTGGTATAAAAGTTATCCAGGTACAGATGGTAACCCTGGTCTAATAGTGGGTGCACCAGTTCCCACACTATTTTCCCTGTTACTCCCAGCACGGGGGGGCATTCTGGGGGCTCAATTTTAGTGTCCTTCCCCTCGTAAATACGGAACTTGTGGGTGTACCCTGATGTACTTTCGCACAGCTTGTACAACTTCACACCATACCGTGCCCGCTTACTGGGCAGGTACCGGCGGAATTTTAGCCTCCCCTTGAAGTGTACCAGGGACTCGTCTACTGCAATGTTTATCTGTGGGGCATACGCCTGGGCAAACTTGGCGTTAAAATGGTCTATTTCGGGCCTGATCTTATACAACCGATCGTAATTGGGGTGATCGCTGGGGGGGCACAGCTGGTTGTCATTGTAGTGCAGAAATTTTAAAATACACTCAAAGCGCGTCCTCGACATCGCCATGCGGAACATTGGGGTGTGGTACAAAATATCGGTAGACCAGTACGCCCTGATTGTTGGCTTCTTTATTAGCCCCATGGTTAGTATAAGCCCCCCAAATTTTTTTTTATCTCTGGTGCATCCACAGGGGTCCACTTATCGGGTCTGGCATAGCTGGAGGTGGGATTTTGTTGAATAAAATTCTGGGCGTACAAATTAGTCTGGGTAACAATATGGGCAATGAACTCTTCTGAAAAAAAAAACTTGAAGAAGTCCTTCCCTCTGAGCCGTTCCGGATCAAATTGAATCCCTGGGTTCCCAATAAAATCAGGGATCTGGGGTCTGTAATCTTCCGGGGTACTCCAGTGAGCATCTGATGCATTGGGGTCAGTGGCGGTCCTTGGACGCCTTCTCGGGGGTGCAGGGAGCTCAGACTCGCTGGATGAGGATGAGGATGAGGAGTCGGAGAATGCCAAAAAAGTGGGGTCGTCATCACCACTACCTGAGTCCGAGTCTGATGCAATGATTGCATACAGTTCCTCTGAAGTGTACCTCCTGCGGGCCATATTTATATAAAATGGGGCACACGGGGAAAAAGTTTTATTAGATGGGACACTGCGGGATGGGGTGACCACGGGACGGGGGTCGGAAAGAACGCGGAAACTTATGTGGTGTATTCACGTAAGTGTTTTTTTTTTTTTTCTTTTTTTTTTTTTTTTTACACAGACGAATACACTGACAGTACACGTACTAACGACACACTACACACTAGACGGACTAACGACACGCTACACTAACTAATGACGGGTGACGGGACAGGTAACGAAATGGGAACAACAGGAACTTATTTTTTTTTTTACACAGACGAATACACTGACAGTACACGGACTAACGACACGCTACACACTAGATGGACTAACTAAACGCTACACTAACTAATAACGGGTGACGGGACAGGTAACGAAATGGGAACAACAGGACCTTTTTTTTTTTTTTTTTTTTTTTACACCAAGGGATACACTGACTACACGCTGCGCTACACTACACTGCTGATCGCACGCTACAGCTCACTCACTACACTTCTGATCACACACTACAGATCCCTCACTCACTACACTACACTGCACTTCTGATCACTCACTCCACTCTGCTACACTGCCTGATCAATCACTCACTACACTACACTGCCTGATCAATCACTCACTACACTCACTACACTACACCACACTGATCACTAACACTCACTCCACTACACCACACTGATGACTAACTCCTCTCCACTACACTGATCACTAACTCCACTCTGCTACACTCCACTACACTACACTACACTACACTCACTCCCTGCCTAATCTACACTCTAATCGCTCGTTTTTATGGCACACAATACGGTGGTTGCTCTTTCTACAAGCACCAGAAACACACTGCGGTGCTTGCAGACAGAGCTCCTATTCTAAACAGCGCGAACACCGCTGCCGCTCTGTGATTGGTCAGGGAGTTTTACCCTGACCAATCACAGCGATCGTGGGGGAGGGACCGCTCTGATTGGTCCCCAGCCCGGATGCCTCGCTTGTCTGCCGACGATATCAGCCAAGATCGCTGCTGTGTCGCCGCGATTGTCACCGCGGCGACACTTTAATGACATGACGTACCAGGTACGTCATGTTGCGGGAAGTATCCCGCTACCATGACGTACCAGGTACGTCCAGGAGCGGGAAGGGGTTAATATAGAGTAACTCCGTAAAGGTTTTGCATATCCAAGTAATTCTGGCATTGTTTTTTCGCCACATATTGTACTTCATTTAGGTGGTAAAAATAGACCAATAGAATTTATGTATAGTTATTAAAAGCGCCAAAATTGGGAAAATTTAGAAAAAATTGTCTTTTTTCCCCCCAAAATTTCAACTGTAATCTCAAATATGTGCAAACGTACTGTACAAATTTTTGATAAGATATATATTTGTTTACTTTTTTCTGGACGCACATTTGAAAAACTTAAGTGTTTTTTGTTTTAACCCTTTAGGATACGTACCAATTTAACATTTTGAGGAACATTTTGTTTTCCTACACCAAGCCAAGATTGTAAAGGCTCAAGGGTGTCAGAATGATAGATAACCCATTATAAAAACTAAACCCCTTTTATATTTTCACTGAGGGGGTTCAGGAGTATTTGAACCCCACAGTTTCTTAAGCATAAAAGCTGCTCTTCCATAGTCCGTTGCCCATAGCAACCCGATTTCAGATTCTCTTTTCTTTGTAATTCAAGGTAGAGATGTGGTTTATATCTGAACAATGTTTGTGGCACTATGTGTATTTTAGAATTTTGTCAGTAATGTTTACTGCCGGATCATGACAACGTATAACCCAACCAAAAACCGTGACTACAAAACTTCACCGCAGAAAAGTGTAAAATTTAAGAGAAAAAAATATGTATATTTTGTATACAAGACATCCCGTGTAAAGGAAGCCTAAGGTCTCGTTCACATGGCCGACTTTTGCTGCTAGTTGGGCCTTATTCACACGACCGTATGCGTAAAACGCTGTGAGTGTCCCGCAGTGTTTTAGCGATCTGTGTGTCTGTTATACACATTCTTTGCGGTGGTGTTTTTTAGTCAGTTTTTGGTGTCCTCCGCAGGACCACATATGGAAGTGGGTGTACCGTGTATGACTGCGTATCACACGGCATGCGGTCATGTGCAATGTGTTTTGTTTTTTTTCTTTTTTTCCCCCCTTATACTGTTCATAAAAATAAAGTGTGTGTGTATGTGTGTGTATATATATATATATGTGTGTGTGTGTATATATATATAGCTCTTGTTGCGTGATACAGCAAGAAATAGAGCATGCTGCAATCTATTTCTCTTTCTCGTGCGTATCCACACACAGTGTTTATATGCTAAAGTGTGTGGCTCAATGAAAGTCCATTTACTTTCATTGACTCCAGTGACCGTAATACACGCCAAAATCTCGGTCGTGTGAATGAGCCCTCAGGGTGCTGATTTCAAGGTGGAATTTGCATCATTTTATCGAAGTTTGCACCATAGTTCACACAGCATGGGTTTTTCCACATATGGGTTCTGCAAGAAACTAATTGACAAGTCACTTTGTGGCGAGGAAACCGCGTCGGACATCCGCTCGCAGATTTGCCCCATTAACCTAGCATTTGAGCTCTTCCGCAGACTGAATCTGTCAGGTTTTTGTCTAATTTTTTTTGAGCAGTTTTTATTCCAAATAGAGACCTAATCTAAAAGATATGAGAAATATAAAGGACTTCTCCTTCCTGTTGGATGCATTTCTGTCTTTAGCTAAAAAAGTTTTCCACAAAGACCTGTGTGGAACTCACCCCAAGGCAGTTTTCACACGGCTCAGAAAATCACACAAGATTTGTGCATTGCGAGATGCACAAATTTGAACCTTATTCTTTTGAAGAGGGCCACGCCACATCCCCGTTTTTGGATGTGCGTTTGCATCGCCCATTGTTGTTAATGGGGCCAGCGGTAAAATCACACCATGTGCTTGGTGCATGCAGTGCGATGCAAGGTTTTCCCCATTAAAAATATCGGATCGCTACTTCAATGAAATGATGCGAGGCAGTTCTGAAATGAAAACTCCTCACACCCGCGGGGAAATCGCAAGTTGTCAAGCACCACATGCGGCAGAGATTCACTGCTCGATATCGCGCACTCCGGTGTGAAGTTAGACTAAGGACACTCTCGCCCAGACATTTCTTTTGACAGCGTTAAGCAGGTATTTCAAACACATTCTAAAAACGCGGTACCGAACCTCCATTGATTTCAATACGGCTTCTCAGACGATCGTTTTAGTGTGGCGTTTCTAATGCGTGCTGAATCAAATGCTGTCTGTTCTATTTTTCGGCGTTGCAGCTTTTTTTTAGCTGCTTCACACCACCCATTGCAATGATTGGGTGCGTTAAAAACTTGGTCAAATGCGTTTAAATATGCCGTTCTAAAACATTGTGTTTAAAAACATCCGTGTGAGTAGCCTACGGGTTTTTTCACTAGGGCATACTGTTAGTCCTCGTGCTCTCTGTATACGTCACGGACAACACATGGACTGTAGTCGTACGGCTGTTTTTTCACGTAAACAATCAGACTGTGTAGAATAAAAAATTGCTACCCTTCCCTATTCTCTTGTCTGTTTTCATGGACTTGAGTAGGATATGCAGTGTATGAGCTTCCGAAAAAATTGGACAGCACACATGGCATATAACCGTTCTATAGAACACCTATTTGTAGAACTCTCTTCATACAGTAGTATTCCTCCCCGGAGGGAGTTTGGCGCTGTTACTTCCCAAACTTTTTTTTCATGACTTGAGAAAGGCATATGTTTTTTAGTATGACCAAAAAGACTGTATGCACATGACCTTAAGGGTTTCCACCTCTGCCCACAGCCACGAGGCCTAAAAAGACATTCACTCACCTGTCCGGCTGCCGTGCGGGTCTTCTCCATCGTAGCCAGATCTTCTTTCTTCTGCATGGTGGAATGCGCTCGGCACTTCACCTCCCTAATTGATTTTAACCTTCAAATCTGTATTTGCGGATGCACTGCCAATCGTAACATCCCATAGAGATGAATGGAGCATGCTGCAATTTATTACTCAAGCATCAAATAAAGAAATCCGCAGGTGTTAAATGAAATGCGGACGCCCAATTCTTACCTTTGGGTGGCGTGATTTGCAGATCTCTCACGCAGATTCCACAAATCAAATCCGCCCGTGGACATTGGGCCTAACTTAGAACTGGACTGTAGCCTCTACATCCTCTTCACTGATCTAGGCATGATGCCTTTATGAGGGAGGTCTCTGCTTCCTCTGACGTCACCGCTTAGGTCAACGGCGCTTGAGCCGAGCGTTTGGACCGAGACCCTGCTGGCTTCTCACTCAGCGCTTCACCACCTTTGTGAAGCTGGGAGCGTTTACAAGCAACGGGGAGCCAGTGATCCAGCAACTGTTTTTATGCTGATTGTGGTTGTTTGTCGCTGACTTTCAATGAATAGTGAGCAATGGTTTTATTTTTTGCATTTACATTGAACAATTATCGCTCAAATTAGTTTGAACGAATTTAGAGCAATAATCGTTGTGTAAATGGGCCTTAAGTGTATGTACGGGTCAGAGCTGCTGGAGGTAGGCAGGGTGAAGGTTAGTAGACCACTGAGAAGGATGTGGTGGACTCTACATGGTGGACTTTGCTAGTGTGCAGTGCGTCTGTTTGAATTACAACCATAGAAAAGTGGCGGTGAGGTAACCGCAAATAGTGACACAATGTGAATGCCAAGTGAGGCAGTGTATGTGTTTAACATCTTTTAATGATTTTTCATTCTCTTTGTATCTTAGAAGCTTTTTTTTAGTGGGATGGTTGTTTGATTCAGTCTGTGACATTCTTCCTATCCCTTACATGATAAGACTGATCATGCAGCTTCAGATGATCTTCATTGTATCTTCTACACACAAGTGTGGTTTATATTCTAATACTGGAGTTTTAATTTAGGAGTGAATTGTGGTCCATTTTGCCAGCGATGCAGCTGATTTTCTCATTTCGAGCGTATGGAGTGTTGGCTGCAAGGGCTACAGAAATCAATGATAGGTAGTGTGGGAATTGTTGCTGCTTTTGACATGGAAACTGCTACAAAGACGAGGGGAGCTGCGGACTGTGGGAACCGTTATAGGAAGGAGAAAATGCCTGGACTTATTTGCATTTTCTGCTGTAAATGGTGCGTTTAGTTCAAGACGTGAAATGACTCTGCAGATACACATCTAAATCCATTTGTAGCTTGCCTGACTTTTGTTAATAATTTAACATGTTCAGTAGCTATTGTCTACACCTTAAAGTCTTGTTGATGGCCAATTTTCAGTTATGTCTGGGCAGATTTATCTCCGTTGCAATAGATTCTGATCTGTGAACACTGGTATATAAGGTAAAGGACCGGAGCAAAGGCGTGTTCCGGTTTATGATTGTTTGGCAGGGTAATGGACGCTGCACGGTTAAAAAATAAATACAACAAAAAATACCCCCTGCAGCTTGCCTTCTGCTTATAGTCCTTATTTACATTGGCTGTAGGACTGATGTGGCAAATTTAATTGCTGCAGCCAATGACTGCCCCAAGTAAAATGTGATGTCCTGTATAAAGGACTGGGAATGTCTCCCCTTCCCCGTTACCTTGGGACGGCAATAACATCACAGGTCACATGACACACTGGCAGAGCAAATAACGCTTTCCCCCAAAAATAAGCCTTATCTTGATTAAAAAAAAAATTTTTTTTGCCTATTTTTGGGGTGGCTTGAAATATAAGCCCTAACTAGACTGCATAAAAAAAATGAATACATTACCTAGCAGTCGCGGTCTGGGTCCCTCCTGCTGCTCCCAGAAGTTCCGTAGCTCCGCTGCGCATCCTGCACTACTTGGCTGCCGACAGAACATTACAGCCATCGTGTTGGTTCAGGGAGCGCTGCATTGATTGGCTGAGAGCAACACTCGCTGAACCAATCAGAGCCATCACTTCCTGGAGGCGGAATTTATAAACCCAGCAACTAGATATTGGTGATCTGTTGGCGACTGAGGATTGCAGGACGCGCAGCGGAGCTACGGAAATTCGGAAACCAGCAGGAGTGATCTGGACCGTAGCTGCTACGGTAGGTAAGTAAAATAAGAAATTCCTCGAAAATAAGATCCTGTGACTCTTTTGGGGCAAAAATTGATATAAAGCGGTCTTCTTTTCTGGGAAACACGGTAGAAGTGTCATCTGACAGGCAAGTATATGGCTTAGTAGACAGTGGTGGGGACTTGGCAATTATTTAAAAAAAAAACAAGACACAAAAAACATCCCTTTTAAGCAACCAATTTTGCGTTATTGCAGCATTTGTTCATACTTGGTTTTGACAAGCACACACAACTCAAAGCTCAATTATTACCCATGAGACTTATCCAGTCTCCTCTTATGTGTCATTTATACCATTGTTATTGATTAGTTAACCATAATGGTAACGTCTGCTCTGTCCGTTACATGATTATTCCCACAGCGCCTTGTATATTTTATTATGCTTCACCCTGCTGTGTCCTGAGCTTTGTTCTTTTTTCCCCTTTTCTATTGTCCCACGCTGGACACCTCCACGCTCATGGACACTTTGCATCCTGCTCCCTTGTCACACAATTTTAATTGGCGCATCCTAATGCAGCATGAGAGAAGAGCTTGTAGAGTGCCATTGTTCATTAGATGGAACGTTCTTCCCTCTCACCCTGTAATCCTAGAAGAAACCATGCCAGTCCTCCAAGTGAACAGATTCTGTTCATGTCTGCAGCCTGTATTGGATTCTCTGCCATGCAGTTTAGTTAGAAGCGTGCGGACAAATGAAAAAAGCAGTAGCAGATTCCTGCATGGGTAGTAAGTGCTGGACTTATTGCCTGTAACGTGCCTTAATGAACATATTGACGAGCTCCGACTACTTTTTAATCGGTGCTCTTGGAATTTTTTAAAAAGAACCCATCGCCTAAATCTGCTGCTTTTATTTTAAAATTCTGTAGCATCAAAGGCCAATAAAACTCCAAAAAAGAAAAACACCCCAAAATCTCCATGCCGCTCAGTGAATCACTTAACTCCCTGCAGTAGTTGGGTCTGCATCTCCAGTTTTTTGCATTCCACACGTCCTCCCAAAACCCACTATGGCACCAGATGAGCACTAATGCCACTTACCCGCTTTGGTACCATGGCAGCTTGTGGAAGGACTCGAGGTGTATCAACACAGTTGAGTATTTAGTGGTGGTGTAAAGCTTGGTTTCCATGGAACGGAAATCCCCGAGGCTTGGTGGCACCGAAAAGCCGCGGGATAAGCGTAGCTTCAAAACTCGCGGCATTCTACTATGGGTTTTGGAGCAGTTCGACCGCCGGCATTTCATTGTGTCTTTCTCTCCCCATAAAGAAGAAAGAGGCCGCAACGGGAAAAAGAGGAATTGACATGCTGCGGCTGTCAATTCCATGCTGGGTCCGCCCGACTTTGCAGCGACGGATTGGCCGCCCCTTGTGGACGAGATTTTTGCAAAATTAAAACTTAATGAGTCGTTCCTGCAGTTACAAGTGGCCACTATAAGGAGGTTGGAGTGGAGGAACATTAGGTTGTGGTATAAAATACCCCTGCAGTAGGCCCTAATGCTCAGCTTCTTACGAGCCCCATACATAACAAGGCCCTCAAATTTAGCGATTTGTGATGCATCCATGGGGGTCTATTTGTGGGGTTTTGAAATTCTGGGCATATAAATTAGTTTGGGTAAAAAAGTGGGCAATAAAATCGTCTGAAAACAGTCCATCCTTCTGAGGCCTGCTGCAATAAATTGTATCATTATGATTTAAGGCTGTACAGCTCTGATGTTGGAAGACGTCCATCGGGGTTCTCTTACTGTATACTGTCAGCCTCTCTGCTGTCAGGGCCTATCCAACGTGTCACCTCATGCAGTACTGGCTTTAGCCAGCAGATAGCCCCATTGTATAACGGCAGAAAAACCAGGATACAAATTGGATTGGAAAGGGTTAAATTCCCAGTAAAGTAGGGAATCCGAAATTTTCTGGAGTAATCCACTGAGCATCAGATGAATCAAGGGTTCTCTGAAAGGTCAGTCCTTGAACACCACCTCAGTGGGTTCAGGGGGTTCAGACTCGCTTGATGATCAAGATGTTAATGCCAGTAAAGTGGAGTCATCCTCCATAACAGTCTGATTCAGACGTAATTAGTGCGTAAGCCTCTTCTGCAGTAAACCTCCTGCAGGCCACAATATAGATATTATATATGTTTATTATGCACCCAGACATGCCCAAGAAAAAATTGTGTGACCACTGGACACATGTGTTATACCCCCCCCCCCCCCCCATGGTGACACTACTCTAACTGATTAATGGATGAATGATCACATAGGAACACAACAGGATTTTTTTTTTTTTAAACTGCCAGGATCAGACAGTACACTGACTACCCGGCTGCCATCCCGGGTAAAAGGGACATTAAACAACTGCGTGAGTGCTGACATCACTGCTAAGGTCATTGGCGCTCCTGCAGAGCATTTACACTGACAGACTTCAATGCTGGATCGCAGACTCCTTGCTGGCTCCTTGCTCAGCGCTTCACCTTCTGTGTGAAGTGCTGAGCTGGGAGCATTTACACTGAACGACAAGCCTGCGATCCAGCGATGGTTGGCTTTTATGCTGAAAACTTGTGACCAAATAGTGAGTGATTTTCATTTATTTTTGTATTTACACTGCACGATTATCGCTCAAAGTTTGTTCAAACAAACGAAAATGCACGATAATCGTTACTCTGAACTTCAAAACAATCGTGTATCGTTTGCCGCACCAGTATAAAAATGGTCGCTGGATCGCTCCCTTCCTGCTGCGTCTAAACGCTCCTCGCTCATAGAATGTGAAGTGCTGAGCGAGAAGTAAACGATACTCCGTGATTATCTGCCTGTCTAAACGTTCTGCACTAGCGTGAGTAGCTAGTGGTGACGTCACTCGTCACGCGGATAGTTAAGCCCACAGTCGTCCCGTGTAAATGGGACATAACGCAGCACTGACTACACTAATATACTGATTACACTGCCTACACGAACACTACACCTACACTATCTATACGAACACCGATCACCATTTACATATATTTTTTTGTTTTTGGACACAGTTCTCTTCTCGGCCCTCTCACTTCACCCAACAATAGCGAAATTGTGGTTGGAGAGAGTGTTTGCATTGTAAATGGTGCCCACTTTGGCTGCTGTAGTCTGATTGGTCAGTCAGGGCTGACTAATCAATCACAGCAATCACTGGGGAAGGGCTGCTATAATTGAACCCCCCCAGCAGCAAGTAGTGATAGCGCAACAGGATGTAAACGTACATCCTGTGTTTAAAACGTTGCCTATGTACCATGCACTTTTGATGTAAACTAGCGTCCTGTGGCTTTAAGGGGTAAATAGTCTTATCAATGACTGACAGCCTTCCCTGTTTGTACAGCCATACACAGCTGTCAATCACTGATAGCTCCACCCATTGGACTGGATATAAATGAGTAAAATAGTAGTTCTAACAGTAGTGAATCTTTCCCCATAAAGCTATATATCAGTCTGCTCCACTCCTCCGGCTTGATAACATCATGCCTGCAGTTTGCACAATATGTTTAAAGGGGTTGTCCCGCGCCGAAAGGTTTTTTTTTTTGTTTTTTTTTCAATAGCCCCCCCGTTCGGCGCGAGACAAACCCGATGCAGGGGTTAAAAAAGAAAACGGGATAGTGCTTACCTGAATCCCCGCGCTCCGGTGACTTCTTACTTACCTGGTGAAGATGGCCGCCGGGATCTTCTCCCTCGGTGGACTGCAGGTCTTCTGTGCGGTCCATTGTCGATTCCAGCCTCCTGATTGGCTGGAATCGGCACGTGACGGGGCGGAGCTACAAGGAGCCGCTCTCCGGCACGAGCGGCCCCATTCAGAAAAGAAGACAGGACTGCGCAAGCGCGTCTAATCCGGCGATTAGACGCTGAAAATTAGACGGCACCATGGAGACGAGGACGCTAGCAACGGAACAGGTAAGTGAATAACTTCTGATAACTTCTGTATGGCTCATAATTAATGCACAATGTACATTACAAAGTGCATTAATATGGCCATACAGAAGTGTATAGACCCACTTGCTTTCGCGGGACAACCCCTTTAAGACGACAATCCCTTTAAACTATCAAGCTCTTCCTATGCCGCTGTCCTGTATAAGAGAACACAACACACAGCTGTCAGTACTGTAAAGCACCAATACACAATCATGATGCCTGCAGTTTTGACAGCTTGTTCAAGTACTTTAGCAGCGTTATTGTTAAAGTATGTCGTAAAACTTTTTTTTTTTTCCCTAAGATACATGGCTGTCTTTCTCACGCTTGCACTTAGTATCACAGTGATTCACTGCAGACTGACACTCCTCTGGTATATTTACTCAAATAGAATTGGTTGGTGGCACCAGCTCTGGTTTACATAGATCCACATCTTTAACCTCTTAGGCCGCGCTCACAGAGCTCGCGTTTTATAACGTTTAGCATGGCGTCTCAAATGCTGCCCCAAATGCTGTAAAACCCCTCCATTGATTTCAATGGGTCTTTCCAGAAATGGCTTTCAAGCGTGGCGTTTCAAGCTCAGTCTGCTCTACTTTCAGGCATTATAAGCATTTGCTTTTTCTTTCTTACATGTGATGCGTCGTCCATTGCAATCAATGCGAAGCATTTTCAACCCTGTCAAATAAGCAGTAGAACGTTGTGTACAGCGGTTTGCCACGTTTTTGAACGCAGCGTTCTTTGCCATCGCGAGGGAAAGTGAAAGTGGTGACATCATCGGCTTGCTCTGCCTGTGTTGTTACTGTGCTCAAAGCAGGCAAACGCTCATACTGATCGCTGTACAAAGCACAGCGCTTTTACTATCACCTGTGTGAGAGGGGCCTTTGTGATGGAGTGTGTTTGCACATTAATGACCAACTAATATTTCATTGTCTCATTCCTAGAGCTTTAATAACTTTTTCATTTTTCCATTAACATGCCTGGATAAGGGCTTGTTTTTCTGCAAGACGAGTAGTTGTTTTTTTTTTTTTGTTTTTTTTTATGGCATCATTTTAGGGTATATATAATTGATTGTATGACATTGTCAAGGGGTATTGGGGAAAAACAAATCCGCTTTTTTTAAATAAATTTCATTTTTGCATCATTCAGCATGCTAAATAATATTACATTCCCTAGGTGAGCACAATTATTCTGGCAATACCAAATTTATACAGTTGTGTTTTTGTCCTAAGATTTGGTTTTGTGTCGCTGCATTCCAAGAGCATAGCATTTTAATTTTTCCATTGACTGAGCTTTATAAGGGCTTGCTTATTGTGGATGAGCCCTAGTCTAGATTTATTCCTTTTTTAGGAACATATATAATGTTAAATATATATAAATCACTTTTTATTTTTTCTAGAGGCAAGATTAACAAAATCTGCAATTTTAGCATTTTTTTTAAAAACTGTTTCCTGTGCAGTATAAATAACATAAATTCTGCAGGTTGGTACAATTTATGTCATTAATAAATAGTTTTTAATCTTTTTAGTTTTTTTTTTTTCTTTTTAAGATAATTTAGTTCTTTGTATAATCTCATTCAAAAGCCCCCAACGTTCTTTTTTCAGTCATGCATATAACCATTCTGATCGCTTTCTATTCCCAGTCAAGATATGCACAAAATTAGCTTTTTTTGGCCATTTTTTTTCCCCATTGTGTGCATAGTGTGGGTTAAGTGTACTATCTTTCACTTTTTTCCCCTTTGGGTCATTGCAAATGCTCTGATACCAGATTAAAAAAAAAGAATAGTAAAGGGGGAGTGGGGGGGGGGAAATAACATTTTTTTTATACTTTATATTATTTACTTTTTTTAAATTTTTGTCCCAATAGTGGACTCAAATAACTTTACCTTTTTAGATGGTTCTTATAATACACTGCTATATTTCAGGGGCTGAGCCTCCTAGGCCACCGTGCATGGCACACCCAGAGGCCATCTTCAAGCCATGGGGACCCCGTTATTGCATTTTGATCGTTCAATGGGTGACAGAGGGAGCTTCCACCCTCTTTCAGACTTTTACATGCCTTGTTGGCTTTGACTGCAGCACGTAATGGGTTGAACATAGGAGCATCCGGAGCATGGACATGTTGCTCTGTTTCCTCAGTTAGCGGCTTGAGAAAGACCAATGTGGTCGAAACGTTGCCTTTCTACTTAAAGGGGTTGTCTCACGCCAAAACGTTTTTTTTAAATTTTATTCAATAGGCCCCCCCGTGCGGCGCGAGACAAACCCAAGGGATGGGTTAAAAAAAAAAAAAAAAAGTTTATTACTTACCCGAATCCCCGCTCTGTGGCGACTTCTTTCTTCCTTTACCAAGATGGCCGCCGGGATCTTCACCCACGATGCACCGCGGGTCTTCTCCCATGGTGCACCGTGGGCTCTGTGCGGTCCATTGCCGATTCCAGCCTCCTGATTGGCTGGAATCGGCACACGTGACGGGGCGGAGCTACGAGGACCAGCTCTCCGGCACGCGCGGCCCCATTCACCAGGGAGAAGACCGGACTGCGCAAGCGCGTCTAAAAACGCCAGAAGACAGCGAATTTAGACGGATCCATGGTGACGGGGATGCTAGCAACGGAGCAGGTAAGTGAATAACTTCTGTATGGCTCATAATTAATGCACGATGTACATTACAAAGTGCATTAATATGGCCATACAGAAGTGTATAGACCCACTTGCTGCCGCGAGACAACCCCTTTAACAATGAAACAATAAAAATGTCTATTTAACATAAGGATTGTTTTATGCACCTTTTATGCTGCCATTTCTCGAATTTTCCTTTTGGGTTGAACATAGGGAATCAGAGTTTTCTTCGGTCCCAGCTGCTAGACAGCCAAGTCCCCAATCCTATTGGCACAAGAGAGTTGTGCCTGTATTTTAATGAAGCGCTGTATCGAATAAAGCGTCGTCAAGACTTACGGGCAGCCACCAAGGGGTTAAGTTTATTCATAAAAACTATGGAAAAAGTTCAAGGAAAATTAGAAATATGCAGTAAATGTTTAGTTCTGGACTTGCACAAGCTGCTTCCTTCAGTTTTAGAAGGGAAAGTCCTCCTTATTCCTATATAGCCGTGCTCCTATTCCCTTGGTAGTCCTTGGAAGTAGTGATTTCCATCAAGGCTGCTGCACCGCAAACAAGCCCCTTAGGACCAATGGGAAATAAAGCACCTGCTACTTGGTTTTGATAAACAATAATCTATTAACACACTTGTGTGATCAATGTAGAGAATACGATGCAGTTGGTTATACGGCCTTCGCTTTAGATTGTCCGAACATCAGAATGTTTTATGTGCTAATAGCAGAAATGTTTTGCACAACATAATACCATATCATTTAGGGGCCGTTCACACGAGTGACACGGCATCGCAGCAATATTGCATCGCTCGTCTGTGCGATTTTGCTGCGGCTTCTCGCTACAAAGTTGCGTGACTTTGTAGCACCACATGCAAGGATTTTTCGGGGGTGGGGGGATGTGTGGCTTGAAATATAAGCCGTAGCTGAAGAATAAAGAATAAAAGGTATACATCACCTAGAAGTGTTGTCTGTGGCTCTGCTGCAGCTTTTCCCCGGTCCCCAGCACTGGTCGTCCTCTTCTGGCCGGCGAGTGAAAAATCCACACCACCTGGAAGCGCTGGCTGTGATTGGCTGATGCTTAGCCAATTACAGCCAGCACTTGATGAATGGCTGTGATTGGTTCATCGAGTGCTGGCAGCGCTTCCAGGAGGCGGGATTTTTCAATCCCCGGCCAGAAAATTATGAAGAAAAAACAGTTCTGGGATTCGGGGAGAAGCCTGGCCTACAGCGCTTCTAAGGTGATGTATACTTTTAAAAAACATTTTTTCTGCAACTAGGGCTTAGATTATAGCTTTGACAGTAGGATTTCCTACTGTCAAATTTGCATCGCACTGCACGAAAATCGTGTTTTCGTGTGATGCAACAGAGAGGAAGGCTCCATAGAGAAACATGGGCTACAAAACCTCATGAGTTGCAGGCATATCGCCGGTCCGCAAGGTTTTTGTGTCTGGTTGTCACATGCTACAAAATATCGCATGTGTGAAGTAATCCATAGGAATGCATGCATGGGATTTGTAGCAATGTGACAAAATTGCGTGACTTTGCCACCCGTGTGAACGAGGTAGCGGGATGACCCCAACCTGAGGTGTGCATGAGGCTGGGTGTACATTCAAATGCACCAGCTATGTCAGCCGTTTAACCTTTTACATAAAATGTTGGATGAACAACAGTCAGTCTGTGTGTGACCTGTACCTGCAAGCTGATGTCCAAAGTAAATAAAAGGACGTTTTCAAAATGGTACCAACATACATCACACATTGTAAATGTTATTTATTAGCTATTTTGCATGGTATTATCTGTCTTAGGCCAGGCTCACATGGTTCTGCTGCATTTTACAGCGTTTTTGTAGTTGTGGAGTTGGCCATGACTCTGCCTACTGGTGTGTAAGCAGCGAAATTGTATCGTGCATGATCACGTACTTGCGCACGCTGTCATGCGCAGTACACCTGTGCTTTTTTTCTGGTTATTTCCCGCACCGTCGCTTGGCTATGGATTGTATACACGCCTCCCATACGCAATGTATTTGTGTATGTGCGTGCATATATACACGCCCATAGAGAAGAATGGGCTCTATCTAGCGTATATATGTGGCAAAATAGAACACGCTGCGTTTTTTTTTTTTTTTTTGCGCTTGCATATTATGCAATTCCGTCGCGGTAATAGGATCGCAATTGCATAAGACAATGTAATTGACTCCCTGCGACTTATCACATGGGTGCACAAAGGCCATGTTATATGTGGTATCGATATAGTCGTGTGAGTCTGGGGCCGATTCATGCGAGGGTACGTGTAAAGCATTGAGTGTATACTGCAGCGTTTCACTGCTTTATGAGCAGGCGTATCGCTGTGTAGGGCAGCGGGTTTTTTTTTTTTGCACCGCACATGATGGTGTATCTCATGCACTCTGTCAAGCGCAGTATCCTCTGATGTTCCGTATAAATCCGCACAGACGCAATGCCATTGCATATGTACAGCTTTTATTACGCGCCCATTTAGAACAATGGGGCTCTATTGCGTGTAATATGCAGTAAGCTAGAACATGCTGTGTACTTTCATGTGCATGTTACACGCAGTGTATATAAGCTAATGTGAATAAATCAATGAAAATCAATGTACTTTCATTGACTCCGCTTATTACACGGGCGTGCATCGGGTGCGTAATGTAATACACAGTAAAACTACACTTGCGGGAATGTGCCCTTAGGCCGCTCTCTCACCGCTTTTTACAGCGTTCAGCGCGGCGTTTGAAAGGCTGCACTAAATTCTGTAAAATACCTCCATTGATTTCAATGGGGCTTCTCAGACTAGCGTTCGAACACGGTGGTTCTAACAGTTTTTGAACGCTGATTACTCTATTTTTGTGCGTTTTAGCACTTTTTAACGTACCCCATCACCCATTGTAGAATGCATGCGAAATTGCAGTAAGACGCGGTGTTGTAAGTGGCCTTGGGGTTTATTTAAACAGCGGAATCTGATCGAGATATTTCACTGCGGCTCTTGCAGCTGAAATCCATAGATCCACATGCAGATTTGGCCTTTGTTTATAGGAATCCACATGCAGAATTTTCAATACCAATCTGCATTAAGTGACATCTCTGGCAGACAAATCCACGTGGTGAGGACAGCGTCATGGTGCCCCATACATATGAATGGGACGCCTATTGCATAGGGCGATTTTTGCTCTGATTTTTGCCCTAAAATCTGTATGAACAGAGCATAAAGGTAAGTTCACACATAGCGGAAATGCTGCAAATCTACCTCCACAAAATTCAGAGTCAATGTCCGTGCCATTGGTGTGGATTTTGATTTGGCTACGTGTGACCTGTACCCTTTAGGCTGTGTTCCCATATGGTGTCTAAATTGTAGTTTTGCCAAGTTTCTTCGGTGTCTTGAAGTATTTTCTGCTGATGGGATTTCTACAGCTGCAGCAAGTGGAAATCATGTGCTTCAGCTGTAGAAGCAGATTGGCAGAAAGCTGCAATGTAAGGCCTCGTGTTCAAGGCTAAAATAACATTTAAAATCCGCAGCATTTCACCCGCAGTGTGAGCCGCGCCCCATAGGGATGCATTGGACACCCGTAGCTAATTAAATACCTGCGGATGTCATTTTCCCTGAGGCGTGGATTGCATGTGCGGGAAAACACCCGCAGCATGCTCCATTTTAGTGCGGGTCTCCCGCAGGCTTCTATTGAAGCCTATGGTAGACGTCCGGATCCACGGCACACCCGCAGCTGAATTTCTGCTCTCTGGCGCGGGAGACCAGGAGTTCAAAAAAAAAAAAAAGAGAGTGCACGGTGCATGCGCGCGGCACGCTGCTGGCGTGCCGAGCACATCCTTCGGGCCGGAGGAAAGATGATCCGGCCGTGACGGAGGGCAGATCCGCAGCGTCCAGACAGCTAAGTAATTTTTCTTTAGGCCTCATGTTCGTGGGAAAGGAGGGACCCGCTGCGGGATTCTGCATGAAGAATCCGCGGCAGGCCTGATTTTCCCCCTGGACATGAGGCCTAAGACTTTGGTGTTTCGTCGTAAAATGCGTGCAGCTTTCTGACAGCGGTTATGATGTGCAATTAAAGGGGTTGTCCCGTGAAATCAAGTGGGGTTATACACTTCTGTATGGCCATATTAATGCACTTTGTAATATACATTGTGCATTAAACATTGGCCATACAGTAGTTATACACTTACCCCTCCGGTGCTGGCGTCCCCGTCTCCATGGTGCCGACTAAAGCTGCCTTCTGCCGGGATTAGACGCGCTTGTGCTGTCTGCCCTCTTCTGTCCGGCTCCGGCGTGCTCACGCTGCAGAGGTCTTCTGACATGGAAAATTACAACTGTGTGTTTTAGTTATATTACATTGTATTTGTCTATAATTATAACTTGGATAGCAATCAGACCACATTTTATTAGTAATACATACAGAAATGCAAGTACTTCCAAAGGGTTCATTTATTTTTCTTGCAACTATCCTTTTCCTATTTGTACAGACCAGAATAGTGTGTGTGTGTGTGTGTGTGTGTGTGTGTGTGTGTGTGTGTGTGTGTGTGTGTGTGTGTGTGTGTGTGTGTGTGTGTGTGTGTGTGTGTATGTATGTATGTATGTAATATATATATATATAACAGCTCACTGATGAGTGTCCATGTGCCGTCTGACGCACGTTGGTGAGATGATGCTGCGGGATGACATTGTGGTAGCATTCAGCATGGGGTCAGAGTAATCTGGAGACAGGCAGTCCTGGGCAGGGAAACTAGCAGCAGCTCTCGTTCTTCGTTAACAGGAAACTCAGGATCTGTTGTGCCCTCAGTACCTGTGGCAGTGTAGAGGACGTTCAGCTGGTACTGCTAGTCAAATCTGTGCCAAGTTGATAGTACACCAGACCTGGACAAATGCTCAGATTCAATGTACTTGGACCCTAAGGCCTCGCCCAGCTGCCCACTTTCTGTAGCATCTTCCGCATTGGTGGGTGATGAACACTTGGTCTCGCTAACTAGTATTGGGCCCCGTATAGTCAGTCGCATGGCTGCCCTAGACCCCTCTTAGAAATGGAACACCTCTTACTCTACGTTCTTGGCTTGAACGTGTTGTACCGCAATAGGCTTCCATAACCTATCCATAGGCTGCTCTTTTAATAAAGTCCTGGGCGCTATCTGTGACTGTTGCCCATGTGGATCAGTGTTGGAGGCTTGGGGGATGAGACTGCTGTGTTAATGCTTTGGTGGGAGCTGCATTTTTTAGTGAGTAACGATCCAGTTGGCATTTAGCCTTTCGGTGTTATAGATTTGACGGATGATCGTTTGCGGTTGTTCTAAATATGACGGATGATCGTTTGCGGTTGGCTGCTACGCGTTCAACCATGGAACTTTGTTGCATTTCCCGTAAGACGTGGCACTAAAGGTTTATGGGAGTGTACTCGGTTACCAGAGCACACTTGGAAGACTTGTTGTCTGGAAGGGGATTACTATATCCCTGAAACACATCGAGCTTCTATCTGAATAAACCTAGCATTCTCCTTGACTAGTCCTTCTCTGTTGAGGTCTTGATTGGCATCATAGGGGTTGGGGAGGTGGTTACCTCTTCCTCTTTTCCCTGCAGATTAGTTGTTTTTAAATTTTTATTTTTATGTTTAATGCTTCTGTACCTTCTGATTAAAATCGTAGAGGAGATGATCTGTAGTACTAACCATTTGTAATCTATATAATCTGTAGTGTGCATTGACATTATCATTCTGTATCTGTAAGGGCTCCTGTCCTCGGGCGATATGTCACGGTTACCTGTGGCGATAATTCGGCTGCGGGTAACTTGTTGAACGCTTTCCATAGACTTAACTATGGAAAGCGCAGCCTGACGTCCACGAGCGGAGAATCATAGCGATTTAAATGGCGTCATGCTGCGATTTGCCGCAATTCTCCACGGTGAGCCTGTCATTTCTCCCCCCTGCTCCCCTGCGGCGGACTATCGCTAGCGATATTCCGTCACTGCCGTGCACAGGGGCTTTACTGTTGTATTTTCTGGGACATGAGGATTGGTCACACGGCCTCAGCCCCGATTTTCTTTCTTTTTAATGTGTCTATGGCCCTTTAGGCATAGCATATGTCAAAATGATTGTAATGGCCTGGAACGCATAAGTGTCAGCTGTATTGTCTCTTGCTGGATCTTACGGGAACTATAATAAAGCCATGATTTTTACGGCCTAGATAAGTGTTTTTGTTTTATATCATTTATGTGCCTTCCTGTGAAGCCGTGGTGGACTTTGACAATTTCTTACATTTTTAGTTCAATTCCAGCACATATGGGTTATTCATAAAATAGTAAGAGGGTAATGTGAGATGACAGTCATTAGCTTCTCTAGTGCAATTTTTTCCTTTTTGGGCTCTATGCCTCTCATTTACAAGAGGAATGTGACTGAGTCAGGGTTATTGGCTTAGACTGAAGATTCACATCATAAGGTGTCGCTCTCCACTGGTGCTGGTTTTGGAAACTCTTTAGTGTATACAGAAAAGACAATTACAATTAGCCCTATTCCTGCTCCAGCTCTAATACGGTTATATTTGAAATTAAACTTTTTCTTTTTCCCCTGTAGGTAAAATATTACAGGCACTTGGCACCTGACCATTTACTGCAAGTATGTCAAAGAGTTGGACCACTCCTCGAGAAAGAGATTCCCCAAAGTGTTCCTGGGGTTCTAACACTAC
Organism: Eleutherodactylus coqui; assembly: GCF_035609145.1. Lineage (NCBI taxonomy): Eukaryota > Metazoa > Chordata > Amphibia > Anura > Eleutherodactylidae > Eleutherodactylus > Eleutherodactylus coqui. Next base: position 189,808,334 of record NC_089837.1, on the reverse strand, counting down.
TGGGAGCTGGTCGCCAGTCTCTGCTGCGCACAAACAAAAGTATGGGAAAAAACTGTAAATCCTTTGCTCTTAACAGAATCAAAGGGGTTTTCTAGTGAGAATTATTCTGATGACCTATCCTCAGGATAGGTTATCAATAGTTGATCGGCTGGGGTCTGGTGGTCAGGACCCCGACAGATCAACTCATCAGGTGCATGCTGTCAGTGCCGAAAAAACGCAGGTCAGAGTGGAAGCATAGGAAGTCTCCACGCCGACCTCTCTGTAGTGGGCGGTGCTTGTAACTGCAGGCACGGCTCGCATGGATTTCAATGAGTGCCTGCCTGCAGCTACAAGCACGGCTACTACAGAGGTTGGTGCGGACACTTACGCTCTGACCTCTGTACATTTGTGGTGCTGACAGCATGTGCCCACTCAGCTGATCAGTCTGGGTCTCCAGCGCCCGATCAACTATTGATGACCTATCCAAAGGATAGGTCATCAGTAGTATTCTCCTTGGGAAACTTCTTTAAATGTATGCTTTACGGTGATAACCTTTTATTATCTGTACATCTATAGGTTGCAAACATGTTGTATGGAAGGGCTCAGCTCTTGCAGCTTTACATTGTGGAAGGCCACCAGAGTCACCAATAAACTATGGAAGCCCACCAAACTTGGGTAAGTGCAGAGTGGGAAAAAAACACACCATTTAATAGAGCAGTTACAACTTATTGTGTAATTGTAATTGAAGAGCGAGATATGTTGTGCTATTGGCTGGTGGTATACATATTTTTATTTTTTCAAGCACAGCATCTTAGTAACACCATTACAGACAAACAGAGCTGCGCTAAGTTTTCTGTTCAGGCTTCATTACTGATTAAAGATTCTATGACCATGGATACATAATAAATATAGCTATTATGAATTTGTCATAACAAATAAGCACGCAGACATACTAGTACATTGCATTGATTCTTCTGTCGCAGAGATAGTGTCTGGGAAATTATGCCTGCGTATTATTAATGTGATCCCCGTGTTCTCGCCATTGCGCTTTGACATGCTGCCACAGACTCAAACGTTATATATTTTTAGGACTTTTAATTTAACTAGTTTGATGCTGTAAATTTTCTTGCTATTTTATCTTACAGCAAGTACACTCTTTGCAAGGAAGTTAAATGGAAAGTACAAGTTTCAGTCATTAGTGCCAACCGCTGTCTATCAGCACATGAAGATGCATAAGCGGATTTTAGGTCATCTCTCCTCTGTTTACTGTGTAACATTTGATCGGACAGGTAGAAGGATATTTACAGTAAGTCAATGGTGGTTTGATTAACTTTTTACGTTTATATAGTCAACTCTTCAGTTTGCAGTACTGAAATGTATTTTCTTTTATTCTAAGTTGAGTTGCCTTCTAGTAGTGCCTAGTACCTAGCTGACCTGCTTTGCATAAGGCAGCACTGTGTAGAGAAAGTGCTGCATCTCCGGTCTTATTTTGATGTTTAAAAAAACCCCAAACTTATTGTTCTAGGGCTCTGATGACTGCCTAGTAAAAATATGGGCAACTGATGATGGTCGTCTTCTTGCCACATTAAGAGGACATGCTGCAGAAATATCGGACATGGCTGTGAATTACGAAAACACAATGATTGCTGCTGGCAGCTGTGACAAGATGATCCGAATCTGGTGTTTAAGGACATGCGCACCACTGGCCATTTTACAGGGTCACAGTGCATCCATCACATCACTACAGGTAATGGATTACTTCTAATGTAAGTCATGGCATCCTTATAGGTTATAACCAAAACTTAGTACAACTCTCTCAGGTCAGCATAGGATAGAGGGGGGGGGGGGTATAAGGTTTAGGCCGCCTGTCCATGGCTGCTGCAGGGAAGGAGCAGGGAGCACTACAAGGTCTCCGTGATGAGCCTACATTAATGATGGGCGCACCGCGGAGAATCGCGGCATGTGGAAAGTCGCTATGGTTCTCTGCTCGTGAGCAGTCGGCTGCTCTTTCCATAGTTCTATAGAAAGCGTGTTATGCGAGCTCCGGATCTCGCTATGACACCTCACCTGTTGACAGCCCGCCTTATGTAGCAGACTACGGGTAAAAGGGGTCAGTTGTAACAATTGTTGTTTTAATTCTCATTTTTTCCCCCCAATGTTGCAGTTCTCACCTTTGTGCAGTGGGGCTAAGAGATACCTCTCTTCAACTGGAGCAGATGGAACAATTTGCTTCTGGCTATGGGATGCAGGGACTCTAAAGTTTAAGTAAGTATTCTGTGTTACTCTCTTGGGCTGTTTTATGTGCTGCAGATGACTAAGCATTTAATTGCTCCCTGCTATATTGAGAGATTGCTGTACACAGCCACCAGTATGATAATACTGTGACATCTACAGCTAGGGTGTATTCATATTATGAATTCTAGCAAAAAAACATTCTATGTTGTGCTTGTCGAAAAGCTTTCAAAGTTTTAAGATTCCAGTTACTGTTTTTGGTGAACAGATGACACTTACTGAGTAAGTCTTCATAAATATTCTTTCTTCTTCTAGCCCTCGACCTACGAAGTACACAGAGCGTCCTCGTCCTGGTGTTCAGATGATTTGCTCCTCATTTAGCTCTGGTAAAGACAAAACTGAACTATGAAACCCTTTTTTCCTTTCAGTAAATACCTTATATTTGCAATTATTGTTATTGTATACTGCAATACAAAAGCATTGTAGTATGTAGTTCAAGTGATTTCAAGTTCCCCAGAAGGAATAAACTAAAAATGCTAATAAAAACTCAATAACCTTTTTACTGCAATAAATAAATATAAATTCAAAAACCTCACTTCCCATTTTCCATAAGAAAATAAAGTTGGTAAAAGATTGGTATTGCTGTGTTCATAAAAGTTCGAACTATTGAAATGCAGCCCTATTTAGGCCACCTGCAGACAGCTGGGTCGGATCCTGCTGTGAGAATTCTCGCAGCGGGATGCGGACCCGTGCCCCGGCAGAGACCTGCGGCTCACCTGCTCCCGGCGTCTCCTCTGATGTGCCAGCTACCACCCAACCAGCGCATGCGCAGAGCGGAGCTGGCTCGTCTCTACTGACATTTATGTGCGGGCCTCTGCAAGACCCACACAGAAATAGAACATGCCGCGATTTGTTTTTGCATGTGTTTTCACACGGACAAATCGCGGCTTTGTGCATAGGATTGCGTGCATGCATGCAATCCTTTGGCAGCGGGCACGGGCGGAAATTCTGCGGGAAATCTCGCCGTGGAATTTCCGCCTGTGTGCAGGGGACCTTACCCGCACAAATGTGTGTCTTTAAAAAAAAACTAAAACACAAGCTGTGCCAGAATTGCAGATTTTCCTGGTCTGCCTCCTCCAAAAAATTTGAACAAAAACTAATCACAAATCTGTGCTTACCTCAAAACTAGTAAAAACTACAGCTCTCTTAAAAAAAAAAAACAAAAAAAAAACTCTCAGCATATAGCAAAGGAGTGTGTGTATATATCCATGCAAAGCATCCATAGCTGCCAATTAGTGAGTAGGATGGCATGCATGACTACTGAGCCCAGAATAAGTAGAGGCTTAAATGGGTAAAAAGTACATAATACTGGAACTTTTTTCTAACAAAACTGTCTATCACCTTACCTGTCCCTTCTTTGTAGTATGCTACTCTATCTGGGTGAAGGAGCTACAATTTGTGCATCCCTACTGTAGTGAGGGCCAAATGTATGTTGTAAGGTAGTGGGTTATGTAGGAGTTGGAACCTTCATTTTTATTGCTACAGTGAAGCTCTGATCAGTAGTGCAAAGAGGAGGGAGGAGTACTGCAAATTGTTTGAGATTCCACATTGCAGCATCTTTCTCAGAAGATTAGAGGAGGAAGCACAAGTTGTGCCATCCCACTTTGTAATTAAGAGGGCTGTTGGTGAATTTACTTGCCACCCACCTAATTAAGGACATCTGATAAAAATGTAATTCATGGTATACCTGTCCAATGTGCTTTTTTTGTATCAACAATTTCCTTCAAAGTTTTCTTTAAAGCTTGCCTGAAGTTTTACTAATGAGCTTTTGTAGTAATTAGCGCACTGCTTCAAATATATAAAGTACAATTACATTTTTACAAATGTGGCATAAACCTGTATAGATCCAGCCTGCTAACCCACATTACTTCTCGAAAAACGGAAAGTACCAACCTTTTTTATATTAATTCCTGCGTGCTTGAAATCAAATATTTCACTTATGTTTTAGTTCTTCTTTCTGTGTTCTGCTTTTAGGTGGGATGTTTCTTGCAACTGGGAGTACTGACCATATCATTAGGGTTTACTATTTTGGTTCGGGTCAGCCAGAAAAGTTATCCGAACTTGAATTTCACACAGTGAGTATTTGTAGCTTGACACCTAGGAGCATCTATAATTCTGTATGAAAACGGATTCCAGTTCTGTAGCTTTCTGCACTTTTCTTTCAGCTTCCGCATTACATTATCTGCACTCTTAACAACACTTTTGTGTCCTGCAGCTAATAGGGCAGATTTATGCCAACTATCACAAAATACCTTCTTTCTTGCCCATAGTAACCAGTGAAACTTTCATTTTCAAGAGCAAAATAATTAGTCTTATCAGTGATTGAGAGCTATTCCTGTAAACTGTTCTATACAAATAGCTGTCAGTCTCTGATAGGACCACCAACTGGATCTCTAAACTCGGTGGGCAGAGATTAAAAAATAAAATACAAGTAATCCTGAATCTTTCCCTACAAAACTAAATATCAAAGTGCTCAGCAACTCTTACTCTATAATATAGTACATGCAGTTTGGACAGAGTGTTAAAGCTGATGGGTGTCCTTTTAAAATAAGGTTTTTGTTTTCTCAAAGTAGTAAAATACTAACTACATTTAAACTTTTAAATGTAAACTTTTTTTTTTGTGTGTCTAGGATAAAGTGGACAGCATTCAGTTTTCAAATAACAGTAGTCGGTAAGTAGTATACATGTGCAACTATTCAGTAAGTTTGTAGGACATAAAATGTGAATTTACAAACGACATCAATATTTTAAATCTGTAATTAGAACAATTATAACTCCTGGTCACCATACTAATCACTATACTTATATTCATCTTGGGTTGGCATCACTTTTGTGTTGTAGTTCCCTTTTATAATGCAAGCTATGAGGCCGTATCTGATTCATTGTATGGCAGTTACCACCAGTGTCCAGCTTGCCCCAATTGACTTACAATAGAGTTCTGTTTTGACTGAGAAAATGCTGCATGCAGCGCTATTCTTCCCTGAGTGATCCTACAATCTTTTTATATGTATTTTTTTGTTTTGTTTTGTTATAGATTTGTAAGTGGAAGCCGTGATGGGACTGCTCGTATTTGGCAATTTAAGAAAAGGGAGTGGAGAAGCATTTTACTAGACATGGCAACTCGACCATCGAGGTACGTCTGAGTGATTTTGGTTTTGAAATGCCATATATACTCGGGTATAAGCTGACCCGATTATAACCCAAGGTACCTAATTTTACCTCAAAAAACTGGGAAAACTAGGTGCCTTGAGTATAAGCCTAGCTAGATTAGGTTAAAAAAAGCCGCAATATTCACCTCTCAGACGGCATCTGTGTCCCCGGCGCAAAGTCTCCCCCGCAGTGCTGCAAGCTGCTCTGTAATTCTCCCCCCGCTGTCCTCTCTCTGCTCGGCTTGGAATTCCCCCGCTGTCAGCAAATAAGTGCTGTGATTGGATTGAGCGCCAGCCAATCACAGCCGGCGCTTGATGAACCAGTCACAGCCATTCAGTGATATCATTCACTGAATGGCTGTGAATGATCAAGTGCCGGCTGTGATTGGCTGGCGCTGGATCCAATCACAGCACTTACTTGCTGACGGTGGGGGAATTCAAAGCTGAGCAGAGAGATGACAGCGGGAAGAATTACAGAAAACCTTGCCGCACCGCCGGGGAGACCATTGCGTCGGGGACACAAACGCCGTTTTGGAGGGGAGTATTGCAGTTTTTTTTTTTTTTTACCTAGTACCTCACTTGAGTAGAAGCCGAGGGGTCTTTTTCAGCATAAAAAATGTGCTGAAAAAGTTGGCTCATACTCTAGTATATATGGTAAGTCTTTCATTTTGGAGGTAGATCAGAAAGTTACCACTATAGTATATTGGCTTTCTGAAGGTACAGTCTGTTGAGGTAGATAAAATTTGAAATGCTTGCCTCTTCTCCCATTTTCTCTTCTGAAACAGTACTCAAGGAGTAGAAGACAAGATCACAAAGCTGAAAGTGACTATGGTGGCGTGGGATCGTCATGACACTTTTGTAATCACTGCAGTCAATAATATGACTTTAAAAGTTTGGAACTCGTTCACTGGACAACTCATCCATATCCTTATGGTAACAAGTTGAACTTATAAAGTATAAAATTTCACAGTTCTTCCAAAAAAGCCACAATAAAAAATGTTTTTGTTTTTTTTTCTTTTCTTTTCTTTTTATTAATGCCATTTAAATGTAATGTCAAGCATCCTTTCTAAACTTTAAAAATGTCTTATCTTTTTGTTGCCGTAGAGCTTGTGCAAATCCTTTTCATGGTTTGCTGTGCTACTGACATACTGACAAAGCTACTGTGTGCTTTCATACCTATTAGCGAAGAGCCTGCACTTTCTGTTCTAGTCCTCTTTATCAGCATGGTATTAGGCCTTATGTCCACTTGCACGCACTGATTCCATGCTGAATCCCGCAGTGGAATCCGTGCGTGCCTGCGACCATGGAGAGGTCAAATGCATTTTCTTACCCTTTCCGGACGCTATATGGTTCACCTCTGTACAGGCCGGATCTTCTTTCTTCTGGCCGGTGGATGTGCTCAGCACGCCGGCAGCGTATCCGCGGCACAGCACAAAAACAGCTGTGGCTATGCTGCGGATATGGACGACTTCCATAGGCTTCAATGGAAGCTGTGGGAGCTGTCCGTGCGGCACATCCACAGGAAAATGGAGCATCCTGCGATTTCTTTCCATGCGTGCGACCCGCACGTCGGGAAGAAATCCCATCTGCATGCTTTTAGCTGCCCTACGGATGCTAATGCATCCCTATAGGCAGCAAAACGCACGGATCTCCCGTATGGATTTCATAAATACAATCCGCACGTAGACATTGGGCCTTAGCATTATTGCCAGGTAGGAAGTGTTAAAACGTAAAGCAAGCTGTATTACAGAGGGAAGAGAGCACCCACTGCAGTGTGTGCAGGGGATTGGGAACATCAGTGTATGTGTTAGAACGTGGAGAGGAGAGGAAAAGTGCTTTTTGAGAAGGAGACAGCACTGCAGGGGTGTAGCTGTGCTATGACTGGGAAATGCAATACATGCCAACAAGTATTAAACAAGTTGCAAAATTTCAAGAGGTTAAAGGGCATTTTTATTTCTCCATGTCATTGGGGAACACAGCTTAAGACTGTGGGTATAGCTACTGCCACTAGGAAGCAGACATTAATAAAAAAAAAAAAATTGCTCCTCCTATTTGCTATACTCCTGCAAGGTACCAAGCTAATCACTTTTGGCATCTGTAGGAGACCTGCAGACCTGCTTGTCACTGATCTTCCATCACTTGTGCTCAGGGAATACAGAGCTGATAGGATTCTCTAAGCTATCCCGCTGAGGAGGGGCGAGTAGAGTGGAGTTAACCATTCTGTTGCCTGCGCTGCCCTCAAAAGGGAGACATATCTAAGCCTTAACCCTTTGCAATCCAATTTTGGATTCAGGGTTTCCTAGGGGGCTTTCTCTTCCTGCCATTATACAACGGCACCATCTGCTGGCTAGAGCCAGTACTGCAGTATGGGGCATGCTGGAGAGGCCTCCGACAACAGAGCGGCCAGTAATATTACAGTAAGAATACCCTTCTGGACGTATTCCGACATCGGAGCTGTACAGCCTTCAATCAGAATGTCTTTAGACGTCAGACAGTGGATTGGAAAGGGTTAACTTAAACACGAGCACTCAGCCATAGTGACCCCTTTCCTCGGAGCACTGCCTACCTTTTTAAAGACAGGCAAGCACAGGGGCTTTACACTGCTCGACCTATAGAGCTATTTTCTACTCAGAAGGTTAAATATTGTTTGCAAAGTGAGTATCCTATCGTTATCCATAGGGGGAGAGGATCACTATCGCAGGGCTGTCCCTGTCCCCAGCTGGCAATTATATGTTTAAATTTGGGGGAACTTCTGTTATAGCTGTCTGGAATGTCGGCCATTGCCACAAATTGAACCACTCAGTTTCATGCATAGCTAGGCCGCCCCACCCCCCTCACCCAAATTGGGGACAGGGTCACATCCGTGTCCTCCATTCACAGGGCTTTGTTCTCCTCTCCCCCTATGACTGCCTAAGGTGTCTTCCTTCTAGCCTTTCATTGGCTCGCACTGAGATTTGTGGTACCTCCTGTGAGACTGCATACCAAAATGCTTCACTCCTCATAGAGGTATTCATACTATCCAGCAGTGATTTATTGGTCCATCCCTCCCCAGACCAGCTATAGACCAGGTAAGCTCAGCCTGGGGGGCTAGATCCCTTTTCTATTACCTCTCCTGCAGTACCCCCTGCATTAGGGCCTATATGGAAGTATTCTAACTACTGTCCACTGCCTTTTGACACACCGTCTGACTCCAGCGGGCCAGCTTGAGCCACATATTTTGTGTTCCATGTGCGTAGTTATAGACTTTCTGTCATAACTAAATTCCATCATGGAATTTGCTGTAAGACTGACTGCAGGCACCCCTCCTGCCTAACTTCCATTGCCTACCAAACCAGAATGGTACGCTCCCTGTCACGGGTGGTTTCGGACTTTACTAAGGCGTCTGCCGCCATATAGACAGACTGGACCATACCACCCTCAACCGTCCCCAAACATGTCTGATGGAGACTCCTCCTCTATGCCATGACCTCTCTTGTGGTAGACCACAGAAGCGGATAGGCCTTCTCGCTCAAGGCAATCATCTAGGTTCCCTACTTCATCCCGTACAGCCACTCACGAGTCTAGCTCAGAACCCTTCAGAGAAACTGTTTTATATTGTCTGCCTTAATATCCAACTTTGCTGCTCCTACTGCTTGTATTCAAACTGGTTAGCTTGGTGCCTGCAAGAAGGGTATAGATTGGAGGAGGAGCTTACAATTTTTCTGCTTATTGTGTGCCTCCTAGTGGCAGTTGCTATACCCACAGTCTTCAGCTGTGTCCCCCAATGAACGAGATGATTTAGTTTAGTTTTTCAGCTGACAGTGACTTTTAGCACTCCCCATCATCAATGAGGTGTGCTATATGCCGAAAAACAGAACGGGCTCCGCTTGAAAATCACGGTGCTGGTAAGCGCTGCGATCAAGTGCCTGTCTGAGAGGCTTCATGGAAACAAAAGGAGCGTTATACTGCGATTACTGTGGCGCTGAAAACGCTGCAGTGATCGTGGAAAAAAGCGACACTGAGGGAGGTGCAAGGGATTATTATGAAAATAATCAAAGGGATATGACAGATTTTATTTTCTTTCTTGCCAAGGGAGGCCTAAAAAATTTGTAGTAAAGCTCCTTTCAATCACATGTATTTTTTATATTTCTAAATATGTTTGTTTGGATTATGGTGGTGATGCAGCTTCTGCTCTTAGTTTATTCCTCATAGAAAAGCCATAAAAAGACAGACAAAATCTGTTGAATGAAATATTAGCTATGCTGCTTAATGCTTTTTCTTCAGACTAACAGAACATCAAACTCCACAACAGTAAGAACGCCTTCACTCATTGTATATGCTGAGGAACTTCCACAACACAATTTGCTATGGAAAATCTGTAGCATTTACAGTTCATGCGAAATAGATGTAAAAAATCTCCGTAAGGATCACAAGATTGTTGCCTGGAATTTGCAATGTATTTGAAATACACTGGATTCTAAAACTTTTTAAAATGCAATGGTTGAAATCTGTGACAAATCCTTACCACTGTGGAAAGTCGGCAGCAAAATATGCACCATGTGAAGGCACCCTAAATGTTGTAAACCGCAAATAGATTTGTTTTGTTCTTGATTTCCTTTTTACTTAATATAGCAGTTTGTTTGCAGGGTCATGAGGATGAAGTTTTTGTGTTGGAGTCTCATCCATTTGATCCACGAGTATTGTTTTCGGCAGGCCATGATGGAAATGTCATAGTCTGGGATCTAGCTCGCGGGGTCAAGATTCGGTCTTACTTCAACATGGTAAGCCAATATGAGCTTTACTGCCTCTATAGTTTTAGGCTAGAATACTTTTCAGAGCGTTTACAGATAGTGATATTATGGCTCTGCTTTTCAGTGTTTTTTTTTTTTTGTTTTTTTTTTCCTTTGCTTTTACACAGCTGAAATTTTGTGAGTGTTTCTGCTATCTAATACATGCATTTTATTTTATGCCTGTATCCCACAAATCCAAAGTCTGTAATTGAGGCAAATAACAGCTAATATCTTTTAAGTAAACTATTTACATTCACGGTCGTTTTCAAAACAGAACGGATCCTCTTTTATTGACAGTCCACATGGGTATGTTCAGATATATAGAGATGGCTATATAGCTGAAGCTTTCCATTATCCACACATTTCAAGCATGATGTCAAGTCACACCCAGCCTTGTATAAGCAGCTCTTTAGCATGAATAATGTATATATCGAAATATATATACATATACAAATCATGATGTTTCCAGGACTTGGCTATTGATAACCTATGCTAATGATAGGTCATCAATAGTAGAGTGTCCGCTGCTTGGCATCCCTGCCAATAGGCTGTTTGCCCTGCCCTCTGTCTGTGCAGAGAGAAGCAGATACCGGTAGAATTCTCCACACTGCAGTGGTCTAGGTTGGCATTGTGAGTAACTCATTAGGTAAACCCTGCAATACTTTTTCATTAATCATACCATTCAAATAGTATTGCATCAAAAACCTCTCTCTCCGACATCCACTAGAATAATGAAACGGCACAGGGATTCAAGCTCTAGGTGCGCACGTGTCTTAAAGGCGCTTGACCCAAAGCTTCAGATATAGCAGATTCTTCTATGCTGATTCTATGCAAAGGGTCAGAGGGTAATTCCCTCCTCACTTGTTAGTAATCTTCAGACAAATAGGTGTTGCAATACATCTGTCTGAATTTATTACAATTGTATCATTTTTCCAACAACTGCAATGCATCACTTTCAGGCTTTGAAATTTTTCTTTTTTGTACCTCAAGGAATAGATAGAATATATAGATTTTTTTTACTTCCTCTCTCCCCAATGATGTAGTCTTGTAGTTGCTTCTACTTTTCCCCGTTTTTCTTTCCCTAAAAAGGATTTCTATTTTTGAACTGTTTTTTAGACTGCAATACCATGTAACCTGATTTCACAGTATTAGACAAACGTTCACTTGATTTGTCCACGGGACATGGTTTTTTCTCTGTATTTCCTCTATCCATGTATACACTCTGCCAGGTCCGCTGTCAGTGTGGACAGAACTGAAAGCAGATAGCTGTGTCCATACTGCAGAGGCTTGGTATGGTATTGCAGGCACTGCTCTCTGAGCATTGCGGACCAGATACGCTCATACATGACAATGGTATTCCTTAATGTTAGTAACTTCCTTCTGCAGGATAATGCACCCTGCACTCAACTTTTAAATATTCATCCAATCATTCCTGCTAAGTTTTTGCATAGTTTTGACTTGGCCTCCACATTCCCAAGAACCTAATTTGTTAGCGTATTTATGGGATGTGCTGGGAAACCCAGTCAGATCCATGGAGACCCCGTGTAACACCTTACAGGACTTAAAGATTCTGATGCTCATGTTTGGTGCCAGATACCACAGGACACCATTAGAGGTCTTTTGCAGTTCATAATTTGACAGGTCATTACTGTTTTAGTGGTGTGAAGGTGACTGGTTGGTGGGTACCTAAGGCCCCCTGCACACGGGCGGAAATTCTGCAGTGGGATTTCCCGCAGAATTTGCGCCTGTGGAACCTGCCATAGGATTGCATTAAAAAACGCAATCCTAGGCAGACGACCGCGATTTGTCCACATGAAATCTCACGTGGAAAACAAATCGCGGCATGCTCTATTTCTGTGTGGGTCTCACAGAGGCCCGCACAGAAATGTCTCTCCCGGCGCGGCTCTGCTCTGCGCATGGGCCGGCACATCAGAGCTGGAGCCGCGGGAGAGGTGACCGCCACACTGGTCCCTGCAGGAGTTCGGGTCGGGTCCCGCTGCGAGAATTCTTGCAGTGGGATCCGACCCGGACGTCTGCAGACTGCCTAAAGGAGTTCTGTAGCTTTATTTATTCTATTTATTTATTTTTTTTTAATTTTTACCTGCAAGTTGCTTATGGGTGAAAATAACGAATGCTTCAGTGGTGGATACTCTTCCCCAAACGGACCCTGGACCTCTGCTACAAGTCCAGATGCTGCAACTGACAAGGGATGCCAGTCTCCTTAGTTGGAGAGTTTCTTTCAGAACCTGCCTTTCAGGACTTATTTTCCACTCTAGCCCTCTCTCCTGTTCAGTGCCCTGAAATTTTGGGCCTGCCTTTTCTCCCTCTAATCCACCTTCCAACAGGTCTTCCTATCAGGGGTCATAGACAAATGCTTGCCTACCCAAACCATGAATGTGCGTGTTGTGACTTGTTACATCACAGCTATGTTAAAGACTATCAGTATACCAAGGTCTCGTCAATTCACATTCCAGGAGTGCATAAATTGTGTAACCATCTTTCTCTGCTAAAACGGATATACCAAGGAGAGTGAGCTCTTCATTCTGAGATATTCCAAGACCGAAGTGGGGTCTCCCAGACCTGGACACTTCATGGTGTCCAGAGTCAATCATAAACTGCTCGTGTTTGTATTCTGGACTCTAGATGGCTCTAGCGATAAGTGCACTGGTCATCTTGTGAAACCAGTCTACATTTTCCACAGATTTTCCCACTTCTTCAAAAATATCAAGGCAGAAGACGTTAGTGATTCTCTTTGCTCCAGATTGGCCCATTTAAGCCTGCTGCATCAACTTGGTCTTTGATTGAAAGGTTGTTCTGCAGGTACACCACCGCTCCATTCACATGGTGGACTTTGGATGTGACGCTCTCATGATCGCAGGTGGACCCATTGGTCCGACCCCTGTAGATTCATCACTTATGAACTATCCTCTGGATAGGTGATGTTTTTGTTTTTTTTCCCCTCCTTTGTGGTGCGATCTGGTTCATCATGCCCTGCAGACATTTCTATTTGAGGCCCTGGATGGCATCTCCCTTAGCTTCCTTTTTTGAAAGGTAGTCATTTTGGTGGTTGTCCCTTCCATTTAAGTGCATCTCTGAGCTTGCGTAGCTGCACACGAGGAGGATTAGCTGTGGATTTTCCGCAGCAAAACCTGCAGTTGTTACATGCAGATTTTGTGTAATTTGCCACGAACGTCACCCTATGCATTCCACAGGTGAATAAATAGTGAATTACCATGAATGGAGATATACAAGATGGGTACCATTTTAGACGCACAAAACTGAAAGAAAATGTTCAAAATAGGAAAAAGTGGCATGTATGAACTATGCATGTCTACAAGCACGTATCTTGTAGTTGAAAGACAAAAAATATCTGTGATTCAGAGACTGGTCAACACTTTATTCCAGTGTTGCATAGACTAAATAAAGCACAGAAGGTTGACCTTTCTTTTTAAGATGTGCAACTGTGCCCATCTTTTTGCTCCTTTTGTAGTATCACGCCATGGGAGCTGCACACAGACTTCTCCCCCCCTACACAACCAGAAAGAAACATTTCTTTCTGTTACCTGATTTCTAATAAGTGCAGCAGCTGTTATCCTTGGCTTTATTATGGTACTGAGAATTATTGTAAACTCTTAGTCACAGCAATTCTTTTAAAATCATGAATTACATGCATTGAATGGCCTCTTAATTAGAGACACCTGTCCTTTCAAGACTGTAGCTTTCTTTAATGTAAATGAGTATTCACATGGATCAGATTAGTTGTGAATCCACATCCACATTATAATAAAGTCCTATTTACACGGGACACTGTCGGGCAAACAATGCCTGACGCTCGTCCCCGCTTGTGCATTCTTCTGTGCTGTTGCACAGGAGTGATTATCATTGCTTCACAGCAGGGTGGCTGGCGGAGATTTCTCTCCTCATGCTCCCCCGCCCCTCTCCATTCACATAACACAGCTGCTGTTCACTACTGAATGGCTACTGTTTACACTGAACGATCAGCGTTCATTGTTTAGGCTGCATAAAATCCAGAACGATGATCGTTCAGTATAAACAGCAGCTGTTTAGTGCTGAGTGGCTGCTGCTTACAGTGAATGGAGAGGGGTGGGGGAGAGCGATAAGAGAAATCTCCAGCTGCCTGGCCCGCCTGCTGGCCGCTTTGTCAAGAGACCCAGCGATACTCTCCTGTGCAACAGCACGGGGAGTGACGACACACAGGAATGAGTGTCGGGCATCGTTTGCCCAACATTCGTCCTGTGTAAATGGGGCTTAAGAAATGCAAGTGATCTGAGCAGCCTAGGAGGCATGGTCATTAGTGCTAGACTCTTCGGGGCCAGTATGTCTGACCCTGTGCAGAGGCATGCACAGTCAAACAAATTGCAGCAGGGTAAAACGCTGATGCTCTAATGTGCCCCAAAAAGCACACCTGGTTATTCCTTATGGATGGGCTATAACAGCAGATGAGCAGTTTGCGTGCCATTGCTGCCCCAGGTCTCCCCCACACAGGCGTTTGCAGAATCGCAGTGTTTTTCAACGCTGCATTTAATGCAGATTCCGCTGAAAGCTCAGTCAAGGCTGCCGATTAAAGAAAAAAAATCAATACTCAGCTGGGGAAGTCGCTGTCCCCTGCGCCGCTGTCGAGACCTTGTGAAGCCGTCTGATTGCTGTGATTGGCTGAGCGCTGCTGAGTGACAACGGGCTGAGCCAATCGGAGCCAGCGCTGGATGCGTCCATTCACAGCCATTCAATGAATGGTTGTGGTTGGATGCATCCAGCGCTGGTTGTGATTGGCTGAGCGGGCTGTCACTCAGCAGCACTCAGCCAATCAGAGCAATCTCTCGAGAGAAAACGTTTCCCTGCTGGCTGAAAAGTCCTGAGAGCGCTGCCGGGGACAGCGACATCACCTGTAAGGTGAGGTATTGGGTTTGTTTTTTTTTGACTCAGGTAGTGTAGCTAGGGCATCTAGCGCTGCCAAAATTGTGGTACCAAGTTGTGCCGCGTTTTCGGCAGCGCTAAAACCACTTCCCATTCATTTCAATGGGCAACACAAAGCTGTAAACGGCCAAAAATAGGACATGTAACACTGTGAAAGCGCAGCATTGAAGACACTGCGTTTTCAGCCTTTTGTGAGCAGCCCCATTGAAATGAATGGGAGAGTTGTACAGCGTTTAGCGCAGCACTGAGAAAGCAGCGCTAAACACTGTACAAAAATGCCTGTGTGAGGGAGGCCTAAGAGAAACAGACGAGACTCCAATGGGTGAAAGATTGCCACATTTTTGAACAGTGTGAAAATCTTGCCTGGTCAGATGAGTCCAGATACTGATGGGAGGGTCAGTGTTTGGCACAATCATGCAGTGATGAACCTTTCCTCTCAGCTGCTCACATGTCAGTACTTTCATCTAATTTAGTGGAGTTTATAGTGATAAATTGCCGTATTTCTGAAGATCAAAGGAAGTCCATGGTGCTGCTAGACTGGTGTCTCTAAAGTGGCCATTCAGCGTATGTCTTAGCAGTGAAAGGGTTATAGGAGGAAGGCAGGTTACCACTACATCTATTTCTTTGCCCAGCTAAATAATGGCTCTGTATGGTAAAAAAAAAATATATTTCACCTCATTCTTATGTAGTCAATTCTTAGTAAAAGAAGTTCTGACTATTACTTTGTACATTTGGGGATGTGCAGTAGGTGATATATAAATTTTCTTTTGAGATGCCTTTTACTGGGCATTTTATACACAGAAGACTTATTTGTGATGGGAGTCCTTTTTACCTAATGTCTGAAAAATAAATAAGTAGTTTTTCTTCTAGCATCTGTAGGTATACAGTACTCTGAATTTAAATAGATATTTGCTGTATTTCCACTTTTTTGGGGTATTTGTGAGATTGTGTGTTTAACTATCTTACAGATTGAAGGACAAGGGCATGGAGCAGTATTTGACTGTAAGTGCTCCCCTGATGGACAACACTTTGCGTGTACAGACTCTCATGGTCATCTGTTAATTTTTGGCTTTGGATCCAGCAGCAAATATGACAAGGTACAGTGTGTTTATTAACAAAAAAACTTGACCAATGATTTTCTAGCAGTTAATAATTTTTCAAAAACTAGGATTTTGTAGTCCAAGCTCAGGGAAAGTGGTTTCTTGTGAGTGTTGTGTACTTGTTTGTTGCTGATTATTGACATTACATCTTCAACAATAAACCAGCATACAGTGCCTTGCAAAACTATTCACCGCCTTATTGTTCTTGTTCTGTTGCATTACGACCTGAATTAGAATGGAGTTGAGGTATTTGTACTAATTTATTTCCACCTGCTGATCACTATAAAGGTGGAATTGTTCTTTTTCAGTGACACAATTAAGTGAGGAAAAAACCTGTAATGTACTTAAGTATTCACACCCTGAAAGTCAATATCTTGTGAAGCTGCCTTCTGTTGCCATTACCAAAGAGACTTTTATCTGTATGTCTCTGTTATATGCTGATTCAAAACTGATTCAACGCCGTCAAGTTACATGGGTTGTGTTGGTGTACAGCAGTCTTCATGCCATGCCACATACTCAATTAGAGGTCTAGGTCTTTGAGTAGACAATTTAAGACACCTCAGTGTTTCCCCTCACACCCCTTCAATGTATGCTTAATCATTGTCCTGCTTGAAAGTGAACCTCCATCGCAGTTTCCAATTTCTGGTAAACTGAAATCGTTTTTTCTCAAACATTGCCCTGTATTTACTGCAAACCACCAGTTTTCCAGTTCCTGCAGATAAAGCGCAACCCACAGCATGATGCTGCCACCATCATACTTCACTGTGGAAATGGTGTTTTTGGGTTTGTACCACGCACCTTCCCATGATGGCAACAAAGTTCAGTTTTAGTCTCCTCTGACCAAATCCTTTTCTATGTGTTTGGGGGGGGGGGGGGGGGGTCCTGCCACATGCTGTTCAGTGAATTCCCAACATTTTTTCCATGTTTTTCTTTAATTCCTTTTTTTCCCCTGGCAACTTCCATAAATCCCCAAAGTGTGCAGTGTACAACTTATAGTAGTCCTATACACCGATATTTCCATCTCCGCTGTGGATCTTTGCCGCTTCTTCAGAGTTGTTTGCGACTTTGCTGAGTCGATGATTGATGCCCTCCTTGCCCAGTCTGCGAGTTTTGGTGGGTGGCCTTCTCTTGTCAGGGTTGTAGTTGTGCCATATACTTCCCATGGTGTTTAATGCTACATTTATTTAAATGGTGCTTCGTGGAATGTTCAGACTTTGAGATGGGTTTTTATGGCTCTACCCAAATCTATGCTGCTCCAGAACTTTGTATCTGATCTGTTTGGAGAGCTCATTGGTCTTCATGTTTATTGCTTAGAGGTTTCGCAGATTTGGGCCTTTCCGAGCAGGTGATGCTGTGATTGCACACAGAGGGACTGTTTTCAACTAACTGCTGGTTCCACCAACCATGCTGCTTATCAGGGTCTAGTTAAACTGCGATCAGCTGTTAAACTTGGTTTAAGGAAAAAGTAATGTACCAACACTTTTTGTTCTAAGATTTGCAATACCAAGTTCACTTGATCTGTAATCAAACGTTGAACCTAGAAGAAATGTATCGCACACGATGATTGGTGACTGTAGTCTTCCGGTAATCTCAGCATTCATAGCGATCATAAAAACATGTCTGCTATCAGCAGAAAACGTAGGTGTAATTTCACCACCCAGAAAAAGCCCATCTTGGATTTCGGCTGCTAAACTTAAAGGGGTTGTCCTGCGCAAGCAAGTGGGGTTATACACTTCTGTATGGCCATATTAATGCACTTTGTAATATACATCGTGCATTAAATATTGGCCATACAGAAGTTATACACTTAGCCCCTCCGGTGTTGGCGTCCCCGTCTCCATAGCGCCGACTGAAGCCCTCTTCTGCCTGGATTAGATGCGCTTGCGCAGTCTGCCTCTCTGTCCCGTTGAATGGGGCCGCTCCGGCTTGCTCACGCTGGAGAGCTGGTCTGCGCATGCGCAGAAGACCTGTGCGGCCCAAGCCAGCCGGAGTGGCCCCATTCAACAGAACGGAAGAGGAGACTGCGCAAGCGCGTCTAATCCAGGGAGAAGAAGGCTTCGGTCGGCGCCATGGAGACGGGGACGCCAACACCGGAGGGGGTAAGTGTATAACTTCTGTATGGCTCATGTTTAATGCACGATGTATATTACAAAGTGCATTAATATGGCCATACAGAAGTGCTTAACACCGCTTGCTTGCGCGGGACAACCCCTTTAAGTTCAACTAGTTTGATCTGTCAAAATTGGGGCGTCAAATTGAACCTAGATTTGAAACAAGATCACAGGCTAAACCATATTAGTGCAACGATCTCTGATCGAAATTTTGGTGCAGTGGGCCCTAAATATGTAAGTTTGAAAGTAAATTTGTTGACCAGACTTTAGGGATGTCACAACAAGCGGGCTGAACACATAAGTACTACCAACATTTCAACTTATTCAATCCACTGTAACATATTTGACTGTTTTTTCAGGTCCATTACATAAAATCTAAATTAAAATCAATTTAATTCCAGGTTGTAATGCAACAAAACATGCATTCATTGTAGATTTATTTAAAGAGATTTTTTTTTTCATTCTATTCAATCCAGCCGCCGTAAATATTTTGTTTTTCAGATAGCCGATCAAATGTTCTTTCACAGTGATTATCGGCCTCTTATTCGTGATCTAAACAATTATGTTCTGGATGAACAAACACAGCAGGCGCCGCACCTTATGCCACCACCATTTTTGGTGGATGTTGATGGTAATCCTCATCCAGCCAGATACCAACGCCTTGTTCCTGGTCGTGAAAATTGCAGGGATGAGCAACTCATCCCTCAGATGGGCGTAACTTCATCTGGTATGTTAAAAAGCAAAGCCTTATATGCTAAAATTTGCAATAAATGTGCTTTAAAAGCTTTTGTAACAGTACTGTACCAACATATAATAAACTTTATGTACTCTACCAGAATTCCTTATCTCTTTTATGTAATAGCTGAATAGTATGATGCTGTATGCAGAGTATAGTTTTCAGTTTTCTGGCAAATATGTAGCTCTCACATAGGCTCACAATGCAGTAATGTTAACACCCGTAAGGCACTTTTTATGTAGGTTTATGTGGGCAGTTGTATTTTTCAATAGCCTGATTTTGGGGATACATATAATTGATTGATTTTCTCAGGGGGAATGGAAAAAGCGTGCCACGATTGTGGTTTAGATTTTAAGTTTTGTGCTGTTCGCTGTGCAACATAACTGCTCTTTAACATGGGGCGACTGTTCGGGGGCTGAAGTGCCTGACAGCTGTCCCAACAATAATCACTCCTATGGTCATCGCTCATTCACAGTAAACAGGCAGTTCGTAGATGGTCTGCCTCTTTACACAGGCAGATGCAGCGGCAGACCCACAATGATTTTATGGTCTGCAAGAAAGTTACAATTAGGGATTTATCGCTGATGATTCTTTCACTGCATGCGCTTACATTGCACACTTATCATCCAAATCAGTCAATCTAATGAGTGGTTTGCACAATAATTGTGCCATCCCATTCAATCTCCTCTAGGGACATCTGCTCCAAAGGTGAAATATCGTATTATGACTCTTCCTTAGATGAGGAACTGTCTTTGAAAGTCTCCGCTATGGTAGACTCATACAGGCAGTAAAAAAAGCTGTGTGCAAGATAACTATTTCTCTACCACCAGAGACTCCTCCTTCTGACTTAGATGTTCTTATAAAACATTACCCACGCATTCGGAATTTAAGCAGGTTGTGACCAAAGAGTGGTTTACTCCGGATTAACATTTCCTCTTGTCTAAGCGCTTGGACCTTATATAGCCTTTCCCTGAAGAATTGGTTAAAAAGTGGGCCTCTTCACCATTGGCAGATGCCTCAGTGTCTCGCCTGTTCAAAAACTCTCCCCTGCTCCTGAGAGATCAGCCCTTCGACTGCTCTTCGGCTCATCCTGGATCAGTTGGCCACATTTGTATTGGCAAAATTGCAACAAGGAGTACTTTCTAGTGCCCTACAGCTGTCTTTTCAGTTCTCCCAGGTGGGGAAATTCAGCTGTGAGGCCTCCCTGGATGCCATTAGGCTACAAGCCTGCTTGTCTGCACTTGCCGACGCAATCTGCTGCACGTTTGTGGTTAAATGTTGGTTCCACTGACCTCACTTCAAAAAAGTCTTACAGGACTTCCCTTTATAGGAACTCGCCTCTTCGGCAACCACATAGACTAAATAATTTCTGAGGTAACAAGTGGATAAATTTTTTTTCCTTCAACTTCTGCAATACAGGTCCTTTTGTCAGTACACTGCTAAAAAGAAAAAGCCTGCCTTTTTTTCTTTTGTTGCTCCAGCCCTTGGCCATCGTAATCACTCCAGTCTGTTCAGGACTGCAAAAAGCACCCATTGACTGCGCCCTTCCTGATGCCCTCGTCCTCAAGCAGCCAAGCCCCTCTGCAAAGTCCTCAGCATGAAGAGTGGTCTCCACCCAGTCAGCCAGGGTGGGTGGGGGCTGCCTTCTACTCAGATGTGTGGTTTGCTCACATCCAGGATTCCTGGGTGTAGTAGATGCTCTCTTCAGGATATGTGATAGATTTTATTCTATCCCTCCAGAGCAGTTTTTTGCTTCTTCCCCACCGTCCGATCTGTCCAGACTCTCGCATTATCTTCGAGCCATTCAGGACCTACTTGACCAAGGAGTCATCGTCTCCATTCTTTCTCACGAACGTTTTACCAGATTTTACAACCTGTTCGTGGTCCTAGATCAGAAGCTCCTCAACCGCTATGTCAAGGTGTGTCACTTTTGTATGGAATCCATCCAGGCGGTGATTGCTTCTATGGAGCAAGGCGAATGTCTCTGCCTATCTCTGCATTCCCATTTTGCCAATTCCACCAGTGCTTTCTTCCTGTTGCAGTCCAGTGGAATAATTTCCAATTCGTCATCCTGCCATTCTGTCTAGCAACAGACCCCCTCAAGTGTTCATCAAAGTCCTATCAGCTGCCAGGGAATAGTGGTGATTGATCCCTTATCTGGATGACATTCTGATCAAGGCTCTGTCCCTCAAGGCCAGCATGGAAAGCCTCAAGATAGCGTTGGATACTCTTGATTGGATCATCAGTCGTTCAAAGTCCAAACGTCACTGCAGCTCATCTTTATGGTCCTGCCCTTCAATACGGTTCAGGCAAAGGTACAACTTCCCAGACACTATCTTGGTCTTCTCCAGCAACGTGTTTGTCTTCTACGGTCACAAACTCCCGCATCTCTCAGCCGAGGTATCCAGGTACTGGGGCTTGTGGAAGCTGCGTTTGAGACCGTACCATAATCGCAGTTTCACACTCGCCAACTTAAACGCCCCATCCTAGTTTGCTGGAACTGATTCTGTGAGTTCCTGTATCTGCCCTTTATCTTCTCTGTTGATCCATCATTCTCTCTTATGCTGGCTGACATCTCTCCCCCTCCTCTGGAAGGTGATAACCACATATGCCAGCCTTCCAGGCTGAGGGAAAATCCGAGACAATCTGACAGTACAGAAATAGTGGCCCAACTCTGAATCATCCCTCCATATTAACATGCTGGAACTTGAAGCCATCTGCCTATGCCTGGCCCAGATTCTGATTGGTCATCCAATCCATGTTTAGACCTACAACACGACGGCCGTGTTTGCATACACTACGATTGACGGAGTGGCTGTTGAATTTGCAGTCTTTAAAGCGCAGGTATTCGCAGACCCTGTTTGCATAAACTATGCTCGGGGCCCATGAACCACCTTCCTCTCGCATTTACCATAGGGTGTGGAAGTCCTTCTGCAGGTTTGCAAGCAACATCTGCAGCCTATGCATTTTTCCTTTTCCCAGAATCCTTTCCTTCAATCAGGCATGGATATGGGCTTGAGCCTGAGCTTGTTAAAGGGGTGACGTTTCTGTACTGTTGATCATTTTTCAACACCTCTCTCCCACAACCTCTCTTCAGCCTATCAGGGTGCCCCCAAGGGAGAAAATAGTTCCTGGAGAATCCTAAAATCACTGCTCTGAGTGCCCCTTTCCTGTGCTCCCATTGGTTCCTGTGCTTCCCAGGGCTAAAACCTATCCTCAGTTCCTGTTTTCCTCTGGTCTTGATCCTCTTTCCTCCTAATCTCATCATCCTGTCTCTTCTTAGCTAGGAACTGTGGTGGTACTTCTCACAGCAGCAAGCACTGGGGCCAACAGCACATGATGGGGTAAGCTGTGCCCCTTCTGCAGCAACCATAGCAGCAAGAGGATTGGACCCCAGCACCATGTCTGACCCAGGGCAGAATGCTCCAGACAAGCTGCAGCTAAAGTCATGCATTTTGTTTTGTTCTTGCTGTCAAACCAAATTTTCATTCGGGCAGTCTGAACCCGCTCTGGGTTAATTGCCTCTCATCAAGGCAGGTTGAACTGCGGTGAATGAAACTCTACAGGTGAAGACATCCAAGACGTTCCCATAATGTCTTTCCTTCCTATAAGGAAATTGAAGTCGTTCTGACGAGGGAATGGAATCTCTCCGACAAAGCATTTCACTAAACTGAAGTGCTTAGATATTATGCACCTATTTCTGGAGGAATCCATAAAGAAAAATTGGCGCCATCTCCGTTGGTAGATCCTCCAGTTACAGGCTTAGGAAAACGCACCAATCTGCCTATGGCGGACACCTCTTCCTTTTTGCGGATGCTCACAATAAGAAACTGGAATCACTGCCAAAACCTCTTTTGAGGCAGTAGGTTCGGTCCTATGACCTCTTTGCTTCTATCTGGGTCAGCAGGGCTACTTCTGAGTAGGCGACTTTCCCGTTTCCAAGATATCTCTGTTTTCCCACATCTCCAACGCCTGGGGTCGGGAGATCATCTCTTTAGGATTTGCCATAGAATTTGTCAACCGCCTTCTGGACCGTTATTTTAGGTCCAGACTGCCAACATCTCCTTCACGAATCCATGATTTGGATCAGTCGATAAGCCAACTACTTGCCCAGGCTTTTTTATTCAAACCTTTTTAGTTGTTTTCAAGAAGGATTGGTCCATCTGCCCCGTTCTAGACTTGAAGAGACTGAATCAATATGTGAAAGTCCAGCATTTCCGCATGGAGTCCCTAAAGTCAGTTACCGCACCATACCGTAGTAGAGGCATACTGCGCAAAAAGGCAGAGATCCTCCCTTCTCCTTTACTGCACATTCGACTTGGGCTGTGTTCGCCTCTCGGGGAGTGCGCAACAGTGCTTCCACCCTTCAGATCTGCACAGCAGCCATGTGGACCTCTTTTCACACCTTCTTACAAGGTTCACACTTTTGCATCCTCTGATGCCTCTCTTGGTCAGCGCATTTTGCAGGTGGCCATATAACTGATTGCATGTAGTCGTACATATTACTCACCCTGTAGGACTGCTCTAGAGTTTTGTACTTAAGATAAAATCTTTTTCTTGTCTCGTTCAATGGGGGACACAGCTTGGAATGTGGTATGACTCAACTTTTTGTTGCCATAAAATCCTTTTATTGGATGTTCCTTGGGGGACACAGCACCCACCTATTCTTCATGGGAATCGGACATGTCTCTGCTCTGAGATTTCCGCCTTCACTTCTTTTGTTTCATTGTATGTTTTTCAAGTTACATGTTTATATTTTATTCTTCTTAATTAAGCTTTATAATTCAGAACTTTTTTTTTTTTTGTTGTTGCAATATTCTCGCTGGGCGCAAGCCTTCAAATGAATCCAGGAAAGTATAGGATACTTAGCTATTTAGTATAATTCAAAAGGTTCTCTTTACCCATTTTCCCTAGGCATTTTTAATTGGACTACATAGCTTGGTATGCTACTGTACCTGTAATTATTTGAAGGCTGAGGCCTAAAGAGGTTTCTGCTCAAGGTAGGAAAACAGTCTAGACCAAGTTGTTTTAATTAGATCATATAGCCTGGTATTCTACTACCGTGAATCCATTGGAGGCTCACCCCTCTCTTTTGGGCCTATCGGTCTGTGTCAGGACCCGTCCAAAAGCATGGGTCTCCTGGTTGTGGTGGGTAGGCCTACATACTTTGATCAAAATATGTGCTAAGAACCTTGTCTTTTTGTGGTTGGCACATACAGTACAGAGTTATCCATTTTTATTTACATATTAAATGTATGAGTGTTTCCGTGTGTATCTGTTTGTACTGTATTGTTGCAACCATGGTTTTTATGTGCATCTGTACCTTTAATTAGTTGCGCTGAACATTTTGAAAGTTGTGTTTTGCATTAATTTCGATACATGTAGATACCAAATCAGTATAATTTATATTGTCTAATTGACTTATTTGTCTTATTCTCAAACTATAAATAGGCCTGAACCAAGTTCTAAGTCAGCAGACTAGTAATGAAGTGAGTCCTTTGGATAGCTTAATCCAACGACTACAGCTGGAGCAAGACCAACGACTAAATTCTGAATCTGCTGGGCGCAGCAGCAACCGTTCAGCCAGAGGTAACAGCAATAAATAAAAAAAGGAACACAGCTAAATTTATTTATTTAAATTTAAAAATTTTTAATTGAACTAAGAAAAAAATTATTACTATCGTCCCGTCCGTAAAAGTCTGAACTATTAAGATATTGCATGATCTATTCTGCACGGTGAACATTGATAAAGAAAAACAGGATTCCAGTATTGTGATTCTATTAACACCCCTTAACCCCAAAAATGGAATTAAAAGGGATGAGGTCGTAATGTACCTAAAAAATTATAGCAATAAAAACGCAAAAAAGAATATGGAGACAGTTTTTTTTTTTTTGTTTTTTTTTTTACATGGAATAAAACACTATATAAAATTTGGTATCGCCATAATTCTACTAAACTCACAGAATAAAGTAAACTGGAGGTGCTATTAGTTTTTTTTCACCCCTACTTAAAAAAACAAACAAAAACTTCCAAAAGGTTTTCAATTTATTTTATGATGCATTAAATATTGCCCTTTAAAAAAAAATACAAGGGGGGGGGGGGGGGGGGAGAGAGACGACCCACCAAGCCCTTATACGGCTATGTCGACAGAAATAGTTATGGATCTTAAAAGGTTGGGAGGAAAAGATTAAAATTGAATGCCTGACCTTTTTCAAGGGGTTAAACTACAGTTAACTTTTAAGAGCAATGTTTCAGATGCTTCAATACAAAGAATAGTCTTAAAATAGTAGGTTGTCAGGAAGTCTTATCACATTTTGACTGTACTTAATTTATACTTTACAGCTTCAGTGAGCTCCAGTTCTGAAGTTCATTCTCCACCAAATATTGGCTTACGGCGCAGTGGTCAAATTGAGGGTGTTCGACAGATGCACAGCAATGCACCAAGAAGTGAAATGGCTACTGAACGTGACCTTGTAGCTTGGAGTCGTCGAGTAGTTGTCCCAGAGCTTCCACCTGGGGTTAGCAGGTAAAGGCCTGTTGTATGACTTAAAACAATTCTTGTCATTTATGAGATTGGTCAAAACTAAAGTAGAGGTGTGTAGTTGCCTATGGCAATCAATTAGTTTAGTACTTGAATTTTTGAAAGGACCTTGGGAAAAATGAGCTGGATTGTGGTTGGTTCTAGAGATGAGCGAACGTACTCGTAATGAGTACTTACGCACCCGAGTACCGCCATTTTCGAGTACTTCTGTACTCGCGCGTAAAGATTCGGGGGGCGGGGAGAGGCGCGGCGGTGCGGAGGGTAGCAGCGGGGAACAGGGGGGAGCCCTCTCTCTCTCTCTCTCCCTCTCCCCGCCGCAACCCCCCGCGCCGCCACGGCGCCCCCCGAATTTTTTCGCCCGAGTACGGAAGTACTCGAAAATCGCGGTACTCGGGCGAAAAAGGGGCGGGGCCGAGCACGTTCGCTCATCTCTAGTTGGTTCCTACAGGCAGCTGCTTCACGTTCCATTTGTAGCAATTTTGATTCATTTTCCTTTTTTATATCTGACCATGCTCAAGATATTAGATTAGTGATGAATTAGTAGTGTATGTTTGTTTTATTTCTTTAACTGTTTTCCTGTTCTTACACCTGCACACCATCACTCCATTCACATTGGGAACTCATGGTGTGCAGATGTTGGGATTGCTGGGGATTGAACCTCTCAGTGATCAGACATTTTATACCTTATCCTTTTGGTAAGCTAATCAACGTCAGTGGGAAAACCCCTTTAATTACCTCTGTCTGTAACAGAGGTTGCTAGTTATGTTTTACTTTTAATTTTTGTTTCAGGTTTTGTTTTTTTTTAAATTCAATTTAGACTATATTCAGCTAAAGCGATCATTCATTGTTAATATTTTAATGAAATGTTAATAATAATTAGTCTGAAACTGACCATTATCATCAACTTTCTTCTGTGTACGACCACCTTAAAAGATTACTCCCACGTGCACAATACTCAGTTCTGCAAATAGTAACTCATTGTATGTTGGGCCGAAAGAAGACCATGTCTTATTTAGTTCATCCCATTCCCACCCACCCTTCCTTGTTTTAGAGGAAGGCAAAAAAAAACCCAATGAGGCAGAAGCCAATTTTGGGGGACAAAATTTCCTTCCCAGTTCTGTAATGGCAGCCAGAATAATCCCTGGATCAACATTTGAAAGTTCCTACCTGACTACAGGACCCAGATCAACAACCCCGCTTGTTGTTTAACCCCTAAATGCCTCAAGGTGTAAGCGTATGTCCTGGCTGCGGGGTACTTAACACAACAGTGTACACTTGCATCCTGTGGATAGTGCGAGATCTGGAGAGACCCCGCGCTATCCTGCAGCTTGAACAGTCTGTCACTGGTAGCCGGCCTCCCACTGCAACAGCTTGGGTGCATCGGCTGCAATCTTTGCACTCGTACTGACCCGCAGAAAAAAATGATTGTGTAATCAAAAAAACCAGCCCTCATTAGGCCATGTTGAAGGAAAAATAAAAAAAGTTATCGTTTTTGAAGAGTGGAGATGAAAATCCACCAAAAATCGGTGCGCCCTTATGCCCAAAATAGGCCATGTCCTTAAGGGGTTAATGTCTATATCCTGTAATATTATAGAGCTTTAAAAAGACGTCTAGTCCCCACTTAAACTCCTCTATCGATTCTTGACATCCCAACACCCCCAGACAGAGTTCCACAGTCTCGCTGCTCTTACAGTAAAGAACCCCTTTCTGTGTTGGTGAGGAAACCTTCCTTCCTCTAAATGTAGAAGATGCCCCCTTGTTATCGTCACAGTCCTGGGTATAAACAGATCATGGCAGAGATCCTTGTATTGTCCCCTCAAGTATTTATACATAGTTATTTGGTCGCTCCTTAACCGTCTTTTTTTCCAGGGTCAATAATCCCAATTTTGATAGCCTCTCTGGGTATTCCAGTCCTCTCATTCTGTTAATTTTGTTGCCCCTCTTTGAACCCCCTCAAGCACTGCAACATCTTTCCTGAGCACCGGTGACCAGAACTGTACACAGTATTCCATGTAGAGCCTGACAAGTGCCATATATAGCGGAAGAATAATGTTCTCGTCCTTCGCCCCTATACCTCTTTTAATGCACCCCCCAGACTTTATTTGCTTTTGCAGCAGCTGACTGGCATTGGTTACTCCAGTTTAGTCTACAGTAAACTAGTACCCCCAGGTCTTTTTCCATATCACTTTTCCCTAGCAGTACTCCATTTAGTATATTGGTGACATCCGTTTCTCCTGCCCATGTGCATAACCTTACATTTATCAATATTTAACTTCATTTGCCATTTTTCTACCCAAGCCCCCAACTTATCTAGGTCCTTATCTAGTTGTACATTGTCCTCCTGACCTATCATTGTGTACTAAAATACTTTTGATGATATATCATCCGAACTGTATTTGTTACTGGTTTTTACATTCTGCCTTAATGAATCCATAAATAAAACGAGTTTAAAAAAATTTATGCCATTAGCAAACAGGAGGAATGGAGAACAGCGAAAGGAGAGGAGGAAATATATCTATACAAAGCAGAGGAGAAAAGGAAATCCCTTTCAAACCACACTGTCAGAGAAAATAAAGCAGTCTCTTGCACAAAGGTGGGTTGCTGCATCCTGACAAATGAGCTAACATTTGTAATACTGGAGGCACATGGCGGTATAGTATGTCCTTCAGCAGACGTGTAACTTTAGGCCCCCTGTCCACGGGCGTGATTTTGCCGGCGGTAAATCGCCAGGGAATCACGCCGTCTGAAGCTTTCCATAGCGTTGCTATGGAAAGCTCCGGCCCCCGTGTCCACGGGCAGAGAATCTTTGCAATTCTCCACTCGCGGACGGCAATTCGCGGAATGCTGCAAATTGCTGCGATTCTCCGCGGGCAGCCTATCTGTCAGATAGGCTGACAGTGGAGATCCGTCTGCCGGCCCCTGCTCCTGGGTGGTGACTCCCGCGGCGGAGATCCATCACGGAATACCGCAATGCCCGTGGACAGGGGGCCTTATACTGTGGATCCCTATGCTATATGTAAACCTGTAACCATGATCTTTGTTTGCAGTTCTAACCAGTTGTAAGTTGTTTTTGTTTGAGATGTGTATATGAATTATATAAACCTTTTTCTTGCTGATTTAAATGCTGCAATATTAGAATGTGATCAGCTACAGGACGAGGAATACAATCTGACCATACACAAGACAAGAATTTACAACACTTAGAACTTTTTTCCACAAGTAAAAAATCATTCCACTCGTTGCAATTATCTTTCAATCTATTCCCTTTTAATAACTAGCATTTAGAACTTTAATCAAATTGTCTACCTATCTTGGTGTAGTTTTTGATGCGTTTTCTATTAGCCAAGTCTTTATACTCCATCCTCTCTTTAGAATCCACTTAAAGACAAAAACTCCCTCTTCTAGGATAATGTAGGTAGAACAGTTTCTGTGGGGAGATGCTACAATGTTGTCTGCTGAGGTCAGAATCGCAGCAGAAAGAGCATGCTGTGGCTGTAAAAAGCTGCATTGTGGAAATGGGTTTTCATGAAAGTAGCTGTGCAAATAGTATAATAAAAACTAAGCTCTACTACACTAGCATGTTTAATCCATTAAGTGCCAATTTAGCAACTTGTTCTCCCCGCTGTTTGACACTGCATATTATTAATTTGGCTTCAGAACCATTCTCCTGAGCCATTATTGGAACCTGGAGATGCAAGAAGGCAGCAAGCAGGACAGCACACCTATCGGACAAGGGCTACTTTAGAAGAACAAGCTGGGCCTTCAGAAGACTTGGAAAATGAAAATAGCTCATCAAATGTAAGATTTGAGCAATTAGTATTGTAATGCATAAAGTACCTAGCAATTAGATAAACCTAGTTAACCTCTTGAAAGCTCACTGTCAGGCGTATGACAGTTAACTTCTACTGTATAGCGTTTATAATGCTGGATTACAGATTGCCACAAAGTTTGTAGGATTTACAATCTTTCAGACATAATATAGTGTTGTGCTTTTATAAGATGTCTATTAACATAAATATCCTATTAGTGTGAAGAAAAGGTGCTTCAACACCGGGCAGATTGCGGACTGATATTGCCTGAAATCAATCACAGAAAATGGCCTTTACTTACTGAGTGAGGAGTGCATATAGATGCATCCTCCTCTCACCATGCAGGTAGCTGACTACCAAATGGAGGAGCCAATAACACCTGTGCAGGACACCAATAAGACAGCCACTCACACTGCCTCCTGATAATGAGGGGGGTGGATGCTTGGCGTACACTCCCACACATAGTGGATACAAGGTGCCAGACCATTCTGATATATGTAGTTCACCATGCAGACCAGCAACCTATTAATGACGCCATGATAATTCGGCGGGTTGCCCTGCATTTCCTTCAGTGAACCACATTGGTATTGCCACCCTGGGCTCCCCCTGGAGTCTTAATGCCACACTGCATGTGAATGATAGATAATAAATGCAAGGCATTGGTTGGATGTTGGCCAAGATACATGAGCCCACTAACCACTTCACGGTTCCTTGCGTTGTAGTGGGTCCCTACACTAATATAAATGCATCACAGAAGGGGAAATAAAAAATTAAAAGCGATCACAGAAAATGGCCATTACTTACTGACTGAGGAGTGCATATAGATGCATCCTCTCACCATGCAGGTAGCTGACTACCAAATGGAGGAGCCAATAACACCTCTGCAGGACACCGATAGGACAACCACTCACACTGCCTCCAGGTGTATTTTTTTGAAGGAAATGTAAACTGCTTCTTTGTACTAGGATATGCTTAATTTTATGTTTTTAAAACTAGGAAGCAGATGCTGAAAGTGAAGCAGTGGCAGCAAGTGGTGCTACCTCTGAAGATGAAGACAAACCTAACTGGAACAGTGATGACAGTAGCTCAAGGTAAACTGAGCCATAGAATTAAACATAGCTCTCGTATTTTGCTCATCTCCTTTTATATCTAATTGCTAAGCTTTCAGTTTTGTACTGTATCTTTTGTTTGCTGCCAAGAATTTGAATCCAATAAATTTTAAAGTTGGAGTGAATCGAAACATTTTTTTCCCCCTCCAACCTGTGTCTTTGGGAGATACAGCAGATGACGGGTATAGCTGCTGTTACTTGGAGGCGGACGCTAAGCAAAGAGTAAGTCCATACTACCAGCTATACCCCTTCTGCAGACACTGAGCTAAATGTGTTTTAGCTTAGTTGTGTATAGGAGGCAGATCTTCGGGGATCCCCTCTCCTGTGCTGTCTCACTATAGGCCAATTGCTATGTCCAGCTCCACCCTTCCACCAGTTCTAGGACTGACCCTCCCTTCTCAACTACTCGCAGTAGCCTCCATGGAGGGACACACAAACTATACTTTTGGGGTCCACATTCCCCGATGTTCCAGCTTTCAACAGCGCCTAGAGCTGCTCTCCAGCAATCCTTCATCAACTTGTTGATTGTTTGCCCTGGACCAGGTAACTTCTGCACTGAGAGGTATTCTCATTTCTCCCCTTCCCTGTACATAAAGGTCCTAAAACAGGGATCAAGTAGTACCCACTAGTGTGGGTCCAGTCAGATCATGCCAGCATAATTTTTTTTCTGGAACAAAACCGAACCCCCTGATGTCCCCAGCATAGTAGCACTTAGTAGACATTATTACATTCATACTAACCTTTTGAGGTAATACCCTAGACATGCAATATCTATAGATATGATCAGCATGGGTCCTGTGGCTGATGCAGTTACCATTCTTCGCTCCATTAGCCTATCATGGTTACAGGTAACATATGTAGTGAATCCCTTCATGCGAATCCTCTGCTCATTCCCCACCAACTTTTCGTCGGCTGTGGCAGGGCTCCTCCCTTTGATGGTGTCCTACCATCCAGGGTGGCCAAGCCCATGCCTAGTGTCTTTTTCCAACTGCTGTGCCAATCTTCCCCTGGTTTTGTCAACTTTAGGAGGAGGAGTAAGATTGGTACAGCGAGTCTACGCAAGGCAAGAGTACCCTGTTATGGCAAGCATCAAGCCGCCCCATTACTCTCTTCCTTAGGAGAAGTAATTGGATGACTGCAAGATTACAGATCTCCCATGACTATGAAATGTTCGTCTTCGTATCTCTCATGACTCTGTATCCCTCATGAACAGTCACTGATGACAACTGTCTTCTATTTTATTACTACCTGCTATAGTAACCCTCATGACTACTCAATGTTCATCAACTATCATCCTCTATATTACCCCCCCCCCTTTTTGGAAGAGTAATTAATAATTAGCGATGCCCTATATTTCTTATAACTATGCATCTTGGGCAAGAGTCATCTGCACTATTACCTCCTTTTCATGGTAGTTCTATAAGAGATTGTATCCCTCATAACTATTCAATGATGGCAACCATCATCCTCTTCCTTGCCCCCCTCCTACAGGAGGGTTCATTTTATTATGTAGTTCCATGACTCCTGTCTATACAGTCATGGCAAGCTTCAACCACACCATTGCTCTTCATTAGGAAGAATAATTGCAGTGCTGGGCTATTTTGCCTCACTCATCCCTGGTTATGACCAGTCTCAATCCCTCTCATTAACCAACCGCTCACTGGGGCAAAGTCATTGAATTTCATGTGGATGGTTATAGTCATAATTGCAAAAAACTTCTCTCAGACTGCCATATTATTGCCCTCTAAAGGAGGAAAATGTATTATAATTGGACCATCCTTCCGCAGATTATCATATGCCTACTAGACTCCGAAGTCATATCTACCATACAGTCTCGTTAACCCCTCCCATGAGGGAGTATTTATGTTGCAGTTAATCTATGTACCAGCCGCTCAAGTATCTATCTGCCTATTTGCTCCCCTAGGCGGAGCAAATCTGGATGGCGGATTGCCCTTGGCTTTCAGGCTGTGGTTATGTTGATGCTGCTCAGCACTAGTATTGTGTATTCTTTTCTCCCCTCATACACTGAATATAATTCTTTGCTACATTCTAAGATATCTTAGTAACATAGTAGCCGAGAATGCACAGTACGATGAGACAACCAGATTTTGAGTCCAGCCTCTTGGTTAATGGCAATTGTTTGCCCTCTGGATAAGGCTTGTATGGGTAACATTGAAGCAGATTCTTAACACCCTTCCAGTTAGTACAACTGCCTAGTGAGGACTGCCTTCACTTACCACGTAGACACCAATCTCGCCAAGTGGTCCGCTCCAGCATTGGCTTACGATGGTGATAGTTTCCGTAGAAGGAGTTGGACATCTATTACTATCAGCAATTATGGAGCCTATAGATTGCTGGAGTACACCTCATGCGTACATTTCTCTGTATTCCTCTTTTCTAGCATTTCTTATACAAGCATTGGCTCACACTTTTCACTTGCACAATTGTCAGTGTTTGCAATGTGGGGAGTGCCAATGCTCTACATCTCTTTTCCAAGGTGTAAAAAATGGCCTCTTCATAATTGCACTTTAGGTTCAATCCATCATGTCTACGACTTTTTGTACCTAAGGTCAGGGCGTCAGGTGTACTGTTTTTAGGACCTGTATAGGATGATTTGTCCTTAACGCACGGTATGAAATCGCTCGGTTTTCCCTGACTACTCTTTCCATATCCGTTTTTTGTACGGCATACCTGTTAAAGGACAAGGGCATTGCCCTCCCTCATTGATACCACCCTACTAAATTTGCTAGTGCTTTCTTGACTAATGGCAAATTATTTTGCCTTTATAGTGATGGGAACTCTTTTCAGTCTTAGCTTTCATGTCCTACAAAAAACATTACTTGTTAGATGCCAATGGATTGGTTGCTTACTAGTGCCCACTGGGAACAGACCGACTACACCACCTTTTTCTTAATCCCACCGCCTTAGGTACTGCTGTAGAATGTCCCAAGGTCTTGCTGTGTCCCCCTATAACATGGACGACAAAAGGTGATTGTTGCCGTAAAATCCCTAGCGCTAGTGGTGTTTTTCTTAAAAGGGATCCTCAATCTGGTCTGGTTTATACCTAGAACTGTTTGTTTTCTGGTTGTGGTCTGTATTGATAGACTACATGTGTTAATTTGTTCTCCTCCTGCTTACATACAAACGGATTTAGCCCAGTGCCTGCAGGAGGGGTATAACTGGTAGGAGGAACTGACTCTGTGCTTAGTGTCTGCCTCCTAGTGGCAGGAGCTATACCCAAGGTCTACTGTTTATCCTCTCCTCCAATGAACTTGACAAGAAAGGGATTTTGCAGTAACAACCCTGTAATATTTTATTGTATCTCTTCGTCCCCCCGTTACATACACACACCTTTGTAAAGGAAATGTGACAAAAATGTCACATTTAAATCTGTAAAGTTACATCCGGTGCGTTCGGGGTTTATATGGAGGGGGATCAGAAGCCTATCCCGATCCATACAATGCGGTTGCCGACTGTTTCTTACCATGGACACCTGCCAGCAACAGCCCAATTGCGTCTGTTAACCCTTTAAATGCCACTGTTTTGACAATGACATTTAAATCCTACACTCAAAAGTTGGGAGGTCCTGAATGGCCCCCTCATGATGCAATTGCGAAATGCCATTTGGTTGCCATGGTAGACTTGGGCCTTCTGAAGGCACCCAGCGCTTCCATGACCGATTGCCTATCGAGCCATGCTTGTGACGTGGCTTGATAGAATGCCTGTGAAATTTTAGCATAATGTAATACCATGGTACTGCATTATACTACATGCGAGGTTAAACGATCACAAGGTCAAGTCCCCTGTGAGAACTTTATATAATTTATTTTTTTAAGTTTAACCCCCACCCCCCTCCTTCCCATAGTTAAAATAAAAAATCCAAAACGATAAACCATTTAATATCGCTGCATCCGTAAAAGTACAATCTATCCAAGTAATGTATTGTGTCCCGCATGGTGAATATCGTCAGAAGAAAAAGTGCACAATGGCACTATGTCAAAGTAAAAACAAAAAAAGTTATGGAGGTCAAAAGATGGCGGCCGGAAATTGTGTTCTTCCAAAGAAGTTTTTTTTAGAAAAAAAAAAACCCCTTCACTTAAATTTTTTTCAAAGGGTTTCAGTATATTATATGGTACATTAAAGAGGTTTTGTCATTTAAAAAAAATCCATACTTGCCTATTCCTCCCCAGGCAGACTTCTTACTGCATCTTCTCCTCGCCGATCTTCTTCAGTCCCCCGGGTCACCTCACCGCAAGCCGGTCGGATCCTCTCCTTGTTATAATTCGTCCATTCCTCGCATGCTTCTTCCAACAGGTCAGTGTGGGTTATGTCACTGCCTAGGAAGGAATGACGATCTATTGAAGAGATGGCGTGCATATGCAGTCTCTACAATAGTTCGGCACGGTTTGCTAGGCTGTGAATGTTGCGTCACTAGTGACGTAGCATACTACCCCAGCAGGAAGAAGACTGCAGAGAATGGACGCTTTGTCACCGGAAGAAGATGGGCCGGCTTGCGGTGAGCCAGAGGGATGGCAGGAGAAGATTAGTGAGGAGAAGATGCAGTGAGTAGACTGCCTAGGGAGGAATAGGTAAGTATAGTTCTGTTTTTTTTAAAATTAACTTTGAAAAATAGTCTGTCCTGCTCCTATATCACTTTATTTAAAATCCTATATATTAACAGAAAATGTCCACATAAATTTGAGAAGGTTATGGCATAATTGGATTAATTCACCTGAGACATCTGTTTAACTAATTGCATAGTGCTCTCTGGAGGTCAACCATTCTATGTTCAGTATGGGGAGGTGCGTTATGATACTGTTACCGTGGATCGGTGCAGGGTGGGTAGCCGTGTATGTGCCCTAGTGTGTGTATGCACAGGTTTTAGTCTTGAATAATTGTTTTGAATGCAGATAAGCTTGGGGTTTCTATTACCAATACGCAGAATTTTTGGTTCTGATTGTAAAGCTGGGATTCCTCTGGACACTATTAGCAAGACTCTGTTTTTGTGTCGTCCGCTTCCACAGTTGTTTTAGTATGTAATTCTCAGTCCTACAGACTCTGTAAACTTCTATTTAAGACATCACATTTGTATGGTGCGGTATAACTGTTTGGTTTAACCCCTTTTCCGGGACTAGCTCCACTGCTCATAGCGATATAGCCTGGAAGATTTCCGGGCTATGTTTCACTATGAGACCTGCAGAGCACAATGCCATAAGCTGTGGCAGTGTGCTCTGCCTGCACAGTCCCACAGAGAACAGTTCAGGACTTTGAAAAAAGAAGCAGGGAGATATTACCGATCTGCTGGCAATCTCCAGCTTCTATTTTCAAACTCCTGCACTGCTTTGTTTACAGGTTGCCATGGAGACAATCGGCTTGTCAGAAGCCAGCCGATGGTCTCTATGGCAGGGAGAGCTGGTGTTTGGCTGTCAGAGGATAGCCAGGCACCAGCTCTTAGCAGAGAATGGAGAAAACCTCCGCTCTCTGCTGTTAACCCTTTACATGCCGTGGTCTATGCGACCACAGCATGTAAAGGGCTGACGGAGGGAGGGGGCTCCCTCTTTCAGAGGATAGCCGGGCACCAGCTCTTACACAGCACGGAATAGAGAAAACCTTTGATCTCTGCTGTTAACCCTTTCTTTACATGCCGCAGTCTATGCAACTGCAGCATGTAAAGGGCTGTCACCATCGGACCCCCAGAATGTGATCAAGGGGTCCTGATGGGACAAAATGTTTTTAAAAAGTTAAAAAAAAAAAAAAAAAGCAAATTATTAAAAATATATAAAAATGAAAATACTTGTAATGACCCAAAGAAGCAAGTTAGTACGTTATTT
The DNA here is from genome assembly GCF_035609145.1 of Eleutherodactylus coqui. Taxonomy (NCBI): domain Eukaryota; kingdom Metazoa; phylum Chordata; class Amphibia; order Anura; family Eleutherodactylidae; genus Eleutherodactylus; species Eleutherodactylus coqui. The sequence goes on along the minus strand of NC_089837.1, from coordinate 189,771,972 downwards.
AACTCCTTAATGACGCCCCCCCCACTTTCCACCCCCTGTTCTTTTTTTTCCTCCCCCTGTTTAAAAAAATCACAACTCTTTTATTTATTCATCGACATCGCTGTATGAGGGCTTGTTTTTTTGTGGGACGAGTCTATTTAAAGCACCATATAATGTACTGAAAAACTTTTTACAAAATTCTAAGTGGAGTAAAATGAAAAAAGACATTCCACCATCTTTCAGTGCGTCTTGTTTCTACGGCGCACAAACTGCAACAAAAATGACATGATAACTTTATTCTGTGTGTCAGTATGATTGCTTCATTACCAAACTTGTATAGTTTTTTTTGCTGCAGTATTTGTATTTTTTTCAGACCTTTTTAATTTTTAAAAATTATTTTCTGCTGCATCTTCTGTGCGCAACAACTTTTTTATTTTTCCGTTGACATAGTTGAGCGAGGGCTCATTTTTTGCGGGATGTCCTGTAGTTTGTTAGTACTAATTTGGAATGCATATGACTTTTTGATGGCTTTTTATTGCATTTTTTTTCCTGGTAGACAGGGTGACTGAAAGTGCATTTCGGGCTTTCTTAAATTTTTTTTTTTCGGACTGCGTTCACCGTGTGGGGTAAATAATGCACTACTTTGATAGATCGGAATTTTACGGACGCAGCGATGCCAAATATGTATTTTTCTTTTATGATGTAGATTTTTTTCTTCTAGATCTGGCAAACATTATTTACCTTTTTTTTTTTTTTATTTTTATATTTTTAATCTGTGAAAAAGTTGCAAAAAAGAAAGAAACATTACAATTTGGTATTGGCATAATCATATTGGCCTGTAGAATGACTTTAATATATTATTTATACTGCTCAGAGATTGCACTGAAAAATAAAAATAAAAAACATGCCAGAATTACAGATTTTGTTAGTCTTGCCACTATAAAAAATGGAATAAAAAGCGATCAAAATTTTACATGTTCCTAAAAATTCGATAAATGAAGACTAGAGTTCATCCCGCAAAAAAGAAGGCCTTTTGGGGCTCTGGCAATTAAAAAAAAAAAAAAAAAAACTAAAAAATTTAATATGGCTCTTGGAATGTGCCGACACCGCCGCGGGGTGCCACGGCTAATGCTGGGGCCCGCCGCGGGCGGGGTGCCACGGCTAATGCTGGGGCCCGCCGCGGGCGGGGTGCCACGGCTAATGCTGGGGCCCGCCGCGGGTGGGGTCACTGTTAATGGTGGGATATATTTACACAAGTCGGAAATGCTGAGGAATGTCCTTACCAGAAATTTCCATTGCAAATTCGACAGCATATCCGTATCCAAAAGCAGTCAAAATCTGCACCCGGTCTATTTTGAAACGGTCTTGTCATTTTAAAGAACGACTAAGGTAAAAATCATACATTGTGATAAGCCCGCCCCCTGATGTGTTGGCACTTTCCAATAAATAAGTGGGTTTGGGGTTGCAGTTAGGGCAACCGGTATCTAAAAGGTTTGCCATCACTGACCTATGAAATAGATATCGATGATCTATCTAATCATATGTATTTACTTATGTGCTATGTGCAGTTTTAAACTCCACTGCAAATCTGCATTCTCACTGTATGTATACTATAAGTATTGTTTAGAGCTTTGCTAACTGAATGTAGCTTTAATAAAAGAACCAACTCTTCACTCTTTTCAGTGACTACTCAAGCGATTACTCGGACTGGACTGCTGATGCGGGGATAAATTTACAGCCGCCAAAGAAAACTCCTAAACTTAAAAACAAGAAAGCAGAAAGCAGCTCTGAGGAAGAAGAAGGAAATGAAAAGTTTAAGCAGAAGCAGAGTAAAAAAGAAAGGAAGAAGGGAGCTGAGGAAAAAGATGTCTCACCTAGGAAAAAGAAACCAAAGGAGAGGAAGAAACCGGTAAGATGCCTTGTATCTTAGATGTATTTATCTACAGGGAGTTTTCAGAATACACCCACATCTAGGCTTACCTGTGTACATGTTGTAGACTGCAGCAGTCTCGCTACACGTCTGATTGCTCACTTTTTAATATAGGTTAAATTGGCTTACATCATTTTTGCATCCTGGTGGGGGGTGGGAGGCTTTCTAATGTGTTTGCATCCTTTTTGTAAACAGATGCTTGTTTTTTTGTGTTTTCTTGCTTAATGCAAGTTTATTTGAAAAGGCTTCAAAGCAGATGGTGCAGTAGTAGGCTCGCATTGTATGAAAAAAGAAACACATCCGTTGGGATATTATTGTTCAACAGGATAGGAGATTGAGACCGTCTGTGACTTTCCTGTTGGAAAATATCAATCTCATGGAAGCTTTTCAAATGGACAAATGTAATCCTGATGTAAGCTTCAGTTAAAACGTATGGTGGGGGAGGGCATCAAACTGATCTTTAAAGGGGTATTCCACATCCTTACTTTTATATACACCACTTTAGATGGTGATGGTAATATTGGGCGTGCACAGATTTGGCGGTCTAGTTCATCCTAAAAATGCTCGATGGCATTGAGATCTGGACTTCAGGCTGGCCAATGAAGTTTGCAGACGTTCTGTTCCTTAAACCAGGCATCAACACTGTGTGTGCTGTATGGCATGTGTTGCCACTGGGTAGGTAATGCCACATTGTCCAAAATGTCTGTACTCCTTGGCATTGAGGGTGGACTTCACTATAAGCAATGACCCTAGTCCTTCCCAGCATAATGGAACCTCCTACAGACTTCCATGTTGGATGATGCAGTTGTGTAGAAACCACGCTCTAGGCAACTGACACACCCAAGTTCGATTGGAAGATCGTGTTCTGTTAACAACTCTTCCACTATCGCAGGTGCTTGTATGTAGCCGCTTGTTCATGGTAACCCTGTGCGTGCAATTCTTTATGAATGTTCTGATGCTAATGGATGTGCCAATGGTCTGTGGGACCTCCTGAGCAAAGGTTTTGGCAGTCCCTTTGAAAGGTCCACAAGCCCTGCGATGTCCTGTACTGAGTGGTTGTTCAGGGAATATCCTACCACCATACCCCTTTGGAAGTCTGTCACCTCTTCACCTCATGGCAATCTGATGGTTTCTGTACTGGGATATGCTTGTGTGATACTCTCCTTTATACCTAACACATCTGATTTGCACATCTCGTTTGCCTAGCATCACAGGACTGATGGGTGTTGCAATAGTTTGCCAAAAACTATATAAAAGTAACACATTTACCACAGGTGGCGTCACCCAGCCAAGGAGGCGTGATGATGTTCCTGGCTGCCTCCCGTTAGCTGCAGCAGTCACGTGGGTAAATCACCACTGCAGCCGATGTAAAAGTAGAACGGAGCCGCAGTTTGGGTGCAGCAAGAAGTGGGATATATAGATATATATATAGAAAAGATATAAAATATTTTTTTTTTCATAGCCTTACGAGTCTTCATTCTTAGTTTTTTCCTCTCCACTACTGTTTTTTTTTCCCCCCCAGTCTACATTTTGCAGGATGTATTGTAGTTTCTATTGATACCATGTTAGAGTACAAACGACAACTTGATTTTTGTATTACATTTTTTCCCCTTAAAGTTGGGGGTACCAAAACAAGCGTGTTTTATTTATGATGTTCACTGCGCTGGGTAAATAATGCGTTGCTTTAAAAGTTTGGCTTTTTATAGATACAGCGATACCAAATATATGTTTAGTTTTTTTTATATTATAAGTATAGCAAAAAATAAAGGGGGGGGTTTAATTTTTTTTTAATAATCATACTATTTTTTAAAAATGCTTTCTAAATTTATTTTATTTTTTGGTCCCCATAGGGTTGTGATGGTTTTCAGCGCCACAATTTTCGAGCAGTGTCTGTCCTATTTTTGAGTGTTTTTAGCGCTCCTCCTCAACAATGGGGAGTGCTAAATGGCAGCCGAAGCCGAAAGTAAAACGCGTCTTTCCGCAACGCCTGTGTGAGGGAGGCCCAAAACCTTATTTTTCTGTCAATCAGGAGGGGTTCAAGGCTTTCTTCCTTTTTTTTTTTTTTTTTTATGGGGCCAGCTGTAGTTTGCTTTATGTTTTAGTTTTTTTTTTTTATTACTGCTAACTAGGGATGAGCGAGTATACTCGCTAAGGCACTACTCGCTCGAGTAATGTGCCTTAGACGAGTATCTCCCTGCTCGTCCTTAAAGATTCGGGAGCGGGGAGCTGCGGGGGAGAGCGGGCAGGAACGGAGGGGAGATTTCTCTCTCCCGCCCGCTCTCCCCGCCGCAACTCACCTGTTACCCACGCCGGCACCCGAATCTTTAGGGACGAGCAGGGAGATACTCGGCTAAGGCACATTACTCGAGCGAGTAGTGCTTTAGTGAGTATACTCACTCATCCCTACTGCTAATATTTTTGGGTACACAAAACTTTTTAAATTATGCTATTGGCTTTGCATGTTTTTTCTTACAGTGTTCAATGTGTAAGATAAATGCGATACTTGGATAATTCGGGCTCTTCTGGATTTGGCAAGAACAATTCTGTTCATTTTATAGCATGTTATTTTATGGAACTTGAACTTGTGATCATTTGATCTTGCCTACAATGTACTGCAGTACTTCAGTGTATTAATATAGTTAAATACATGTCAACCCTGGGACCCTGCCCTAGGCTCAGAGCTACCATGGCAGCAGTCGGCACCCCGCAATTACATCGCAGGGGGCCAAGCCACTTCATACTCAACCTACACCTCTGTGATACCACAGAGGAGGAAGGGGTTAAAAAAAGCGTTTTTTTTTTTAAACTGGTAAAAAATAAACTATAAATGTGGTTTCGACATAATCCTTCTGACCCGCACAAAATAATTGAACATGTATTTTTTTTATCAAATTATGAGCGCCATGAAAACAAAACATCAAAACAATGGTGCAGTTGCGTTTTTTTCTCCATTTTGGCTTTAACCCCTTCCCGCTCCAGGGCGCAAGTTTACGTCCTGGCAGCGGGGTACTTCCCGCAACAGGGCGTAATCTTACGTCCTGCGGATAGCGCGAGATCACTTATGATTACTTATATCCCGCAGCGGGAGCCGGCTGTCAGTCATAGCCGGCCTCCCACTGCAACAGCGGGGGTGCATTGGAGAGGCGCACCCCACTGTTAACCCCTTCCCTGCCGCGATCTATGTGGATCGCGGCAAGGGAGGGGTTCACAGAGGGAGCGCGCTCCCTCTGACGTCACCGAGCTCTCGCGGTATAATCTCAGAGAGCGCGGCTGGTTGCCATGGCAACAGGACACCAGACACTGGCGTCCTGTATTGCCATAGCCTGTGATCACTGTGTAAGAGATGAGGCATGGCAGGGCAGTACAGCGATCACCAGTGCAGGTACTGTAAGTGCCCCAGAGGGACACAAATTGTGTAAAGAAAAGAAAAATGAATAAAAAACAAAAATGTAAAAGAAAAAAGTAAAAAAAACCCACTTATGCTTTTTCTTATATTAGCATGAAAAAAAAGCTAAAAAAAAATTTTTTTTAACCCCACCTATTTGGTATTGTCGCGTCCGTAATGACACGTACAATAAGATGCACATGCAAAAATCGTTGTGTCCTTATGCCCATAACCCCTTAATGACATGGCCTATTTTGGTGTTGAGGATCAAACGATTTTTGGTATTTTTTAATCTCCATTTTTCAACAGCCATAACTTTCTTTCTTTTTTTTTTATTTTTTGGTCGACGCGACCGTATAAGGGCTTGTTTTTTGCGTGGCAAACTGTAGTTTTTATTGGTACCATTTTTGGGTACATTGACTATATTGTAAAACTTTTATTGTTTTTTATGATAGCAGGGAGAGAAAACGCATCAATTCTGCCATAGATTTTTTTTTTTTAAGGGTTAATTATGCAGCATAAATGACACACTACATTTTTTTCTGCGCAATGGTACGGTTGCAACGATACCAAAAACCCTTTTTTTTGGAAATTATTATTTTTTCTAAAATCACTGCATTCAAAGTCCTACACTTCTCTGCTGTAAGCCTATAATGTTGGTGCCTAATAGAGAGGACTCCCACACTTGCTGATGTAATTGATAGGACTCCTGCATTAACTTGCTGTGCATGGCTCACTTGCAGGTTTACCGCAGGGGAATGCAAGGAAGTATGAAGATTAAAAAAAATAGATGGCTACAGAGTCAGTAAATAGTTTAGGAATCGCAGATTACTATGGGACATTTTGGAAGTCAGTCTCCATTAAAGATGGTCATGTGTACAAACAAGTACCAATCAAACAATGTTTGCAGTCACTCATCAAGTCTGAATTGGAACTGCTGCAAAGTCACTGCACTAAATGCAGCGGTGATGAGCCATTATGTCTTCATGTCCTCATACAATGTGGCTGCATATACAGTATGTTAATTGGTAAGGTGGAACGCAATCTATCTCACACAATATATTATGCAGTGCATAATCTGGAGGAAGGCAGCTGAAAGCCTGTAAGGTAATTGTCAGTTTTCTTCAGTTCCCTCTATAAAAATGCCACCCAATCAGCCAGTTCACTTTAGGATGTTGTTGGGGGCTTGTTTGTATGAAAGGTTGAACTTTACGGACAGTCTTTATCTAATTTGTTTGGTTAGCTATAGTTCTAAAACGCAACATATTCGGGTAATTATTTTGGACAGGACAATCTAGGTTAAAATAACACTTTTTTTTTTGTGGCATTTCACCTTCAAATACTGAAAATATTCTATATTACTTTTCTTTAACAGCGTTTGCCAGTCTCAGAACTAACTGATCAAGGTTTGACCTTGGAAGACTGGTTGCCTTCTGTGTGGATTACTGACACTATGCCAAGGCGATGTCCCTTTGTTCCACAGATGGGTGACGAGGTAACTAATTGTTTCTCCATGAAACCTGTACTTAAGGGTTTATCTGTTATGCTTAACATTATAACATGTCTAACTTTAAAGACTCCATGTTACATTTCTTTTTAAACTACTTGAATAATGATGCATGTTCTATTGCACCCACTTAGGAGGGCTATCAAAGTTGCATGTTGCTTGGGAATAGTATATCCAGCTCAGCTGTTAGCATTGAGGCTTATGACATACAGTATATAAGACTTGTCCGTTAATTTTTTAAATCCTTTTGGATATGCCTCATTCGACACATTAGATCTCCCTCCTTCACACTATGTTCCTTTGCCTTGAAATACGCTGTCTTATCCTAGTTTTTCTTCCTGAATCGGTCGAAGATATCTCTACTTACCCTGTCATTACAACCTACCCAGTCACAGCACTTTGCACCTTTTATATATGTTTCAACTCCGATCTTGTTTGGGTGACATGGGCTTTGCAACTTTATGTGCCACACAACACAAGGGACTTGTCTCTTGTACGAAATTGTATTCCTGTTGTGTCACTCCCAAGATTGTCAACCCTCTGTAAATTCCTGGGCAGTCTAAAAAGAGGGGACTTGTCTGAGTCTTTTGGGGACACTGCAAAAACCTTTGGTATAGCTCTTGCCACCTTGTGTGGACATTAAATGAAGAAGTGTTGGCTCCTCCTACCAGCTTTACCCCTCCTGTGGCCACCAAGCAAAATCAACTCTGGTGTCCGTAGGAGGCAGGTGACAAGTTCCCGTAGGTCTTCTGGGACTTTGACTCCGGCTGCTTACCTTGAGTATAAGGGCAATTCTGTCCCGCTGTTAAATCACTGAAGAGGGGCACCAGGGTCAACCCTGTTGTTCTCCCTAGCTGTTGAAGAAAAATGTCACAAAGAAGCCATAACTCCTCTGTGGCTCGGCAGTTTAGTACCCATGTTTATATCCCAGGCCCAGGGCAACCTCTCCCACCAAAGGGAGTCAAGAAGTTACCGGGGGATCACTGCTGGGTACTATCTTGAGTCACCCTCAAAATAGGTGAGTATCTACCCCATTGCCACTACCCATGTACCCCTTCCACATATTCTTTCAGCGCCCACGTTCCCACATACTTTGGGTGTGGCCTGTGGGGGCCTTCTTTCCATCAGTACCTCATCATTCCTGGCTTTTCTCCTCCTCTCTGCGATCTTCCTGTCCCAGTGCTTCGGCGACCCATCTGCCCCGTTTCCTTGGTCTGTGTAAGGGGAAATTTGGGTTGCTGTCAGCGTACTGCCACTTTCAGTGCCTGCACAGGCTATACAGTCTCCCTGCTTCTTGTCCGTTGGCATCTTCTTTGGCCCAGCCAAGGGCAGAACCCTTGTGATTTATGCGGCTGTGTTTCCAGTCATAGCACTGTCCTCTCTGTCTGCGTGACTTCTGGAACTCGCAGCTCTCAGCCCACGGTGCCAGGGGCCTTGGATTGGCTAACCACTTGCTCTGACTTCTGCCGGACCTTGCCATGCTTTGACTGCCATCATCTTCTCCTCACTCCAGCAGCGTGAAACTTCTCCAGTGGTACTCGGGAGGACTGTGGGACCTTGGGCGAGATCTGTCTTGTGCAGTTTGTAAATCTACCCCCTGTGTGATTAGCACTGCACACAGCAGCATTCCCCCTTCTCTGCAATTATCATTGCACTGGTAATCCTCTGCAACTATATCAGACTTCAGGAGTGAAGCCCCTAAACAGGACAGGGGGACAGGGGGCCAGCGCTTTCCATAGCAACGCTATGGAAAGCTTCAGGCGGCGTGATTTGCTAGCGATTTACCGCCAGCGCAATCACGCCCGTGGACAGGGGGCCTTACAGTAATGATGCATAGGAGTACATCGTGTGCATCAGGCAGTCAGAGAAGCTGATGTGGCCATTTTGGATTCTCCAGGCCCGGAGAGTTGCTTTAATTAATCTCTAAAACAAAAAACACAGTATCACTGACCTCTGAGGAATACAATTCTGTAGCTCGTTTCTTCTGGGCTGGGTATTCAGCACTTTTCTTTTGGCTTCCAGGTCACATGACCTGCATTCTGCCAATGCTCTGTGTGCTGCAGCTAATGGGGCGGATTTATGACTGCTGCCTAAAAGAAAAACTTTGACCATAGCAACCAATCACAGAGCAGCATTCATGTTGTATTCTGCTGCTTTGTGATTGGGCAAGAGAAGCAATATTTCTTTTACAGCTATAAATTCTGCCCCTTTAACTGCATGATACAGAACTTTGTCAGTGTGGTGGTCATGTGCCCTGTAGGCCAGAAGAAAAGTGCAGAATACACAGCCCAGATTCCTTATGCACACTGTGCACTGATCACATTAGCAGCCCTGACTAATCAGAGAACTGTTATTGTTAGACTAACTCTCCAATGCACTTTGGGGGATTAGGTAGTCTGGTGTCTGCCATCTTGGTTGACCGAAAACCAGGCTCAGAACTGGCAGGTCTGAAAGCTGGCAGATAAGAACTGTAGGTAGTATACCTCTCTCTTCCTATATATACACACACCGTATATTCCGGCGTATAAGACTACCTTTTAACCCTGAAAAATCTGCTCTGCAGTCGGGGGTTGTCTTACACGCTGGCTATACAAAAAAAAAGTACTCTCTTCCCCCGGTGTTCTGTGGCGCTGCTGCAGGCTGTCGCTCCCTCCTTGTCCCCGACAGAGCATTGCTTTCTTGATGCGGGGCTTGAAATCCCCGCCTCCAGAAAGCTAATGCTGTGATTGGGTAACACACGCATTCAATGTTGAATGGCTGTGATTGGCTGATGCCGTGTGAGTTAGCCAATCACAGCCATTCAATGATGTCATTGAATGGCTGTGATTGGCTGACACAATGTGTGTTAGCCAATCACAACATTAGCTTTCTGGAGGCCGGGATTTCAAGCCCCGCATCCAGAAAACAATGCTCTGTCGGGGACAAGGAGGGAGCGACAGCCTGCAGCAGTGCCGCAGAACGCCGGGGGAGGTGAGTACTGATTTTTTTTATTTATTTTTTTTTTACATCGTATTCCAGACCTATAAGGCGACAGTTGGGGGGGTCGTCTTATACACCCCGTCGCCTTATACGCCGGAATATACTGGGTGTGTATATATGTATGTGTGTATATATATTTTTTTAATATATAATGTGTATATGTATGTCTATTTTCTTTTTGTAAACTAATGCTACTACATCCTTTTCAAATGTTGTCCCGCAGGTATACTATTTTCGTCAGGGACATGAAGCTTATGTTGAAATGGCTAAAAAAAATAAAATTTATAGGATCAATGCTAAGAAACAGCCATGGCATAAAATGGAATTAAGGGTGAGTTTCTTTACGATAAAAATGCAATTAGAAAAGAAGAGTTAATGTATCCATGTACATCTACATTGTTATTACATATTTGCTTTATGGTATGAACTCACCTATTGGATTTAATCTATATTACTACTTTTTTTTAAATGCATTGGTATGTTTTTAGAGAAGGCTAAAAAAAAATTGTGACAAGCTGTCAGTATTGCAAAATTTTATTCTTACAAGAACACGAAATATTGAAATGGCATCCCAAAATTTACTTCAGCGTTCAAGGCTGAGATTTATTTTATCATTCTATTGCAAAGAATAATCAGCAATCATCTACATTATTATTCGTTGCAAGGCGTCATTAACCACTTCCCACCCTAACCAGTAACCAAGCCATCAGTGAGAATTTTTTGTGGTAAAACTTATTGACGCGGCTAATACTCGAGTATATATGGTATTTAGATTCTTTTATTATAAATTTGGCAAAAGGTTTTTTTTTTAACTATTTATTTATTTATTTATTTATTTATTTTTTTAATAATTTCTGAAACTTTGTGCTTACTTTTTTTTTTTTTTTTCTTTAGTCCCCAGAGGGGACAACAGCATGCGATGCCCTGATTGCTCCTGCAGTATGATGTAATACCATAGCATTGCATCATACTGCGATTGAGCAATCAGTCTAACAAGCCACCCCACGGGAATGGCTTGATAAGCGTTCTGCTAAGACAGCCCTGGGGCCTTTCAGAAGGGCCCCGGCTGCCATGACGCCCGCACGGCTTCCTTCGATCTCATCGCGGGGGGCCGTACTGGACCCCCGAAAATCATTCAGGGGATTTAAATGCCGCTGTCAGAATCGTTCAGCGGCATTTAAAGTGTTAGAATACAACTCGTCCTGAAAAAAACAAAAGCTCTCAGACAGCTAGCTCAATGGGAAAAGTAAGAGTTGCCATTTTTTTTTTTTTGAATGCGGATAAGAGAAAACAAAGGAAAAAGGTGGCAGCGCCATTATGGGATTAAACAAAAAAAAAATTACATCAAGCTTTCGAATCTATCCACAATTCACCAGGTTTTTAATCAACACACATCAATTTAGTAGTTTTTAATTGGTCCACAGAGGAATATGGCCTCTAGCTTGAATCTTTGTCTAGAGCCTTCATATGATCTATATTGTGTCTTTTGACTACAAAAATGTCCTGCCACAAGAAGCTCATGGTTTTTTTTTTTGGTTTTTTTTTCTATTCTGTGGCAATGAGATCTTCATCCTTGTTTTGAGTTTTTCATCCCATTTCCCCAACATTAAGCCCCACCACCACCCCACCATCCCAATAGGATCTTTAGTTCACAGAACTGAGTACTCAACATTGGATGCACAACATGTGAATGTCCCAGGGATCTTATAGTCCTGCTGTGTGTTGGGGATTTGTATCCGGTCTGTGGTTCATTCATGTGAGCAGGTTTATGGAGATCCCTATATAGTAGGTATAAGTTCCTTTTTGTGTTTATTGTGGAAAATTGAACACTTGAAGGTGGCGCTAGGACCCTGTTGGCCCGCCCCTAGCTAAGGATGTAAGATGTGATACAGTCTGGCATGGGGGCATACAGGTTTCGTATGGTATCCTGCGACATATCAGTACACATTTGCTGTAACGGAGCCTCTCATTCGTGCAAACTCGTAGGCCGTTGAAGTTGGCATCCCAGATGGTCCCATGCTTGTTCTGTTGGCAATAAATCTGGTGACCAGCCAGCCACGGACTTGTGGCAATGTTGTGGAGGTTTCTGGTCACACCCTTTTGTGTGCGGCCGACCATTATCCTACTGGAAAATGCCTCTTGGAAGTCGCCATTAGAGGAACACTTACCACTACTACGGGTGACCGACTGTTGTATGTACGTGTTGCATCGTGGTGCTGGAAAAATCGCGCCATACGTTATCTTTGGGTGTTCCCTCACCCATTGTTTTCAATAAGGCCAGAAAATACATCACACAGTGTGAAATTGTCCTTAGGGCCTCAGGTGACAAGACCGCGTATCTAATCACGCCACAACTCCTTATTTGCACATCTGCCTGAGATATAACTGCATGCCGAGTTTTGCAGCAAAACACCAACTCCTCCTAAGTCAGCGGTGTCCAAATCAAATACACAGTGGGCTAAAATTAAAAACTTGACAAAATCAAGGGGCAACCTTCATATTTATTGAAAAAATGCGGACAATTGAGGAAGTTTTTCCTTTTCATCAGAGAACGGTGAACCTTTTCATATGGAAACAAACTTAAGTTTTGCTTAAACATTGAATCTGGATCAGTCTAACCATTTACTTCAATGAAAATTCAACCATACAAGTCCATGCCTTGGAGGAGCAAGGAAAAATGCATAAAGAAAACAGTCATTCAAGCTCACGGCACTCTGATCTATTCTGATGCACACTGGTCCAAGCCAGGTACCTGGTATCTCTTGGATGCTAGTTCACCAATATTTGGGGTTGGGCTCTGAGCTGAAGAAACGCTCAGGATTGAGTGAAGGCGTTCATCAGAAAGCCGGCTCCTTGGTGGTGTTTTATCTTCATCAAGGAGATTCGTTGCTCACGCAGAGATGTGCTGCCGAGAGCATTTGAGCAGCTTGGGTACAGAGCTGGGGCATTGTGTCAAGGATGTAATGTGGAAACTCTGCAACGCCCACAGCCTCATACTTTGGCTTCAGCGTGTCACTACACTGGAGTTCCATCAGCTCCATTTGGAGGTTAGTTGATGTGTTTTTCACGTCAACTGCAAGAGGATTACTAAGCAGTTGACACCTACATTTCTGGGCATAAAAGTCGGCAAATTGCCGGTTAAACTCTGTGCTGAATACGCTGAGTTTTTCAGTAAACCATGCACCTGGGAACACGGTGGTAGCGACCTGCATTTTTATGGTTTCGCAGCCAGGAAAATGGCCCAGGTTTTCTTGCAGCATCAGAGTCTCCCACAGGCACAATTGCATTTTACAAGCTCTCTGCAGCCTACATGTCTGTGATAACATGGCCCACCCCTGAAGATGCAGACTGATCATATTGAGGTGCCTCGCGATGTCACAGAAGAATGCCAACTCGGACAAACTCTTCATTCCGGAGCTCTGCTGTGTCTTTCCCTTTCATTTCTAGAAACTGACAAATTTTCTCATGCAGTTCAAAACATCTGTTCAGTACTTTTTTCCTCTGCTTTACCATCTCACCTCTGTGATACGGCACGTCTGCGTATTCCAAACACTCCTCCAGAAAAGACTTAGGCCTCATGTCCACTAGGAAATTCGAGCCCTGCGGATTCTCCATGCAGAATCCCGCAGTGGGTCTCTTCTTTCCCGCGTACGTGAGGCCTGAAAATTGATTTTACTAACCTGTCCGTCGCTGCTGGATCTTCTTTTTTTTTTTTGCCCGGTGGATATGCTCAGCATGCCAGCACCGTGCAATGTTTTGTTTTTTTTTTGAACTCTTGCTATCTCGTGCTCCCGTGGCAGAGCAGAAATTCAGCTGCGGGTGTACAACGGATCCGGACGGCTTCCATAGGCTTCTATGGAAGGCTGCGGGAGACCTGCAGAAAATGAAGCAAGCTGCTGGTGATTTCCCGCACGTGCGATCCGCACGGCAGGGAAAAAATGACATCCGCAGGTATTCACTTACCTGTGGTGTCCAATGCATCCCTATGGGCGCGGATCACGCATGCAGGACACCCGCGTGGATTTTGTAATTCTAATTGTCCAGTGGACATGAGGCTTAGGGTGAATGCACACGGGCGGAAATTCCTCAGTGAGATTTCCCTCAGAATTTCCGCCTATACACGCTGCCATAGGATTGCATTGGTTTATGCAGTCCCAAGCAGACAGCCACGATTTGACCGGGTAAAAAGTCGCGCGGTAAACAAATCGTGGCATGTCTTTTTTTCTGTGTGATCCTTGCATAGGCCCGCACAGAAACATCACTATTGACATGCCAGCTGTGCGCCAGCCGGCACATTGCACAGCAGGGAGAAGACACCAAAGGAGGTGAGCTGCGGGTCATGGCAGAATTCTCGCAGCGGGATCCGACCCGGCCATCTGCATTTACCCTTAAACTGCCGGTGATTCAAACCTTGTTTAGCTCTTGTAGGTTGGGTTCACACAGGACGCAATTGCTGTATGGCTTTTCCGGCCTTGGCTCCTAATCGCTAATTGAAAAAATCTCATCCATATGCTGCGGCCAAGCCGCACTGAAACGGACATGCCGCGCGGAAAACAAAGACAGAGCATGTCAATTCTTTTTTTTTTCATGTCCGCAGCGGCCTGTCTCCTCTCTGCGGGAAGAGATGGCCGCAGCAGGGATGCAAGCTTTGAAGCTGCGCTTATCCGTTGGAAATCTCGCGGTTTTTCGGTTCGGTCAAGCTGCAGGATTTCTGCCCGGTGAGAACCCAGCCGTGAAGTTAACTACTTGTGCTATGGTGCTCATAATATGTTCCATCTACAGGGCTTTGCCACACAATCACTACATCATACATCAGGAATCGTTAACTGTTAACTCATCTGCACAGTTCTCTTGCCGCATCTTCTCCCAAATCCTGGCCACCAATCCACTCTTTTGACTCTCTTTGTACTTGTTATGGTGTTTTGTTTTAGTGTCTTCTTATGTTATATTCTTTGGTCACAGTCATGTTGGCTCCACACACAGGTCTGTCCTATATATTTGTAAACAGATAGAAGCTTTCTAGAAAATTGGGAAGCAGAATATTTTCCATCTATCGTTTGGCCATTGTGTGTGTGTGTGTGTGTGTGTGTGTGTGTTGATTATCGTACCAACGCACCAGCAGAGCATTGTGGGATTTGTAGAATTAGGCCTTCTCCCACAACTACAGTACAATCTCTCCTGGGCCAAATATAACTACACTGCGGGCCATAGTGCATTACCAGACAGTCCCTCTCTTGGAATGGCTAGGTGTCCCAGCAAGTACTTGTGGCGTATGGTGCTGAACACAGTGCAACCACTTGCTGGGAGGTCTTGTCACCACTAATGGTGTAGCTAAGTGGATTTGACTTGATCACTGTCATATTTATTGTTTTATTATCTTTTTGATGAATTTATGAATGAATTATGTGCCTCTGAACTGTGTATGAACTATCTGCTTTATCCCATCCTGAATGTTTATCTTGAGCTTTTGATGAATTCATACACTAATTACGTGCCTCTATCCCGTGCATATGAATTATTTGCTGATTTAATGATTAAATTGTTTTGCATATGAATGCGGTATAATACCCTTATTAATTATGTCCCCTGATGAACTAGTGAGGACTAAGGAAATATATTCTAAACATTGCTTTCCCTACGGGCTAATAGGAATATTGCATGTGGTGCTTAAAACGGTCTTTTTAATTTTGTAACCATAAAGGTTCATTTTTATATTTGAGTAATTTTTCTAGTGAAATGTGGAGGACAGTCTGGTTGGGGGCCTGAACTCCAGGATGTGGGAATGCATGAGCAAGTTCTTAGAGATGGATGTGTAAGGAGCAAATAAGAGGCGACCAAAGAAGGTGGTGATGCCTTTCAATTGCTTACTGAGATAAAATATTTTTTGACTGCAAACTTTGTGACCACTCTGTCTCAGTACAGGGCAAAAGTAATGGCTTGTTTCCTCATGGGGTAATAACAAAATGGCATGTTTTGATCTCTATGGAAAACTTTGTCGCAAAAAGTCTGCATGGCTCTACACTTGTACTTTTAGTTTTGTGTGGAGTTTAAGAACTAAAGGCGCTCATAGCATAAGATGAAAGTTGGCTGAACTCTGTTACCTTTATGGTCGTTTCACACACAAGTTTTTATGGAAGTGTTTTATAAAGGGATGACTGACAGTCCTCTTTCCTGTTGGATTCATTCCGTCTTTTGGTTAAAAAAATAAAAACTGTGTGAAAAACTTCCACAAAAATCTGTGTGAAACCACCCTTAAGATATTCACATAATTCAGAGATTCTGCAGCATTTACGGTGCAAGTATTGGGGATTTTACAAATCCTATCCACACTTATGAAGGAGATGCCCAACAGGTCGTCTTGGGAATAATCATTCCTTTGCTTTTACACAAGAACGTGCATCAGTGACTGAATAGAGATGGAACGGATCGGGGATCGTTCCAACCGACCCGCCTCTATTCACAGTAAGCAGGCAGACGTTTATTAGTGAACCACTGCCTGTTTAAGTGGAATGATACATTGTTCATTTTACGGCATACGGAATCTGGACGACTAACAAGAAGCGAACAGCTTCTCGTTCAGTTGGTGCGTGCATTTACTACATTGAACGGTGGATCGCAGGAATTCGAACAATAATAGTCCCGTGTAAAAGCACCTTTACTTTTGGTTAGTATTTTGTGGCTTTGGAACCAGTTACTGGTTTTCTATGGAGTTATGGTTTTAGCATACAATATTTTCAACATATAATAGTCATCCTGGAACCATTTAACATTGTTGAAGGACCACTGCAGTTTTTATGGCTTGCAAAGTGCATGAGATTACAGTGAAATAACTACATTTCCTTTTTTTAATTAACATAAATTCTAAAGGAACAAGAACTCATGAAGATTGTTGGCATTAAATATGAAGTGGGCCTACCTACCCTTTGCTGCCTTAAGCTAGCCTTCCTTGATTCAGACACTGGTAAACTGACTGGAGGTGCATTTACAATGAAGTGAGTTGTTTAGTTTTTACTTTATTTAATTTTAAATGTAAGTTTTACAGAATTGCGTAGCTTGCCTATGCCCCTTGCAGAGCTCAGAGACTTAGACAAATTCTAAACTTTTGTAATGTTTTCAATATTTTTATTTTCTGGAATTGCTGGCATACAATTCAACTACATGTAAAATTGCTCTCATTTAACTTTATTTGAGTTTAGTTATAATGTATTTTCTTACTATTTGGGAATCTTTTAGGAAGCTTAGAATAATTCATCTAAACCTACAGTGATACCTCGGGTTAAGAGTGCCTCAGCTTACAAGTTTTTTTTGACTTGAGCAGGCTTACTCCCGAATTTTTGCTCTGATTTTAAGAGCAAAACCTGGGTTAGAAGCCTTGCTCTCAGTTGGGCCGCTGCTGCTGCTGCCATCAGTGGCCCAATTGAAGGCCATTGCTTTCGACAACCCCTGCAGTGATTTTCGGGGAAGGGCTTTAAATATAAGCCCTACCCTGGGAGTCATCCCTAGCTCTAGTAAAAAATATATATTCACCTGTCCACCACTGCAGGGGCTCAGGCATGTCTAGCTGCTGCTTGTGCTCCCTGCATTTTTACTCTCCACCTGCTGAAAAGCTTCAGAGCAGTGCAGGGAAAACAAGCGGCGGCTAAACGTGCCTGCGCCCTGGCTGGCTGGCTGGCAGGCAGGCAGACAGACAGACAATTTTTTTTTTTTTACTACAGCTAGGGATGATTTTCAGGGAAGGGTTTATATTTAAAGCCCTTCACCAAAAATCACTGTGGGGGTGCCGGCGTCTCATTGCTTTCAATGGGGCAACACCATCCCCATTGAAATCAGTAGGAGAGCTTTGTGATCCAGAACGGATTAATGGCTTTTCCATTCATTTCAATGGGGAAAACTGATATGACTTGCAAGTGTTTTGGGTTAAGAGCTCCGTCACGGAACGAATGAAACTCTTAACCCAAGGCACCACTGTATTTGGCTTTCCTCTGAGCCATTGCTGCTGCAGCATTTGCTAGTGGCACTGTAAGTAAAAACCAATTGAAGGGGGCCGCTGCACTCTACATAAAGCTGTGGCCTTTTTTTCTAGGCAGCCTTGAGGGTTCTAGTGCTCTGACCCTCCACCAATCAGACATTAATAGTAAATGTGTCCCATAAAAAAAATCCATCAATATCTGATGGGGAAAGTGGACACTGCTATTAAATTCCAGTAGATAGAACAGTACTTCGGTCCATAGCGCATTGTGAAATTATTCTCTGTTGCTTGAATCCACTATTTTAATCTAAGTTTGGTAATATCACTGCTGACATTGTACCACTCTTGATCCAGATACCATGATATGCCGGATGTGATCGACTTCTTGGTTCTTCGTCAGCAATTTGATGAAGCACGACGTAGACAGTGGAGCGTAGGTATGTATAGCTGGCTCTAGTCAATGAAAATGTTTATAAGGATGTATTCTGAAAACAGTCCTTGTTCCTATAGGGATTTCTCAGTCTCATGTGTGCTTCTGAATGCACACACAACATTAACTTGAATGACTGATAAATTGTCTTTATTATGCTAAGACTCTTGTTCTACTGAATATTAGCGAAAGAGTATAGATAGGAGCAAAATGGTAGGATAAGACCAAGGCCACTCTCGCACGTACCGTCAGCAAAACAATGCGGTTTTACTTTGTGATGAGGTGCGCTAAACAGGGAAAAATAGACAGCGCTTGAAAATTGTAGCTTTGGAAAGCACGATCGAGCGCATGTCTGCAAGCCCCCATTAAAATCAATGGGAGCGTTGTACCGCGACTACCGTAAAAAGCACCTGTGTGAGAGTGGCCTAACAATCTGTCATCTAAAGCAGTGTTCCCCCAACTCCAGTCCTCAGGGACCCCCAACAGGTCTTGTTTTCAGGATTTCCTCAGTGTTGCACAGGTGATGTAATTATTGTCAGTGCCTCAGACATTGCCACAGGTGTTCTTACTATAGGATATCCTGAAAACATGACCTGTTGGTGGTCCCTGAGGACTGGACCCCTGGTCTACATGGATGGAGACTCATAGGTTTGAGTATGAGCTGTAGACCCAAACTGGTGTGTGTATTTTTTTTTTTTGTTTTCCTCCTTTTTTTCCTTCATTCAAAAAAAAGGACACTCCAGGAAAAACTGATACACGAATATGCTGTCATGTCCGTGTATTGTGTTATGGTGTACAGAATCTTAGCATTTTAAAGGTTTGTCCCACAAAAACCATTTATTCTACATCTACAAGGTAGGCAATAAATTGCTTATTGTCGGAGTCTGACCTCTACAACACCCACCGATCCCAAAAACAGGGATCTGCAACACCCTGCAACGAAGGCAGAAGCTTTTGCACATGCGCACTGCCACTCTGCTCATTTCAGTGGGACTGCAGGAAATAGCTGAGTGCTGGAACTTGCTATATCTGGCAGTCCCACCAAAAGGAATGGAGTAGCAGTGTGCATGTGCGACTGCCACTGTCTTCATTGCTTGGTCCTATGAATCCCCATTCTCATGGAAGTCAGTGGATGGGGAATAAGGTGTTGCCATGGGAGAACACCTCTGACCAGTGGATTAAAGCCTTCTGAAGTCAGTTTTTATCTGTAGAAATTACCCTTAGGCCACTCTCACAAATGCCATTTTTACTGCAATTACAGCGGTGGTTTCAACACTGCGGTAGAACGCTCCCATTAATTTCAAAGGGCCTCACAGACCTGCGGTCGAATGTAGCGTTTTCTAATCACCCATCACAATGGTGGGGTGCGTTTAAAAAGCGCTGCCAAACGCTGTGACGTGTGTTCAAAAACGCTGTGATTTTGAGTGCAGTTTTCTGAACGCATGTGTGAAAGTGGCCTTGGGGTAGATTAGGATGTGGCATATTCATTGCAGAAATATCTGACTGAAAGGTCGATTTCTTACATCGGAATGTGTTGGTTTGGGGAGCATATACACCGGTTACTGTTTTAGATGAATGAGACATTGACAACAATTTCTGCAATAAATTTTCCATGTGTTAATATTACCCATATGTTCTTCAGCACATAGACTATTACATAGTAACATAGTATGTAAGGCTGAAAAAGACACCTGTCCATCCAGCTCAGCCTATTAACTCCCAATGTTGTTCCAGAGAAAGGCAAAACACCCTGTAATGAGGTAGAAGCCAATTTTCTCCATTTAAGGGGAAAAAAATTCTTTCCTGGATCACAGATCCTTCTGAAGTTATTAGTGATTATAACATATATTGTATAACTCAAGAAAGGCGTCCAGTCCCCTCTTGAACCCTTATTAAATTTGCAATCACCATATCCCCAGGCAGAGAATTACATTGTCTCACTGCTCTTACAGTAAAGAACCCCCTCATATGTCGCTGTAGAAACCTTCTTTCTCTTTAAATGCAGAGTATGCTTCCTTGTTAGTCACAAGGGGGCATTTCTCTAGCAATTCATTCCTTTAGCTGCATCCTGCTGTGATAGAGATGAAGATTCTCTGCAGCCGTGAAAAGGAGGATTTGAGACACTACACAGACTAGAGTGGTAAATGGGGGTAAGAAGAAGTAGACTACCTCCGTGTACAAAATACAGAGTTAGCACTGATCACACAGCAGAAGGGAGGAAAGTGTTGGAGCATGTATCACTGAAAGTGTCCACTATTCTCTAATTTTAAAAGTATTTTTGAAAAGCCATCTAAAAGTGAAAGAAACATGGAAAAAAAAAAATTGCTAAAGAAAAGCTTTTAAATCATTTTTTTATTTTGAGAAGTCCAGGTGTTCGCAAAAAGTTTAAGAACAGATTTTAATTGGAACACATACTCTTTCCTTCTTTCTAATGTTTTAATACCTTTCTGGTAGGGGACAGATTTCGGTCTGTAATCGATGATGCCTGGTGGTTTGGAACTATTGAGAACCAGGAGCCACTACAGCCAGATTATCCGGATAGCCTCTTCCAGTGCTACAATGTCTGGTATGCATTTACTGATTTGACCTTTTTTTTCATTAGTAGTTGTATATCAATGTACACTCTTTGTAAAAGGGAAAAAAAATCAAGTGCCTAAAATGAGTTATTGTTGTTTTGCTGTGAAATTTGACATGCATTTCCACCTCAGGCAGAGATACTAATGATTGAGCTGTGATGTGATTAGATGAACAGTCGTGCCACCTTAGGCCCTAAAACCCGTTCCTCTCTTGGCCTATAAAAAGCTATCAGAGGCTACCTGTGTGTAGTGGACTTCTTTTTCTTGTGTAGAGCTTGTTGACCACCAGACACGCTTCTATGATGCAATCGAAGCGTGTTCGCCCAGTTAAAAGATTGAGTGGGGCGCAGTATTGGAATGCAAGAAGCTGGATGGTCGAATTGACGAATTGCCTGCCACCTAGGCCATGCTGACCAGACTGTTAGGAGGTGTTGGGACCTGTGGCTGCATGAGGGCATGCACACAAGGTGATCAGGATCAGGACAACCTCGACAAATAACCCATAGAGAGGATCGTTCAATATTCTGAAAAGCATGAGCAGCTTGGGAAAACACCATATGGGAATCGCCTACTATTCCTATTAACCGCTGCGAATACGGCTTCTCACACTAGAACACCATCGTGAACACTTGCAAGGTTGGCACTCCGGAGCTGTCAGAAGGGACGTATTAGCACAGTGTGGTGTTCAGCAACATATCAAGATTGTCTCATCAATGATAATTGCTGAGAAAGCCAATTTCTTTTTTTTTTTTTTTTACTTAGTGGCCTAGTCTTATGAATGAGCCCCTTATATATAGAATCCTAGAACGGTAGAGCAAAGGGAGAAGAGGCTGCAACCACCATGTGGCCGAGTAGATGCTGCTGAGTGGACTTCTGCCTGATTTCCACGGGACTGCCGTCCTGAGTTTCCAGGTGCAGGATCGATCAGAAGAGCATAGCTGGGAAGGAAAGCCTCACCATGCAAAGGTTCAGAGCTGTTCCCCTGCTGCCGCTCCATGGAATCTCTGCTCTCTGGTCAGCCTTGCACAGGCTCTGTTGTAGAAGAGCTTCCCTGTGAGCTTACGGCTGCGCCATCTTGGTCTTGTTGCGGGGACCATGACAAAAACAGTTTATTAGGCACGCCTGGATTCACGGCCGTCCGCTCCCCCTTTCCTTTCCCGCAGTATCCTTGAGATGTAAGTAAGGCCACTCTCACACATATGTTCACAAAGCGCAGAGTCTGAAACTGAAGTGTTTTACCACTATTTGGGGAGCATGTTACAGAGTTTGACAGCGTTTAACGCACCCTATCATTGCGATTAGGTGTGTTAAAAGGCACAAAAATAGAGCAGACCGTGCTTGAAAAGCGCAGCCTTAATAAACTTCACATTCGAGCGCTGGTCTTCGAAGCCCTATTAAAATCAATGGGAGTGTTGTACTGTGATTTTCGCGCAATTTCAAATGCTGTGCTAATCACGGTAAAAAGCAGTCTGTGTGAGAGCAGTATAACCGGTGCGCCCCGTGTAGCTGGCTGTTTGGCTGTCTAAGTGCAGAACTCCTGAACCACGAGGACCCATAAGGGACATTACAGCAGCAGCTCAGTCTAGCAGCCAAACTGCTCCCCACTCCTTTTTTTTCTTTCTTCCATTTTTGACACCACCTGAAGTAAAAAGAAAATGTAAGCGTTAAAAAAAAATAAAATAAAAAAATGTATATATGTGTGTGTGTGTGCGTGTGTATATAAAAATATAAAAATTCTGCTTTAAAAGTCACCACATGAATCCACATTACACCGACCAGTTATGTAAATTGTGTCTAAAATGCATAATATCACAGATGTTTGTTTTTTTTTTTGTCTGGGTAAATCATATACAAGGGTATATGTTAGCCCGCGATGACATTTTATTTTTTTCCCCTCCCCACAGTTGGGACAATGGTGACACGGAGAAGATGAGTCCTTGGGACATGGAAGTTATACCCAATAACGGTTTGTATCTTCAAATTGTTAATGTGTCTTTTTTTTCTTCAATTTTGAATCCTCAATGCAACCAGTGACGACAAGCAATGTAATTCCCATAGAATAAATTGGGGAAATGGGAAAACAAAAACCTGCATGATTCAACATTTACTTGATCATTCTTGGTTTTTTTTCACTTCTGGCTCGTCCACATTTGTGTTGATTTGATTTCCTTGTTCTGCTCCATCCTAAGAACTGAGCAACTACCCGAACAAAACCGGAAGCGCCAGATAATGGCTTCCATTCAACTGCCATTATTTTTCTGAAGCTGATGTGGACGAAGATTATTCAACCCGCAGTATCAGTTTGCCATTGAAATCAAATTAATCAAGTCAATTTTTTTTTTTTCCTGTTTACCTATTAGCAGTGTTTCCCGAAGAGCTGGGTACTAGCGTACCTTTAGTAGAAACTGAAGTCCGATCGTTGCTGTACAGATCTATCGATGGAGAGTGGGGAAGTCGAAGCAGAGATGAAGAATGCGAAAGAATCATTGGTGGAATTAACCAGCTGATGACTCTAGGTACTGCTAAAGTGATTGATTCTATAAGATGCAGTGTTTAAATAGTAGATGAGCTTCTAACTGTTTTCTATTTTTCATTATTCACCCATTCAGATATTGCTGCTGCCTTTGTGGCTCCTGTAGACCTTCAAGCTTACCCAATGTACAGCACTGTTGTGGCCTATCCAACTGATCTCAGTACAATTAAAGAGCGGTTAGAAAACAGATTCTACAGGTGAATTTTCCACATATTTAGAGATTTTAACCCTTTCCAATTCTTTCTGACACTATGCAGAAGAGAGCTCCGTCATCAGAGTTCTCTTCTGCATACGTATATTATAGTATACAGGAGAGAAGTGTGATATCAGACCTCTGTTCTGCTTACTGTAACATACATATGTATATTATACATATATATGAAAGAAGCAGTCAAGGATAGGAAAGCATGGAGAACAAAGATCCATAAAGTGACCAAAAGATGGCCTCGACTGAAAGGGTCATCATAAATATGTATAATATATAGGCTGTTCTGCATATGTATATTACACTATGCAGAACAGCTGTGATGCATATATGCATTGGAGTTCTGTCCTGCATAGTGTAATATACGTATGCGGAACAGCCTCTGACATTGGAGCTCTGTCCTGTGTAGTGTTACAAACATATGCTATACACATTGTATGCAGTTATAGGATGCATCGATCTATCGATCTATCATTAGAGAAATTAGAAATAAATGGTCTTATTATACAAATGTATGTAATCAAATTACTTTTTCCTTTTAATTTGCAGGCGTGTCTCTTCTCTTATGTGGGAAGTGCGATACATTGAGCATAACACTCGCACGTTTAATGAGCCTGGAAGTCCGATAGTTAAGTCAGCTAAATTTGTCACTGATATTCTGCTGTACTTCATCAAGTAAGTGATAGTTTTGTTTTATATTGCCCTATGAACTTCCACAGTGCTTTCCATTGCACAGTATTGAATAGCAAATTGTAACAATTACAGAGAGATCAGTTCTGCAGAGAAATGAAGTGCTTACAAAATCTACAATAAAAGATGCAATACGTGAGAGCAAAGAAGGTCTAAACATGCAAGATGGAACTGTGTTACATTAACGTTTGAGAGGGACAGACCTAGGCCTTATGTCCACTGGCGGATCGGATTCTGCATGCGGGAGCCCGCAGTGGAATCCGACCCTGCCTGCGGCCGAGGACACTGCACATCTGCTGCTTGCACGTCTGGGTCTTCTAACCTCTACTGTGGATGTGTGCGGAAGCACTGGCCAGTGCCGTCGCACATGCGCATTGGAGGCTTTTCTTTCTTTAAACTCCTGCTTTCCCACGGAATCCGCGGCCCGTCCGCAATTCAAGTGCGGATGGGCCGCGAATTCGATGGCTTTGATGGAAGCCGGCCGTGTGGGATCCGCAGTGAAATGGAGTATGCCATGGTCCGCAAATCAAATCTGCATACCTTATTTCATTTGCAGACACAGTTTCCCTGTGGGCGGCTTCATTTGGGGGTCTTCTGCGCGGATTCCACAAATCAGATCCCCCACCACCACCACCTGTGGACATTGGGCACTAGTTATGAGTTTGAAACTTGTTGTATTTAATTTTTTTTTCCCGTAGGAGTTTGGAAAGTTGCATTGTCTAAAGCATTGAAACTATGCAGTAGGCTTTTTCTCGTCCGCATCATTGGGGGACACTGCAAGACCTTGGGTATAGTTTCTGCCACTAGGATGCAACACTAAGAATAAAAGTGCTAACTCCTCCTACTAGCTATTTCACCCTGCAGGCATAAACAAGGTCAGTTTTTAGCTTGGTGTCTGCAGGAGGCAGACGTGTTAGGTCTTCAGGGAAGACATCCGTTTGTGGGAATACGGGGAGGCAGGGCTTTTTCCTGGCCTCCCTGTTCTCCAACTGGGAGTGCGAACAGTACGGTGTCTCCGCCGTGCTGTTTACGTCTGACCCAAAGAAGAAAAGGTGTCACGATCATGCTTTGTGCAATAGATCGCTGCCCGCCAGCTGTAGTGTATCCCGCTCTGGGGCAACTCTTATCCTCCATGACTGCTAGTGCCTTGGGGAACACTTCTGGAGACTGACGCTGTGACAGAAGGCGACATGGCTGGGGACGGATCTCTGGAGGATATTCTGGAAGAGGGGTGAATATACAGAGGTAAATGTATTACTCTCCCTCTGTCCCTTCTCAGTTGCCACTCTCCTCTCCCCTGTTTTTCTGACATCTCTTCCTCTCCTCAAATCACATTTCCAAGAGGATTTGCTGGACCAGCCCCCCCCCCCCCATGCTATACCTGGGGGCACTGATGTTGGAGCAGGGCTCTTGGGGTTCCCGCTGATGCAGGCGAGCGCTGCCAGGGCTGGTCTCGCCAGTGACTGCGGCCTTTACTTTGGGCACAGGCTTTTTGGGCCTACCAGGTCCTGACCTCCACGGTGCTACCTTGCCGTTTTTAGTGGCCATCATGGTGTTTGGGAACCTCCCGCGGGCGGCGCCGTGTCTGGCGGTCAACTGGTGCGCCTTTTAACTTAGCCTGTGGATTTTGGGCCTACCTCCGGTGGAAAGCCGCGACAGGCGTACTGCCATCGCGGTCCTCGTGAGGGTCGGCGCCCCCCTGGATGTCAGTGGAGGCCAGCTTCTGATGTAAATTTAGGTCCCGGTTTTTAGGCCTACTGTAGGCCGAACCCACGTGGGGGGCCGGCCTAGGTGA
This sequence comes from Eleutherodactylus coqui, assembly GCF_035609145.1. Taxonomy (NCBI): domain Eukaryota; kingdom Metazoa; phylum Chordata; class Amphibia; order Anura; family Eleutherodactylidae; genus Eleutherodactylus; species Eleutherodactylus coqui. Next base: position 189,745,994 of record NC_089837.1, on the reverse strand, counting down.
ACGCGAGAACGTGTGGGACGAGGGCCTAGCAACTCTAGGCCATCCAGCTTTGCCTTTGCTGTACCTCTCCTGCAGCTTCCCTTGCAGTGATACCTCCCAGTGATCCTGTGCGCGGTATTGTGCTAACGCCATGTACGACCCCAGACCAGAAGGTTCTGGACAAGCTACAGTCGGAGCCAAGTTTTACGCCTGTGCTCACTGTAGCACAACAATTGCATGCGGTCAGGATGAGTCCCCGCTGTGCAGAATACCCTCCCATCTTGGCAGTCTTCCTTAGCGTCCTTTCCAGTTTCCCCTACCACCCAGGCGGTCGAGCTTGAATGGGCACACGCCCTTGCTGCGGCAGTCTTCGACCTGGACAGCATGGCTGCAGCCATTAACTCAAGAAAATAGTGCATTTTGCTGCTGAGTGGCATGTGCATATTGTGCACCCTATGATTTTGTGCCGTGCGGCCTATGTCTGTGTCCGTCATGCGCCTTGGGTCAATGCCGCCATGTGCTTTTTATGCATTATGCATATGGTCGCTGCACATTTTCCGTATACCGTGCGGCCTGTTGATTGCCACTGTACATGTGTATATAGCCACCGAGCGGTTTGCTTATGTTGGTGCTGTGCATTGTCTAGTGCAGTCGAGGTGTATATATTGCACTGTGCAGCGTATTTTGCAGTCAATGGCTGCTGTGCAAGGAATCCCTGTTGTGATCTGCGAGGCGGCTTGTGTTTCGTGCGCAGGGTCCTATATGCCAGGTTCTGCGGCTGGCTAGCGCTGCTATGGAGGCCTGCTGTCCACTCCATGCACAGCTCGCCCCCCTCCCACACATCCTTATTGCGCCCTATTGGTCTAGGTGTCATAGCCCCCCCTGCCCAATGTACATCAGCATGATTCTGGGCTTGCTGACGCCTGTGGTACCTTCCATACCGGAAAAAGTACTTGCACAGGGAGTCTCTGGATGCATCTCTCCCCATCTCCGCTCTGGGTTGAGCCTTCCCTATTGGTAGCTGCCCTGTTGCTCCTCCTGCAGTTCCCTGCAGGCAGCCTTAGCGCAGTGCCTGAGTCCAGGATGACATGCGGATAGGGGACGTGCCAGTTACAAGTGGTCTTTGTCTGACTTTGAAGAATGCAATATTACCGCTCGCAAGTGGCAGTCGTCCTAAATATCTGATGGTTCTCCTGACAACCCAAGTAGTGTCCTTGAATCTCCAAGGTGGGCTTGTACTAACTCCACTCCGCAGCCGTACAGGGTTACCGTGCCAGGGACCTCATACCCTCAGGCTGTGTTACGGCACATATTACTCGGACAAGCAGGTGCCTAATCAGGAGCTCCTCGCAGGGGCTCTCTCTGTGTATGGATGGGAACGTTTCTCGGGCCCTTTATGCTCTGTCTCTGAACTTGCTGGGCAACCATTAACCCTAGTCGCAGTTGAAGAGCTTATTGCGCTTCTTTACAAATGCGGTTTCTTATATTTTCCCACCCCCTTTGGCACTGCTCTGGAACGTCCCAAGGTTTTGCTGTGCCCCCCGATGATACAGACAAGAAAACAGGATTTTTGGTATAACTTACCGTAAAACTTTTCTCATCCTGCTCATTGGGGGACACAGCACCCACCCAGTCTGGTATTAGGACTGTAACATATACTCCTCTGGGTTGTAGTGTCCTCAGTGCAGTTGCACATGGTGTTGGAAGGAGTTACAGTTCTTAAGCATTGTTATTTGGTAACTATCCTTGTCGTATCCTACTTGTCTGCTTCTACTGCTTGCATACAAACTGAGCTAGCTTATGCCTGCAGGAGGGGTATGCTTAGTGTCGCCTCCTAGTGGCAGAAGCTATACCCAAGGTCTTGCTGAGTTCCCCAATAACGTGACAAAGTGATTTTATGGTAAGTTATAAAACGTTGTTGCTTTCCTGTATAATCGAGCATCAGTTGCCTTTGTCTATTAACACAGTTGTTTTGCACACAGGGATCAGAGTTGCTACAATATTGTTCCTCAGTACAATATCATGAAGAAGAAGCTTTTGTCAGACTCCGATGAGGTAAAGTATTAATTTAGACTACATATCTTTGTAAAATCATGCAGATTTTGTTGGTGCTAAATAATCTGAAAAGTAAAATGAAAATATAAAAATGAGACTAAACAGCTTACAGTCTTAGGCCGGGCTCACACCGTCCTAAGCGTAAAACGCTGTGGGGCTTCCGCACTGTTTTACAGTTGTGGAGCTAGCCATGACCCTGTGTATGACCGCGTATGCCAGCGAAATTGTACTTCACATGACCGCGTACTCACGCATGTGGTCATACGCAGTACACTTGTGGTTTTTTTTAAATATATATTTTCCAAACTGTCGCTTAGCGATGACGCGTATACCTGCCGCGCACACGTTATTGTGTATGGGCGTGTATATATACGCGACAATAGAGAGCAATGGGTTGTCTTGTGTGTGTATATATACGCGGCAAAATAGAACATTCTACGTTCTGTTTTGTGTTATACGTAATTCCGACACGCTAATGTGAGCTAACGTAATTGCCTGTGAATTATTGCGTATCACACGGGCGTACAAAGCCCATGTAATATGTAGTAAACATACGGACGTGTGAGCCCAGCCTTAATAGAATGGGGAATTGACACAATGGGGCACATGGTGATCATTTTGTCCATGGGGCCAGCCCATAAATAATGCTCTATGACCATGTCACCCAGGCACTATCTAGGATATAAAGTGCAGAGTTGGGCAACAACCGAACTGCTTTTTTTTTTTTTTTTTTTTTTTTTTTAAAGCTGATCATTTAAAGAGTGTTCTGGGACTTTATCTTTTTCTATTCATGGCTGACATGACCTCATCAGTGGATGACTGTTGGGGATCCACCACTCAAGATCCCTGCCGATCAGTTGATCCCTGGGGCTGCTGTCACTACTGTCAGCATAGAAAACAAAAAGCTGTGACTGCAGTGCAGCAGCCCAGGTTAGTAATGCAGGCACAGCTCCCATTAAATTCACCGGGAGCTGCAACTGCAATACCAGCCCAAGCCGCTGCAGTGTGGTCAGGGCTTTCGGCTGACTGGAGTAACTGCTGCTCTTTGAATCTACTAGTTAGTAGGGATTTCTGTGGATCATCTATTGATGACTGTCAGTTATGAATAGAAAATAGTCTAAAAAGCCCCGGAATACCCAATTTAAATATGCTACCCTATGTAAGGGTAGCATATTATATGGACAGATCCATACTACTTCCAGCCCAAATGATACAAAAAATATTGTGCCATTTGGCTGATAGGAGCAATCAAAGGATATATAGCCAACTAAAGCTTCATTTAGACGGGAGGAATGTTGGGCAAACGATACCCGACACTCGTTCCAGCACATACTAGCTCCAGTGCACCTGCACGGGAGCTAGTATCACTGGCTTACAGCGGGGAGGCTGGAGGAGATTTCTTTCCTAGAGAGAAATCTCCTGCAGCAACCCGCCCCCATGCTGGCTGCTCTGTGAGCCAGCCAAAGATACTAGCTTCCATGCAACAGTACGGGAACGAGGATACACAGGGACGATTGTCTGGCATCGGTTTCCCAACATTCGTCCCGTCTAAATGGCCCTTTTAGTCATCAGTCCACTGTGATCAGAGCAGGGAAGGCAACCAGCTATTTTCCTGGTTAAAAAAACTGCTACAGCAGTTTGTATTAGCATTGCACCAGGGCTTTCTTGCCAAAGCCTCTTTAGGCCGCCTGCACACGAGCGGGTCGGATCCGGCAGCAAGAATTCTTGCCACGGGACCCGACCCGAGAGCCTGCAGGGACGAGCGCATACTCTCCCGCGCCTGGCGACCCCGGCTCTTTCATGTGCCAGCGGCCGGGTGAGTGCGTGCCCCGCACAAAAACAGGACATGCCGCGGTTTGTTTGCCGCGCGAGATTTCGCGCGGCCAAACCGCAGCCGTCTGCATAGGAGTGCGTATTGTAATGCACTCCTATGCAAACTTTCAGTGGCGGAAATCCCGCGGCGGGATTTCCGCCCGTGTGCAGGCGGCCTAACCCATATAATTTATCTTTTATAATTTATGGTTTTATCTTTTGCATACAGTACTAATCAAAAGTTTAGACACATTTGACTGAATGTTGGGTTCTCTAGGTTCAGACATTTCAGTTTAAAGGAATTCTGTCATCTCGTTCATGTTGCCTTAACCGCAGACAGCATGAACCTGAAACACGGATGCTTTTCGCCCCGTGGATGTTTTATTCTGACATGCTGCATCATTTTCAAATAAACACTTTGAATTTTGACTACGAGGGCCGGCCCTGTATAGGAAGAGAGCTGTCACTCTGCAAGCAGCTCTTCAGTTTTTCATTAGTTGGTGATTTCTGTTATATATTCTGCACACTGCAGGTGGAGAAAACTGCATATTCTGCTCCTTAATTCTGTGGCATACACAGAAAAATAATTGCATCGTGCAGGACACTACTGCAGTACTGAGTGGTGTAGATGTGATTCCAATAGCAGCAAGACAGTAACTTATTATTCGCAGTAGCCACATCTGTGCGGAAGTCTGTATTTCTACCCCCTATAGGTTTATATTATCAGCTTGAGTTATCGCCTTCCTCCACTAAAGTCCCATTTACACGCAACGATTATTGCTCAAAATTCATTCAAGCGATGGCTTTTGAGCAGCAATCGTTGCATGAAAACGCTTCCATCTTTCACTGTTCAGCTGAACGATGATTATTAGATGAGCATAAAATCCATCCTTCAGCGAGAGACATATAGCAGGTACCACATGCTGCGTTTTCCATGGGAGCAGCTGATTACATTCTATTCAGGCGGCAGCCCGTGCGAAGACAATGTGACTGAGTGCTAAGTTCAGATCACATGCTGGGATTTGCAAACTGCTGCTGGAGGCTCCTCTTCATGTAAATGAAGCTGATAAAGTGCTAATGGGCATTAGTGCAAAATGATCACTAGAACTGTCAATCTTTCAATCGTTTGAAAGATTGTCTTTGGTAAAAGATAATATGGACAACAGGTTAAGGCTCATTTACATGCAGAGACAAATCTCACATGACAATCAGACAAATTTAGCACAAACACTTTAACTTGTGTAAATAAAGTGGTTTTCACTTTTGCAAGCTATCACAATACGATAATTGTCTCATGTAAATGCAAAAAATTGTTTACTATTCGTTTGTCAGCATAGAAATCATCGCTAGATCGCTGGCTTCTCGCTGAGTAAATGCTCCCTGCTCAGAGCTTCACATAGAATGTGAAGCATTGAGCGAGAAACCTGCAATCCAGCAGTGATCCCTGCCTGTCTAAATGCTCTGCATGAGCGCTAATAACCTTAGTCGTGACATCAGTGCTCGTGCAGTCGTTTACACGATTCCCATTCCATCTAAATGGGACATACATTGTCAACAACCTCCTCCATATTAACGGATCCCAAATACACTGTAGAAATGGTAGAAGATAGGGGTAGGAAACAGTATGGATAGGAGCTTAACTTTACATTAGATTCAGATTAATATAGAACAAACACATAAGCGATTTACTCTTCTCGTCACATTCATTGGGGGACACCATAACATCTTTGGTATAGCTCCTGCCACTAGTAGGTGGACACTGAGCAAAGAAAGTAGTCCCTCTTACCAGCTAAACCCTTCCTGCAGGCACTGAGCTAAATCCATGTTAGTTTAGTTGTCCGTAGGTGGCAGACCTTCCTGCTCTGCAAGTCTTCTCTGCTTTCATTTGTCCCTTTTTTTTCTCTGAGAATGAGGGATGAGCTAACTTCTGTGATTGTCTCTAAGTGGGGAGGGTGAATAGTGCTGCATCAGACACGCTGTTTCTCCCTCCAAGAAGACAATGGAACAGAACAGCATTAACTGCTCTGCCTCCCGCCAGCCATGTGGTCACATGAGATTCCTGCCTTCCCTCCCCACCCCACTCAAGCCTTTTCTCCCCACTACATGACAATAGTATCTTAAGCAGTGTCCGTTCTCATTACCCTCTTTTTATAGGAGTACTGTGAGACTTTAACTCTTGAGTACGTGATTAAATCAAGTTGCATCCGTTGCCTTATTCCTGTCCATAATGGAGTAATGTGGTGCAGCAACACTGCTATATCTAGATAGTAATGAGTGAAACAGACATCTTGTCCTCTTATTGACCAGTCACATGCGTGTCATGATTGCAAAGGTAGCGATCAGGTCACCATGTCCTCTTCTGAAGACATAACGGTCAATGCATTGATGTGATTTATGCAGTAAAAATAAGACATTAAACTGCCTTTACTACCCCTAGGGCAGAATGAATGAACTTCTGCCGGAATCTGTTTCTCACATCATAGGTATTCCTGCTTAACTCGGTATTTGATGTTGACTGCACATTAAAGCCATCTAATTTCTCCCCCCTTCTTCATGGGTTGAACAATTGCTACCCTATGAGATGGTTATTGCTATCCCAATCAGCTACATTAACTCTGTTATATGACATCCAACCATTTTTACTACTACGTTTCGTACAGGTTATCATTGTGCAGTGCTTACTACCATCAGATAGATATAGTTACTTTTTCCATGAAGAGTGGCCTGTAATACTTCTCTCCATACCACCGTTACATTACTGCTACATTCTATATAGCAGAATCACGCAGTCTGGGGAGCATCAGACTGGCCTCATTTTCTCTTACGAAGGAGTTATTGTACAGCAAGTCACTACATTCCATCTCGCATTAATCTGTTTTAGTCAAATGGCCGGAAGGATAATTGCATAGGTCAGTCCATATCTAACATGGTAATACTGTTTTCATATATCAGTCAGCTGGTATCTTCATGACCACACTGTTATGGCCAGTACGAGAAAGCTCATTCTCTTCTGGAGCGCAGGTTAACATATGCCTACTAGACGGACTACTTACTCTGTCACATCTCTCATTAACCCCTCTTATGAGGGAGTATTTACGATGCAGTTATTTAAAGAGCTGCCGGTACTGAGATTATCTGCCTTCTCGCACCCGCCATGTGGAGAAGTACTGGATGGAAGATTGTCCTCCCCTTTCAGGCTGCATTTCTTGCGTTGATGCTGCTCGGTACAAATGGTACAAAAATAAAATAAACCGCTCGTCTGGCAAAAAGCAAGTCCTCTTATGGCTATGTCAATGGAAAACTGAATAAGTAAGGTGGGCCTCGAAAGGGGTAAAGAAGTTTTACTGTACATTTATACACACTAATCTATAAATCACTAACGCTAATCCTGAATGACAGTCTTTATCCCTTTCCAATCAAATTTGGATCCGGGTTTTCCTAAGGGACTTTCTCTTTTTCTGCTGTTTTACAACAGCGCTATATGCTGGCTAAAGCCAGTACTGCATAAGGGGACAGGTTGGATAGGCTCCGACAGCAGAGAGGCTGGCAATACACAGTAAAATAACCCCGACGGGCGTCTTCCAACATCGGAGCTGTACAGCCTTAAATCATAATGTCTTTAGATGTCAGACAGTGGATTGGAAAGGGTTAATATGTATTAAAATATTCTTCATTACGGTTAGCATTGCACAACTTTTTGTTTTTCAAATTAAAAGCAAAATAATTACCGATGCAAGTTGGTGCATCTCTCTAGCGTTCCAGGGTTATATTAACTACAGTGTGTAACTATTATACAGTTGCTGATTTGTATTAAAATATTGTTCATTAACTCTTTCCAATCCACTGTCTGACGTCTTCCTACATTCTGACTGAAGCTTGTACAGCTCCAATGTCAGAATACGTACGACAGGGTATTCTTACCATCTATTACCAGCCACTCTGCTGTCGGAGCCTCGCCTGCCCACACACACTGGCTTTAGCCAGCAGATGGCACCGTTGTATAGCAGCAAAAAGAAACCCTGAATCCAAAATTTGACTGGAAAGGGTTAAGATTGTATTTGTGAAATTTCCAGCCTGAACAGGAATTTTTAGTCTGTCTGCTGCTCCAGTGCAGCCTGCTGTATATAGTTTGCATTGTGGTGGTGATTTCATAGGGCAACAGCAGGGCATTTAAACATAACCGTACTTATTAATGTTTTAGACTTCCTGTGTAATAACTGTAAAAGAGGCAAATGTATTGTTAATAAACCTATTAGACTTCTGTCCTTAAGACTTTATTCTTACATCTTAAAGGAGGAAGAGAAAGATGCTGATATGCCTGGAACTTCCACAAGAAAAAGAAAGGTGAAGCTAATAAACTAGCTACGTAGCTTGTAAAAGCAAAATCATAACTGATGCAAGTTATTGTATATCTCTAGCTTTCCAGGGTTATATCAACTAGAAACTTTTTTTCTTTTTTACTCACCTGAACTAATGAAATACTATTGTCAGGCCTCTGTCCCTGTGTCTGAATAACTGAAAACTACATCCAGATGGAAACCATAGGCTTCAATTACTGAGACAGAAGGCAATAAGGTCTCTGTTTGACCTGGACTTTTTAATTTCTAGCAATTGTAGTAGAGATCATGGCGTAGTCTACTACAACAGTCTCTCTGGCACAAATGCCGAAATGAATGGAGCCCTGCTCAAACGGAAACCTTATTAGTCTCCATTTAATTAATGGTTCTTTCATCTGGATGCAGTTTTTGATGATATAGACGGACCTCCATGATGGAAGCCAGACATATAGGGTAAAACCTGGTGTGAACTCACCCTTCCATCTATTCTGTTCAATTCAGCGTATCCTGTTCTCACCAAATAGTGTGTTACAACTACTATACTGTTGCTGGTTTGTGTTTTAGGAATACCAGCCAAGGCGCACACTACGAAGCAGAGCACATTCTTATGATCTGCAGTCGTGGAAGGAGCAGTGTCAGGAGTTGTTAAATCTGATCTTCCAGTGCGAAGATTCTGAACCTTTCCGACAACCAGTTGATCTTATTGAGTACTCGGTAAGTCCTTACCACTGCATTTAGATTCAGAGCTGTTCTGATAGCTTACCCCTTAAATAGTGCTCGTTGCAGCGTACACAACATGCTTTTTCTTCATGCAGTCTGCATATTTGTGATGTACTGTATTCACATTTTGTGTGCGATTTAATTTTGTTTGCACGTTACCGGAGGCTAAAAATATGAAATTTTTTGTGTTAAAACATATTTATTCCCCAAATTACTGGATTTATATGTCTCAAAATATGCTATCCATTTGAAATGACTTTCATTCTGCTGTTAACAACTTATCTTGTGAATTGAATATTCAGTTTAGCTTCTTTCTTTTTTTTTTTTTCTTCAGGACTATCGAGATATTATCGATACTCCAATGGATTTTGGAACAGTTAAGAAGAAATTGGAGGCTGGTAGCTATGATTCTCCAACTGAACTTTGCAAGGATGTAAGGTTGATTTTCAGCAACTCAAAATCTTATACTCCAAGCAAAAGATCTAAGGTGTGCCAATTTTCATATTCCCTTCACGCTAACTTTGATTTACTTAGACTTTCAGCAGAGATGGGGTGAATGCACATGGGCGGAAATTCTGCAGCAAGATTTCCCGTAGAATTTCTGCCCGTGCACACTGCCATAGGATTGCATTGGTATATGCAATCCTAGGCAGACAGCCGTGATTTGACTGCGTGAAAACTCGCGCGGTAAACAAATAGCGGCATGTCCTATTTCTGTGCGAGCCTCGCAGTGGCCCGCACAGAAACATCACCGCTGACGCATCGGCTCTGCTCTACGCATGTGCGGCTGTGCACCAGCCGGCACATCGCAGAGCAGAGAGAAGGCACGGGTCGCATCCCGCTGCGAGAATTCTCGCAGCAGGATCCAACCTGGCTGTCTGCATTAACCCATATTCTTATCTATATAAACATCAAGTAGTTAATAACTTTTTAAACTTTTTTTTTTAATTTTATTGAATATCTAATTATATTACTCAGTGACAAATCTAGTATAACATGCTTCAAGTATACAACTCTTCAAATTACTTAAAACAGGTTACACTGTATAACACAACACAAATGATTAGGTATTTTGTTGAATTCAGAATATAAAACTCCATTCCTATGGAGATCTATATGGTACCTAGGCAGGTCGGAGACCTCATTTTGCCCATCAGTTGCTGAAATGCGTTTTGTGTTTAGGTTGTGGTTGATGAGCCACACCATATTCCCCAGATGTTGTAGAATTTATCTGGGCACTTTTTTTTATTTTTGCCTTCCTCTGGATCAACAACATGGGAGGATTAATAGGCTGAACTAGATGGACATTGTCTTCATTCGGCCTTACATACTATGTTACGGGCCAGAAAAAGCACCTCACTAAGAAAAATACGGATGTGGAATTGCCACTGCTCTTCATCCAGTATACCCAGTAAACATTCGACGGGGTTTGGTGGAAGTGGCAGCCCCAATAGTTATCCCAGGAGGTCTGTAACCTCCGTCCAGAAGAAGTATATCATCAGACAACTCTACATCAAATGGTTAAAGTTAGCATTGGGTGTCTGACAGCGATGGCCTTGTGTGTTAGGGGTTCTATTCATCCTAAATAATCTGCTTTGTGTCAAATAACATTGATGTATAATGCTTAGTTGGATCAGTTTGTTAATTCCTGGTGAGACTGACGTGTGAGGAGGACATTGCAGTATTCCACTCCTCTTCAGAGAGCGAGGGGATTATTTCTCACCATTTGTCAAAGAAACCCAGCTCTATGTATAACATTTTAGCTTTAAATTAGATATGTATGTATCTGCGAGATTAGTAATCAATACATTTTAATTCCTTTAGATATATAGCATGAGTTTGCGACTATCTGCTTTCTTCGAGGAGCGTGTCAGCACTATATTATCAGACTATCAAGCTGCTATCAAATTCCATCAGCGGAACACAATGACAAAGCGCAAGAAGAAAAGGAATCGAAGCAGCTCTTCCAGTAGTAGCGCAGCATCAAGGTAGCACAGAGAACTTGTTTAGCTTTTAGTCATTCGATTGTTGTTTCATGAAGCAACTTTTACATGAGAATGTTCTGCTTTTTCTGATTGCGTATTACAAAAGCTTTTTAAAAAAAATATATTTTAGCCCTGAAAGGAAAAGAAAATACGTACGACACCAGCAAAAACAAGAAAGCACAGTGTCAGTACCTCCACGATCCGCTCCTCAAAAGGTAACTACTCAGATAAACGGCAAGGGAACAGAGTCAAGTCCTATGGCTCGAACAAGGAGCTGCAAGCGTCACATAGAGCCGATTTCTCCTGGTCAACCATCTACATCTTCTACACCTAAGCTTCTGGCTTTGAAACCCAATAATACTGCCACTCCTGGAAAGACAGGTATTTATGGATAAAAATATATTACATTTCAAACCAGACTCAAGTAATGTGTATTTCATAGGAATAACTTCTAATTACAGATTTCATGTAGAAGAGTCATGTGAATTTTTTCGTTGACAGTCTGTGTTTTTAATGCGCAAACACAGATGTAAAAGTGCTAGATGTGGGAACAGAGAATGTTTGTTTAAAGCCAGGTTAATACAGTGTTCTGGTGTTTTTTTTCCCTCTTTCCCCTAGTCTATGTAGGTGCTGAAGATTGCCTTATAAGAGCTACTAGAAGTCATAGGATTCTATACTAGTCCTATTAAATTTCTATAAAAATACCTGTTTACATGCATTTTCTGTAAATCTCTCAGGGGAAGTTTGTATTAATTGTGTAATCTATCCATTGTTAGTATCGGAAAACCCTACAAAACATCCCAGAGGTCAAACTGCTGCCAACAATGCCGGCCAGCCAACTAACAACCAAGTGGCAAAGAATGCTATACCCAAAGACACTTTGGAGAAAGAAAAACCTTTGAAGCGCAGGATGAAAGGCCTGACCAGTTCATCTCAAGGTTGGCAATAGCTCTTTTTAAATATAAGGATTAGCCTTGGTATAATCTTGAAAGTAATTTTAGAACGGCCAGATATTTTAATGCAGATTTGTTCCTTAACAGTAAGCAATCCGTGTTTTCTTTTCTCTTAACAGTTGAAAAGAAGGAGATTTTGCCATCAGGTATTCAGGTTAATGGACACAGCAGTCTGCCAAATAAGCCAGCTGTGAAAGGACGTCCTGGCCGTAAACCAAAGGTTATTGTAAATAATGCAACCAGTAACAGCGATTCCAACAACGCAGTTCAAGTAGTACCCAAGAAAAGAGGCCGAAAACCAAAATATCCTAGGAATGATGATCAGTCACAAATTGTACCCCAAACCCCTAATAGGCCTACTGCATTACCAGAAAAGATTAAAGAACAGCCAACTACTTCCACTTGCATTTCGGAAGTGAACATTAAGAATGAAAACGAGGTACCAAAAAAACGGAGAGGAAGAAAACCAAAAGTAAAACCAGAGCTATTAGAGCCAACTGCTCCACCTCCTTTGCCGCCTCCTCCACCTGCACCAACACAGATCAAGTCGGAGGAAGGAAGACTAGAAAATACTAAAATACAAACGAGAAGTAAATGCAAAAAAACTGAAGAGCCCATGGATGAATCGCCAGACACTTCAGAAGGAATTAATAATTCTGAACTCCAAATGAGAACTAGAAATCAGGGAAGAAGAACTGCATTTTACAATGAAGAAGACTCTGAGGAAGAGCAAAGACAGCTGCTGTTTGAAGACACTTCTTTGACTTTTGGAACCTCCAGCAGAGGAAGGGTACGAAAATTAACAGAGAAAGCTAAAGCAAATTTAATAGGCTGGTAAATGTACGGAAGTGCAGCTTTACTGAAGTATATCTACTTTTCGCTGCTATAAAAGACAACAAAAAACTCTTCCAGGGGAAGGGGACATTTTTCATAGGTGTTTTTCTAATCTTAAAAAAATTTGCTATTTATTGCCTATGGATAAATTGTAAGCATTTTCAGTATGTGTACTTCTCAGAAAGATCAGGCAGAACAAAGTTCATCCTAATTATATACACCAACTTGTAAATGCATTTTGGGTTTTGCACAAAGGTAAAAATATTGGACATATGAGGGAATATTGTTGCATAAGGAATGGCAAAAACAAATTTTTTACCTCACACGTGGGGGAAAATACACTGTATCCCAAGGCTTTGTGCATTTTCCTGTACATAGGCAGTGAAGATCATATATATCTATATATATTGATATATACTTATATATCCACATTGGAAGATATTTCATTTGCGTCTAATTTTTCAGACCTATATTCTAGTACCAATCAATAAAACGGATTAGTGTGCCAAAGACGGAGACCTGAATGCAGATAAAGCCTACAACTTCTGATTGTCTGAATCGCGCACAATCTCTGTATATAGCAGACATACAAAATAACTTGTATATTGCATTGAAGATAGTGTAAGCTGTGCTCACTTCCTGTTTTTGGTACTTTTGTTGTTAAGATGCAGTGGGCAGGGTTCTTTTAAGAGACTTTTTAAAGCATTAGAAATGTAATAGCTTGGAAGTTAAATGGGGCAGTCTATATAAATTTATATTTTATATATTTTTGGTGTTACCCACCTGCTGGGAATATCCAGCTAATGTGACTTTTAGAAGTACTGGTTTATTGGTATCCTCATGTTGCCTACGGTTTTTTTTAAAAAATGACATAAAATGCAAATTACAGTTATATCGAACAGTTCATTTCTGTATAGACAGGAGAGAGAAAATAAAAATCTACATGTATATTTAGCAGACGGTATAAAGGAATTGGGAAACCTTTTTGATACCTACTGGCAACTTATTGTGATGATCAGTATTGTGAGCATTTTAGGGTTTGAGATTGTACTGCTTTGTTGGTAAATTACCATATTTGAATGTTTATTTTCTCACATGTTTAACGGCAAAAAATGTGTACATAATACAACATGTACATATGTGTATACAAGTATGTGTAATACAGCATTTTACACGTTACGCATTTATAATCCAAGTATCAAAACTTTTACATGATTTTTTTAGACTCACTTAGAATTAAAAAGCAATTTTAAAATGTCACTGTCTAGTTTGATTCTAAAAGATGTGTAGTTTGATTTTTGAAAGTAATGTCAATGCACACAGTTTTATTTTTGGTAATGCTTTCCCCTGCATTCATACTACACTGACAAGTAAATAGGGTTTCGGCAAAATATAATTTAATTTGTGTGCCTTGTATTTTTTTTTCCCTTTAAACAATGTATATTAAAATGACTTCTATATTTTAACTAAATGTATTCAACTGTATGCTGTTAAATAAGGAACACTCTTAATCATTTATGATACACTGCAGCTTTAAACTTATTGTTTAATGGAAATTATCCTGTTTGTTCTGTATGAAAGAGGCGGACTATTTAGTAAATGTTTTATAACTTTGCTGCTGTTTTATTTCCTGTATGTATATTTGAGTGATTTCTAGCCTTAAGGCCCATTTACATGTAACGATTATCGCTCAAAATTTGTTCAAACAACCGAAAAGGAGCGATAATCGCTACATGTAAACGCTGGCATTGTGCAGTTTTCACTTGAACGATTATTTAAAGGTGAATTTAAAATCCATCGTTCAGCTACTGAGAGGTAAAGTATCTCTCAATAGATGGCACGCTATTCTCTCCACGGGAGTCGGCAGAAAACATTGTAAACTGCGCACAGCCGCGAAGAGAACAATGTAGCATGTTCACGGCTGGGCATGTGATCACAAGCTGGGCTCTGCAAACCGCTCCTGGAGGCCCTTTTACATGCAAATGAAGATGATTGTGTTAATGGACATTAACACTTTATGCAAATACAGCGTGAAATCTTTCAGTCATTTTAAAGATTGTTTGCCTGTAAATGGGCCTTTAAGTAGTGAGGAACCCTGTAGAGCTGCACTCACCCTTTTCTAATTGAAAAACAAAAGAAAGGACGCAATAGAATATTAACCCTTTCCAATCCAATTTCTCTGCCACCTGCATACTCCCCAGCTCTTATTTATTTTGGATGGAAAAGCACGTTGTGGATTGTTTGGCGTTACTCAATAGAAACACATAAAAATGAACTGTTATGATTTACTAGCATTTTTTTTTTTACATTTAAGTGTGAGTTATGAGTTTTACATCCGG
Source organism: Eleutherodactylus coqui (assembly GCF_035609145.1). NCBI lineage: Eukaryota > Metazoa > Chordata > Amphibia > Anura > Eleutherodactylidae > Eleutherodactylus > Eleutherodactylus coqui. The sequence goes on along the minus strand of NC_089837.1, from coordinate 189,730,980 downwards.
AAAATAATTTGTAGTAATCACGTAAATGCATGTATATTGATATTAGTGCATTTAAATGATAGGAGCTTAGATGCATAGAGATAAAAGCTTTCTTCTGTTTATTCGGTACTAGCTTACCCGTCGCGCGTTGCTGCGAAGACAGACATACATTCATTCGTTTTTATATATCTAGATAACAACCAATCACAGCGCAGCTTTCATGTTACCTCAGTGGTATAATATATAACAACCAATCACAGCGCAGCTTTCATGTTACCTTAGCAGTAAGAGAAATAACCAATCACAGCGCAACTTTTATTCTGCCTCAGCAATATAAAAAATAGCAACCAATCACAGCGCAGCTTTCATGTTACCTCTGCGGTATTATATATAGCAACCAATCACAGCACAGCTTTCATGTTACCTCTGCGGTATTATATATAGCAACCAATCACAGCGCAGCTTTCATGTTACCTCAGTGGTATAATATATAACAACGAATCGCAGCACAGCTTTCATGCAACCTCAGTAGTATAAGAAGTAGCCACCAATCACAGCACAGCTTTCATGTTACCTCAGCAGTATAAGAAATAGCAACCAATCACAGCACAGCTTTCATTTTACCTCAGCATTCTGAATATCCAGCAATTGTCTTGCGAAACGTTCAGCGGATGCATCATTTTCTGGTTGAACACTCATCCCGTGGCTCGTAATGCCTTTTGCTTTCGTGCTTGAGATGGTAATCAAACGATCTTTGTCTGGGAGGCATAACTGTTGACGACGCTCGTACGCGCGGCACCTATCGTAGGATAGCTGTACTATGCCTATAATCCTCCCAGGAGTGTACTCAGCAACTTCCCAAAGTCTCATGGCAATTGGATGAATGGTGTAGTAATGCATAAAGGACAGACAGACATACATTCATTTATATATATCAGGAAGTGAGAGAATTACATTCCGTACGTAAAATTTGGACGCTAATTGTTTTGCGCTTAGAATTGAATCGACTTGGGACCCATTAACTTTTCCTATTTATGGCATAATCAATGCCCGTGCCAAATTTCAAGTTTCTATGTGAGAAAATTACATTCCGTACGTAAAATTTGGACGCTAATTCTTTGGCGCATAGAATTGAATAATGGAGTTGGGACCCATTAACTTTTCCTATTTATGACATAATCAATGCTCATGCCAAATTTCAAGTTTCTATGACATTGGGAAGCGAGAAAATTAGATTCCGTACGTAAAATTTGGACGCTAATTCTTTGGCGCTTACAATTGAATAATCGAGTTGGGACCCATTACGTTTTCCTATTTATGACATAATCAATGCTCGTGCCAAATTTCATGTTTTTACGACATCGGGAAGTGAGAGAATTTGTGGCAATTATGGAAATCGAGCGATCTACGTGGGGGGGCGTAACTGTCGACAACGCTCGCACGCGCGCCATTTATCGTAGCATAAATGTACTATGCCTATAATCTTCCCAGGAGTGTACTCAACAACTTCCCAAAGTTTCATGGCGATCGGATGAATGGTGTAGTAGCGCATAAAGGACAGACAGGCAGACAAACAGACACGCACGCAGACAGACACACACGCATACATTCAATTTTATATATATATATATATATATATATATATATAGATGTGTATATTGATATTACATGCATTTAGATAAGACTGTTCATTTCTAATTTTTTGAATATGAGGATAGCTAGCTATCACAGTACCATACAGAAGTATACTATAACTGCATGTTATGTTATGTTTCTAACACTGCGCACAACAGAGCTCCGATGTCTGAGGCTGTTCTGCATATGTATACGACACTATGCAGGACAGTTGCTTCCCCTTCACATTGTGTAAATAAAGAGGGACAAAAGGTTAATCTGCTCCACTTAACCCTTTCATGTGTAGAGATACAGGTTAGCTGGTCTTACCAGGGCTCCTATGATGATGGAGGTACATATGGGAAATTTGGCTTTAGGGATTTACCTCTTTTCACTATATTAATACTGGTAGTGGAGACGGAATCTGTCAGCTGGAACATGCTGTCCAAACTGCAACGCAGAAGGGTTGTTGATCCAGGGATTCGGGGGAAAGCAATAGGTTGAAGTGTTCTACCCCTTCAGCTCTTGCAATTGAGAAGCCAAAACACTTATAATTGCCAACCCTCCAGACAGTGTATCCCTTTGAAGGGTCTTCAATTTAATTCTAGCAGATTTCTCGTTCCATAATAAACTCCCAAGCTTGATAAAGGCCTATTGTAGGCCGAAACGTAGCTTGTCTACTATTTTAAAGATGACCATGGAGGAATAAAGGCTATATTTTACATTTACTCCTGTTTATGCTGCCACTGCTATTTTATTGTTATTGGACTATATTGGGCCTCTAGGCTCTGGCCCATTTTTTGTGGCTTGCATTTCTTCCACCTCACTCTAAGGCTTTATTCCCACGAGCGTATATCGGCCGTCATTTTCATGTTGCTAAACTCCCTCCCACCTCCCTTCTCTGGTCACTGTTATTGGCTCCCATAGGAGCCCATGCAGTGGCCAACGTATTCCGGCCCAAAAGATAGTTTCAGGATTAACTTTTGGGTCCAACGTAAAAACACCTGGCGATACATTGGCAGGCTGGGCGCTTTTATGTCACGGGAATACTGCATCAGACTGAATCCAATGCATCAGATCACAGTGTATATCGGCCGACTGTGAAAAGGGCAGGCCAATATATGCTCATGGAAAAGAGGCCTAAAGAGGAATTCTGTGAGCTCTGCTTTGTACCTTTTCCCTAATGACATCCTGATAGTTATACTTCTGTAGGCTAATCTATATAAAATGACCACCTTTATAGCATCTCACACTACAGACACTGAGGACAAACCAATATTAATCCGAAAAAAATTCCAGTAGAGCCTCCTCTGTTCTAGCATTATCATTAATCAAAAGGGAATTAACCTGCAAACTGTATCCAAACCAAATCCTCCACTGTTCATAATCAACAACAAATAGAGCGGAGATTGATCAGACAGTTTGTGGTGGATATTCCACTCTACAAACATGTGGAAGAGCTCTATTCTAGATAGTGTATAATGTGAACTGGAATAATAATAAGATTGCTGTATATATGGATTTGTCAACCTCCACAGATCACATAAACAGAATTCCATTAACCTCTTAAAACTCATGGACATACAGTTACATCCTGGGTTTGTATGGAGGGGGATCAGAAGCCGATTCCGCCCCATAGAATGCGGGTGCCGGCTGTTTCTCATAGCTGGTAGTCGTGATCAGTGCTCACGCTCATCTCATGACTGTTCAGCCTTCAAATGCCACCATCAATTCTTCAAATGGTTTTTAAATGCCGGGATTGGAGTTTGAGTTTCTCGACCTCCCCTGCAATGAGATTGTGTGGTGCCGTTTGATTGCCATGTCAGCTTGGGGGGGCCTTCTGAAAGCCCTTAGTGCGGTCATTGCCAGTTGCTTATCAAGCCATGCCTGTGTTATAATTTAATACTACGGTATCACATCATACTGCAGGAGTAATTAAACAACTGCAAGTTCAAGTCCCCTGTGGGGACTAAAGCAAATCAGTTTGAAAATATTTTACTTTTTTTTTTAATAATCAAATCAAATGTTTAACCCCTTCCCCCCCCCCCTTTCCATAATTATAAAAAAATAACTTATTTAAAAAATGTAGTACAGCAAAAGAAAAACAATATAAATTTTGTATCGTCAGAATTGACCCATACAATAGTCATTTTTGCTGCAGCGTGCATGTTGTAGAAACAAGACCCCCCCCCCCCCCCCCCCGCCAAAGATTAGGTTTTTTTAAATTTCACTCCACTTTGCAAAGACAAGCCCTCAGTCAGCTATGTTGATACATAAATAAGAGTTATGATTTGTTTCTTCCTCCCCACTTAAAAAAAAAAAAGTTCAATGTAAAATAGGGCATAGTCCCTAAGGCTGTCTTCACACTTGCGAGAAAATGCAGAATTATGAAACTCATGCTTTTCGATGACTTCATTCCCACTCGTGATATCTCCTGCTCTGCGATGTTGCGAGACTTGAAATTGCAGATTTTAACCATAAACAACATTTTTGTGGATAAGCTTTTTAAGGTGCAAATTTCATCAGTGCCCTGTTTGATTGTTCTTTATTACAACATTCTTAGATTAAAAGATTTGTGAGAGAAGCCTTTAGACGTAATTCCATACTGAGGCTCAGGTCCTAGTCTTGGGATCCAAATTTAGTTCAGGCTAAACTAGCTCAGCTGCCTTTTGAACCAATTGATTAGGTGTTTGTCAAAATGTTATACGTTTTTTTTGATTGTTAAAACCTCAGGCGGGTGGGTGAACTAGTGCCCCTTTCATCCTCTCCTCTTTACACATATCTTAGATGAGAGGGTGGTGCATTGCTAAGACCTCTGTTATTGGCTGCAGTTACAGCCAGACTGCAGCTTGTAAACAGAGCATTACCAGTATACCTGGCGCTAGTGCCATGGAGATCTATTTTAATATTTTTTTTTTTGCATTGACAGTGGTTAAAAATAAAAATCCACGAGAGTGTTGAGGAAAGTAGAAAATTGAAATAGATCACATATGTTAAAAAAAATAAAAAATTATTTTATTTTTTTTGGAGATCTAGTAGTCTTGCTACAACAAACCATAGCTCAGGGTCTCCCCACAGTTGGTTCTGTTAACTGTACCGAGATGTAGTCTCATGGTGTTGTCACAAGCTCATAGAAAACTGATTATGGAACAACTCCCTCTTGCCTACTTTCTTTTTGCATGTGTTCTGGTTATATAGATTCGAGAATGTTTAACCAACTACAAATTACAGCAACTAGAATAATCTCTAATTGTTGAAGATGTGGCTTAAAGTTGAAAAAATGCCTTATTCTGGTGTGCATAATTTCGTATAGCATCCAAAATTGGGCAACAATTGTTCTACACAGTATGCAGGCATTGATGAGTAGTATATTAGAGGAGTAAACGTTCCTTCTAAAACCGTACAACCGGTTTTTGCATTAATTTGTTTTGTTGAGTATGCAAAAAGCTGTTGCTTTGGGAAGGAACTAATAAAAAGGAAGAACTCTGCATGCCAATATGCAATTCAGACAATATCTGTATTATTAAATTGGCAATCCAGAATAGTAACATTTTGGTCCACATACGAATGGGGGGTGGGTGGGGTGGGGGTAGCATGGTCAGCTCTGTTAAATTCCCTTCCCCTCACCGCCCCTTGACAGCTGCCGGCAAGGGGAGGGCGCAGGAGCTTAGCAGAGCTAGTGTGCTAAGCTCCCTCCACACCCTATGGGAGCTGCCGGCAAGGGGCAGGACTTAAGCAACACGAGCCCCTGCTAAACTTCCTCTCACCGCCCTTCTCTGGTACAACACTCCTATTGTTTTTAATGGGACCACTCACAGAGGTGCAAACGGCCAGTCGATCACAGCCATTCAATGACTAGCTATGATTGGCTGAGCCAGCGTTCTATGCACCAATCAGAGCAATCTCTTGCTGGAGGCGGGCTTTACAATCACCACCACCAGCAAGAGATGCTTTGTTGGCGTTGACAACTGCACAGAAGCCTACAAGAACGCCGGAGAGCAGTGGGAGGGACCTGGACGGCACCTGCTAGGCGAGTATTTTTTTTTTCAGCATCCTTGCAAAATGCATGCCAATGCAGGTGACACTGCAGTAAACACAGCATTGAAAAATGCACTTCTGCAAATGCCTGTGTGAGGAAGGCCTAATGCAATAAAGAAAATACTGTGTGTATATACACACACCCCCACAGGAGCTTGGACATATCTTTTTATTACAGTGTTTACCAATCAGTAGAAATGACAATTTTAACCCTTTCCAGTCCAATGTCGGGACATCATTTTCCTCTATAGCTCCGATGTCGGGAGAGGTTCAACATGCTGTTTCTGCATTGCTGCTTCCCCCACACTGCTGCTGGAGGCCACCTGGCACAGTTACATAACTTGGTGAGCTGGAAACAGCACTGATCAGTACTGGATTCTTCATTTACTGAATGCCATATGTTCTTTCTCCCCTCCTCTGCTGCTGCATATTGTCCGGCAATAGAGCAGGGGAGAAAGCATGTGGGTGCATTCATTAAATGAAGAATCCAGCACTGCTCCCTGTTTCCAGCTCACTAACTCACATAAGTGTGTTGGGTGGCCTCTGGCAGCAGAGTGGGTGAGGGGGCACATGGAGGTATTCACTAAATGAAGAATCCAGTGTTGGGTTCTTTATTTACTGAATGCAACCATGTGCTTTCTTCACCCGCTGTATTGCTGGAGGATACACAGCAGCAGAGCAGGGGAGAAAGAACATTTGGCATGCAGTAAGTGAAGAAACCAGCACTAATCACTGCTGTTTCCAGCTCACTAACTTACATAAGTGTGTCAGGTGGCCTTTGGCAGCAGCAGAGTCAAGGAAGAGGCGGCACATGGGGGCATTTAGTAAATGAAGAATCCGGCACTGATCAGTGCTGGGTTCTTCATTTACTGAATGCCAGATGTTCTTTCTTCCCTGCTCTGCTGCCAGAGCCTACATGATACTTACCTGTAATCCTGTAATAGCGCTGAGCAGCCAGTAGATGTTGCTATCTACTTGGCTAAATTCCCGCCCACCGGTGAGGAAAACTGACAGGAATGGCAGCGATGAATAAAATGACATATGAAGAGAATATACGATTAAGGTATTCTGAGGTGGATTAGTGAGGACAGTGACTGTGAAAAAGACTTTAGTGATGAAGGTGAGCATGAAGAAGACACTATTCCAGCATACAGTGATATTAGATCCAGTGAATCTGAAGACTCTAGTTATGATGAAGAAAGCGACAATAATACGCAACCTGTTACAGATAACTGAAAGATTTATTGTGATGATGGCGATCTTATAAAGTTCTCATATTCCATTACACAACAGGGCTTTACCCTTCCTTAAAGTTCTCGGCCAAAAACAGAACTTGAATATTTCCAGCTGTTTTTCATAGATGAAATTTTTGACAAAATAGTAACTGCGACAGGTGACTCCACTAACAAAATACTCAGTGTGGCACTCCTAGAAGACTGTTTCACTAGAAGAAATGAAGGCATTTTGTGGCAGTATACTGAATATGGCTCTGAATTTGAAAGCACAATTGGTTGACTATTTTACTGCGGAATAGCTGGACAAAACCCCATTTTTCAAGGATGGTTTCTCTCAGCGCTGTTTTTTTTCCCAGGTATTTTGGATGCTCCATTTAGTTTCTCCTGTCACGGCTCAAGGGGGAATGTGTACACGAGGCAGTAAGGTGAAAAATCTTAGTGAGTATATTGACAGTAAATGCAGAAATTTTTATGTACTGGGAACAAATGTGGCAATAGCCGAGAGCACAAAGTTTCAAAGGAAGAATTCAATTCAAGTACTACAATCCAAAGAAGCCTACAATGTAGGGCCCATGAATTTTTTTGTCTATATGATTCAGAAAATGGCTGTGTTTTCTCATGTTCACTAGTATGGCAAAACGACAATGAAAAGCCTTATTTGCCCTGATTTACCATTGTCTTGCATTGTTATTAACATGGCACAAGTTTTGCAAGGCCAAACCAGTGGTTCAGGCTACCACATATACACTGATAGGTTCTATACAAGCCCTCAGCTTGCGTGGGAATTGCATAAAATGAAAATGCACATTACTGGAACGGCAATGGCCTCTCAGAAGGATTTTCCAAGTGACCTGAAAAAGAAAAAAACTTCAGGAATATCACTTCTGCACCTATCAAAGCAATTTAAAAAATGATGTGCCTCTCATTCCATGAGAGGAGGCTAGTGACAATGCTTAGCACATTCTTTGGCCCTCAAACGCAATTAATCACTGGTTATTGGAAAAAACAGCCTGTCCAGTTTGCAAAACCAACAGTTATTTTAGAATATACAAAGGTTTATGGGAGGAGTGGACAGAGCTGATCAGTACTGCAGAGGTTATGTATTTACAAGAAGGTCCTACAAATGGTGGAAAATTATTCTTCTGGCTGCTGGAAGTTGGGGTTGTGAACAGCTACATCCTATACTCATTGGATAAAAAGGAGAACGGAAAAAAATGCGGACACATCTTCCTTACAGGAGAAATCTCAACATTCAGCTTGTGGGCAATGCGAGGAATAGAAATTCGAGAAAGACGGGGAAGACAGTCATCATCGGACCTTGAGGAACGACTAAATGGAAAGATTCACTTTATAATGCAAAACAAAAACAAACAAACAAAGGATTGTATAGTCTGCAGCAGAAGAGAGGAGAAAGGAGAGAGACCACTTTCTACTGTGAAACATGTACTAAGAAGCCTGGACTTCATCCTACAATTTGCTTCAAAAAGTATCACACTCTAAAAAATGTATGTCAAAATAAATAAAAACATTTTAATTTATCTAAAATTGCTAGTAAAATCATTACGTTAATTCATTTGTATGGTTTTCTATGTTCTAAGTAATCCACCAACCTTTTTCAGACACAAAATAGGTGGCGAAAAAATTGGATTGGAAAAGGTTAATAACTGGATCAGCAGGATTATTGCAATACCAAGTTTGTAGAAATTTTTTACCACTTTTGCACAATAAGAGCGCATTCAGACGATCGTATATCGGCTGGGTTTTCACGCCCAGCCGATATACGTCGTGTCTCTCTGCAGGGAGAGGAGGCTGGAAGAGCCGGGAGCAGTGCACTGAGCTCCCGCCTCCTCTCCACCCCCTCTCTGCCCCTCGCCACTGTTTGCAATGGGAGGGGCAGAGCTACGCCAGGGAACTCAGCTCCGCACCCACCCCCTCCCATTGCAAATAGCGTCGAGGGGCGGAGAGGAGGCGGGAACTCAGTGCACTGCTCCCGGCTCATCCAGCTTCCTCCCCCTGCAGAGAGGGACGACATATATCGACTGGGCGTGAAAACCCAGCCGATATACGATCGTCTGAATGCACCCTAACAAACACATTTTTAAAGGAAAAACAATAGAATCTGCATCAACGCATTCTGAGACCCATAACATTTTTATTATTCTGACAGCAAGGCTGTATGAGGTCTTGCTTTTTTGCTGAAAGAGTTGTAGTTTTTACTGGTACCATTTTGTGACCGTTGATTGCTTTTTATTACGTTTTTTGGGAACCAAAAAAGGAAAAAGAAAATGGCAATTCTGCATTACTTTTTAAAAATTATTTTTACGATGTTCACCATGCAATCTAAATGAAAAAAATATCTTCATTGTGTTGGTCGCAATGAAACATGGTAACACCAAACGTGTTGATTTTTAGTATTTTATCCATGAAAAAGGATTTTTGAGGGGGAAAAAAAGTTCAAACTCAATTAAACTTCATAGAATTTTTTTTTCTTTTAAAACACAATTCTTTTAGTCCCTTGAGGAGAATTGAAGATGCGATCGTTCATTTGCTAGGATAGTACACAGAATTACTTATGTAGTGCATTCTACGAGAGGTTGAGTTACATGGCAGACACAGAGGTCTCTGTCAGACTTCCAGCTGCTATGGGAACTCAATTGTACCGTGAGTTCCTGCCCCCTTTCATCTTCTTGCATCATGCAGGACCTATTGATTGTGGCATATGAGTGGTTAAACTGCCAGGATCTAAAGGTTTGCCGTTCCCGGCTGTTAGAATGAAGCCACCACTTTAAAAAGATGAATTTGCAAGTTAAGGCTGCCTGTCCACGGTTGTTTTTGCATTGCATTGCTATGGAAAGCACAGCGCCCCTGTCCACGAGTGGAGAATCGCAGCATGCTGCGAACTGCCGCAATTCTCTGCGGTGAGCCTGTCAGATATGCTCACCGTGGAGATCCGTCAGCTGGCTGCTGCTCCCTGGCGGTGGTGATACTGCAACGCCCGTGGACAGGCAGCCTTAGAGTACATTAGTGAGATCAGTGAAAAGGCATATTGGCTGTCACTAAGGGGTTAGGATACGAAGGTCAGTCAATCTGGAAAATGTAAGAACTTTGAAGCTATCCTCAAGTGCAGTGATGAAAACCAGCAAGTGGTATGATAAAGCTAGCTCTCATGAGGACCGCCCCGGGAAAAGAAGACCAAGAGTTACTTCTGTTGCAGAGGAGGAGTTCATTAAAGTGAAATCCTGGCACACTTCCTGTCTGTGCATCACACATCTTTTAGTGTGCTGTCCAAATGTAGGAACAGGCAGCATACTGACATGTACTATTTGTCATCCTTGACAAGGAGACAAATAGTGGAGCAGATTTATCAAAACGGTCTGAAAGAAAAATGGTCTTTGTTGGCTATACCAACCAATCACAGTGCAGCTAACATTTTATCAGACCAGTTTACGAAATTTAAGTTGAGCTCTGAATGGGCAAGATGGCTTTTCTTTTAGACAATTTTAATAAATAAGGTCCACTGTTTAAAACCACTATGCTCACTGATTTAGGTTCAAATAAGGGACATTGCTGAAGTCACTCAGAATTCCCGAAAAACAATAGTTTTTTTTCTAAAACACAGAACCCCTTTAGGCAAAACCACTTCATATAACATGACGCAGCCTCAAGTTTGAATTCTTCTAAAACTTAAAAATATAATTTTTTATACAAAAATAGAAAGTAAATTCAGAAAAGTAGAGTAACGATTTATGTAAATCAGAAAACTATTGCACATTCTGTATCATTTGTAATGAAGTATCTAGCAGTTCTTTTTATTTCGCTCTTTTCCTTTAATTTCAAAAGTTGCGGATACTTTGGATGCTGCGTGAATGGTTGCACTTTTTATTTTATGTTGAATGGAAGACGACACGCAGTCTGCTTGATCCTCCCATTCTTTCATTTCCTCTTCTCTAATAATGATTGCCTTTCCAAGTGACTGCCCAACAAGGCGACAGACATCCTGCGCTTTGCGTCGCGCATTACTTACTGCATTGAGACACACTTGCCGCCTGGAATATAAAAATTACAGCTATAAGTTAACAGCATGTCCTTTTCTACTAGTAGTATCAAGCAACTAAGAGATTACAGTTCTAAGTACATATGTAGTCATTGAGGCTTTAATTTAAATACCTTAATTTTTCCATGTTCTCAGAGGTGTGATAAAAGTGGGGTGAAGAAATACAAACTGAGCTGTCTAGTTTTTCAACGATCATATTGCAAATGTCCTGCAGCTTTTCAAACTGCTCAAAAACTACACACACCTAAAATAAAAGAACAAACGTTATAGACTATATGTAACAAATAACGGGAATACTGAATATATAAATCTAAGCCACACAAGCAGCATTCACAATAGGTTTGAAACATCAGCGATCCTAAACAATTGCTCTTACTAAGATCTATTCCCACTTTTGGAAAGAAAAATCTAGGTAAGCAGATTCCCTAAAGATATGATTTTGACGCACAAAATGAGCAATTAAAAGTTAAACTACAAAATACATATCACATATATATCATATTTGTGCAGGTATGTCTCCATCAGTCTCACAGACAATAAAAGGAGTAGCAATGAGGAGACAGGGTGACTTGGAGTCCTGTGGTCAGTTGGGGTCCCACCTCTCCTGTGGACAGGTGAGAAATGTACTTTGTGGGGAAACCCCTTTAACTCATTAACGACCACTGATATGCCTTTAGACGGCCTGCAGCTGGACGACATGTATGAAGGGAGATCGCACGGCGATCTCTCAACATACATCTTGGCTGCCAGCTGTTTCTTACAGCTGACACCTGGCGGCAACAGCTCCGATAAGCCACATGGCTCATCGAAGCGGTTATCACTTTTTTGTATCAGTGAGTCCTCAAAAGTCTGATCTAGCAAAGTAACGCATTATTTACGCTCACCATGAGCGTCAGAAAAAATAAAGAATGCCAGAAATGCGCTTTTTTTGGTCACCCAGGCACCAAGAAAAAAATGCAATAAAAAGTGATCAAAAAGTCATATGTATTCCAAAATGGTACCAATGCAAACTACAAGACGTTCAGCAAAAAATGGCCTCATTCACAACAATGTTGATGGAAAAATAAAGTTATTGCGCTCAAAAGATGGCGACAGAAAATAATTTAAAAAAATTAAATATCTTTGAAAAAAAGTACAGCAAAAAAAAAAAAAATTGAAATATAACCCCTACCCCAAAAATAAGCCCTAACTACACTATGTGTAGTTAGTTATGTGTAGAAAATTTTTAAAAAAGCAAGTCACCTAGCAGGCGCCATCTGGGTCCCTCCTGCGGCAGGTTTCCCTGCCCTTGTCAGCGCCGACAGAATATATCTTGCTGGTAACAGGGTTTGAAAACACCCCCTCTAGCAGGAGATTGCTCTTATTGGTTCTCGAGCACCGCAGCTCAGCCAATTGGAGCAGCTGTCGATAAACCAATCACAGCCATTCATTAAGGCAGGAGGGACCCGGACAGCACCTGTTAGGCGGGCATAAGACATTCCCTGAAAATAAAAACCCTATGCCTCTTTTGGGGCAAAAATTTGTATAAAACAGTCTTCTTTTTGGGGAAACATGGTAGAATAAAATAGCTCTGCATGCAGCACATATTTGCCTCAAAACAATGGAAACCTAGGTGAAACCGAGTGGATCTCAAAGTAAGTATCTGTCATGTGACAGATCTGGAATTATCCCGATTTCTGATTAAAATGGAAACCACCATTTGCTAGAGTGAAGAGCCTGAACTGCATTACCCATTTATAAGCTACAGTTGTATTTCTCATGAAATTCTCCAGACAAAAGTTGTCAAATTTCAGATTGTGCGGATCATATTAAATAAGTAAATAGTTTGCTAGGCAACATACATGTTAACTGAAGAAAATACCTCTGCATGGTGGAAGCTAAAATTGAACTGCTCATACCAGAGTTTGTACTACTTATTACCTGCAAAAATAGTGTAGTTTGTAGTGTTGTCCCAGAGAAATCCAGAAATCAGACTGATCCATCACTATTCATTTAAAAGTAGATGCATTAAAACAATCATAGCTCATTTAAAAATGGAAGCCCCGATACGAATATAAAAACAGTGCTTAAAAGAGTTTTCCGTGTTGTTTCTATTGGTGACCCATCCTCAGGATAGGTCATCAATAGTTGATAAGTAGGGGTCACTGCTCAGGACCCAGGCAGATCAGCTGTTCGGGTGCCCACTGTCAGACAGCAAATGGAGCGAGATTACCTCCTGAGAGAATATCAACAGCGAGCGTCAGCTGTAACATACAGCACACTCCTGTAACAGCAGGAGTCGGAGCTACAATAGCGGTGGTCCTGGACATTTAACCCAGTCAACAGCTCCTGTAGAATCTAAATAGATAATACATGGAGGGAGCTGCTTGTGTGCCCCATCACCACCTGCAACAAGATTGCGAGGTGCCGATAAGTTGCAACGGCCTCCAGGTTTGCCAGTGTAAGGCCTAATGTCCACGTGCATGCACGGATTCCACTGCCGAATCCCACAGCGGAATCTGTGCCCGTGGCCATGGACATTAATAGACAGTTTCTTACCTCTCCGGATCCAGCGGCCGTATCTTCTTTCTTCAGCACGGTGGATGCATCCGAGAGCGCCAGTCGACGCACCTGGCGCATGCGCGGTGCTATCTTTGTTTTTAAATCTCCTGCTTTCCAGCAGCACGTCCACAGTGACAGCTGCAGGTGAGCCACAGATCGGACGGCTCACATTAACTTCAATGGAAGCTGTCCCTGCGGGATCTGCAGGAAAAATGGTGCATACTGCGATTTCTTCCTGCGCGCGCGGAAAAAAACAATTCATATCCGCATGCTTTTTACTGTCCTCCGCACACTAATGCATCCCTATGGGTGGCTTGCTTTGCGCATCCCCCGCGCAGGTTCCTCAAATCAAATCCACTCGTGGACATTGGGCCTAAAACTGGCAGGTATAACACACTGAGAAGTATTGCAACATATATATATATTATTATAAAAGAAACCTCACAGTGAAGTTGCATAGTAGTGCTTAAAAAAAGTTACATAAAAGGTTTAAAAATATAAAATGGAAAAAAAAAAAGTATACATAAAACATATACATGTGAATGGTATTGTGGCATCCACACACACGAACTGTAAAATTATCATGTTACTTTAAAGAGAAAACTGTAACAAACCAAAACAGAACCCGTTGCAAATTTGCTGTATTTTGGTCACCTTGCTTTTTCCCCAAAGAATAAGTGATCAAAAACTCTTATGTACCCCAAAATGGCAATAATGAAAACGGCAACTCATCCCATAAAATAAATAAATAAAAAACACAAGCCTTCACATGGCTTAGTTGATAGGAAAAAACACTATGGTCACAGAATACGGCAAAGTAAAAAATGTTTTCATTTAGTATATAAAAGTAGTAAAACAAAATAAATTACAAAAATCTGCCATTGCTGTAATTGCACTGACCCGCAGAATAAAGTTAACATAACCTATATGCAAATATCTGGTGTTTTACACAAGCATAATGTATCGGCCAAAATTTACCATTACAGTACAATGTATTCCCAAATCATTCATGTCAGAAATTCAAAGGCCAAAAGAAAGGAAAAACTGCCTGCTTGGCATCAATGGGTCAATGTCTTTTTAAGATACTGCTTCTTAAGGGCTTATTCTCCTGGGCGTATATCGGTCAGATCTTCACACCTGTCCGATATACGCTGCCCTTCTGATGCATTGGCTTACAATGCATCAGTGCACAGGGGCGCGCTTCTGGGGCGTGAAAGCGCTCAACTAGGCGCACTCACGCCGGCAGCTGCATAGATTCCTACGGGAGCCTATGTTAGCTGCCGGAGAAGGGAGGTGGTTGAGCAGCGTGACTGCTAAACTCCCTTCTCCTCTCCACCCCTTGCTGCTGTTTGCAATTGGTGGGGGCGGAGCTCCTGCTGGCTGCAGGGAGGGGGCAGCAGATTAGCTCCGTTCCCTCCCATTCCAAACGGACAGAGGGGAGGAGAGGTGGTGAGCCAGCGAGGGAAGGGGGAATGTCCCCCCAGGCCTCATAGCATTGCTGCCTTGGCGTACATGCGCCGGGCCCTTTGCCATTCAGGTGTTTTTTATGGTACCGTAAAATGCCTATGGCTGTGTAAATAGGCCCTAAGAGGGGGGCACAGATAATTTCACCAAAGAAGGGAGATAATATTCAGCATTCATACCTCAGCATCCATTTGATATGCATTAGTTTTTCTTTCAATTTCCTTGGAAATAGTAATGTTTTCATCCTGAGGATAAGGGGAAAAAAAACTGTCAAGTTATACAAAGACACTTTATAATACGTGTAAGTGCCCTTCCATTCTCACACGGGGAAAGCAGACGACCTCTGGAAAAATTATTTCTACAAATAACTGTTTTGAATACACTTTGGGGTGACTTATTTTACTGGTTGATCTGAAATAAGAATCATTTAATCAAGACCCCTGCTGAAATATCAAATTTACTGGATTATAAAACGGTCATGGAAAGTGTCTATAAAAGAGAAAGGCAGGGACCAAGAAAAACTGAAACTTTCTGCTGCTCCACTTTGTTTTAATCAGAGGTTATTTGCAGTGCAGCTTATTGAATGTTGTGGTCATGGAACTAGATATCGCTTTGGAGACCCAACCTGGAACCTTTCATACTTGAGCCGCACAACTGCACACACCAGACCTGAACAGCAAACAGTTCCCAATTACTACAATAGGGCCCATAGTGCCTGCAGCATGCCACCCAGAGGTTTCCCAGACAAAATACCGCAATATGGTGCACTATTACTTCTAGATAAAACTTGGTATCAGCGCCTCATTTTTTCACAAGGATTTAAAATATAGGTGAATATAAAAGCCAACTCACCTGGTGCTCAGTGGGACTCCCAGCCCTGAGACCCCACTGGCACCCGATGTCCACGATCGCCTGGTATACCACCCTGGGTTCCTGATCCGAATAACCGGAGAGTCGTCTCTGGGATGCAGCCCTCCCTCGGGCTGTTGTACAAAGTAGCCGATAAAAAGTGAAAAGTCCCCACGCTCCTGGATCCCAAGGATTAGTAATAGACTCTGCGGTCCATATAATTCTTCTTTATTCAAATATGCAACGCGTTTCGGCAAGTTAAACAATTTGCCCTTTTCAAGCATAACACACATTATTAAAGGGGTTGTCTCGCGGCAGCAAGTGGGGTTAAGCACTTCTGTATGGCCATATTAATGCACTTTGTAATATACATCGTGCATTAAATATGAGCCATACAGAAATTATTCACTTACCTTCCCTGCACTGGCGTCCCCGTCTCCATGGCTCCGTCTAACTTCAGCGGCGCAGAAGGGTCTTCTGCCTTCGGGTCTGTCCGGCAGCAGCGGCGTTCTGGCTCCGCCCCCTTCTACGCATCATCGCGTAGCTCCGCCCCGTCACGTGTGCCGATTCCTGCCTCCTGATTGGCTGGAATCGGCACATGTGACGGGGCGGAGCTACGCGATGCCGCATAGAAGGGGCGGAGCCAGAACGCCGCTCGTGCCGGACCGAGCCGAAGGCAGAAGACCCTTCTGCGCAAGCGCGTCTAATCGGGAGATTAGATGCTGAAGTTAGACAGAGCCATGGAGACGGGGACGCCAGCGCAGGGAAGGTAAGTGAATAACTTCTGTATGGCTCATATTTAATGCACAATGTATATTACAAAGCGCATTAATATGGCCATACAGAAGTGTATACCCCCACTTGCTGCCGCGAGACAACCCCTTTAATTTTATTGTATATATGAATGTGAGTAAATGTAATGTGTGTTATGCTTGAAAAGGGCAAATTGTTTAATTTCCAAAACGCGTTGCATATTTGAATAAAGAAGAATTATATGGACCGCAGAGTCTATTACTAAACCTTGGGATCCAGGAGCGCGGGGACTTTTCACTTTTTGCCGGCTACTTTGCAGTATTACTTCTGCAATTTTATGCCAGAAGCTGCAAAGACAGCCTCAGCACAGATGTGAGAGGGGCAAGAGCTATATAAGGTAAACATAAGCGAGTGTGTGTACTGTATTCTAAGTGTGCTGTTTCTTAAGTGCGTAATTTGGGATTAGTGGAATTGCTGAGTGCAACTTTCCCAATTATATTTGCTTTTTATTATTGTGTTTTGTATCAAGTCATAGTAATCTTTCAGTTTATACATTGCAGGTATATAGTTTTTTTTTCTTTTTTGGGGAGGGACGGGTTTAATTTTTAAACACTTACATTTAAAAGCACATATAGTATGTTTGCAGGTTTCAATCTCCATTGCTTTACGCAGGTTTCATGATATGCCCGCAACTTGCGAGGCCTGGTAGCCCACATTTCCCTAGGGTTGGTTTTGGGCCTTATTCTTTTTAATATATTTATTAATGACCTGGTAGAAGGATTGTGCAGTAAAATAGCAATATTTGAATATATATTATTCAAAATAGTTAACACAAGAGAAGACAAAATGTGATTGCAAAATAAATCTAGAGAAATTGAGGGGGGGGGGGGGGTTAGGCAAAAAAGTGGCAGATGAGGTTTAACACGGATAAATGTAAGGTTATGCACACGGGCAGAGAAAATACATGTCGGAATCACACGCTAAGTGGGAAACCACTGGGGAACACTGAGCTGGAATAGGACTTGGGGGTTTTAGCCAACTTTAAGCTTAACTGGAGCAACCAGTGTCAGGCAGCTGCTAAGGCAAATAGGACCATGGGGTGCACCAAAAGAGGTGTAGGGACACATGATGGGAATATTGTTCTTCCTCTTTACAAGTCACTGGTCAAACCAAACATGGAATATTGTGTACAGATTTGGGTACCAGTACTCAAAGAAGGACATATCAGAGCTTGAGCGGGTATTAAGGTGGGAGACTAAAGTAATAAATTGAATGGGCGGACTACGGCGAGGTTATCAAAATTGGGGTTATTCACTTTAGAGAAAAAGACAGCTGAGGGGCGGTTTAATAACTATGTATAAGTATATCAGGGAACAATACAGAGATCTCTCCCATCATCTGTAACAAGCGGGCGCCCTCTGCGTCTAGAGGAAAGAAGGTTTTTTCACCAACATAGAAGGGGGTTCTTTACTGTAAGAGCAGTGACACTGTGGAACTCTCTGCATGGCATGAAGATGTGGTGATGGTGAATTCGATAAGTGTACAAGAGGGGATGGCCGTCTTTCTTAAGTGATACAATATAATATGTTATAATCACTAATTACTTCACAAGGGTTGGCGATCCAGGGATTATTTTGATCACCAGACTGGGGGGGCTGCACATCGGCATATTTGCACCTGCAAAAACTACACGTGGAATATGCAGCAAATAAAACTCATTATTTAAATGGGTTCCTTCATGCAGTTTTTTTTTCCACATGCATTCTGAGCAAGAAAACGTGACATGCTGCGCAATTGGCCCTGTCTGCAGGTAATCGTGCACTGAACTGCGCAATTTTGCTTGGGTAATCCATAACACCTGGGACTAAGTAGGCTGACCCACCTAATTAAACATGACACTGCCAGGGCTGCGCCAATATGAGTGCACCAAAAAGTACAGTAAAAAGCACAGCTATGGGCGCAATACCAGCCTATCGTGCTCCTTGCACGGTGCAAATATGTCACGCAATCGTGAACATATACGTGTTTACACCTGTGCGTGGCCGCCCTGAGTCAGGAAGAAATTTTTTTTTCCCTTAAACAAGGAAAATTGGCTTCTACCTCATTGGGGTGTTTTTCCTTCCTCTGGATGAACATTGGAGGATAACGGGCAGAGCTGGACGGACAAGTGTCTTTTTTCAGCCTAAGGCCCAATGTCCACGGGTGGGTTTGATTTGCAGAATCCACACGGAAGATCCACAAATCAAGCTGCCCATAGGGAAACATCGGCGTCCACAAATGAAATAAAGCATGTGGATTTGATTTGCGGCCTTTTGGTCTGGAAAACAAATCACAGCATGCTCCGTTTCAGTGCGGTACAATGAAAACCGGCCGATCCACGGCCCGCCCGCAGTTCAATAGCGTACGGGCTGTGGATTCCGCTAGAAAGCAGGAGTTTAAAAAATAAAAAATAAATGTAATGCGTGCCGGCCGGCGCTTCCGCACGTATCCACAGACCAGGAAATAGAAGACCCAAACAGTACCCAAAAGCCCCGGACAGGTAATGCAGCGTCCTCAGCTGCAGGCACCCGTGGACATTGGGCCGAACATGCTATGTAACTTTTAGTTGCCCATAGCAACAAATCACAACACAGCTTTTATTCTGTATTCTGCACTAGTAAAATGAAAGCTGGGCTCTAATTGGTTGCTAGGGGCAACTAAGACAGTTTTTCTTTTAGACAGTTTCACAGATCTTCCCCTATGTGTTGCAGTAAATGCTGGTGAAATCTCCCTGTGTGCCACCATATGTGAACACAGCCATAGGCAATCGGCCACGGTTTGTGAAGGATCGCTGTGACATACATCAGCACAGACACATGTAGAAAATCTGCATGGGATCTGCATGGGCTCACACAAGGCATCACTAGCCAAACACACAATTACTAGCCAGAGACTGAACTAGCCCTGCATGGGGAGGCAGCCGGCCCTCTGCCAGGTGATCCTGCATACATGTAGTGGAAGCAAAGCACATACGTTTGCCATGAAAGCCTCTCACCGTGACCCCTGCCTGGCGGAGGCTCTGTTCAATGTACTCCAGCCGCCGGAGGACGCTGTTCTTCGCCTCCACAGCGCTCCCTTTACTACTTGCCACTCGTATGCACACTCGGGCCCGGTTTGGGGCCGCGCTTAGTTCAGCTGTGCCCGTCACCTGCACTTCCCGACCGCCTTTTTGCCCAATCAAAATCCCCGGCTTGTTTGCTTGCTCGTCTGCCGCAATATTCATCATATCTCCCGGCTGCAGAGACGCGAAGAGACGTGAAAGCGGCAACTGAGCGGCCATGGTTTCCTTGTCGCTATGGAAACGGGGGCGCCGTACGCAGGCGTCTGGAGCAGCACGTAATTTACGTAATGCGCAGGGCGGTTGTAAGCTGCTGGGAGCGCCGATGTGCCGGCACGTGATTGCACTGCAGTGGGAGGCGCTTTCAGGCACTATATATAGGGCTACTGAGGACTGTCTGTGCAGCTGCACTTCTCTCTAGCACTGATATCTTGATTTTTAGCTTCCCTGCACCCATTCTGGAACAAGTGATAAAACGCTGTTACCACGGGAAGACGTGAGACTAAAAGCTTTCCAAACCTGCCCTCTTAATAACAGTGCTAGAACCATGCCCCTATAAGTGCCCGCCATATGCCCGCATATACTGAAGTATGGCAGCATGCAATAAAGCCTCTAATAAGTAACATAGTGCAATGTGGGGTTGTGGGGTGTGAAGGAAAAAGATTCCTATTTAACCCCTTAGAGACATGCCCCCCTTTTTTTCCCCGTTTGCATTTTTTCTTCCCTTCTTTTAAAAAAATCATAACGCCTTCATTTATCCATTGATGTCGCTGTATCAGGGCTTTTTTTTTATTTTTGCGGGACGAGTTGTATTTTTCAATTGTAATATTTAACCCCCTCCCGCTCCAGGGCGTAAGTTTACGTCCTGGCAGCCTGGTACTTCCCGCAACAGGGCGTAAACTTACGTCCTGGAGATAGCGCGGGATCACATATGATCCCGCGCTATCCCGCAGCGGGAGCCGGCTGTCAGTCACAGCCGGCGTCCCTCTGCTACAGCGAGGGGGCATCGGAGTTGCGCCCCCGCTGTTAACCCCTTCCCTGCCGCAATCTAAGTAGATCGCGGCAGGGAAAGAGTTCACAGAGGGAGCGCGGCTCCCTCTGTGTCTCCGGCCGGAACTCGCGATGTCATCGCGAGAGCCCGGCCTGTCACCATGGCAACAGGACGCCAGACACTGGCGTCCTGTATTGCCTATGCCTAGGATCGCTGTATAAGCGATAAGGCATGGGAGAGCAGTAGCTCTGCCATGCCTTATAACAGCGATCATCAGGGCAGTGGTTAAAGTCCCTTAGAGGGACACAAACAGTGTAAAAAAAACAAAGATTAAAAAAATTAATTTAAAAAAAAATGTAAAAAAAAGAGTAAAAAAACACTTTTTTTTAAATGATTTTTCTCAGATTAGCATAAAAAAAGGTAAAAAAATATAAAATCCCACATATTTGGTATTGTCGCGTCCGTAACGACGCGTACAATAAGTTGCACATGCTTTTGACTGTGCATGGAAAAAAAACGCTAAAAAACTGAGGCAAAATGCTAATTCTTAGCATTTTGCCTCACTAAAAACGCAATAAAAGTGATCAAAAAAGCCATATGTACCCCAAAATGGTACCAATAAAATCTACAGCTCATCTCGCAAAAAATAAGCCCTCATAGAGCGTCGTACATCAAAAAATAAAAAAGTTACGGGACTTTGAATGCAGCAATTTAGAATAGAAAAAAGATTTTCAAGAAAAAGGGTTTTTATTGCAGAAAAGTGAGAAAACCTAAAAAAAATGTAAGAATTTTGGTATCGTTGTAACCGTACCGACCCGCAGAAAAAATGGAATGTCTCATTTATGCTGCATGATTAACGCTGTAAAAAAATCTATGGCAGAATTGATGCGTTTTTTTTCCCTGCTATCATTAAAAAAAAATAAAAAAAAAAATTTTACAATATAGTCTATGTACCCAAAAGTGGCATCGATAAAAACTACAGTTCGCCACGCAAAAAACAAGCCCTCATACGGCCGCGTCGACGGAAAAATAAAAAAGTTATGACTTTTGATAAACGGAGAAGAAAATCCGCCAAAAATTGTTGCGTCCTTAAGCTCAAAATAGGCCATGTCATGAAGGGGTTAATGTGCTGAAAAACATTTAAAAAAATCTAAATAGAGTAAAATGAAGGAAAAAACACCAAATTTTCGCCATTTTTCGGTGCGTCTTGTTTCTACGGCGCACAAAGTGCAACAGAAATGACATGATTAATTTATTCTATGGGTCAGTGCGATTACCACGATGCCAAACTTATGTTTAGTTTTGTTTTGTTTTTTGCTGTACTATTTCTATTTTTTCAAAGATATTTAATTTTTAAAAATTTTCTGCCGCCATCTTCTGAGCGCAATAACTTTTTTTATTTTTCCATCGACATAGTTGTGCAAGGGCTCATTTTTCACGGGACGTCCTGTAGTCTGCGTTGGTACCATTTTGGAAAACATACAACTTTGATTGCTTGTTATTGCATTTTCTCTTGGAGACAGGGTGGCCAAAAAAGCGCATTTCTAGTGCCCTTTATTTTTGTTTTGAACGACGTTCATCGTGCGGGGTAAATAATGCATTGGTTTGAGAGATCGGACTTTTATGGACGCAGCTATACCAAATATGTATTTTTGTTTTATTATTTAGATAATTTTATTAGAAACCCAGCAAAAGGTGTTGTTGTTTTTTTTTTACTTTTATTACTTTTTTAAAAATAATTAAACTTGATCTTATTTTTACTTTTTTTTTGGTCCCTAGAGGGGACAACAACTTGCGATGCCTTGATCGCTCCTGCAGTATGATGTAATCGCACAGCATTACATCGTACTGCGATCAGGCAGGCAGGCAGTCTATCAAGCCACCCCACAGGCATGGCTTGATTGGCATTCTGCCAAGACAGCCCTGGGGCCTCTCAGAAGCCCATGTTTAGCCTGTCCTGCTTTAGGCCTCATGTCCACAGGCCCGCATAGTTTCCCTGTGCAGAATCCTGCAGCGGATACCACCTGGCCCACAAATATGAGGCCAGAAAATACATTATACTCACCTGTCCAAACGCTGCTCATGTACATCGGGCTGCGCTGTCCATAGTTATCCTATGGAAAGTGATGCAAGCATGAGCCGCGTGCGATTTATCACCGCAGATCACGCTATGAAATATCGCCTGTGTGCAGCCTTAAAGTGTCTGTTTCTGCTTGTTTGGGGTTTCAAGAACCTTTATTTTATAAAGAAACTTGTTGGGTTTCTTGATGGGGTTATCTGTTCCAATAATAGAACGCCCACAAAGCATATATAAGAGGTTCTTTAAGATGTGGGGGTTCACATTGGGGGATGTGTTATGAGTGAAGTAGCCCTTTAAATCTCTCTCCAAATTGTTTCTATGTTGCATCTGCGATATATGTTGGTTGTATTGTTCAGCGGAAGTCAATGAGATTGTGGCATCGATTCTTGAGAGAGCAGTAGAAGATTTCTACCTAGTATGAACATATTGATCCATGAGTAACTACTATGGACATTTGAGTGGAAGAAGGAATACCTCTGAGTTGTGTATTGCTCACCAAACTTTGAAAAGTTCTTCCCTCCACCATATTTCCCCTACAAATTGGGCCTGCTTGCGCAAGTTGGAGGTGCTATCAACATTATCAGATACGGCAGTGAAGTCACTGCAAATAAGTCATTTACCTTGTTTACATTTTGAAAGGATACATAAAATTGTATGTATGAAAGTTCTTCAGGAGCAAAGATTGAAGCTAGTGTATATTGTGCTGTTTATAAGACAGACTAATAACAAATCTGCCTTGTGGGCCTATTATCTGTTGGATAGTAAAGGCAGTACAAGGATGTTATCCTGAGAACTTTCTTGTGCCTTGTTGGCCATTTTTGATACCTGATATGTAATAATGGAGGAACGAAAGGAAAAACAAAGAGACACAATAGCAACAGTAAACAGTCCTTCACAAACCTGCGAGCGGGAAGGAAGATGTAGCAGCTCTTCTGGAAAGGAATACTGTATGTGGGCACTGGCGTAATGCTGGGGGTCACAATTGTGAACCAAACCTCTAGCTAACGGGGGCCCGTGGCCCCCTGCCATATGCCGTTGCACTGCAATGGCTCTTGGGACGGCTGTGGGTGGCATAAAGCGAGGAGAGGGCCATTACAGGCTGCAGACTCCTCCAGCGCATGGTCCTCCCTTCCATTGAGAGACTACAGTTGTGATTGGTCATTACTGCAGTCCATCAGTGAACTGCTGGTCGCGTGATTGGTTTGGCTGGTGGTGTCTGGTATATCAGAGATAAGAGCAGAGTCAGCAGACTTTTCTGCTCCATTCAGGAAGCCGGAAAGGGGAATCCCCGTAGCCAAACGGCTGTCTCTGGACGGAACCAAACAGCATTGGACGGACCCCATTGAACTTTTCAACCCCGCTTTTGTACCTAAGAAAAAGTGCTGCATGCAGCGCTTTTCCTTTCAGTATTTTGAGCCTGATATGTGACAGAGCCTCCAACCAGACGTTCCAACACAGATGTGAGACCGGCCTTACACCAGCACGGTTGATATCACCGTATACAGGAGATATATACATCTCTCTGTATATAATGATATGGAGCATGCTGGGAAAACCTGGGTATCTCTCGATTGTGTGTGTATATATATATATATATATATATATATATATATATATATGTGTGTGTGTGTGTGTACAGCTGGTATAAGTTATATATCTAGGTGTATATAGTAATAGGTATATATCTCCTGTATGTAATTGCAAACTTTACATGCAATTAAAAAATGCATATATTGTTTAAATCCACATGTGGTTTTTAATAAGGTGTACAGTTTTTTAAAAATGTATGTAGTTTTTGAATACCGTATGCATTTTTTTTAATGTGACTTTTTTTAAAAATTGTAATTCGAAAATGCAACAAAAAACTTAAGCCTGGACTCACACGGCTGTAAGCGTAAAATGCTCCGTGGGTCACGCAACGTTTTACCATTTTGGAGCCAAGTATGGCAGCGAATTTATACTGCGCATGACAGTGTATCTCATGCATACTGTCGTGGTGCAGCGCACCTTTGTTTTCCCTTGCAACGTAATTGCGTATGGACAGATTTTATTCAGCGGGATATTCACATCTGAGATGTCTTTGTCACATCCACAGGACAAGACATGCAAGCGTGATATGTTTGACAGTCCAGAGAGGAGCATACTTGCCATGGCTGTACTGAGACAAGATTGTCTAGGGATGTGCTGCATAAAATACAATGTACAGTACACGGTTGCTTTTTTTTTTTTCTTATTTAAAGATTGATATCATACTTCAAATACCCACGTGGCACAGTAGGGTTAATCCATTGATGGCCGCTCTTTTGTTTTGGGGCAGAAATGAATTCTGCGGCAAATATGTATCAGTTGGAAGTTATAGAAAAGTTTTCGGTAACATGAAATGCCTCAAAATATGCAAATAGAAAATTGTTGTTTTCATAAAACAAAAAACTAAGCGGACTGAAAGCAACATGCTTATTACTGTTCTTGCTTTTTGACAAACACATGATTTGGTCAACAAACATCTTGTTTGTACTCATTACCATGAGATGGCAGTATTACACGTAGTATGAAATAGAAAACATTATCAATACTTCAAACTTTCAGGGGACAGAAAAAAGAAAGATGAAAGGTGTGGTAAATGCTTTCAATTCGCACTAAACCTGAAATCTTAAATAGTCGTAACATGATCTATAATGCTTAAAAATCTCTTGGGCACAACAGAGAAACAAGGAAGAGCTAACCAGTTTATGGTTGCATCACACATTTCGTTGTGAGCCCCCATCGACTGTTAGTATCTTTGTAATGCGAGAAGCAAGCATTTACTTTTGTTCTGTATTTTTGGAAGAAGTGAATTGTTTTAACCCCTTCCCAATCCAGGATGTACATTTACGTCCTGGAGTGTCGGGGTATGTATGCAGAGAAGTCGCCGCGTCCGTAAAAGTCGGATCTATCAAAGTAGCACATTATTTATCCCGCACAGTGAACGTTGTCCGAAAAAAATAAAGAACGCCAGAAATGCACTTTTTCAGTCACCCTGTCTCCCAGAAAACACACACAAAAAAGCAATAAAAAGGTTGTATGTATTCCGAATTAGTACTAAAGGAAACTACAGGACATCCCGCAAAAAATAAACCATTCCTGAACTACGTCGACGGAAAAATAAAAAAGCTATTGCGCACACAAGATGACAGCAGAAAATAATTGAAAAATATTAAATGTCTTTGAAAAAAAGTAGTATAGTAAGAAAAAAAAACTATACAAGTTTGGTATTGTAGCAATCGTACTGACCCATACAATAAAGTTATCATGTCGATTTTATTTCAGTTTGTGCGCCATAGAAACAGGACGCACGGAAAGATGGCGGAATGTTGTTGTTTTTTTCATTTTACTCCACTTAGAATTTTTAAAAGTTTTTCAGTACATTATATGGTACGTTAAATAGCACCATTGAAAAATACAACTCGTCCCACAAAAAACAAGCCCTGATGTAGCGACGTCGATGGATAAATAAAGGGGTTATGATTTTTTTTAAGAGGGGGAAGAAAAAAACGAAAATTAAAAAAAAAAAGGGCCGCGTCATGAAGGGGTTAAAGAATGGTGCATAGCTTAAAATTACACATCCAGTGTACTTGTGAATCCTCACTACTGAGAAAATGAATTTAAGGCTATATTGACACGTAGCTAGAGATGAGCGAGCACCAAAATGCTCGGGTGCTCGTTACTCGGGACGAAATTTTCGCGATGCTCGAGGGTTCGTTTCGAATAACGAACCCCATTTAAGTCAATGGGCGACCCGAGCATTTTTGTATATCGCCGATGCTCGCTAAGGCTTCCATTTGTGAAAATCGGGGCAATTCAAGAAAGTGATGGGAACGACACAGCAACGGATAGGGCAGGCGAGGGGCTACATGTTGGGCTGCATCTCAAGTTCCCAGGTCCCACTATTAAGCCACAATAGCGGCAAGAGTGGGCCCCCCCCCCCAACAATTTTTACTTCTGAAAAGCCCTCATTAGCAATGCATACCTTAGCTAAGCACCACACTACCTCCAACAAAGCACAATCACTGCCTGCATGACACTCCGCTGCCACTTCTCCTGGGTTACATGCTGCCCCCCCCCCGCACGACCCAGTGTCCACAGCGCACACCAAAGTGTCCCTGCGCAGCCTTCAGCTGCCCTCATGCCACACCACCCTCATGTCTATTTATAAGTGTGTCTGCCATGAGGAGGAACCGCAGGCACACACTGCAGAGGGTTGGCACGGCTAGGCAGCGACCCTCTTTAAAAGGGGCGGGGCGATAGCCCACAATGCTGTACAGAAGCAATGAGAAATATAATCCTGTGCCAACGCCATCAGGAGCTGCACACGTGGGCATAGCAATGGGGAACCTATGTGCCACACACTATTCATTCTGTCAAGGTGTCTGCATGCCCCAGTCAGACCGCAGTTTTTTATAAATAGTCACAGGCAGGTACAACTCCGCAATGGGAAATCTGTGTGCACCCACAGCATGGGTGGCTCCCTGGAACCCACCGGCTGTACATAAATGTATCCCATTGCAGTGCCCTGGACAGCAGAGCTAACGTCAGATTAAATGCAGGTGGGCTGAGGTAATGTCAGGTTTAATGCAGGTGGGCTAAAAATTAATAGGATTATACTGTAGGCGAGGGCCCAAAAAAATTGGTGTACCAACAGTACTAATGTACCTCAGAAAAATTGCCCATGCCCAACCAAGAGGGCAGGTGAAACCCATCAATCGCGTTGGTTAATGTGGCTTAATTTGTAACTAGGCCTGGAGGCAGCCCAGTTAAAATAAAAATTGGTTCAGGTGAAAGTTTCAACACTTTAATGAGCATTGAAACGTATAAAAATTGTTTACAAAAATTATATGACTGAGCCTTGTGGGCCTAAGAAAAATTGCCCGTTCGGCGTAATTACGTGAGGTTTCAGGAGGAGGAGGATGAATATAATACACAGATTGATGAAGCTAAAAGGTCCCCGTTTTTGATGGTGATAGAGAACAATGCTTCCATCCGCGGGTGCAGCCTACGTATTGTTTAGGTATCGCTGCTGTCCGCTGGTGGAGAAGAGAAGTCTGGGGAAATCCAGGCTTTGTTCATCTTTATGAGTGTAAGCCTGTCGGCACTGTCGGTTGACAGGCGGGTACGCTTATCCGTGATGATTCCCCCAGCCACACTAAACACCCTCTCTGACAAGACGCTAGCCGCAGGACAAGCAAGCACCTCCAGGGCATACAGCGCAAGTTCAGGCCACGTGTCCAGCTTTGACACCCAGTAGTTGTAGGGGGCAGAGGCGTCACCGAGGACGGTCGTGCGATCGGCTACGTACTCCCTCACCATCCTTTTACAGTGCTCCCGCCGACTCAGCCTTGACTGGGGAGCGGTGACACAGTCTTGCTGGGGAGCCATAAAGCTGGCAAAGGCCTTGGAGAGTGTTCCATTGCCTGCGCTGTACATGCTGCCTGATCTCCGCGCCTTCCCTGCTACCTGGCCCTCGGAACTGCGCCTTCTGCCACTAGCGCTGTCGGATGGGAATGTTACCATCAGTTTGTCCGCCAGGGTCCTGTGGTATAGCATCACTCTCGAACCCCTTTCCTCTTCGGGTATGAGAGTGGAAAGGTTCTCCTTATACCGTAGGTCGAGCAGTGTGTACACCCAGTAATCCGTAGTGGCCAGAATGCGTGTAATGCGAGGGTCACGAGAAAGGCATCCTAACATGAAGTCAGCCATGTGTGCCAGGGTACCTGTATGCAACACATGGCTGTCCTCACTAGGAAGATCACTTTCAGGATCCTCCTCCTCCTCAGGCCATACACGCTGAAAGGATGACAGGCAAGCAGCATGGGTACCCTCAGCAGTGGGCCAAGCTGTCTCTTCCCCCTCCTCCTCATGCTCCTCCCCCTCCTCCTCCTCCTCCTCAACGCGCTGAGATATAGACATGACGGTGCTCTGACTATCCAGCGACATACTGTCTTCACCCGCCTCCGTTTCCGAGCGCAAAGCGTCTGCCTTTGTTCTTTGCAGGGAACTTCTCAAGAGGCATAGCAGAGGAATGGTGACGCTAATGATTGCAGCATCCCCGCTCACCATCTGGGTAGACTCCTCAAAGTTTCCAAGGACCTGGCAGATATCTGCCATCCAGGCCCACTCCTCTGTAAAGAATTGAGGAGGCTGACCCCCACTACGCCGCCCATGTTGGAGTTGGTATTCCACTATAGCTCTACGCTGCTCATAGAGTCTGGCCAACATGTGGAGCGTAGAGTTCCACCGTGTGGGCACGTCGCACAGCAGTCGGTGCACTGGCAGATTAAACCGATGTTGCAGGGTCCGCAGGGTGGCAGCGTCTGTCTTGGACTTGCGGAAATGTGCGCTGACCCGGCGCACCTTTCCGAGCAGGTCTGACAAGTGTGGGTAGCTTTTCAGAAAGCGCTGAACCACCAAATTAAAGACATGGGCCAGGCATGGCACGTGCGTGAGGCTGCCGAGCTGCAGAGCCGCCACCAGGTTACGGCCGTTGTCACACACGACCATGCCCAGTTGGAGGCTCAGCGGCGAAAGCCAGCGGTCGGTCTGCTCTGTCAGACCCTGCAGCAGTTCGTGGGCCGTGTGCCGCTTCTCTCCTAAGCTGAGTAGTTTCAGCACGGCCTGCTGACGCTTGCCCACTGCTGTGCTGCCACGCCGCGCGACACCGACTGCTGGCGACGTGCTGCTGCTGCTGACACATCTTGATTGCGAGACAGAGGTTGCGTTGGAGGAGGAGGATGGTTTAGTGGAGGAAGCCTACACCGTCGCAGATACCAGCACCGAGCTGGGGCCCGCAATTCGGGGGGTGGGTAGGATGCGAGCGGTCCCAGGCTCTGACTCGGTCCCAGCCTCCACTAAATTCACCCAATGTGCCATCAGGGAGATATAGTGGCCCTGCCCGCCTGTGCTTGTCCACGTGTCCGTTGTTAAGTGGACCTTGGCAGTAACCGCGTTGGTGAGGGCACGTACAATGTTGCGTGAGACGTGTTCGTGCAGGGCTGGGACTGCACATTGGGAAAAGTAGTGGCGACTGGGAACCGAGTAGCGCGGGGCCGCCGCCGCCATCATGTTTTTGAAAGCCTCCGTTTCCACAAGCCTATACGGCAGCATCTCCAGGCTGATCAATTTGGCTATGTGCACGTTTAACGCTTGAGCGTGCGGGTGCGTGGCGGCGTACTTGCGCTTGCGCTCAAACAGTTGCGCTAGCGACGTCTGGACGCTGCTCTGAGAGACATTGCTGGATGGGGCCGAGGACAGCGGAGGTGAGGGTGTGGGTGCAGGCCAGGAGACGGTAGTGCCTGTGTCCTGAGAGAGGGGTTGGATCTCAGTGGCAGGTTGGGCACAGGGGGAGAGGCAGTGGTGCAAACCGGAGGCGGTGAACGGCGTTCGTCCCACCTTGTGGGGTGCTTGGCCATCATATACCTGCGCATGCTGGTGGTGGTGGCTCCCCGTCTGATCTTGGCGCGACAAAGGTTGCACACCACTGTTCATTGGTCGTCTGCACTCTCAGTGAAAAACTGCCAGACCTTTGAGCACCTCGGCCTCTGCAGGGTGGCATGGCGCGAGGGGGCGCTTTGGGAAACAGTTGGTGGATTATTCGGTCTGGCCCTGCCTCTACCCCTGGACACCGCACTGCCTCTTGCAACCTGCCCTGCTGCTGCCCTTGCCTCCCCCTCTGAAGACCTGTCCTCAGTAGGCGTAGCAAACCAGGTGGGGTCAGTCACCTCCTCGTCCTGCTCCTCTTCCTCCGAATCCTCTGTGCGCTCCTCCCTCGGACTTACAGCCCTTACTACTACCTCACTGATAGACAACTGTGTCTCATCGTCATCGTCCTCCTCACCCACTGAAAGGTCTTGAGACAGTTGCCGGAAGTCCCCAGCCTCATCCCCTGGACCCCGGGAACTTTCAAAAGGTTGGGCATCGGTCACGACAAACTCCTCCAGTGGGAGAGGATTCGGAACCATTGCTGCCCAATCTGGGCAGGGGCCCGAGAACAGTTCCTGGGAGTCTGCCTGCTCCTCAGAATGTGTCATTGTAATGGAGTGAGGAGGCTGGGAGGAAGGAGGAGCAGCAGCCAGAGGATTCAGAGTTGCAGCAGTGGACGGCGCAGAACTCTGGGTGTTCGATAGATTGCTGGATGCACTTTCTGCCATCCACGACAGGACCTGCTCACACTGCTCATTTTCTAATAAAGGTCTACCGCGTGGACCCATTAATTGTGAGATGAATGTGGGAACGCCAGAAACGTGCATCTCTCCTAATCCCGCAGCAGTCGGCTGCGATACACCTGGATCAGGAGCTCGGCCTGTGCCCACACCCTGACTTGGGCCTCCGTGTCCTCGCCCGCGTCCACATCCTCTAGGCCTACCCCTACCCCTCAGCATGCTGTATTACCAGTAGTGCAGAAACAGAACGCTGTAATTAAATGTGCCGCTTATTGGCCTGTGGTTGGAGGCTGACTTCGCTTACGGAACGCACAGCAGAGCCTGGAAAGAATTTTGCGCAAGCCTGCTGTAACACTTAGCTGGCTGCGTATGAATTAGGACAACTACCCCCAGCAGAGACGCAGTACACTGAGGACGGTCACAGGCAGCCCAAATAGATTTTTTTTCCCAAAATTTTTTGGAAAAGCCCAAAGCCTATATAGACTGTATATGTCTTTCACTGTCCCTGCCTCACCACTACTGGCCCTGGACTATGTAAAATTACTGCAGACTGTTTCACTCTGGACAGGATGACAGCGGTGATGTAAGAGGCAACGCAGAGCCAGGAAAGAATTTTGCGCAAGCCTGCTGTAACACTTAGCTGGCTGCATATGAATTAGGACAACTACCCCCAGCAGAGACGCAGTACACTGAGGACGGTCACAGGCAGGCCAAATAGATTTTTTTCCCCAAATTTTTTTGGAAAAGCCCACTGCCCTATATAGACTGTATATGTCTTTCACTGTTCCTGCCTCACCACTACTGGCCCTGGACTATGTAAAATTACTGCACACTGTTTCACTCTGGACAGGAATACAGCGGTGATGTAAGAGGCAACGCAGAACCAGGAAAGAATTTTGCGCAAGCCTGCTGTAACACTTAGCTGGCTGCGTATGAATTAGGACAACTACCCCCAGCAGAGACGCAGTACACTTAGGACGGTCACAGGCAGCCCAAATAGATTTTTTTTCCCAAATGTTTTTGGAAAAGCCCACTGCCTATATAGACTGTATATGTCTTTCACTGTCCCTGCCTCACCATTACCGGCCCTGGACTATGTAAAATTACTGCAGGACGCAATGCTCTGGACGCAATGCTCTGCACGGCCGATATAGAAAAAAAAAATAAAAATGTGCAACACTGCAAAAAGCAGCCTCAACAGTACTGCACACGGTCAGATGTGGCCCTAAGAAGGACCGTTGGGGTTCTTGAAGCCTAAAATCACTCCTAACGCTCTCCCTATAGCAGGTCTGGCATCAGCAGCACTTTCCCTGATCTCTGTCAGGATGCATCTGTGGCGAGCCGCGGGAGGGGCCGATTTATATACTCAGGTGACACCTGATCTCGCCAGCCACTCACTGCAGGGGGGTGGTATAGGGCTTGAACGTCTCAGGGGGAAGTTGTAATGCCTTCTCTGTCTTTCTATTGGCCAGAAAAGCGCGCTAACGTCTCAGACATGAAAGTGAAAGTAACTCGAACATCGCGTGGTGCTCGTTTCGAGTAACGAGCATCTCGAACACGCTAATACTCGAACGAGTATCAAGCTCGGACGAGTACGTTCGCTCATCTCTACGCGTAGCATAAATGCTGTGTATTTTCCGCAGGAGAATCTGCAGCATTTCCAGCACTATCAATATAAATGAGAGTTTAACAAATCTCATCTATATGGTGCAGAATCAACATATGCTGTGGATTTATATTCTGTAGCATTTCAATTTATGTTGTGGTTTATCAATGAGGATTTGACCTCTTCAAATGAGGTGATATCTGCATCAAAACCTGCAATTAACTTGCTGATTTTAGTGCAGTTTTACACCCAAATCCACAGCATATATTTTGTTGCAGAAAATATATTACGTGTGCACATAGTCTGAGGCTCTGTTCACATGCAGCACAATTTACATAGCCAAAATGTGGATTTTGATGCGGATTTCACTCGTTCATTTACATAGGTGAAATCCACTGCGAAAATTTTCAGCATAAATTAACATACTGTGGATTTGAAATCCACACCGCAGGTCAATTCATACATTGACTTTTTTCTCAGCAACATGAACGGAATTTCTCAAAAACCTGTTCACTTTGCTGTTACTGTAATACGTTGCTAATTTTCAGCAGCCAGTTCCACTGAGGGAAAGTCACAGTGTATTCTCTATATGTGAACCTGCCCTAAAAAGCAGTTCCTCCTGAATTTTCTTTTCACACTCCACAATATGAACAAAAATGTGTCAGGTTATTGACTGTGAATATTATTTGTTCCTCAGTTACTTAGTTGCATGCCTCACAACTATTCCAGATGCCTCACAACTATTCCAAATTTGGTTGTACGGTCCCAGATTTTGGGGACTGTCCTGCCATCCCAGGAGGCATGCTGCATGTGCCAATGTTCACCCCTCCCTTCCCCAATCAGTGGCGTAGCAAGGTAATATAGCACCCGATGCAGAAATTTTTTTTGTAACGCCCCCATCCCCCTCCAATTTTCTAGTTTATTTACTTAACATTGTGCGCATAAACCTTTGTCTCCTAACTTAGTTCTCTGAAAATTTTGAAATCGCATCATCAAAATCAATGCCTTTCACTACTTTGTTTTGAATTGACAAGATGGTTAAAGGGGTTGTCCCGCGGCAGCAAGTGGGTCTATACACTTCTGTATGGCCATATTAATGCACTTTGTAATGTACATTGTGCATTAATTATGAGCCATACAGAAGTTATCAAAAGTTATTCACTTACCTGTTCCGTTGCTGGCGTCCTCGTCTCCATGGTTGCTGTCTAATTTTCGCCGTCTAATGGCCAAATTAGACGCGCTTGCGCAGTCCGGGTCTTCTTGTCTTCTCAATGGGGCTCGGTGTAGCTCCGTGTAGCTCCGCCCCGTCACGTGCCGATTCCAGCCAATCAGGAGGCTGGAATCGGCAATGGACCGCACAGAAGAGCTGCGGTCCACGGAGGTAGAAGATCCCGGCGGCCATCTTCACCGGGTAAGTAAGAAGTCACCGGAGCGCGGGGATTAAGGTAAGCGCTGTCCGGTGTTCTTTTTTAACCCCTGCATCGGGGTTGTCTCGCGCCGAACGGGGGGGGGGGGGGGTTTGAAAAAAAAAAAAAAACGTTTCGGCGCGGGACAACCCCTTTAAGCGAGAGAGCAAAGCCTGACTCATAGTGGACCTAAGAGCTCTTGATTAATTTTAGTTTTGAAAAACTCTCACACGACGCTACTAAAACACAACATTAACAAAAATCTCTCTAAATGCTGTGAGCTGCAGTAAAGACTATATGGCTTCCCCGTAAACGTGGACACATAATAGAATTAAAGGAAAATCTATACTGAGAAAATAAAAATACAAAAAAAAAGAAAAATGGAATATGTTTCACTATTTGGTTTTCCTTAGTGAAAAGAATGCCGATGATACATTTCTTTTAAGGCTTCCCAGAACCCTCAATGTTTAGGTGATTCCCTCCCCTCCCCCCATTCCTTTCCGCCTCCCCTCCCCAAAATGGATTTTAAAAATGTCAACATTTTTTAACAGACACAACTTTTTCACTGGTGTTTTCCATAGCGTCCATCATGACAGCACACATGAAGGTTGCTCCGCCTGTGATCCTTGGGACAGGAAGGAGTTCTTTAAAAGCCACCTCCCACCGCTTGACTCCAGTGTCTTCCTGTCCCAAACGTTCACAGGAGGAGTTCTCCATGCTGAGGATGGAGGCAGGGGGAGCTGCGAGCACTACTCACTGGGGCGCGGGGTATCCAGCCAGGGAAGGCAGCTTCCTCGCTCCATCTGGAGGATTGGCATCTTCTGTGGGGAGGGAGCGGCAGGTGCGACTACTCTGCGCTCCTACTCCCCGGCGTCTAGTGGCGGCTGGCTTCCGGGTATGGGGCGGCAGACGTCGGCGGGATGACATCAGACGTAGCGCGGGCGCTTAAAGGCACTAAATTCAAATTTGAATGATCCCTTTCATGTCCCAGGCGTCTCTTCCTTCCTGGCTGAGCAATATGGATAGCGCTGACGGGGATAAGATTGTGCCAACTGTAAG
This sequence comes from Eleutherodactylus coqui, assembly GCF_035609145.1. NCBI lineage: Eukaryota > Metazoa > Chordata > Amphibia > Anura > Eleutherodactylidae > Eleutherodactylus > Eleutherodactylus coqui. Next base: position 189,696,022 of record NC_089837.1, on the reverse strand, counting down.
TAGTCCACTTGGACAAAATGGGGGACATTTTTTTGTGAGTAATGAAGTTTCACACCTGGTATTAGTAATGGCTTCTCCTTATAGGAGGAAGCATTAAAAACTAAGCAGGAGAAAAAAAGGATCAAGAGGTGTGTGTTATGCGCAAAAAAAGTGGATGATAACGCTAAGAGACCCATATACTCGGACTGTCCTACAAAAATAGTTAAAGACGAGCAACACAACCTATTACAGGGTATTCGGCAAATGGTGCGTGAAGAGGTACAGGCACTAAAAGAGCAAACCTTGGACGCCCAGCCGGGACCATCCCTGAAAAGGGCCCGCACCGAAACTTATGGGATCTCTTCACCTGAACATTCCGAGGGAAAGTTTTCAGACAACTCATCGGAACTGTCAACCCCCACACCAGAAGGGGATAAAAAATTATTTTTCTCAAATACGGACCTAGAGTAGCTAATCTCCGGAGTCCGTAACACCATGGAGGTCACTGATATGCCGCAGGTCAGATCAGTGCAAGATGAAATGTTTGGGGGCCTCAGAACTCGCCACAAGAAGTGCTTCCCAGTTAACTAAAACCTGCGAAATATGATCTTGGATGAGTGGCACAAACCCAAACGGGGGTCCATCATCCAAAAAGATTTCAGAGAGAGACTCTCTTTTACTGCGGAGGATGCCTCTCTTTGGTGTGTAATCCCCAAAGTTGACGTTCCTGTTGCAAAAGTTGACAAAAGATGGCGCTATCCTTTGAGGACTGCTCCCAGTTGAAAGATCTGATGGAGCATAAAATGGAGGGGTTTCTGAAAGGCGTATGGGAATCAGCCTCTACGGTCATAGAGACCAACATAGCGGCCTGATGGCTTGATCAGTTGGATTCCCACCTAGATTTAAAAACCCCTAGGGAAGAGCTCCTCAAATGCCTTCCCCTAATAAAAAAAGCGACAGCTTTTTTAGCGGACGCATTGGGGGAGACCGTGAGGTTCGCTGCAAGAGGTGCAGGCCTAGGAAATGCGGGCAGACGGGTCTTATGGCTCAGATCATGGGCAGGAGACCAAACGTCCAAGTCCAGGTTATGCACGATCCCTCTGGTGGGCGAATACCTTTTCGGACCAACACTGGACAAAATCTTGGAGAAAGCAGCAGATAAAAAACTAGGTTTCCCAACGGACTAGCTACCCAAGATAACCATTCCCTTTTGGAGAGAGTATATTCCAAGGGGAAAAAGCAAAGGGAAGACGGGTAGGTGGTCCTACCCGAAAGGGGGTAGAGGGAGAACTTCGGGGTTTCCCTCTAGATTTGACCCAAGATAAAAGCGTTATGGTGGGGGGTAGACTTCTCCAGTACTCAGAAAACTGGCTGCAGATCTCAAAAAGCCCCTGGGCTCTGGAGATAGTCTTTACAGGCTATAAAATCAGTCTGAACTCGAATCCCCCCGATAATTTCTGCATAACACCACTGCAGCCCCCCAACCTCCAAGCAAAATTGGAGGAGGGCGTATTTAATTTGATTAAGATAGGAGCGGTTATTCCTGTCCCTGCGGCGGAACAAAGCCGGGGTTATTATTCCCGTTTATTTTTGGTCCCAAAGCCGAACAGCAAGTTTAGAGTTATTTTGAATCTCAAAAAGTTGAACGCTTATGTAAATAATTATACGTTCAAAATGGAAACCATGCGCTTGACAGTCCCATTAATAGGTCAGGGTAACGTTATGTGTACTATAGACCTAAAAGATGCGTATTTCCACATCCCCATCCATACGACATCTCAAAAATTCGTAAGTTTTTTAGTTTATATGGATAACGCCATACGACATTTTCAATTCATCTGCCTACTGTTCGGTATCTCCTCAGCCCCTAGAGTGTTCACAAAAATCATGATAGAACCTGTTAGGTTTCTGCGGGAACGCAATATTAAAATCGTCCCTTATCTAGATGACCTTCTACTGATAGCAAGCGACGCTAAAACCATGAGGGCCCAGTTCGAGGAGACATTACATCTACTCAGAAAACTAGGCTGGATCATTAATTATGAAAATCTAGCCTAGTCCCAGAAACCAAAAAGATTTTTCTGGGGATCCTGGATTCAAATAAAAATCGGTCCTTTTTACCCGAACCAAAAGTTTCCCACATTCTGAAAGAGATACAAAATTTCCAAAAGAAAAAAGAGGTGTCAGTAAGGGAAACAATGCACATCTTGGGCCTAGTGACATCCTGTCTTCCGGCAGTTTCCTGGTCTCAGTTTCACGCTAGGTCTTTACAACAAAAATTGCTGAAGACCTGGGATCGTTCCAAGGAGTCCTTGGAGGAAAAATTCAAACTACCACTATGGGTAAAAAAAAATCCCTAGATTGGTGGCTGGCACCATCAAATCTTAGGAAAGGAGTCCAGTGGGCACTCTCTCAGTGCGTCACTATAAATACGGACGCCAGCGGTATAGGATGGGGAGCCCAAGTGGCAGGTGAAGCCTTGCAGGGATCCTGGTCTAGGTCAACCAGTACCCACTCATCCAATTACAGGGAACTAAGGGCGGTCTGGGAGGCCCTGATTAGATCAGAGGATGTATTGCGAAACAGACACGTGAAAATATTATTAGATAATATGACTGCGGTTTCCATTCTCCGTCACCAGGGAGGTACCCGGTATCCTCTCCTTCAGTATATGGCGAGCAAAATACTATCGTTGGCAGAGGACAACACGGCATCCCTCTCGGCGGTCCATTTAAAGGGGACTCAAAATCAGGTGTCGGACTTCCTGAGCAGGAAAAGACTGGATCCGGCAAACTGGTCCCTCAACCCGGAAGTATTCCGACAACTTACGGACCAGTGGGGGCTACCACAAGTAGACCTGTTTGCCTTAAGAAAAAATGCAAAATGCTGGGACTTCTCCCTACATCCAGCAGACCAGCCACTAGCATTAGATGCACTATCCCAGGAATGGGAAATGCCCCTGGCTTATGCGTTCCCTCCCTTACCGCTGATAGCCAGATGCCTGCAAAAAATTGCAGTCACACCACCGTCATATTCATCGCCCCAGCGTGGCCCAAAAGACCATGGTATCCAATGCTGAATTGGTTGGCAATACAATCTCCGATAGCGCTACCCCTCAGAGAGGATCTCTGGCTAAAACTGACGGCCTGGCTGCTGAGAGGCAGAGATTAAAAAATCAGGGGCTTTCCGACAAGGTGATTAATACTTTATTCAAGAGTCGGAAATCAACTACTTCGAAAATTTATTATAGAATTTGGGAAGTATTCTGTAAGTGGTATAAACCAGAGAGCCCTAACCTAGATTGCCCGGACTTTATTAAAATTCTAGATTTTTTGCAAGCAGGGCTAGACAAAGGTCTCAGTCCCCGAAGTCTGCAGGTTCAGACAGCAGCTCTTAGTGCCCTGTTTGATGTTAAACTCTCGGAAAACAAATGGATAAGAAGGTTCCTGAAGTGGGCTGATAGATCAAAACCCTTCGTGAGGGGGCCATCACCCTCATGGGATCTTAATATAGTCCTGGAGGGCCTCTGCGACCCGCCATTCGAGCCCATTAACCAGATCACGGTTAGAAACCTATCCATGAAAGTCGCCATCACATCGGCTAGGAGAATTGGCGAGTTACAAGCCTTATCCAGTAGAGAACCTTACTTAAGGGTCTTAGATGACCGGGTAATATTCAAACACACCCCCGACTTCTTACCAAAAGTCGTGTCCCCTTTCCATCTAAATCAAGAAATAATACTGCCATCTTTTTGTCAAAATTTCAGTAACGCGAAAGAAGAGCGTCTTCATAACCTAGATGTCCGAAGAGTAGTAATAACCTACCTAGAGGTTACTCAAACTTTCCGAGAGCCAGAAAAGTTCTTCTTACAATACCAAGGGGCCAATAGGGGTAGACCAGCTTCAAAGGACACTATAGCTAGATGGACCAGGTTAGCGATCCAGGAGACCTACAAAACCAGGGGTTTGGTAGCTCCGGAGGGGACGAGGGCCCACTCCACCAGGGCTCTCACCACCTCCTGGGCTGAACGCAGGGGAGCCTCAATAGATCAGATCTGCAAGGCAGCAACATGGTCTAGTATAAATACATTCGCAAGACATTATAGACTAGATCTCCACTCAAATACAGAGTTGGCCTTTGGACGGAAAGTGCTTCAGGCAGTAGTCCCCCCCCCCCCAAAAAAAAAGGTCTTATGATTTGGTATACCTCCAGGTGTGCTGTCATGATGGACGCTATGGAAAGACAAGAATTATTCTTACCGTTAATTCCTTTTCCATGAGTCCATCATGACAGCACATGCTTTCCCACCCTTGATTGATGTATATAATGTCTGTACATACGATTAATGTCTTTCAGTGCTAATAAAAAAAACTGTTGGACCTCGTATCCATTGTGATAATTTGGAAGTCACTGGAGTCGAGCGGTGGGTGGTGGCTTTTAAAGAACTCCTTCTTCCTGTCCCAAGGATCACAGGCGGAGCAACCTCCATGTGTGCTGTCATGATGGACTCATGGAAAAGGAATTAACGGTAAGAATAATTCTTGTCTTTTGGATGGTGACTATTTGTTTACTTATGTTTAGCAATAATTTTTTTCTGCTATTATTTATGGAGAAGTGTAAGCAAAAAAATCTAAAAGAAGACCCAAAAACGCAAGAGAAAAATGCGCTTTTTGTATCATGTTTCCCGGCTGACTTGCAGCTAAGCTCTCGATCCTCTGCCGCAGCTGTGACAGCCGTGGTGGGGAGTCCCTCCATCCTTGCAGTGATGCGAAGCTGTTTTCATATGAAAACTCCTCGCATTCATAGGGCGTTCACATGGTGGGGAGCGCGATATCAGGCCGTGATTCACGTATCGTGCTCACCCATGTGAAGGAGCCCTACCCTGGGTATCTCCGGTATATTACTATGTATGTGCAACTGCTGTATATAGTAATATGCCAGGTTATACCAGCATGCCCCATATCACTATATTTAGCAGATATACATCCCCTGTATATAGTGATGCTAATATGTCCTGTACATAATTATATGTACAGCTGGTATAAGGTATACCACCTAAACATACAAGATTTTATGCAGTACATGGTACATACCTCGTACCACATTTACTTCGCCTCCGCACTCCTCCTTGGGTCCCAACACTGTCACAGCAGAGTCGGCCTGACATCCATCCTGACCCACACACACAGCTCCGCTACATCCATCCTGATCCCCACACATCACACACACAGCTCCGCTACATCCATCCTGATCCCCTCACATCACACACGCAGCTCCGCTACATCAATCCTGATCCCACACATCACACACAGCTCCGCTAAATCCATCCTGATCCCCACACATCACACACACAGGTCCGCTACATCCATCCTGATCCCCACACATCACACACACAGCTCCGCTACATCCATCCTGATCCCCACACATCACACACACAGCTCCGCTACATCCATCCTGATCCCCACACATCACACACACAGCTCCGCTACATCCATCCTGATCCCCACACATCACACACACACAGCTCCGCTACATCCATCCTGATCCCCACACATCACACACAGCTCCGCTATATCCATCCTGATCCCCAACATCACACACAGCTCAGCTACATCCATCCTGATCCCCACACATCACACACAGCTCCGCTACATCCATCCTGATCCCCACACATCACACACACAGCTCCGCTACATCCATCCTGATCCCCACACATCACACACACACAGCTCCGCTACATCCATCCTGATCCCCACACATCACACACAGCTCAGCTAAATCCATCCTGATCCCCAACATCACATACAGCTCAGCTACATCCATCCTGATCCCCACACATCACACACAGCTCCGCTACATCCATCCTGATCCCCACACATCACACACAGCTCAGCTACATCCATCCTGATCCCCACACATCACACACAGCTCAGCTACATCCATCCTGATCCCCAGACATAAAACAGCTCTGCTACATCATCCTGATCCTCAGACATCAGACGCAGCTCCGCTACATCCATCCTGATCCCCACACATCACACACACAGCTCCGCTACATGCATCCTGATCCCCACACATCACACACACAGCTCCGCTACATCCATCCTGATCCCCACACATCACACACACAGCTCCGCTACAGCCATCCTGATCCCCACACATCACACACACACAGCTCTCCTACATCCATCCTGATCCCCACACATCACACACACACAGCTCTCCTACATCCATCCTGATCCCCACACATCACACACAGCTCCGCTACATCCATCCTGATCCCCACACATCACACACACACACAGCTCCGCTACATCCATCCTGATCACCACACATCACACACAGCTCCGCTACATCCATCCTGATCCCCAACATCACACACAGCTCAGCTACATCCATCCTGATCCCCACACATCACACACAGCTCCGCTACATCCATCCTGATCCCCACACATCACACACAGCTCAGCTACATCCATCCTGATGCCCACACATCACACACAGCTCAGCTACATCCATCCTGATGCCCAGACATCAAACAGCTCTGCTACATCATACTGATCCTCAGACATCAGACAAACAGCTCAGCTACATCCATCCTGATCCCCACACATCACACACAGCTCCGCTACATCCATCCTGATCCCCACACATCACACACAGCTCAGCTACATCCATCCTGATCCCCACACATCACACACAGCTCTGCTACATCCATCCTGATCCCCAGACATCAAACAGCTCTGCTACATCATCCTGATCCTCAGACATCAGACAAACAGCTCTGCTACATCATCCTGATCCTCAGACATCACACACAGCTCAGCTACATCCATCCTGATCCCCACACATCACACACAGCTCAGCTACATCCATCCTGTTCCCCAGACATCAGACAAACAGCTCTGCTACATCCATCCTCATCCTCAGACATCACGCACGCAGTTCTGCTACATCCATCCTGACCCCCACACATCACACACACAACTCTGCTACATCTATCTGTATCCTCAGACATTACATACACAGCTCCACTACATCCATCCTGATCCTCACGCATCACACACACAGCTTTTCTACATCCATGCTGATTCCCACACATCACAAACACACAGCTGCGCTACATCCATCCTGATTCCCAGACATCTCACATACAGCCCCACTGCATCCCTCCTGATTCCCACACATCACACACACAGCTCCGCTACATCCATCCTGATCCCCACACATCACATGCACAGCTCCGCGACATCCATCCTGATCCCTACACATCACACGCACAGCTCCGCTACATCTGTCCTGATCCCTACACATCACATGCACAGCTTCGCTACATCCATCCTGACCCCCACACATCACACGCACAGCTCCGCTGCATCCATCCTGACCCCCACACATCACACGCACAGCTCCGCTGCATCCATCCTGACCCCCACACATCACACGCACAGCTCCGCTGCATCCATCCTGACCCCCACACATCACACGCACAGCTCCGCTGCATCCATCCTGATCCCCACTCATCACACGCACAGCTCTGCTCCATCCATCCTGACTCCCACAGCTCCACTCACTCCATTCATTCTGACCCCCACAGCTCCACTCATTAACTTCATCCATTCATCCTGATCCCCACAGTTCCACTGACTCAATCTATCCATTCATCTTGACACACACAGCCTCAACATGCAGAACACATCAGAGTCCTACATTTACTGATCTCCCCCGTAGTCATGTGATCCCTGACTCTTCCCACGCAGGGTATCACATGATGTGACATCATCATAGGTCCTGGAAGCTGCTGGCTCTGCAGGTCTGTGTGTCCCCTCATGTCAGGACTGCCAGGGAAGGGTTAACTGGCTCTAGGGGGCAGTGCAGGCACTGTGAGAGGCTTCTGGCAAACTCCAATAGTAGCTTCTCTATCCGCCGCTGCCAAGTAGTTGCGTGCCAGGACCACAGCTGACTAGCTGAGATATCACCCCCCTCATTGATAGCACTCTAAGTGTTATGCACCTCCCGCACTCACCTTGCTACGCCACTGCCCCCAATACTTCCTGCTCACCACTCCAGTATTCCATCCAGCAGCATCAGTAAAAATCATGTTGATTGCACACAGAATGGCCAGACACCGTTCTCTGTGCACAGCATAACCTGAACCATCACCCACCTCTGAGTACAATGTGATGGGAAATGTGAGCTGAGGTCTGTAAAGAGTGAGCTGTGCAACACTGTCCCATCATCCGATGCATGTTTTTTTACCACTGCAAGGCAGAATACTAGATTGGAGGATGCATTGTTAGAGTGTAGGTGCACAGAAGGGGAACTATAACAATTTGGGTCTAGAAAGGGGGCACTATGACAATGTGCAAAATACAAATATTTACATTATTTTCATTTGGCAGCAATATAGCAAAGTGGAGGCCACAGAAGGAGCACTATTAGTAAGTTGGATCACGAGAACACAGTGTTACTTTGTGGGGCCACTAAAGGGGCACTAGTACTATGGGAGAGAACCTAAGTTCATTGTGTGTAGCAAAAGGGTGTGAAGCGTGTGCACAAACAAGTAGTTACTGGAAGATGTCTTCATGGCAGTTTGGGCCCAGAGAGAAGAAAAATGAATACGGGTGACTTCAGTTCTAGAAAATGTCACCTGATATCACTGGAGGTGACTGAACTGTGTAGAAGTGGTATCTGCATTATTTAGAGGTAGATTAGATATGAACTGTTGTATGTGAAATTGTTCTGATAGTTGCAGTAACAAATTGGAGAGGACAGTCCTGGCACAGTACACACCTTGCCTCACCTGCCTGTCCCCGAACACAGAGACCTGATGTGGTGATGAGGGCAAAGACATGTTTGGCCTCCGCTCTTATGACTGTGAAGGGACACACAGAGCATGGCTTAACATAAAAGGGTTGTTTCCTAGTATTGCCGCGCTGCACAAAGCATGCAACAGCAATTGTTCCTCTTTTCACTGTTTAGAATTCAGGAGGAATGCAGTTACAATGTTGATACCCACTGCATTGGTACCCAATGAGTTTGTGACTGCTTTATCTATAAAGCTATAGCAAAGTCTAAATGGGCTTCTTAAAAGGAATCTTGCAGCTCGAACATACTGTCCACACTGCAAGTATCATGTTATAGAGCAGGAGGAGCTGAGCAGATTGATATATAGTTTTATGGGAAAAGATTTAGTATAACTTGTAATTTTTTCAAGTTATACCGAATTTTTCCCCCAAAAACTACAAAAGTCAATTTGCTGAGGGTCTAAAAACAACATAAAGCAAATTTAATAAGACTGGTGTTTCAAATGCGAGTGTTTAAAAAAAAAAAAAAAAAGGGCACTTAGTGACCTGACCACATTTTGAAAATCTGACATGTCATTTTAACATGAAATATCTCCGTAAAGGTTTTGCGTATCCAAGTGATTGACATTTTTTTCATCACATGTTGTACTTCATTTAGGTAGTAAAAATAGGCTGATAGAATTTGTGTATAGTTATTAAAAGCGCCAAAATTGGGAATTTTGTTTTTCAATTGTCATTTTTTTTCACATTTTCAATTGTGATATATCAAATATGTGCAAACATACTGTACAAATCTTTGATAAGATATATATTTCATCTGTTTACTTCATTTTGGATGCACATTTGAAAAGCTTTAGTTTTTTTTAACCATTTAAGAGATGTACAAATTTAATTGATTATCAACATTTTGGCCAACACTTTGTTTCCCTACACCAAGCCAAGATTGCAAAGGCTCATAGGTGTGAGAATGATAGATACCCCCACAAATGACCCAATTTTAAAAACGACATCCCTTAATGTATCCACTAAGGGGGGTCAGGAGTATTTTGACCCCCAGTTTTTTTCAGAAGTTAATGCAATTTAGAGGTAAAAAATAAAATTTCATATTTCTGCAAATATGTCATTTTGAAGGCAGTTTTTTCCCTAGAGTGCACATAAAAATTTGAATTTACACCCCGAAATGGATAGCCCCGTTTGTCCCATGTTCATAAACATACCCGATGTGGCCTTGTGCACAATGGGGATCAAACTGAAAGGAGCAGCCGGTGGCTTTTTAGAACAGACATTTTGCCTGAAGGCGTTTCAGGCCCCATTGCCCACTTGTAGAGCCCTTGAGCAGCCAAAACAATATAGAACCCCTACAAATGACCCCATTTGAACACTAGACCTCTTATCAAATTCATCTAGGGGTGTACTGTGTATTTTGACCCCATAGTTTTTGAATGAATTTAAGCAAAGCAGAAGGAAAAAATTACAATTTTCATTTTTTTGGCAATTGTGTCATTTTATAAACAGTTTTTTTGTACAGCACACATATGATTCTGCTTTGTATGCACAACAAGGCCTAAACAGAAAGGAGCAGCTGGTGGCTTTCAGAACAGACATTTTGCTTGAAGGAGATTTAGGCCCCATTGCCCACTTGTAGAGCCCTTAAGCGGCCAAAACGATGGATAATCCCCACAAGTAATCCCATTTTGAAAACTAGACTCCTTACCGAATTCATCTAGGGGTGTACTGTGTATTTTCACCCCACAGTATTTGAATGAATCTAAGCAAAGTAGAAGGGAAAAAAATTACAATTTTATTTTTTATGGCAATTGTCATTTTAAAAATTGTTTTGTTTTGTACAGCACACATACGAATGAAGACTTGCACCCCAAAATGGATACTGCTGTTTGTCCTGTATTCAGAAATATACCCATTGTGCCCCTAATCTTTTGTCTGGATGCACAATGGGGCCCACAATGAACCGAACAGCCGGTGGCTTTCAGAACAGACCTTTTGCTTGAAGGTGCTTTAAGCTCTATTGCCCACTTGTAGAGCCCTTGAACGGCCAAAACGATGGAGAATCCCCACAAATGACCCCATCTTAAAAACTAGACCCCTTAATAATTTATCTAGGGGTTTACTGCGTATTTTGATCCCACCGTTTTTGAATGGATCTAAGCAAAGCAGAAGGAAATTACAATTTTCATTTTTTTTGGCAATTGTGTCATTTTAAAAACTTTTTTTGTACAGCACACATATGAATGAAGGCTTTCACCCAAAAATGGATACCCCTGTTTGACCTGTGTTCAGAAAGATACCTATTGTGGCCCCAATCTACTTACAGGACACATGACAAGGCCTAAAATGGATGGAACACCCATTGGATTTCAGGGCACAACTGAATAAATTTCAGGCCCCATTGCCCACTTGTGCAGAAAAAAATAACCCCACCCCCTCCACGCCCTTTTTGGCATTCCCTAAATCTTAGATAAAAGTAATGATGTAAAGTGTGTGATGTCTGAAGACAGGAGTAATTACGGGGGCTGGTTGGGGTGGGCACATGGGGCAATAAAATTGGGTATCCCTCCTACTCCCATGCTTTTTGAGGGGTATTTCTTGACCCCAGTGGCAGGGATGAGGTGTAAAAAGTGGCACTTTGTGAGGCTTTGAAAGCTTGCTGAGGTGCAGCGGTCTCACACAGAAGGCGCTCAACAAGCTGCTCCTGGAACTGCAGGAAGGCGAGCATTTTCAGGGCTTCTTGTAAATTATGTATTGCAGGTAGCAATCTCAATAGTGCCAGGTTCACACGGCCGGATGTAGAATCTGCTTGCGGAGGCCCACATATGGCCATGTACTGCGCATAACTGCATACTCGCACAGGCGATCTTGTGCAGTACACCGTTTTTTGTTTGTATTTCCCACACCGTCGCTTAGCAATGACGTGGGTACCTGCAACCCATACACAATGTAGTTGCGTATGGGCTGCGGGTATATCCGTGACCATGTAGCACAATGGGCTCTATGTCGTGGATATCCAGGGTAAAATAGAACATGCTGCGTTCTGTCTTCTGCGAGTGAATTACATAATTCCGGCCTGCTAATTTGAGCGGAATTGTCTAATTTTTCTGATTGATCCGTGGATTACCGCTTATCAAATGCATGCGGAATCCGCAATTTCTATCTGGTCGTATGAGAGCGGCCGAATGGTAGATGGCTGCCTTTTTATCATGTGACTGGGGACCACTCAGCGAGGCCACCAGTCACAGCTCCAGGCTCTCGGTGACCGTTGGTAGCAAGGAGATTAAAAATTTCCTGGGCTGCCTGACTCCTGCGCATGTGTCCGGCAGTTTGCCAGCGGTCACGTGCGCAGAAGCCGAAAAGGTCCATGGAGGAGGATCGCGGCGGGGTTCAAATGCTGAGGCCTCTGGTAAAACGTTTCATCTCTTCTCTCTGATCGCATCGTTGAGGGCAGATGAAACTTCAACTTTTTAAAAAACTTTTATGTAATTGCTATTATCCATTGGATAACGGCGATCACATGACCAGGAACCACATACCACGGGCCCCCGTGACATCTCCAGGCTCTTGGCTACCTACAGTAGCCAGGAGCAGGGAGATTTTGAATTTCCTGGGCAATCCTTGACTTTTGTGCATGCGTCCGCCATCCTGCTGAGGGGTGCACGTGCCGAAGCTGGGGTAAGGTCTGCGGATCAAGATCCCATTGGATGACAAATCCGGGGACCTTGGGTACGTAATTTCATCTCCCCTCATGGATACGATATGTAAGGGGAGATGAAGCTTTAACTTATTAAACTTTTTTTTTTTTACACTTTTTAACTTTCTATTATCACCATTATCCGATGGGTTACGGTAATCATGTGACTGGGAACCACATACAGCGATCCTCAGTCACATCTCCCTGCACTCGGCTATCTTGCTATCTGTAACATCCGGGTGCAGGGAGATTTTTGAATTTGCCGGGCTCACTGGCCTTCTGCGCATGCACACGACATCGGCACATGCGCAGAAGTCCGTAGAGGGTCCTGATTGCCAGGGAATGACTTAGAGGATGGGTTTGAGTATTTTCACCTCCTCTCATGGATCTGATCCATGTGAGGAGGTGATACTGTAACTTTTTCAAACTTTTTGTAAACTTTTTCGTGATCACCGTTATCACTGTTATCCATTGGATAATGGTGATCGCGAGCCCAGGGACAGCTCACCGCGGTCCCCGGTGTCATCTTCTGCCTCCCGGCTACCTTCGGGAACTAGGAGATTTTAAATTTCCATCAAGTCTATCCTGACAGCACACATGGAGGTTGCCCCCACCTGAGCTCGTTGGGACAGGAAGAGGAAGAGTTCTTAAGGCCCCCTCCCACCATACATCTCCAGTGTTTTTTCGTGTCCCAACGGACATGGGGTTCTCAGTGCTGGAGTTTGGGCGAAGATTTTTTACCAGCACAGGAGTCCAGGATCTGGCCCGCTCAGGAGGGCAGTGGCGGTGGAGAAACCGCAGGCGGTCAGGAGGCCGCGGGACCCGCGGCAAATGCTTCTGCATCTTGTGCTTAGGTCCAGGCATCTAGTTGCGGCACGGTGCCACACCACGCGCGATGTCAGACATACACTCCAGCGGTTTCGGAATGAAAGATTTGAATACCTGAGAGTTTTCTGCTGGATTCAAGCTTTACATCTCCTCTTAACGCTGTGGAACAGCTTGGAAAAAGCAGGTCAAATCTGCAACAGTGAGTAGTCCACTTGGACGAAAACCTCATTGCCTTCGCTTGAGATAAGGTTAAAGGTATGGAAACTCATGCAATCTGTGGTGAGTAGTTCACTGGAACATAAAGCTCACAGTATATGCTTGGTATAATGGCAATCACCTGGTAAGTCAGGATGAAACCCCATAGCTAAGGACTGGTAAGTAGTTTACTAGAGCATAAAAGCTGATAGTATATGTGTGATATAATGACAATCACCTGTTAATTCAGGAGAAAAACTCCGTAGCAAAGGACTGGTAAGTAGTTCACTAGAGCATGAAGCTCATAGTATATGTTTGGTATGGTGGCAATCACCTGTTGATACAGGATGAAAACTCCATAGCCAAGGCCTGAGGAGTAGTTCATTGGATTATAACGTTCATATTATATGTTTGATATAATGACAATCGCCTGTTAGTTCAGGATGAAAAGCCATAGCCAAGCCATGGGGGAGTAGTTCACTGCAACATACAACTCATATGTTGGATATAATGGCAATCACCTGATAAATTCAGGGTAATTTTCCATAGCCAAGGCCTGCCGAGTAGTGGACTGGATCATAAAGCTCAGAGTATGGCCGCCTGCAGACGAGCGGGTCGGATCCGGCAGCGAGAAATCTCGCCGCGCGATCCGACCCCAGAGCCTGCAGGGACGAGCGCGTACTCACCCGCGCCTGGCGACCCCGGCTCTTTGATGTGCCGGCTGCCGCGCAGCCGGCGCATGCGCAGACCGGAGCCGGCGGCCAGGTGAGTGCGTGCTCCGCACAAAATTAGAACATGCCGCGGTTTGTTTGCCGCGCGAGATTTCGCGCGGCCAAACCGCGGCCGTCTGCATAGGAGTGCGTATTGTAATGCACTCCTATGCAGACTTTCAGCGGCGGAAATCCCGCGGGAAATCCCGCGGCGGGATTTCCGCTCGTCTGCAGGCGGCCTATATGTTTGACATAATGGCAATCATCTGTTATTTCAGGATGAGATTCCATAGCCAAGGCCTGCTGAATAGTTCACTTGAACATAAAGCTCAGTGTATATGTTTTGGCAATCACCTGTTATTACAGGAGGAAGCTTCATAGCCAAGACCTGGTGAGTAGTTCGATGGAACATAAAACTCAGTGTATGTTTGATACAAATGGCAATCACCTGCTAATTCAGGGTGAAACTCCATAGCCAAGGCCTGGTAAGTAGTTCATTGGAGCATAAAGCTCATATTATATGTTTGATATAATGAGAATCACCTGTTAAAACAGGATGAAACCCTATAGCCAAGGCCTGGTGATTTGTTCAATTGAAAAAAAAACTCATGTTTGGTATAATGGATGTTTGGTAAAATGCTTTTTTCCTGTTAATGCAGGGGAAACTCTGCAGCTAGGGCTGGGGGAAGGCTAATCAAGGCGGAGTTGGGTAATCTCTGCCAGATGGTCATGGAACCAGTCTCTAATTCCAGCCGGGTCCCTCTAGACCAGCAAATAAGGACCTGTATTTATGAGCACCATGAGGATGTGTTTGAAACACATGTCCAAAAAAATGGAAGATCCTGAGTTTAGCTCAATAGTTCCGTGCTCACTATAGAAGAAAGGGAAAATATTATATAATATATAAAGATCCAGCTAGTAGAACTAATGCCTGGGATACTTGAGTCACAGGTACAAGGACAAAACTTCAAATCCAACAGATGAAGCAGAAAGGAGCAACTTTTGTTAAAAGCTGGATATTTTTCATAGAGTCTAAAAACTTTGAACTCTGGAGTGAAGTGCCTATTATTGATCTACAAGGGACCACCTTGTTCAAACCCAGCTGAAAGACCCCTTGAAATCATGTGAGACTGCATGTAGTCCCCCAGAATTCATCTGAAGCCAGCAAGTGCCGCAACAGAGCCGTACACTTTCAGCGGAAAAGAAGGGCCCCTGGAAGAGGGCTTGCGTAATAACTAGAGATGAGCGAACACCAAAATGTTCGGGTGTTCGTTATTCGTAACGAACTTCCCGTGATGCTCGAGGGTTCGTTTCGAACAACGAACCCCATTGAAGTCAATGGGCGACCGGAACATTTTTGTATTTCGCCGATGCTCGCTAAGGTTTTCATGTGTGAAAATCTGGGCAATTCAGGAAAGTGATGGGAATGACACAGTGACGGATAGGGCAGGCGAGGGGCTACATGGTGGGCTGCATCTCAAGTTCACAGGTCCCACTATTAAGCCACAATAGCGGCAAGAGTGCCCCCCCCCCCCCCCACTGTCAGCATAAAGATCGTCCTCCTCTGGCACAGCTGTAACAGCTGTAGCAGAGAAGAACGATGTTTGCCCATTGAATTCAATGGAACCGGCAATACAGCCGACTCCACTGAATGCAATGGGCTGCCGGCGATCGCAGGATGAATGGTCGGAAAGGGGTTAAATATATAACCCCTTTCCTGCAATTCATCCAGAAATGTGTTACACTAAAAATATATACCGGCGTATAAGGCGACCGGGCGTATAAGACGACCCCCCAACTGTCACCTTATACGCCGGTAATACAGTGGAGCAAAGAATAAAAAGCATTACTTACGTTTTTAGATGATCTGCGGCGCTCCTGCAGGCTGTCACTCCCTCCTGGTCCACGGCAGACAAGCTTTCTCCACGAAAGACTTTAAATCCCTGCCTCCAGAAGCACATGTGCCTTCAGCCAATCACAGCCAATGACAATGATGTCATTGAATGGCTGTGATTGGCTGTGTTTCTGGAGGCGGGGATTTCAAGCCTTGAAATCCCCGCCTCCAGAAACACAGCCAATCACAGCCATTCAATGACATCATTGTCATTGGCTGTGATTGGCTGAAGGCACATGTGCTTCTGGAGGCAGGGATTTAAAGTCTTTCGTGGAGAAAGCTTGTCTGCCGTGGACCAGGAGGGAGTGACAGCCTGCAGGAGCGCCGCAGATCATCTAAAAACGTAAGTAATGCTTTTTATTCTTTGCTCCACTGTATTACCGGCGTATAAGGTGACAGTTGGGGGGTCGTCTTATACGCCCGGTCGCCTTATACGCCGGTATATATTTTTAGTGTAACACATTTCTGGATGAATTGCAGGAAAGGGGTTATATATTTAACCCCTTTCCGACCATTCATCCTGCGATCGCCGGCAGCCCATTGCATTCAGTGGAGTCGGCTGTATTGCCGGTTCCATTGAATTCAATGGGCAAACATCGTTCTTCTCTGCTACAGCTGTTACAGCTGTGCCAGAGAAGAAGGATTTGTCTTCTATATGTTCTCAATGGGGTCAGCGCTGCTGCCGCTGGCCCCATTGAGCGCATATAGAATGCATCCATAGCGAGCAGCGGGAGGGGCAGACTTTCATATCAGGCGGACACCTTATCTCCCCAGCCACTCACAGCAGGGGGGTGGTATAGGGCTTAAACGTTGCAGGGGGAAGTTGTAATGCCTTCCCTGTCTTTATATTGGCCAAAAAAAAGCGCTAACGTCTCAGGGAAGAAAGTTTAATTTACCAGAACACCGCATGGTGTTCGTTACGAATAACGAACATCCCGAACACCCTAATATTCGCACGAATAGCAAGCTCGGACGAACGCGTTCGCTCATCTCTAGTAATAACCTCTTTTCCCAGAACGGCTGTATCCCCAGTATCCAAAATAGAAATTTTTGCTTTTCCCCCTGAAAGGGTTATAATTATGGCAGACCCAGTCCCCTCTTCTCCAAAAGAATCTGAAGCAGAGAGTTCAGACTGAATACATTGGAGCTGTTATCCAGTTCCCTCAGTAAAACTGTTGTTTTTCCTTTTGGACCACTAACTTAACGGTTCTTTTCAAACCATACTTTAAATTTAAAGTCCTTAATGAGTACATTCTGAACTTGGTCTGAAGTTAGTTCTATCAGGGCTATGATTCCTGGAGTTAATCAGAGCAGCATAATTTGCACGTTGAATTCAAAGGCGCACACAAGGTGTTCCCATCCACTCGGCATACCAAAAATATATTAGATTACGGTTAAAATGAGTTTGAAGTCATTTAATTTCTGCATGTACTCAGACACCCAAAAACGTTCTGTGTTTTTTTTTCCTTGATTTCTCGATAAATTACTCCTTTCCTTTGAACAAAATGAGGGTATTTGGTCATAGGATCACTTGTCTGCAGAGGGGCTCAACTCTAAGTCCCTCCAGCAGGAAGTCCTGTTAACAGGAGGAAGAGGGCAATTGTCCTTAGGTCAAATGGTCCATCCAGATGGGCTAGTGAGTCTGGTTGGGGAGCACAGGCAACAGATGCGGGACAGTAGGACTCCTGTCCGGTTTATGTCTGCTCCAAATCCTCGAGCTATAGAGAGCTCAATGCAGTTTGGTAAATGTCGATTCAAGCTGAAGTTATAATTTGAAAGTTGTCTGGCAACACTGTCTTAAACACCAGACTCTCCATCTTTAACCCCTTAATGACATGGCCTA
The DNA here is from genome assembly GCF_035609145.1 of Eleutherodactylus coqui. Classification (NCBI taxonomy): domain Eukaryota; kingdom Metazoa; phylum Chordata; class Amphibia; order Anura; family Eleutherodactylidae; genus Eleutherodactylus; species Eleutherodactylus coqui. Next base: position 189,678,063 of record NC_089837.1, on the reverse strand, counting down.
TTTTGGCGTTGAGGACCAAGCGATTTTTTTTTTTTTGGTATTTTTCCATCTCTAATATTCAAAAGCCATAACACTTTTATTTTTCCGTCGACGCGGCCGTATAAGGGCTTGTTTTTTGCGTGGCGATCTGTTGATTTTTTTTGGTACCATTTTTGTGTACATAGACTACATTGTAAAACTTTTATTATTTTTTTTATGATCGTAGGAAGAGAAAACGCATCAATTCTGCCATAGATTTTTTGGTTTTTTTTAAAAGCATTAATTATGCAGCATAAATGATACAACCCTTTTTTTTCTGCTAGTCGGTATGGTTACAACGATACCAAAATTATATATTTTTTTTAGTTTTTTTCACTTTTCCACAATAAAAACCCTTTTTTTTTAAATTATTATTTTTTTCTAAACTCACTGCATTCAAAGTGCTATAACTTTTTTATTTTTCCATGGATGGAGCTCTGTGAGGGCTTATTTTTTGCGAGACGAGCTGTATTTTTTATTGGTACCATTTTGGGGTACATCTCTTTTTTTTAAATCACTTTTATTGCGCTTTAAGGGAGGCAAAATGCTAAAAATTAGCATTTTGCCTCAGTTTTTTAGCAGGTTTTTTTTAACGCTTTTTGCCATGCAGGATAAAAAGCATGTATAATGTATTGTACGTGTCATTACGGATGCGTCAATACCAAATATGTGGGGTTTTAATTTTTTTTTTTTTATGCTAATATGAGAAAAAGCATAAAAGAAAGGGTTTTTTGACTTTTTTTTTTGACATTTTTAATTTTTGAACTTTATTTTTCTCTTTTTTTTACAACACTTGTGTCCCTCTGAGGGACTTTTACTGTTACACTTCAGATTGCTGCGATAATGCATGGCAGGGCTTCTTCCCTGCCATGCCTTATTACAGGACGCCGGTATCCGGCGTCGTGTTGCCATAGCAACCAGCCAGGCTCTTGAGATAGCATCGCGAGAGTCGGGCTGGAGACACAGAGGGGTTAACAGCGGGGGGCGCATCTCCGATGCCCCCCCTCTGTTGCAGCACGACCCCGGCTGTGACTGACAGCCGGCTCCCGCTGCGGGATAGCGCGGGATCATATGTGATCCCACGCTATCCCCAGGACGTAAGTTTACGCCCTGTTGCGTGAAGTACCCGCCTCCCAGGATGTAAACTTACGCCCTGGAGCGGGAATGGGTTAAACGTCTATCAATAAATTTATACAACTGCATTCACAGAGTAGGTGGATAGTTACCGAGCGCTATAAGCAAATTGTTGGGATGCAGAGCCTCCTTGGATTGAATCCCAAATCCAGTAGTTACGCAAAGTTTCTCCAAGAAGAAAGGATGCAGCATCCACGGCATAAATATATATCCTAAAAGGACAATTTATTCCATGCGGTCCATATGGTGGCTAACAGCGACGTTTCGATCACACAGGATCTTTGTCAAATTCTTCTATCAGAAGAATATTTTCCTGCACAGGAGACTAGATGAAATTCTTATTGGCTATTCACCAGAAAAGTTCTCAAACATTATTGCAGATTTTCAGTGTCTAAAGGTTATATCCAGGGGAATAGTCCCAAAAATCAGACATACTTGATCTGCTGACATCTCAATGGGGTTATTCCGAGATAGACCTCTAGCATTAAAGACAAATTCAAATGCAGACATTTTTTTTGTTAAATCCAGCAGACAATTCCCTGGCACCGAAGGCATCTTCACAGGAATGGAACATAGATTTGGCATATCCTTTGTTCCTCCTACTCTTAAATTCTTGGACTCTGCATAAAATCTAAAACTATTAGACCAGGGTTGTATTCATTGCCAAAAAGCCCGGGTTCCTGTCCTTTTCCTTTCTAGGCAATACAGACTCAGATTCCACTGACCTCAGGCAGGGCCTTCTGGCTTGTGGTCCAGTGTTCTACCAGGAGATCCTCTGCATGAAGCTTGACGGCCTGGCTACTGAGCAGCAGAGATTAAAGGGGTTGTCCCGTGAAATCAAGTGGGGTTATACACTTCTGTATGGCCATATTAATGCACTTTGTAATGTACATCATGCATTAAATATGAGCCATACAGAAGTTATTCACTTACCCACTCCGTTGCTGGTGCCCCCGTCTCCATGGCTCCGTCTCATTTCTGTGTCTTCTGGCTTATTTAGACGCGCTTGCGCTGTCCGGTCTTCTGCTCGTGCTCGCGCCGGAAAGCTGGTCTTCTCCGCGTCATCGTAGCTCCGCCTCCGTCATGTGGTGCCGATCAGCCAATTAGGTGGCTGTAATCGGCAGTGGAACGCAAGACATCCATGTTACACCATGGGAGAAGACCCGCGGTGCACCATGGGAGAAAACCGCGGTGCATCATTGGGAAAGGACCGGCGGCCATCTTTAAAAGAAGAAACTGCCCGAACGGGGATGCAGGTAAGCGATTTTTTTAAATTATTTTTTTTAAATAACAAAGGGATTGTTTTTAACAGGGCACAATGTGGGGCTAGGTAGAAAAAAAATTTAGATTTTTGCCGCGGGACAACCCCTTTAAGGGACCAGAGACTATTGCCCGAAGTAATACTCACCTTTCTTAAGCATCAAAAGAACTCTAACGCCAATATATACTCTAGAGTATAGAGGAAATTTCGCAACTGAAGGGAGCAGATGGGCCAGATTGCAGCAGCCCAGACCTTACAAGATCTGGATTTTTAGTTTAGTATTAGACAGCCTCTACGAACCTCTTTGAGACCCATACATTCGGTATCGCTGCAAAACCTATACTTTAAAGTAGCCTTGCCTGGTAGTTATTACAACTACTGGACTGATTAGTGAAATACTGGAATTATCCGGTAGTGCGTCCTACATAAGCGCTGGACGACAGGATAGTCATGAGACTAGATCTACCTTTTTTCGTAGAGTGGTGACAACGTTCCACATAAAACAAGGAGTAATTCTGCCTTCCTTCTGTCAGGTTTTTAATGGCAGCGCTTGCACAGCTGAAATGTCAAGCGGGCAGTCCTGACCTAATTACAGGTCACTAAAAAAAAATCAGATAACTTATTCCTTCAATGCCAGCGTCTGAATAAGGAAAAAACTGCGTTTAAAGTTTTAATTCATCCAACAATGGTATAATCAATTCAGAAAGCAGCTAAAGCCAGAGATCAGCTTCCCCCTAAGGGGTTAGGAGCTCACGCTACAAGAGCTTGCGCCTCCTCATGGGTTGAAGCTAGTGAAGCTCTACAATGTAGAATGTAAAAGCTGCTATCCCTTGGATCTCCATTATGGTAGGGAATTGGCCTTTGGGCGGAAAAGCCTCCAGGCAGTGCCCCCCCCCCCCCCACAGGAATCGGTGATTTGGTATTATCTCCATGTGTGCTGTCAGGATGGATGTGATGGAAATACAAGAATTATTTACTTACCGATAATTCCTTTTCTATGAGCCCATCATGACAGCACATCATGATGAGCTGCGCAGACGTATCCCACAGGATCTGCTTAAATACATCTGCACAGCAGACATATCTAAGCCAATCATGGGTGATACATTTGCTGAGCTGCTGTATCTAAGCAGATCCTGTGTCGCACGTCAGCTGTGCAGACGTATCCCACAGGATCTGCTTAAATATATCTGCACAGCAGATGTATCACACCAAATCGGCTTACATACATTTCCACAGCAGAGGTATCTAAAACGAATCATGCGTCATATGTCTGCTGAGCTGCTGTATCTAAGCAGATCCTGTGTGGTACATCAGCTGAGTAGATGGATCACACAGAATCGGCTTAGATACATCAGCTTGGCAGACAGTATCATGCGTGATAGTTGCCCCAGCTGTAATAGTGCCCCCCCGCAGTTGCCCTAGCAGTAATAGTGACCCCCCCCCCCACACACACACACGCAGTTGCCACAGAAGTAATACTGACCCCTCACAATTGCCATAGCGCCATAGCGGTAATACTGAGCCCTCACAATTGTCTAAGTAGTAATAGTGACCCCCTGTAGGTGCCCCAGCAGTAATAGTGACCTCCTGTAGTTGCCCCAGCAGTCATGAAGTCCCCCACAGTTGCCCCAACAGTAATAGCGACCCCAAGTAGTTGACTCAGCAGTAATGCAGACCCCTAGTAGTTACCCCAGCAGTAATAGTTACCCTCAGTAGCTGCCACAGCAGGAATAGGGACCCTCAGTAGCTGCCTCAGCAGTAATAGCGCCCCTCAGTAGCTGCCTCAGCAGTAATAGCGCCCCTCAGTAGCTGCCTCAGCAGTAATAGCGCCCCCTCAGTAGCTGCCTCAGCAGTAATAGCGCCCCCTCAGTAGCTGCCTCAGCAGTAATAGCGCCCCTCAGTAGCTGCCTCAGCAGTAATAGCGCCCCTCAGTAGCTGCCTCAGCAGTAATAGCGCCCCCTCAGTAGCTGCCTCAGCAGTAATAGCGCCCCTCAGTAGCTGCCTCAGCAGCAATAGCGCCCCTCAGTAGCTGCCTCAGCAGCAATAGCGCCCCTCAGTAGCTGCCTCAGCAGCAATAGCGCCCCTCAGTAGCTGCCTCAGCAGCAATAGCGCCCCTCAGTAGCTGCCTCAGCAGCAATAGCGCCCCTCAGTAGCTGCCTCAGCAGCAATAGCGCCCCTCAGTAGCTGCCTCAGCAGCAATAGCGCCCCTCAGTAGCTGCCTCAGCAGCAATAGCGCCCCTCAGTAGCTGCCTCAGCAGCAATAGCGCCCCTCAGTAGCTGCTTCAGCAGCAATAGCGCCCCTCAGTAGCTGCCTCAGCAGTAATAATTACCTCTAATAGTTGCCCCAGTAGTAATAGTGATCCTCAGTAGTTGCTCCAGCAAAAAGTGTCCCCCAGTAGTTGCCCCAGCAGTAATAGTGACCCCGAATAACTGCCCCAGCAGTAATAGTGACCCCCAATAACTGCCCCAGCAGTAATAGTGAACCCCAATAACTGCGCCAGCAGTAATGGTGACCCCTAATAGTTGCCCCAGCCATAACAGTGACCCCCAGTAGTTGCCCCAGCACTCATAGGGATGCCCAGTAGTTGCCCCAGCACTCATAGGGACGCCCAGTAGTTGCCCCAGCACTCATAGGGACGCCCAGTAATGCCCCACCACTCATAAGGATGCCCAGTAGTTGCTCCAGCACTCATAGGGACCCCCAGTAGTTGCTCCAGCACTCATAGGGACCCCCAATAGTAATGTCCCCCAAAAATTGCCCAAGCACCAATAGTGATCCCCAATAATTACCCTAGCAGTAATAATGATCCCCAATAGTTGCCCCAGAAGTAATAGTGACCCCCCAGTAATTGTCAAAGCAGATATAGGGACTCTCAATACTTACCCTTGCAGTAATAGTAACCCCCAATAGTTGCCCCAGTAGTAATGACACCAGCCCCTCCCATGGCAGTACTAGTAATAGTGACCGCCGATACTGCCCCCAGTAGTAATAGTGCCCCCCCCCCCCCACTTAACCTGGCACCATCTGGCCTTTTTCAAGCATAACACATAAGTATCACATACCCACAATTATGAGGACAATACAATTAAAATGGGCCAATCACCATTAAAAAATCCCACCGACCGCAATCAACCATAACACAGAGCACATGCGGAAGGTGGGGATACAAACACATACAGAATACATAATATACTAGCTTACCCGTCGCGCGTTGCTGCGAAGACATATAAAAACGAATGTATGTCTGTCTGTCTATTTAGATAACAACCAATCACAGCACAGCTTTCATGTTACCTCAGTGGTATAATATATAACAACCAATCGCAGTGCAGCTTACATGTTACCTCAGCTTTATAATATATAACACCCAATCACAGCGCAGCTTACATGTTACCTCAGCAGTATAATATATAACAACCAATCACAGCACAGCTTTCATGTTACCTCAGCAGTATAATATATAACAACCAATCACAGCACAGCTTTCATGTTACCTCAGCAGTATAAAATATAACAACCAATCACAGCGCAGATTTCATGTTACCTCAGCAGTAAGAGAAATAACAACCAATTACAGCGCAACTTTTATTCTGCCTCAGCAATATAAAAAATAGCAACCAATCACAGCGCAGCATTCATTTTACCTCAGCGGTATAATATATAGCAACCAATCACAGCACAGCTTTCATGTAGCCTCAGTAGTATAAGAAGTAGCAACCAATCACAGCACAGCTTTCATGTTGCCTCAGCAGTATAATATATAGCAACCAATCACAGCACAGCTTTCATGTTACCTCAGCAGTATAAGAAATAGCAACCGATCACAGCACAGCTTTCATTTTACCTCAGCATTCTCAATATCCAGCAATTATCTGGCGAAATGTTTGGCGGATGCATCATTTTGTAGTTGAACACGCATCCCGTTGCTCATAATGCCTTTTGCTTTTGTGCTTGAAATGGAAATCAAACGATCTTTGTCTGGGGGGCATAATTGTCGACGACGCACGCACGTGTGCCACCTATCGTAGGATAGATGTACTATGCCAGTAATCTTCCCAGGAGTGTGCTCAACAACTTCCCAAAGTTTCATGGCGATTAGATGAATGGTGTAGTAATGCATAAAGGACATACATACATTCGTTTTTATATATCTAGATAACAACCAATCACAACGCAGCTTTCAAGTTACCTCAGCAGTATAAGAAATAGCAACCAGTCACAGCACAGCTTTCATTTTACCTCAGCATTCTCAATATCCAGCAATTGTCTTGCGAAACGTTCGGCAGATGCATCATTTTGTAGTTGAACACGCATCCTGTTGCTCGTAATGCCTTTTGCTTTCGTGCTTGAGATGGAAATCAAACAATCTTTTTCTGGGGGGGCATAACTGTCGACGATGCTCGCACGCGCGCCACCTATCGTAGGATAGATGTACTATGCCAGTAATCTTCGGAGGAGTGTACTCAACAACTTCCCAAAGTTTCATGGCGATTATATGAATGGTGTAGTAATGCATAAAGAACAGACAGACAGTCATTCATTTATATATATATATATATATATATATATATATATATATATATATAATATGACATCAGGAAGTGAGAGAATTAGATTCCGTACGTAAAATTTGGACGCTAATTCATTGGCGCTTAGAATTGAATAATTGAGTTGGGACCCATTAACTTTTCCTATTTATGTCATAATCAATGCTCGTGCCAAATTTCAAGTTTCTATGATATTGGGAAGCGAGAAAATTAGATTCCGTACGTAAAATTTGGATGCTAATTCTTTTGCACTTAGAATTGAATAATCGAGTTGGGACCCTTTAACTTTTCCTATTTATGACATAATCAATGCTCATGCCAAATTAGATCGGGAAGTGAGAGAATTAGATTCCATGCGTAAAATGTGGACGCTAATTCTTTTGCGCTAGAATTGAACAATTGAGTTGGGACCCATTAGCTTTTTCTATTTATATCATAATCAATGCTCGTGCCAAATTTCAAGTTTCTATGATATTGGGAAGCGAGAAAATTAGATTCCATACGTAAAATGTGGACGCTAATTCTTTGGTGCTTTAGAATTGAATTATCGAGTTAGGACCCATTAACTTTTCCTATTTATGACATAATGAATGCTCGTGCCAAATTTCAAGTTTCTATGAGGGTGCATTCACATGAACGTATATCGGCTCGGTTTTCACGCCGAGCCGATATACGTTGTCCTCGTGTGCAAGGGGGGGGGGGGGAGGATGGAAGAGCCTGGAGCAGGAACTGAGCTCCCGCCCTCCTCTCTGCCTCCTCTCCGCTCCTCTGCACTATTTGCAATGGGGAGAGGCGGGGCGGGGGTGGGGCTAATTCTCGGAACTTAGCCCCGCCGCCAACTCGCCTCCTTTCGTTGCAAATAGTGCAGAGGGGCGGAGAGGAGGCAGTCTGTCAGCAGTGCAGACAGACCCCAGTAACATTTCAGTAGTATCAGTAGGGATAGGCCCCAGTAACATTTCAGTTCCAGCAGTGCAGACAGACCCCAGTAACATTTCAGTTCCAGCAGTGCAGACAGACCCCAGTAACATTTCAGTAGTAGTAACAGTATAGACAGACCCCTTAAACATTTTCGTCGCAGCACTATAGGCTGACCCCAGTAACATTTCATTTGCAGCAGTATAGACAGACTCCAGTAACATTTCAGTAGCAGTAGTCTAGGCAGAGCCCAGTAACATTTTAGTTGTAACAGTATAGACAGACCCCAGTAACATTTCATTTGCAGCAGCATAGACAGACCCCAGTAACATTTCATTTACAGCAGTATTGACAGACCCCAGTAACATTTCAGTAGTAGTAACAGTATAGACAGACCCCTTTAACATTTCCGTAGCAGCAGTATAGGCAGAGCAGCACATTAACCTTTCCGTTGCAGCAGTATAGGCAAAGCCCAGTATTTGTAATATTTCTGTAGTAGCAGTATAGTCAGACCCCAGTAACGTTTACATTGAAGCAGTATGGGCAAAGCAGCAGATTAAGATTTCCCTTGCAGCAGTATAGGGAGAGCATAGTATTTGTAACATTTCAGTAGTAGCAGTATAGACAGGCCCCGGTAACATTTACGTAGAAGCAGTATTGGCAGAGCAGCAGATTCACATTTCCCTTGCAGCAGTATAGGGAGAGAACAGCATTTGTAACATTTCAGTATTTGCAGTATAGACAGGCCCCAGTAACATTTACGTAGAAGCAGTATGGGCAAAGCAGCAGATTCACATTTCCCTTGCAGCAGTATAGGGAGAGCACAGTATTTGTAACATTTCAGTAGTAGCAGTATAGACAGGCCCCAGTAACATTTACGTTGAAGCAGTATGGGCAAAGCAGCAGATTCACATTTCCCTTGCAGCAGTATAGGGAGAGCACAGCATTTGTAACATTTCAGTACTTGCAGTATAGGCAGACCCCAGTAACATTTACGTAGAACCAGTATGGGCAAAGCAGCAGATTCGCATTTCCCTTGCAGCAGTATAGGGAGAGCACAGAATTTGTAACATTTCAGTAGTAGCAGTATAGACAGGCCCCAGTAACATTTACATAGAAGCAGTATAGGGAGAGACCAGTATTAGTTACATTTCAGTAATAGCAGTATAGACAGGCCCCAGTAACATTTCCGTTGAAGCAGTATGGGCAGAGCCCAGTATTAGTTACATTTCAGTTATAGCAGTATAGACAGGCCCCAGTAACATTTCCGTTGAAGCAGTATGGGCAGAGCCTAGTATTAGTAATATTAGAGTAGTAACAGTATACACAAACCAAGGTAACATTTCAGGAGCAGAAGTATTGGCAGACCGAAGTTACATTTCTGTTGCAGAAGTATAGTCAGACCCCTCTAGCATTACTGTGACAGAAGTATAGGTAGGCAGAACAGAGTTACATTTCTGTAGCAAAAGTGTAGGCCAACCCCAGACACAGTGGTGTACCATGAGTGCAGGCGAAGCCCATAAAAATTACTTGGATTACATTCCAGGTGAGGCCCCGAAAAATTGGTGTACCAACAGTACAAATGTACCCCAGAAAAATTGCCCATGCCCAACCCAGAGGGCAGGTGAAATCAATTAATCACTCAGCTTACTGTGGCTTAATTTGAAACTAGGCCTGGAGGCAGCCCAGTTAAAATAAAAATTGGTTTAGGTGGAAGCTTCAATGCTTTAATGAGAATTGAAACGTATAAATATTGTTTAGAAAAGTTATATGAGCCTTTTGGCCACAGAAAAATTGCCCGTTCGGGGTGATTACGTGAGGTTTCAGGAGGAGGAGGAGGACGAATATCATACACATATTGGCAAAGGTAAAGGTCCTATTTTTTTAGGTGATAGAGAACAATGCTTGCATCCGCGGTTGCAGCGAAAATAATCTTTAGGTACCTCTGCTGTCCGCTGGTGGAGAAGAGAAGTCTGGGGAAATCCAGGCTTTGTTCTTCTTTATGAGTGTAAGCCTGTCGGCACTGTCAGTTGACAGGCGGGTACGCTTTTCCATGATGATTTCCCCAGCTGCACTAAACACCCTCTCTGACAAGACGCTAGCCGCAGGGCAAGCCAGCACCTCTAGGGCATACAGCACGAGTTCATGCCACGTGTCCAGCTTTCACACCCAGTAGTTGTACGGAGCAGAGGCGTCATGGAGGACGGTGGTACGATCGGCTACGTACTCCCTCACCATCTTTTTACAGTGCTCCCTCCGACTCAGCCTTTACTGGGGAGTTGTGACACAGTCTTGCTGGGGAGCCATAAAGCTGGCAAAGGCCTTGGAGAGTGTTCCCCTGCCTGCGCTGAATATGCTGCCTGATCTCCGCGCCTCCCCTTCTACTTGGCCCTCGGAACTGCGCCTTCTGCCACTTGCGCTATCGGATGGGAAGTTTACCATCAGTTTGTCCACCAGGGCCATGTGGTATTGCATCACTCTCAAACCCCTTTCCTCTTCGGGAATGAGAGTGGAAAGGTTCTCCTTATACTGTGGGTCAAGCAGTGTGTACACCCAGTAATCTGTAGTGGCCAGAATGTGTCTAACGCTAGGGTCATGAGAAAGGCATCCTAACATGAAGTCAGCCATGTGGGCCAGGGTACCTCTACGCAACACATGGCTGTCCTCACTAGGAAGATCACTTTGAGGATCCTCCTCCTCCTCATCCACAGGCCATACACGCTGAATGGATGAGAGACAAGCAGCATGGGTACCCTCTGCAGTGGGCCCAGCTGTCTCTTCCTCCTCCTCCTCAGGCTCCTCCCCCTCCTCCTCCTCCTCCTCCTCAATGCGCTGAGATATAGACATGAGGGTGCTCTGACTATCCAGCGACATACTGTCTTCCCCTGCCTCCGTTTCTGACCGCAAAGCGTCAGCCTTTATGCTTTGCAGGGAACTTCTCAACAGGCATAGCAGGGGAATGGTGACGCTAATGATTGCAGCATCGCCGCTCAGCATCTGGGTAGACTCCTTAAAGTTTCCAAGGACCTGGCAGATATCTGCCATCCAGGCCCACTCCTCTGTAAAGAATTGAGGAGGCTGACTCCCACTACGCCGCCCATGTTGGAGTTGGTATTCCACTATAGCTCTACGCTGCTCATACAGCCGGGCCAACATGTGGAGCGTAGAGTTCCACCGTGTGGGCACATCGCAAAGCAGTCGTTGCACTGGCAGATTAAACCAATGTTGCAGGGTCTGCAGGGTGGCAGCGTCCGTGTTGGACTTGCGGAAATGTGCGCTGACCCGGCGCACCTTGCTGAGGAGGTCTGACAAGTGTGGGTAGCCTTTCAGAAACCGCTGAACCACCAAATTAAAGACGTGGGCAAGGCATGGCACGTGCGTGAGACTGCCGAGCTGCAGAGCCGCCACCAGGTGATGGCCGTTGTCACACACGACCATGCCCGGTTGGAGGCTCAGTGGCAAAAGCCAGCGATCGGTCTGCTCTGTCAGACCGTGCAACAGTTCGTGGGCCATGTGCCTCTTCTCTCCTAAGCTGAGTAGTTTCAGCACCGCCTGCTGACGCTTGCCCACCGCTGTGCTGCCGGGCCATACTGACTGCTGGCGACGTGCTGCTGCTGACATGTCTTGATTGCGAGGTAGAGGTTGCGTTGGAGGAGGAAGGTTTAGTGGAGGTGGCATACACCGCCGAAAGATACCAGCACCGATCTGGGGCCTGCAATTCTGGGGAGGTGGGGTAGGACATGAGCGGTCCCAGGCTCTGACTCCGTGCCAGCCTCCACTAAATTCACCAAATGTGCCGTCAGGGAGATATAGTGGCCCTGCCTGCCTGTGCTTGTCCACACGTCCGTTGTTAAGTGGACCTTGCCAGTAACCGCGTTGGTGAGGGCGCGTACAATGTTGCGTGGTCGTGCAGGGCTGGGACGGCACACCATGAAAAATAGTGGCGACTGGGGACAGAGTAGCGCGGGGCCGCCGCCGCCATTATGTTTTTGAAAGCCTCAGTTTCCACAAGCCTGTACGGGAGCATCTCCAGGCTGATCAATTTGGCTATGTGGACATTTAAAGCTTGAGCGTGCGGGTGCGTGGCGGCGTATTTGCGCTTTCGCTCCAACGATTCTCTTAGCGACAGCTGGACGCTGCACTGAGAGACATTGCTGGATGGGGCCGAGGACAGTCGAGGTGAGGGTGTGGGTCCAGGCCAGGAGATGGTCGTGCCTGTGTCGTTAGAGGTGGTTTGGATCTCAGTGGCAGCTTGGGGCCCAGGGGGAGAGGCAGTGGCGCACGCCGAAGGCGGTGAATGGCCTTCGTCCCACCTTGTGGGGTGCTTGGCCATCATATGCCTGCGCACGCTGGTGGTTGGTGGTGGCTCCCCGGCTGATCTTGGCGCGACAAAGTTTGCACACCACTGTTCGTCGGTCGTCCGCGGTCTCAGTGAAAAACTGCCACACCTTTGAGCACCTTGGCCTCTGCACGGTGGCTTGGCGCGAGGGGGTGCTTTGGGAAACAGCTGGTGGATTATTCTCTCTGGCCCTGCCTCTACCCCGACTGCCTCTTCCAACCTGTCCTGCGGCTGCAATTGCCTCCCCCTCTGAAGACCTGTCCTCAGTTGGCTTATCACACCAGGTGGGGTCAGTCACCTCATCGTCCAGCGGCTCTTCCTCCGAATCCTCTGTGCGCTCCTCCCTCGGACTTACTGCCCTTACTACTACCTCACTGATAAACAACTGTGTCTCATCGTCATCGTCCTCCTCACCCACTGAAAGCTCTTGAGACAGTTGCCGGAAGTCCCCAGCCTCATCCCCTGGACCCCGGGAACTTTCCAAAGGTTGGGCATCGGTCACGACAAACTCCTCCAGTGGGAGAGGAACCATTGCTGCCCAATCTGGGCAGGGGCCCGAGAACAGTTCCTGGGAGTCTGCCTGCTCCTCAGAATGTGTCATTTTCATGGAGTGAGGAGGCTGGGAGGAAGGAGGAGCAGCAGCCAGAGGATTCTGAGTTGCAGCAGTGGACGGCGTAGAAGACTGGGTGGTTGATAGATTGCTGGATGCATTTTCTGCCATCCACGACAGGACCTGCTCACACTGCTCGTTTTTTAATAATGGTCTATGACGTGGACCCAAAAATTGTGATATGAAGCTGGGGACCCCAGAAACTGTCCTCTCTCCTACTCCCGCAGCAGCCGTCTGTGATTCGCCTGGACCAGGAACTCGGCCTATACCCACACCCTCACTTGGAACTCCGCGTCCTCGCCCGCGTCCACGTCCCCTACCCCTACCCCTACCTTTTAGCATGGTGGATTAAGAATCGAGCAGACACTAAGCGGTGTAAAAATGTTTGTGAATTATTGCCGCGCTGTTGCTGGCTGCCAGCGGTTATACAACGCAAAATGAAGCCAGAGATAAATTATAAGGAAGGATGCAAGCAGGACTAGCTGTGCAGTATGCAGTTGTGATGCACCTGAAGTCCCACAGGTCACGCAGTAATATGCACTGGGTTACAAGCAGCCGTAAAAAGGATTTCTTTTTTTAAATAGTTTTTTTTCCAATGCAATTCATGTGCACTATGCAGTTGAGATGCACCTCAAGTCCCACAGGCCACGCAGTAATATGCACTGGGTTACAAGCAGCCGTAAAAAGGATTTCTTTTTTTAAATTGTTTTTTTCCGATGCAATGCAGGCAATGGAGCGTGTATTGGACTCTCCCTCTATGGCTGTCTGGCACCGTACACTGTGCCGGCAACTGACTGGTAACACAGAGCTGTGAAAAAAATTAGTGCTTTCTTGGCGTGCACTTGCAGGCAGAGAGCGCTTACGTTACGCTAACTGCACCCAGCAAAAAATGTAACTGAAGGCTGAACTCAGGCCTTGCTGTGCAATACTGAGGTACTACAACTCCCAGCAACCACGGAGTTAAATGCACAGGTAGTCAAAAGAAGGAGCGTTGGGATTGTTGTAGACAGGATTCCACACTACCACTGTCACTGCCTCACCAATACTTCCCCTACGCTACGTAGTACAGACTGCAGCCTGAGAACGCTATAGCTGTAATGGGGCTGCACGCCCGATATACAAAAAAAAAAAAAAAAGTGCAAAACTGCTCCAAGCAGCCACAACAATAGTGCACTAGGTAAGCTGTGGCCCTAAGAAGGACCGTTGGGGTTCTTGTAGAGGCTAACACTATCCCTATGCCAGCAGCAGCACTCTCCCTAATCTCTGCCAGCGTGAGTCTGTGGCGAGCCGCGGGCGGCGCCACATTATATACTCAGCGGTCACTTGATCTCTCCAGCCACACACTGCAGGGGGGTGGGATAGGGCTGGAACATCACAGGAGGAAGTTATAATGCCTTCCCTGCATGTCTATTGGCCAGAAAATGGCGCAAATTTTTCAGGGAAGGAAATGGAACTGACTCGAACACCGCGTGGTGCTCGTCTCGAGTAACGAGCATCTCGAAGACCCTAATACTCGAATGAGCATCAAGCTCGGAAGAGTATGTTTGCTCATCTCTAATCCTTATCATCACATAAAGCTTCAAAAGCGCTCTGATGAGCAGCCGAAGCATTGTGGTAAAACTATAGATTAATAAAAATTGCACAAGCGTGTTTGCTGCGGGCGCTATGTAGATATCACAGGGCACCTACGCTGTTTGCATAGTAGTCAAGAGAATTCAATAAGTTATGCCGATATTGTAAGGCACGTTAAACAGATGCCGCAGCCCAGCATTCGTTTGGTGCCTGTTACTTCTGTATCATTGGGGACATTCATACAGGACAGAATATTCCGCAACAGCATTGAGGAATATTCAGCACCAAACTCCGCACTGCTAACAAACTGAATCCTTCCAGCCATTCCCCATCAAAATCCACAGTTAGCCATGCAGATTTTGGTGCAGAGTTCAGGGACGGCGTATTCTACATCGCTGTTGCGGAATATTCCGTCCCATGTGAAGGGTTCCTTGAAGATATTGGACTGCTGCTTCTATTTCTTTAGTTTGACACAGCTGCTGTTGTTGGTGGGTTTCAGCTGTGAAAAACAGTCGACACCCGCATTGTATGCAGCAGGATCGGTTTCCAATCCCCCTCCATGCAAATGCAAATCACATAGGACGGAACTGTACATGTTGTGTCGTTAAGGGGTTAAATATACTGTGCCCCAAATTTTGCACCAAAAGCTTTCCTGGTATCATTCGTGGGCTTTATATCTAAGCTGTAGCCTTTTAATCTAGTCAAGGCAACCGTTCACACTAAGATCTTACTGTGCAGTAGGCAGCAATGATGCCACTATCCACGTCATCTGACCAGGCTGCCAGATACCGAATACCAGGAAACTCTAACAGCACAAAGACCTCGGAGGGGAGCTCTCTATCTTCGGAGATCCGCTGGCAATATGTAGCTGATTTAGAGTCAAAATCTGTAACAATGTTGCAAATTTTGAGTCTGTTTTGCATGTGGAAATGCTGCAGAATTTTCAACAAGTTTTAGGCTGGGTTCACACAGGGCGTATTCCCGTCGGAAATCTCGCGGTTTGGCCGCAGCAAAAACCGTGAGATTTCCGCCAGGAAAACCGCCGCGGTTTGAGCCGTGGTGGCTTTGAAGTGGCTCGGCCGCTTGCTTTTCCGTTGCGGCCGGCGCTCCATAGAGGAAAGCGCGGCCGCGACGAAAATAAACAAAAAAGAAAAGTAAATAGACATGCTGCATCTTCTGAAAGCGCGGCTGCGGCGGCCGCAGCCGCGGTTTCAGACGGACTTACCGCAGCGGATTGGCCGTCCCGTTTGGCCGCGGCAAATCCGCCCTGTGTGAACCCAGCCTTAAGGGGTCAATATGATTTCAACTAGCTTCTGATAAGACACAGAGAAGTGCACGGCTGTATGCAGATGGCCGTATGCATGCATGTGCCTGAAAAAGGCGGGTGCAAGTCATATTAGACAGCACAGAGACACCCATTTGAGTGCTGTTCAACATATATGGAACTCACCCACAGCATGTGCTATTCTCATCTGAGAAAACAGCTGAGAATAGGACATGCAACGATTTCTGCCAGTTCGATTCTGTCGGAATACACAAACACATGGCATGAGCATACACCTGTCTGAATCCATGTTAGCTTACAGGTTCTCCTTGATTTTGCACAGGAGTGATAGTCGTTCTATGAAGGGAGGCACAGTGGGCCGAGGATGCTCCATTCACAGTAAACAGGCAGTCGCTCCAAGATTGAGCGACTCCTGTTTACATGGTCTGACAGTCACTTGGTTTTTAGAAGAGCTCCAACAATGAGCGATTTCTCGCTCAGTGCCCTGTTGGAGGCTGCTTGTACATGCAACGACCACTGACGAATTATTGCTGAAAACAGTGAACTCGGACAATAATCGCCCCGTGTGAAGGTACCTTTACCAACCCGGGCACTAACCTGTTCAGCACTGATTACTTATTCTTTATTTATGCCTTAATTAAGCTCACCAGTAAACATTCTGCAGAAAAATCTATACTTACAATTCCAGACTCATGTTTGGGTTTCACTATAATTGACGTCTTTTCTTTCTTCTTTTTATACACATCTTCTGCTTGTTTCAACCTGCAAAAGGTGCTAAAATTAATCCTGCAATTGTGTCATATTTTTCACCATTTAAACACAATTAAGCTTAGGGTTCATTCACATAAGCGTAGGCGTTTTTACGTTTGCTCGCCGGCACTGTAGAACTGTGTGAATAGGCATTTTTCCAAGATCCCGGCCTGCGTTCTCTTACCCATCCACAGGTAGCGGCTTGTGGCCGAGACTCCGCCCAGCCATGACCGCTAATGGAAGTATAATCTTGCTGATAAAAGGTCATAAAGATCATGCGGCTATTGGCAGCTGTGGCTGAGCAGAGTCTCAGCCCCAAGTCAATACCTGTACGTGGGAGTGCAGCCTACTGCAGCCACAATGATGCCATGTATAGAATTATTTCTCAGCACATAACAGCTCTCAGGGCTCTTATGATTTCTATGCACACCTCCACTGTCTTCCTAAGGCCCGTTTCACATCCTTCGGCTAGGGGTTCCATCACAGATCTGGATCAAAATACCAGATCTGCATGCAGTACTTTTTCTTCCGTCCAGCTGTGCAGAAAGTGAACGGACCCCATTATAGTCAACAGGGTTTGTCCGGGCCTATTCAGTGCCAGAGATGGAGCCATTCGGCCATGGGGATTCCCCTAATGGAGCAGGAAAGAGGAACCCCGAGCGCAGATGTGAAGCCATCCTAAAGTAGTTTAGCAAAACATTATCACATCTATTCTATCTATAAACAAAATACATATACATATTTATTAAAACGGAGTCAAAAAAAAGATTAGTACCAGAAATAGTAAATCATTCATAAAGCACTGGTAAGTGACTTACTTTTCTTGCAAAATCAGCCTGTTCTCCTTTTTCCAGCAATCTTTAAAATCAGTACTAAATTCATGCCAAATAGAAAAGAAAGAGCCTGGCGAGACCTCCTTTTCACCTATTTTTGGTTTTACATAAAAAAAGGCTGCAGTTTCAAGAAATCTGTAAACCAAGAGTATATAAAACATGAGCAAGAGTAAAGACATGAGCAAAGAATTGCAGTGTCAGCTGATTCCATAAGACCGAAACAGTCATTTAACTCTGAAGTTATATTGTGGCTTTAACTAAATGAAACCAACCACCCAAAATTGCATTGAAAAGCGTCTTCTAGGAGTGGTCCTCTCAAAGAAAGTACGCATAATATATGATGGAATTGAATATTTGGCAGAAAAAATCTAATCTAGAGAAACTGATGGATTTTTGGAGAGATGCTGTATGTATTATACATGCCAAAATGTCAACTTCTACTGCTCTAGGCAGCGAACATAAAACATGAAAACCAAGTGCCTAATATTGTGCTGGTCTTGCTCTTGCCACCAAAACAGCTGTAACCTATCGAGGTGTCTGTGGTATCTGGCACAAGATAATGGCTGCTAACTGCAGATTTTCATGTGGAATTGCCAGCAGCATTCTACTATTTTCAATTTTGCACCAAAATCTGCATGTTAGCAGTGTGGATTTGGGGTCTGAATATTCCGCAGGAGGGCATATTCCACAATGCTGTTGCAGAATATTCCTTCGTGTCTGAGAGGTCCCTTGGCCACTCTCACACAGGAAATTTTTCCAGCGTTTAACGCCGTGTTTTCAGCGCAGTGTTAAACGCTGTCAATCACTACCATTGATTTCAATGGGGCGTCTCAGCCATGGGCTAAAATGCAGCGTTTTTAACGCTGTGTTTTTCGAGTGCTGTCTGAGCTATTTTCATTTTAAAACACGATGCTTTGCCCTTAGAAATGAATAGCGCGCGTTTTCAGCAGAGGTAGAATGTGGTTACCGCATGGTTGACTGCGTTTCTTCAGTTCTGCCATTATCAGCTTGCTTGGCTGCATTTATAACTGTGATTAAAATGCAGTCAAACGCTATCAAAAACGCTATAAAAATGCTATCAAAAACAGCTGAAAATGCAGTAAACGCAGCATTAAAAAAAACACAGCGTTTTTACAAGCGCATGTTGGAGAGAGGCCTGTAAGTTGCGAGGTGGCGCCTCCATAGATCGGACTAGTTCTTCAAGCACATCTCACAGATGCTCGATCTGACTGGGAATTTGTAGGTCGAGTCAATACCTTGAACTTTGTCATGTTGCTATAACCATTCCTGAACACTTTTTGCAGTGTGCGAGGGTGTATTATTCTGCTTATAGCTGTCACTGCCGTGATCATTTCTAGGTTCGGGTGATATGCTGTGGGGTCTTTCTTTAATATAACTTATATGTGAGTGTTTTGGCAAAGGATCATTAGCACTAGAAGTGTGCATCAGGAGCTCCATGAAATGGGTTTTCTTGGTCAAGCAGCTGCATACAAGTCTGAAATCACCATGTGCAATGTCCAGCATTGGTTGTTGTGGTAAAACATGCTGACACTGGATCCTGGATAATGTGCGCAATTGAGTGAAGAATCAGGTTTCATAATCTGTCAGTCTGATGGGTGAGTCTGGGTTTCGTGGATACCCAGAGAACTCTACCTACTGGAATGCATGGTACTTGCTGTTCTGGTCGCGGAGATGGCATGGCATGGGTATGAGTTCTACAGTTTGGGCTAGGTATTTTATTTCCAGTGAAAAGGCTAAATCCCTGTGCAAAAAAACTAAGTCTATAATGACAACTTTGATATATGTGAGAGCAAGCGCACCCAGTGACTGGGGTCAGGATGTCCTCAACAGACCACCAGTAAAGAGGATCATCTCACAACCACGAATGGTTCCAACTGTTTTGTTGTCCATCATCCAGAGACAGGTGGCACCATTGTTACAGTGCCATGTCTCTATAATCTATTTCCAGGCGCTTGGCTGAAGGACATTTGGTGTTATGGCGCCAATTACATGTACTGCCTTTGACACCCACCCACCATTGCCTCCATTTGCAGTGGTGTCGTGAACGATGAAACTGGATGCTATGGAGTGGAATCGGGTTGTCTTCAGCGACAAATCCAGGATTAGTTTGGGGACTGACGATGGCCGTGTCCGGAGGCCTAGGAGTCAGCATCTTAATCCTGCTTTTGCTGTAGACTGGCATACAGAATCCAATGCTGGTGTGATGGTCTGTGGGGGTCATCGCATACGACAGTAGGTTACCCAAGGTAGTCGTGCAAGGAACATATATATATATTCAGGACATCCTGCATCCACATGTGTTCCTCTCATGGCGGCTTCCAACAGGCATCTTCCAGCAGGATAATACTGGGCCACATACAACAAAGATGTCACAGGAATGCCTCCACAACATTGTCACACTTCCTTGGACTGCCTGGTCACCAGATTTATCACCAGTAGAACATGTATTGGCCCACCTTGTATGCCAACATTGACAGTCTACGAGTTTGCACGATCTAGATGTGGAGCGATATGACGCAGGATACCATACAAAACCTGTTTGCCTCCATGCTGCCCGTATTATATCTTGCTTCCAAGTCAGAAGTGACCCAACAGGGTACTAGAGCCTCCCTTCAAGTGTTCAGTTATCCGCAATAAATTACCATTTAGCTCTGACATTGTAATCACTTACTTATATCAATGTTACAATCACACGTATATGAGGTTTGATTTTATTCTAACAATTCCTAGGTGTGTGATTTTTTTTTATTTACAGTGAGTGTAAGTAGAATTAAACTGATAAATGAGGATTTTGAAGGTCATCATTAGTCCAGGTTAAGTTAACTATGCTTTACAAATAAGAATTGATTTTTTTTATTTAGCTAGAAGGCACAGCCAGAGGCACGTTGTATTCAGGAGCACTACATGTAACTTAGGTGAGGTAGAATCTCCTCAATATATACGCATAGAGGTGAGGTAGATTCTCCTCAGTGTATACAAATAGAAGAGCGTTAGATTCTCCTCAGTATATACTCATAGAGGTGAGGTAGATTCTCCTCAGCATAAACCCATATATGAGGGTTAAAATTCTAAGTGCAACACCAATCGGGCCCACCCCACTTGCCCCGTTGCCGGCCGTAAGAAGAGACACCACACACAGGAGTCTGGTCTAGCTCCTCACACGGGAGAAAAAACTGCGCACTTTATTACAGATTACATGAGATCTTATACCCTCTGCCCTCTCACCACTAGGGGGTGATGGGCTCATAACCATATATGGGCAGTCCGGATTTGCGGACTGAGACAGTGAAAATCATATAACAGTCATGTACATTTGAACATCTTGATATCTTGTTCCAGCGCTTCTGGGAAATCGGCCAAGTACATGCGGCCTTGTGTCTGGTTACGTATCTTCTCTGAATTTCTTAGAACATCTCTCTCAGCCTTGGCATATCTGATGTAAGGCGAAGTATTAAAGTTTTTTCTCATTTGGAATTGAATAAAACTTGCATATAGGTATAAAAGTATAAAGAACATATGGCAATATATATATATACCCTCACAAACCCCCCTAAAAAACTTAATATGGAGATCAAGCATCAGACCTTGCACTCTTCCTCGGTCGTCTCTCCCTTGCGTCAGGGTTTCTCCACTGCCCGTAAGTCCCTACTCCTAAAAGGGAGGGATCCCTACCTCACCTCAGAAGGAGGCCATGGATTCCCTGGGCTTATTTCCGGGCATCCATACCCTCTATCTGTACAAGTTAACACCCCACAGGGTGTGCCCTCGCCGGAACCTAAGGTCTTCTGCACTTTCCCTAGGCAAATGGGAAGTCCACTGACAGTCCATCTTATGAGACTGAGGCAGACACAGTACTAGTCCATCTCTCCATTCTTCTGGTAACGTACCTGGTTGGCATTATCGGAACTGGCTCTTCATTTTTTTCAAACAAGGGAAATTTTGGTGTCACATTACTCATACTCTTTGATCAAAGGGATAATACACATACAGAAAATTACATACCCCACCTCTTTCTGTTAAAATCATATCCAGGGCTACTCTATTTTGGAACGCCATGGATGCAGTGGGCCCTAACTGGTCAGCTAACCCTTGCAAAGCATCCCTAGTGTAGTTTACAAACCTCTGCTGATTGTAATAGATATAATTCATCTAATCTACATTATTATTAACAGTGACAAAAGCAAATAAGGACTCAAAACCTGCTTTAACCTGATCTCTAGAATTAAATTCATCTCGCACCCCCCTTGGCACTCCTATTGCATCTATGCATACATGTGGATCAAAGTTACCACCTGGAGCGTCAACGTCTCTCTTAGCACGATGCGGTGTTGGATTCTCACCCTCAGTGTAGTCTACATATTGCACATTTAATTGTATTAATTTGTTCTGAAACAGGGGGCTAGTGTACAGTAGTCAAAGGTGTGTGTTAGAGGAATTGTACCACATTATAGCATGTAAAGGATATGCAGGATCATTAGTTCTTTCAGTGCGAAGTGTGGATCCAAGTGGGCTTTCCTTCGAGCTTGACTGCAGTTGGGTGAACAACATCTGGTAGGGACATTCAAACAGGGTTTCTCTCTCAAACTTTTTCACATAGACCCTGTCACCTGGTTTTAGATTGTGACACTCATCTGTAGGACCTGGGATAAAAGCAGAGACTACAGAATACATTACTAACAATTCCTTAGAGAGACCTATGACAACATTAACAAGAAAATCATTCCCCAAACTCTGATACTGTGGCATGTATCCTCCTGGAAAAAAGAAACACTAATGGAAGACACTCAATTCAAAATTTACCCATTTTCTTCATTGCCTTTTATATCTACTTTCCCCCTACTCTGCGGATGGTAGGGTGTGTGAAAAACCTGGAATATACCCAAAAACAGACATGATGTGTTGCATTATTTCACCTGTGAAGTGTGTACCTTTGTTTGACTCAATCACTTCCGATCCCCCATATCTGCGGATTACCTCATTCATGAGCTTCTGTGCGATTACCTGCTTATTTACTTTGGTAACAGAGTAGGTCTCCAACCTGAAAAGAAATCAACAACAAGCACATATTCATGCTTCCCAACAAGTGGGAGCTGAGTGTAGCCAATTTGCAATCCCTGAAATGGGTAGAGTGGCCTAGGCAAGTGTGGTGTGGCAAATTTACTTCTGCCCTGTTGCTTACGGCAAAGATCATGCAAAACTGGACAAATGATGCAGCAGCTACAGAAAACCAAGGAGCCACCTGTCCTTGTTCAAGCATCGACATCATTACTGCTTTGAGAGGTGCGTCTTTCCGTGCGTCAGCTGGGCCATCATGGGGCACAGGGACTATGGTGGGCAAGTTCTGTTGACTGTTCACCATACGCCGTCCCTTTTTAGTCCATTTGTCTTTTTCTTAACTGCAAAGTCTTTTCTTTAGCATATCAAAGTCCAATGTTTTTATCAAAGTTCAAGTTCAAATCAAAGTCCAAAATTAGTATCAAATTCTTCTTTTCTTCTTTCTTCCACGGCTTGAGGGCCGCTGCTTTTGCTGTGTGGTCTGTGATGGCGTTGCCTCTTGCTTCTCCGGTGTAGGAATTGGTGTGAGCTTTCCACTTTGTCAGGTAGAAGTAGGGTCTCCATGAGACTGCACCGCTGCAACATTTTTAATTGGCTGTCCTGCTGTGGTAAAAAACTGTCTGGCCTTCCATGTTGGGCCGTAATCATGAGCTATGCCAAATGCATACCGGGAGTCAGTGTAAATGTTTGCCGTCTTACCTGTGGCCACTCCACACGCCTCTGTGAGTGCTTTTAGTTCCGCTTCTTGTACTGCGACATGCGGAGACATTCTGCTTTTTGGGACATCTTGTTGTGTAACCACCGTATATCCAGTGTGGAGTCGTCAATCACCCTGGGTACCATCTATAAAAAACAACTCAAAATATGCATTATTAACAAGGGCTTCAGTAACTTTTTAAAACTTAAATTTTCTTGTTGCATCACTGCTAGACAATCAGGCTGGTATTCTATTTCAAAAAGATCAGAACCTTGTTGCAAAAAATTTTAAAAATTTAAAAAATGACTTGTAAAAAATTTAAAAATGGCTGATTTGCAATACCTAAAATGGCTGACTTGCAATACCTAAATCACCTATGCCTTCTCCTCCCCCCCTTTAAGCCAGGGTACGCAATTGAAACAAGAGCACCCGGTTTCAAGGTAGTATAACATTGTAAAAAGATTTGATGGATACAGATAAGGCCTGTAAAATGTTAGCACCAATAACAGACATGAGTTACATCGGGACAGAAAAATCTACAAAACATCTACTAATATTTGAAATGTGATATTCCTTTAAGTGAATTCATTATTAGTCTGATCCTGCCTGCAATATCTTTATCAAATTTCAGACAGGAGAAAAAAAAACAAAACAAAAAAACTAGCTGCTCAAAATTCTCCCCCCTCCCTTGTGCAAGAAGGATGAAACATTACTACGTACTATTACATCATCTAGCTCCACCCCCTCGATATTGGCACATTGCGTCCGTCTTCTCAACTCCATTTCAGCTTAACCGTCCACACATCCACATCTCAACCAAGCAAAGTCCCATGCATGGGGTAGGACTTTTACCCCCAGTCATTTATCCACATCACACATTCCACCACAGCTCAAACACGGGTCACCAACTCTCATCCATCCATGCGCTCAAGTCTGCTCCGTCACCCCCCTTTAAAGGTGTACCAGTACATACAGATGCACGGACAAAAAAAAAAAAAAAAAGTTTGACAAACATACATATATCAGCTGAAAAACACCGAGGTGAGTGCTATCATTTTTATAAAGTACATGATTCTATTGAGATGAGATTGTGAATGAGCGCTATTTATGACAAATTATGTGAAAAAAAAGTTTGCTGAGTGACTGAAATATTCTATATTTCTTATCTACTGAAGCTATTATATGCTGTATTAAACGCTAAAGTATTTAGTTTCTGTGACCCTGAATTTGGAGTGAATTCTGAAAGCCCCCACCCTTTTTTAAAACAAACCTCTTATCTCTCCGCGACTATGAAACACAAACTGATTTGTTTTAGCTTAAACTATTGAAAAACATTTTGAAATCATAATTAACACATATGCTGGGACCTTGCAACACTCATTTTCAACCCCTGTATAAGTAAGAATATACATTAGAAATTACTATATTTCCCTGCCTACTAAGACAGTATAACTACTAATTAAATTCATTTCAATTCATTGCAAGCAAGCCAAGATATTAACCAAGGTTGTTATTGCATTTTCTCTCTCGCTGTTATCTTCCTGACCTTGGAAGGCTACACATAGTCGCAGCTATATGTCAACAACCTCTTCTCCCCTAAGAGCAAGCTGTTAACTATTTGCACATACAGTATATATATATACACACATATATCCACCTAGTATGGATTATACATATTATCTATTATCTATCTTGTATTATACACATTTTCTTCCTTTCTTTGCCAACAAATCACGTGCATTGTACTTCTCTCCCCTACCTAACTGCCAATATAACCTTCAATAGACACTCTCCTGACGCCCTCTTGATCACTTACTGTACTTTTCAACATTTCACTTACGGACACTTTCTTAAACAAATAATGTGTACATACCTAACTCTCTCTGACTGTCTCTCTGCTTCTAGCAAACCTTGGTCTTCCAAGGCACCTCTCGGTCCTAAAGACCTCCTCCCAGACACCATTTTGTAATCTGCCATGCGGGTCGGTGTCACACATTTTCATTAGAGTTTTCTTACATTCTACAGATTCATCCACACGGCGGCAGCCCTTGAGGGGCTCTATCTTCTTTAATAAGATCTTACGCATATTACAACAAAAACAACAAAAAAAAACACGCTCCATAGAATGCATCCCTCTTAATTTTCAAATTGTCAGCCCCTTATATACCGGCAGACAACCGAGGGTCCCTTCTCCTTATGGAACCAGTCCCATAAAAATGCATCTCTCTGAAATCAAATCGCTAGCCCCATATATAAGGCAAACCGACCGAGAGTCCCTTCTTTCTATGAGACATCTCACAAAATGCATCCCTCTCTGCTAAACCATTAACAACTAACTAAACTAACCTGAGGGTCCCTTCTCTTGTGAGACCAAATGAAAAGTAAGAGAAAAAAAAATTCTGCAGATACAACAAACAATCTAACAATCTCCACTATCGCTAAAACGCTACGGACTTCAAAGTACAAATAAACTACAGACTAATTTCTGGGTGAGCCATTGGTGCGCATATCACGGTCAGTGGTCCATGACGGCAAACCCGGAGCCCACACGAGTTACCGTGTAGAACTCTTAACCCAACCCGTCCGGTCACAAACCACAGATAGTCAGTCCTGCTGCAAGACTCTCAGCGTAAAACACAACATAAATATATGTTTGTCTTACCTGGAGTTCTTGTGAGTTGATCAGGCTCGGTTTGCAGCAGGACAGTTTCTCAGTAGCGTGGATCCGGGTGAATTGCGCTGTAAGCTCCGATTTTACCGCCCCAGTTGGTTGCGCCATTTATGAGGGTTAAAATTCTAAGTGCAACACCAATCGGGCCCACCCCACTTGCCCCGTTGCCGGCCGTAAGAAGAGACACCACACACAGGAGTCTGGTCTAGCTCCTCACACGGGAGAAAAAACTGCGCACTTTATTACAGATTACATGAGATCTTATACCCTCTGCCCTCTCACCACTAGGGGGTGATGGGCTCATAACCATATATGGGCAGTCCGGATTTGCGGACTGAGACAGTGAAAATCATATAACAGTCATGTACATTTGAACATCTTGATATCTTGTTCCAGCGCTTCTGGGAAATCGGCCAAGTACATGCGGCCTTGTGTCTGGTTACGTATCTTCTCTGAATTTCTTAGAACATCTCTCTCAGCCTTGGCATATCTGATGTAAGGCGAAGTATTAAAGTTTTTTCTCATTTGGAATTGAATAAAACTTGCATATAGGTATAAAAGTATAAAGAACATATGGCAATATATATATATACCCTCACACATAGATGTGAGGTAGATTCTCCTCAGTATATACTCATAGAGGTGAGAGATTCTCCTCAGTATAAACGCATAGATGTGAGGTAGATTCTCCTCAGTATAAACCCATAGAGGTGAGGTAGATTCTCCTCAGTGTAAACCCATAGAGGTGAGGTGATTCTCCTTAGTATAAACCCATAGAGGTGAGGTAGATTCTCCTCAGTGTAAACCCATAGAGGTGAGGTGATTCTCCTCAGTATAAACCCATAGAGGTGAGGTAGATTCTCCTCGGTATATACACATAGAGCTGAGGTAGATTCTCCTCAGTATATACACATATGGGTGAGGGAGATTCTCCTCAGTATATACAAATAGAAGAGCGTTAGATTCTCCTCACTATATACCCATAGAGGTGAGGTAGATTCTTCTCAGTACAAACCTATAGAGGTGAGGTAGATTCTCCTCAGTATATACACATAGAGGTGAGGGAGATTCTCCTCAGTGTAAACCCATAGAGGTGAGGTGATTCTCCTCAGTATAAACCCATAGAGGTGAGGTAGATTCTCCTCAGTATATACACATAGAGCTGAGGTAGATTCTCCTCAGTATATACACATAGAGGTGAGGGAGATTCTTCTCAGTATATACAAATAGAAGAGCGTTAGATTCTCCTCAGTATATACCCATAGAGGTGAGGTAGATTCTTCTCAGTATAAACCTATAGAGGTGAGGTAGATTCTCCTCAGTATATACATGTATAGGTGACGTAGATTCTCCTCAGTATATACACATAGAGTTCAGGTAGATTCTCCTCAGTATATTCACACAGAGGTGAGGTAGATTCTCCTCAGTATATAAACATAGACGTGAGGTAATTTTTCCTCAGTATATACACGTAGAAGTGAGGTTGATTCTCCTCAGAATATACACACATAGGTAAGGTAGAATATCCTGAATACATACACATAGAGGTGACGTAGATTCTCCTCAGTATAAACCTATAGAGGTGAGGTCGATTCTCCTCAGTATATACACGTATAGGTGACATAGATTCTCCTCAGTATATACACACAGAGTTCAGGTAGATTCTCCTCAGTATATGCACACACAGGTGAGGTAGATTCTCCTCAGTATATAAACATAAAGGTGAGGTAATTTTTCCTCAGTATATACACATAAAGGTGAGGTAGATTCTTCTCAGTATAAAACTATAGAGGTGAAGTAGATTCTCCTCAGTATATACACGTATAGGTGAGGTAGATTCTCCTCAGTATATACACATAGAGTTGAGGTAGATTCTCCTCAGTAAATTCACACAGAGTTGAGGTAGATTCTCCTCAGTATATACACATAGAGGTGAGGTAAATTTTCCTCAGTATATACACATAGAAGTGAGGTTGATTCTCCTCAGTATATACACATATAAGTGCGGTAGATTCTCCTCAGTATATACACACATAGGTAAGGTAGAATATCCTGATTATATACACATAGAGGTGAGGTGATTCTCCCTAGTATAGAGGCATAGAGGTGAGGTAGATTTTCCTCAGTATATACACACAGAGGTGAGGTGATTCTCCTCAGTATATACACGTAGAGGTGAGGTAGATTCTCCTCAGTATATACACATATAGGTGAGGTAGATTGTCCTCAGTATATACACACAGAGGTGAGGTAGATCGTCCTCAGTATATACACACAGAGGTGAGGTAGATTCCCCTCACTATATACATGTGGAGGTGAGGTAGATTCTCCTCAGTATATACACACAGAGGTGAGGTGATTCTCATAAGTATATAGACATAGAGGTGAGGTAGATTTTCCTCAGTATGTACACGTAGAGGTGAGGTAGATTCTCCTCAGTATATACATGTAGAGGTGAGGTAGATTCTCTTCAGTATATACACGTAGGGGTGAGGTAGATTCTCCTCAGTATATACGCACAGAGGTGAGGTAGATTCTCCTTAGTATATACACAAAGAGGTGAGATGATTCTCCTCAGTATATACACACAGAGGTGAGGTGGTTATCCTCAGTATATAGACATAGAGGTGAGGTAGATTCTCCTCAGTATATACGCACAGAGGTGAGGTAGATCCTCCTCAGTATATACACGTAGAGGTGAGGTAGATTCTCCTCAGTATATACACACAGAGGTGAGGTAGATTCTTCTCAGTATATACACATAGAGCTGTGGTAGATTCTCCTCAGTATATACACACAGAGGTGAGGTAGATTCTTCTCAGTATATACACATAGAGGTGAGGTAGATTCTTCTCAGTATATACACGTAAAGGTGAGGTAGATTCTCCTCAAATACAAATCATTTCCCTAGGCTTTATGGTTTCTGTGTAATGAGCTATATGATGTATTGTGGATATTTTCACGCTTAGAATTGAATATTGAAGTTGTGACCCCTTTACTTTTCCTATTTAGGACCTAAAGAATAGTTGTGCAAAATTTCATGTTTGTACGACAGCGGTAAGTAAGGGCTCCCGCTCATGGCTGGATATTTGCTGTGGAATCCATGGTCATTGTTTGCGCCGCAGATCCGCAGCAAATGACGCCCATAGCATGCTATGAGAAATCGATTCTTCTTGCACACTTGTGGAAACCAATTGCGGTTTCCGCATGCGGAGGAAAATGGAAGCCGTCTGATTTGCGGTCCTTCCGCAATTACATTGCGGAAAGGTCACGGATTCTGCGTCTTCCCTAGGCGATGACACGGGAAAAGCAGGAGTTTAAAAAAAATCTTTACTGCACATGTCCGACGGCGAGCTGTGCTGACCATCCGCAGTACGGGTAAAAATGAAAGTAAGGAGGTATGCGCGGATACCGCAGTTCCAAGAGTCGGATTCCGCTTCGGGATTCCAGATGCGGAGTCCGGCTCTGCCGCTTGCAGAAGCCCTTAGGCTGGGTTCACACAGGGCAGATTTGTCATGGAATTTCCCTGCAGCAAATCCGCCTGCGGGCGCTAACCCTGGGGTTAGCCAGCCATGTGGATGAGATTTGTCAAAAATCTCGTCCACATGGGGCGGACAATCCATTGCTGCAAAGTCGGTACTGCGGCACAGATTCCCGGGATGTAGCATATCCATTCTTTTTTTTTTCTGTTGCGGCCTCGCTCCTCTCTATGGGAGAGCCGGTCGGAGTGGAAAAGCATGCGGCGAAGTCGCTCCAAAGCCTGCGGCTAAGTGCTGCGGGTTTTAGAGCTGCGCTTATGCCACGGAAATCTCGCAGTTTGTCGCTGCGGCAAAACCACAAGATTTCCGCGGTGAAGCTGCCCCGTCGTAACCCAGCATTAGAGAGTCAGTCAGTCAGTGAGGGCTTTCATCTTTATGTATATATTTTATATATAGGAGGAGGATAGCAGGTCGCATATAGATTGCATTTACTATCAATAGTATTGAGGTCTAAGTGTAGAGTGGTTGTAATACCAGGTCCGTCCACTAGATGGGGACAGAGTGCTTACTATATTGCCGGCAGCTGAAGTTTTGCACTGATGCCGCAGCGCCCCGTTCACCGTCGCGGCGGTCCTGCTCACTGCACTCTCCGGTGCTCCACTCACCACCTCAGCACCCCCTGGCTGTCACCTCAGGGATCGGTGAGTACAGCTCGGCCCCCTCCTCTGGGAGGTCTCTCAGTGTAGTCGGGCATTCCGCTGGGGAAGGTGGAGGATCTTGGCACGGGGACTCCGGTGCTCTGATCGCCGGGATAGGGGGCCAGAGACCCCCTCTACCTCCTGCTGAGCTCCGGGGCCTCCTGTACACTGGCCCATGTATCACTGTAATCGGTGGTGGCCTGTAAATGGAGGCCACGGCTTCTAGCCTACAAGTAGTCGGCGATGATCCTAGTGACCTTGTATCCCCGGAGTGCTCCCCCCAGTGGGCTGCCTGGTGTGTGGGGGCTATAGGGGGCCACGTATGGGAGATATACCCCTTATTATCCGTCCAAACCACGCCCCCCGCGGCTAAATATCGGCGTATATACGGACGTGTGAATAAGGCCTAAATCTGATGGCCGGTAACTGATCTACGGAGGGGCTTATCAGTCATCTGCTCCCCTCTCTTCCTCTTGTATGGGATCATCGGCTCGCTCTGTTATTTATGGTATTTGGTGCTTTCTATACGGTCCTGTCCCCTATATGATGACATGATGTCATGTCTGTTATGGATCTCTTCTTCACTTATTACATGATTTACCAGAATGGTTCCTGTAAGCGGCTCCAGTTCCATCCCCTACAGTCCGTGTCCCCACATCGCTGGGCATGTATATGTGTCCGCGGTATATGGACATGTATTTGTGTCTGCAGGATATGGGCATGTATATGTGTCCACAGTACATGGGCATGTATACATGCATGTAAATGGGCATGTTTTTGTGTCTGCGGTATATGTGCGCACGGTACATGGGCATGTATATGTGTCTGCAGGATATGGGCATGTATACATGCATGTATATGCGCCCATGGTAAATGGACTAGTATATGTGCCCATGGTACATGGGCATTTATGTGTGCATGGTATATGGCCATGTATATGCTTCTGCAGTATATGTGTCTGCGGTATATGGGCATGTATATGTGTCTGCGGTATATGGGCATGTACATGTATCTGCGGTATATGGGCATGTACATGTGTCTGCGGTATATGGGCATGTACATGTGTCTGCGGTATATGGGCATGTACATGTGTCTGCGGTATATGGGCATGTATATGTGTCCGTGGTATATGGGCATGTATATGTGTCCGTGGTATATGGACATGTACATGTGTCCGTGTTATATGGGCATTTATATGTCTCTGCGATATATGGGCATTTATATGTCTCTGCGGTATATGGGCATGTACATGTGTCTGCTGTATAGGCATGTACATGTGTCTGCGGTATATGGGCATGTACATGTGTCTGCGGTATATGGGCATGTACATGTGTCCGTGTTATATGGGCATTTATATGTCTCTGCGGTATATGGGCATGTACATGTGTCTGCGGTATATGGGCATGCACATGTGTCTGCGGTATATGCGCATGTATATGTGTCCATGGTATAACGTTATGTGATAAACTTGTGGCATAAACGCTCTTAAAGTGACAGTACTCTACATATGTTCTGGGACTCACAATGCACTGCACATCAAACAGCGTCCCTCCCTGACTTGTACATCTCTTATCTCTCGGCAGCAGTGAGGCACCAGACTGCACAACTATCAGCGTCGTCTGCAACTTGTCTGCGGCGTTACCGCTAGATGCATCATCATGCTTTATGGCCGTCGGCCCCGAGCTCAGAAACCCCGTAGGGAGCAGCGTCTATACATGTCATAGACCTCATTTACTTATCCAGAGGTTGTCACATCATTAATGGCAGTTCAAGCCCCGCGTCACACCTTACTGGAATCCGTACAGCAACTGTATGTTCTGTGTCTCACTGCGCCAATCTATCTACTGCGTCAGACTCATCATATGCATTACACGTCGTAACACTTTACATAATATATTACGCTTTACATTCCCAACATATTAACCCTTTACACAAGGCCTTTCTTTAACCTCTACCTATGGCACCATAACTCACAGGCCCCATGAGTCCATCACCCACACCCTGGCAAGGGATTTTACTTAAACGCGTCCCGGGAAAGAGGTCATGTATGAACATCCCAGCGGCATGTACCGGCTTCTTCGCTGCAGCATCAATCTCTTCAGCACTGCTCCCGCGGTATCAGGCAATTGTGGGAGGGAGGCTCCCTCTCTTCCCATGTGCTGCAGGGCGCTTCAACCCTGGAGTCTAAGCAGCATCCACGGATATTATCTCAACGCTTTAATGCATCCAGCATAAAACAACGTTTCAACCATGATATGGTCTTTGTCAAGTTCAAATGACACAATGCACAGACACATACTTATATATAGACAAACCACTCCCCTTAACCAATACAAAAACCCGACATGAAAATGAATATATTAAAACCACCAACAAACATGAAACAGACCCAGTGAATGGACGGACCGGACAGGATAGATTGGAATGTCAGCCGCTCCTCATCATGTCCAGATTCAGCGCTGCGTCGTCCCCTTTAATTCCCGTCAGTGTGGAGGTGTACTCCGCTCTCACATCATGTTCGCAGTACGGAGGGGGGTGGGGTTATCTCCTTACTCCCCTGTGCGCAAGTGCAGGAATCCACGCCTCGTTTTGAACGAGATAATGCGAGACTGGAGGACAGGGGCTGATCGGCCGAAGGCGTGCATTTTGCGCATGCGCATACAATGCAAACCTCCGGGCTCCAACTTGGACGCTCCGTCCGTTGCCTAGGTGACTGGCTACGCTTGTCACTATATGTTGTGCATGCGACTCCCAGGTGCATCTGCTGTATCTTAAAGGTCCGAGCCTATATGTTGTGTTATTAACCTTGCGGCAACCTCTAATGTTGCACCGGCATTGATGTTATAGCTTCATGGGAGAAAATATTAAAGGACACATTAGTGTAGGGCAATGAAGTTTTAAAGATATTTATCTCAAACCATGTTCTATTAACCCAAAAGTTGTATTATATTCATCACATCGTCTAGGGTGACATGTCCTATCACATATCCATAGACCAATAAACAATATTTTTAGGGTACTTATGTATCGATCCGTGTCCTATTTACCCAAAGATTATCCTAAATTCACCTCCTGTTATAAGATAGCAATTCCCATCATATATCCATGGCCCATAAGGACCTTAATTAGAAGTCAAATGTAATGAGCCATAACCAAATAAATGTGTTTTTACATGCTTTATTCTGTTTGACTGTTTACTCAACTATAATGACTTGTTCAATTAATAGAAAAACATTTTTTAGAGAAAAAATTTTTGGAAAAGAATTCTTTTTGCATCAATTTCCAATTAAGAATAGCCATAAAAGTAAGCGCATGAAGGAAGAGGACAAAGAATTGATGAAACTTGAAGAAGCTGGAAATAACACGTCCATCTTCCAATTCTACGGTCCGTCCTTGGGTTCAACATCTATTATATACAAAGAAAATGTTTTTTAAAATCATTATCAATATTAACGCAAATTCCAATCAATCATATAGAGACCAAGCAACATTCCATAATGGTATAGCAAGATTTCCCTTGCAGCAGTATAGGGAGAGCATAGTATTTGTAACATTTCAGTAGCAGTAGTCTAGGCAGAGCCCAGTAACATTTTAGTTGTAACAGTATAGACAGACCCCAGTAACATTTCATTTGCAGCAGCATAGACAGACCCCAGTAACATTTCATTTACAGCAGTATTGACAGACCCCAGTAACATTTCAGTAGTAGTAACAGTATAGACAGACCCCTTTAACATTTCCGTAGCAGCAGTATAGGCAGAGCAGCACATTAACCTTTCCGTTGCAGCAGTATAGGCAAAGCCCAGTATTTGTAATATTTCTGTAGTAGCAGTATAGTCAGACCCCAGTAACGTTTACATTGAAGCAGTATGGGCAAAGCAGCAGATTAAGATTTCCCTTGCAGCAGTATAGGGAGAGCATAGTATTTGTAACATTTCAGTAGTAGCAGTATAGACAGGCCCCGGTAACATTTACGTAGAAGCAGTATTGGCAGAGCAGCAGATTCACATTTCCCTTGCAGCAGTATAGGGAGAGAACAGCATTTGTAACATTTCAGTATTTGCAGTATAGACAGGCCCCAGTAACATTTACGTAGAAGCAGTATGGGCAAAGCAGCAGATTCACATTTCCCTTGCAGCAGTATAGGGAGAGCACAGTATTTGTAACATTTCAGTAGTAGCAGTATAGACAGGCCCCAGTAACATTTACGTTGAAGCAGTATGGGCAAAGCAGCAGATTCACATTTCCCTTGCAGCAGTATAGGGAGAGCACAGCATTTGTAACATTTCAGTACTTGCAGTATAGGCAGACCCCAGTAACATTTACGTAGAACCAGTATGGGCAAAGCAGCAGATTCGCATTTCCCTTGCAGCAGTATAGGGAGAGCACAGAATTTGTAACATTTCAGTAGTAGCAGTATAGACAGGCCCCAGTAACATTTACATAGAAGCAGTATAGGGAGAGACCAGTATTAGTTACATTTCAGTAATAGCAGTATAGACAGGCCCCAGTAACATTTCCGTTGAAGCAGTATGGGCAGAGCCCAGTATTAGTTACATTTCAGTTATAGCAGTATAGACAGGCCCCAGTAACATTTCCGTTGAAGCAGTATGGGCAGAGCCTAGTATTAGTAATATTAGAGTAGTAACAGTATACACAAACCAAGGTAACATTTCAGGAGCAGAAGTATTGGCAGACCGAAGTTACATTTCTGTTGCAGAAGTATAGTCAGACCCCTCTAGCATTACTGTGACAGAAGTATAGGTAGGCAGAACAGAGTTACATTTCTGTAGCAAAAGTGTAGGCCAACCCCAGACACAGTGGTGTACCATGAGTGCAGGCGAAGCCCATAAAAATTACTTGGATTACATTCCAGGTGAGGCCCCGAAAAATTGGTGTACCAACAGTACAAATGTACCCCAGAAAAATTGCCCATGCCCAACCCAGAGGGCAGGTGAAATCAATTAATCACTCAGCTTACTGTGGCTTAATTTGAAACTAGGCCTGGAGGCAGCCCAGTTAAAATAAAAATTGGTTTAGGTGGAAGCTTCAATGCTTTAATGAGAATTGAAACGTATAAATATTGTTTAGAAAAGTTATATGAGCCTTTTGGCCACAGAAAAATTGCCCGTTCGGGGTGATTACGTGAGGTTTCAGGAGGAGGAGGAGGACGAATATCATACACATATTGGCAAAGGTAAAGGTCCTATTTTTTTAGGTGATAGAGAACAATGCTTGCATCCGCGGTTGCAGCGAAAATAATCTTTAGGTACCTCTGCTGTCCGCTGGTGGAGAAGAGAAGTCTGGGGAAATCCAGGCTTTGTTCTTCTTTATGAGTGTAAGCCTGTCGGCACTGTCAGTTGACAGGCGGGTACGCTTTTCCATGATGATTTCCCCAGCTGCACTAAACACCCTCTCTGACAAGACGCTAGCCGCAGGGCAAGCCAGCACCTCTAGGGCATACAGCACGAGTTCATGCCACGTGTCCAGCTTTCACACCCAGTAGTTGTACGGAGCAGAGGCGTCATGGAGGACGGTGGTACGATCGGCTACGTACTCCCTCACCATCTTTTTACAGTGCTCCCTCCGACTCAGCCTTTACTGGGGAGTTGTGACACAGTCTTGCTGGGGAGCCATAAAGCTGGCAAAGGCCTTGGAGAGTGTTCCCCTGCCTGCGCTGAATATGCTGCCTGATCTCCGCGCCTCCCCTTCTACTTGGCCCTCGGAACTGCGCCTTCTGCCACTTGCGCTATCGGATGGGAAGTTTACCATCAGTTTGTCCACCAGGGCCATGTGGTATTGCATCACTCTCAAACCCCTTTCCTCTTCGGGAATGAGAGTGGAAAGGTTCTCCTTATACTGTGGGTCAAGCAGTGTGTACACCCAGTAATCTGTAGTGGCCAGAATGTGTCTAACGCTAGGGTCATGAGAAAGGCATCCTAACATGAAGTCAGCCATGTGGGCCAGGGTACCTCTACGCAACACATGGCTGTCCTCACTAGGAAGATCACTTTGAGGATCCTCCTCCTCCTCATCCACAGGCCATACACGCTGAATGGATGAGAGACAAGCAGCATGGGTACCCTCTGCAGTGGGCCCAGCTGTCTCTTCCTCCTCCTCCTCAGGCTCCTCCCCCTCCTCCTCCTCCTCCTCCTCAATGCGCTGAGATATAGACATGAGGGTGCTCTGACTATCCAGCGACATACTGTCTTCCCCTGCCTCCGTTTCTGACCGCAAAGCGTCAGCCTTTATGCTTTGCAGGGAACTTCTCAACAGGCATAGCAGGGGAATGGTGACGCTAATGATTGCAGCATCGCCGCTCAGCATCTGGGTAGACTCCTTAAAGTTTCCAAGGACCTGGCAGATATCTGCCATCCAGGCCCACTCCTCTGTAAAGAATTGAGGAGGCTGACTCCCACTACGCCGCCCATGTTGGAGTTGGTATTCCACTATAGCTCTACGCTGCTCATACAGCCGGGCCAACATGTGGAGCGTAGAGTTCCACCGTGTGGGCACATCGCAAAGCAGTCGTTGCACTGGCAGATTAAACCAATGTTGCAGGGTCTGCAGGGTGGCAGCGTCCGTGTTGGACTTGCGGAAATGTGCGCTGACCCGGCGCACCTTGCTGAGGAGGTCTGACAAGTGTGGGTAGCCTTTCAGAAACCGCTGAACCACCAAATTAAAGACGTGGGCAAGGCATGGCACGTGCGTGAGACTGCCGAGCTGCAGAGCCGCCACCAGGTGATGGCCGTTGTCACACACGACCATGCCCGGTTGGAGGCTCAGTGGCAAAAGCCAGCGATCGGTCTGCTCTGTCAGACCGTGCAACAGTTCGTGGGCCATGTGCCTCTTCTCTCCTAAGCTGAGTAGTTTCAGCACCGCCTGCTGACGCTTGCCCACCGCTGTGCTGCCGGGCCATACTGACTGCTGGCGACGTGCTGCTGCTGACATGTCTTGATTGCGAGGTAGAGGTTGCGTTGGAGGAGGAAGGTTTAGTGGAGGTGGCATACACCGCCGAAAGATACCAGCACCGATCTGGGGCCTGCAATTCTGGGGAGGTGGGGTAGGACATGAGCGGTCCCAGGCTCTGACTCCGTGCCAGCCTCCACTAAATTCACCAAATGTGCCGTCAGGGAGATATAGTGGCCCTGCCTGCCTGTGCTTGTCCACACGTCCGTTGTTAAGTGGACCTTGCCAGTAACCGCGTTGGTGAGGGCGCGTACAATGTTGCGTGGTCGTGCAGGGCTGGGACGGCACACCATGAAAAATAGTGGCGACTGGGGACAGAGTAGCGCGGGGCCGCCGCCGCCATTATGTTTTTGAAAGCCTCAGTTTCCACAAGCCTGTACGGGAGCATCTCCAGGCTGATCAATTTGGCTATGTGGACATTTAAAGCTTGAGCGTGCGGGTGCGTGGCGGCGTATTTGCGCTTTCGCTCCAACGATTCTCTTAGCGACAGCTGGACGCTGCACTGAGAGACATTGCTGGATGGGGCCGAGGACAGTCGAGGTGAGGGTGTGGGTCCAGGCCAGGAGATGGTCGTGCCTGTGTCGTTAGAGGTGGTTTGGATCTCAGTGGCAGCTTGGGGCCCAGGGGGAGAGGCAGTGGCGCACGCCGAAGGCGGTGAATGGCCTTCGTCCCACCTTGTGGGGTGCTTGGCCATCATATGCCTGCGCACGCTGGTGGTTGGTGGTGGCTCCCCGGCTGATCTTGGCGCGACAAAGTTTGCACACCACTGTTCGTCGGTCGTCCGCGGTCTCAGTGAAAAACTGCCACACCTTTGAGCACCTTGGCCTCTGCACGGTGGCTTGGCGCGAGGGGGTGCTTTGGGAAACAGCTGGTGGATTATTCTCTCTGGCCCTGCCTCTACCCCGACTGCCTCTTCCAACCTGTCCTGCGGCTGCAATTGCCTCCCCCTCTGAAGACCTGTCCTCAGTTGGCTTATCACACCAGGTGGGGTCAGTCACCTCATCGTCCAGCGGCTCTTCCTCCGAATCCTCTGTGCGCTCCTCCCTCGGACTTACTGCCCTTACTACTACCTCACTGATAAACAACTGTGTCTCATCGTCATCGTCCTCCTCACCCACTGAAAGCTCTTGAGACAGTTGCCGGAAGTCCCCAGCCTCATCCCCTGGACCCCGGGAACTTTCCAAAGGTTGGGCATCGGTCACGACAAACTCCTCCAGTGGGAGAGGAACCATTGCTGCCCAATCTGGGCAGGGGCCCGAGAACAGTTCCTGGGAGTCTGCCTGCTCCTCAGAATGTGTCATTTTCATGGAGTGAGGAGGCTGGGAGGAAGGAGGAGCAGCAGCCAGAGGATTCTGAGTTGCAGCAGTGGACGGCGTAGAAGACTGGGTGGTTGATAGATTGCTGGATGCATTTTCTGCCATCCACGACAGGACCTGCTCACACTGCTCGTTTTTTAATAATGGTCTATGACGTGGACCCAAAAATTGTGATATGAAGCTGGGGACCCCAGAAACTGTCCTCTCTCCTACTCCCGCAGCAGCCGTCTGTGATTCGCCTGGACCAGGAACTCGGCCTATACCCACACCCTCACTTGGAACTCCGCGTCCTCGCCCGCGTCCACGTCCCCTACCCCTACCCCTACCTTTTAGCATGGTGGATTAAGAATCGAGCAGACACTAAGCGGTGTAAAAATGTTTGTGAATTATTGCCGCGCTGTTGCTGGCTGCCAGCGGTTATACAACGCAAAATGAAGCCAGAGATAAATTATAAGGAAGGATGCAAGCAGGACTAGCTGTGCAGTATGCAGTTGTGATGCACCTGAAGTCCCACAGGTCACGCAGTAATATGCACTGGGTTACAAGCAGCCGTAAAAAGGATTTCTTTTTTTAAATAGTTTTTTTTCCAATGCAATTCATGTGCACTATGCAGTTGAGATGCACCTCAAGTCCCACAGGCCACGCAGTAATATGCACTGGGTTACAAGCAGCCGTAAAAAGGATTTCTTTTTTTAAATTGTTTTTTTCCGATGCAATGCAGGCAATGGAGCGTGTATTGGACTCTCCCTCTATGGCTGTCTGGCACCGTACACTGTGCCGGCAACTGACTGGTAACACAGAGCTGTGAAAAAAATTAGTGCTTTCTTGGCGTGCACTTGCAGGCAGAGAGCGCTTACGTTACGCTAACTGCACCCAGCAAAAAATGTAACTGAAGGCTGAACTCAGGCCTTGCTGTGCAATACTGAGGTACTACAACTCCCAGCAACCACGGAGTTAAATGCACAGGTAGTCAAAAGAAGGAGCGTTGGGATTGTTGTAGACAGGATTCCACACTACCACTGTCACTGCCTCACCAATACTTCCCCTACGCTACGTAGTACAGACTGCAGCCTGAGAACGCTATAGCTGTAATGGGGCTGCACGCCCGATATACAAAAAAAAAAAAAAAAGTGCAAAACTGCTCCAAGCAGCCACAACAATAGTGCACTAGGTAAGCTGTGGCCCTAAGAAGGACCGTTGGGGTTCTTGTAGAGGCTAACACTATCCCTATGCCAGCAGCAGCACTCTCCCTAATCTCTGCCAGCGTGAGTCTGTGGCGAGCCGCGGGCGGCGCCACATTATATACTCAGCGGTCACTTGATCTCTCCAGCCACACACTGCAGGGGGGTGGGATAGGGCTGGAACATCACAGGAGGAAGTTATAATGCCTTCCCTGCATGTCTATTGGCCAGAAAATGGCGCAAATTTTTCAGGGAAGGAAATGGAACTGACTCGAACACCGCGTGGTGCTCGTCTCGAGTAACGAGCATCTCGAAGACCCTAATACTCGAATGAGCATCAAGCTCGGAAGAGTATGTTTGCTCATCTCTAATCCTTATCATCACATAAAGCTTCAAAAGCGCTCTGATGAGCAGCCGAAGCATTGTGGTAAAACTATAGATTAATAAAAATTGCACAAGCGTGTTTGCTGCGGGCGCTATGTAGATATCACAGGGCACCTACGCTGTTTGCATAGTAGTCAAGAGAATTCAATAAGTTATGCCGATATTGTAAGGCACGTTAAACAGATGCCGCAGCCCAGCATTCGTTTGGTGCCTGTTACTTCTGTATCATTGGGGACATTCATACAGGACAGAATATTCCGCAACAGCATTGAGGAATATTCAGCACCAAACTCCGCACTGCTAACAAACTGAATCCTTCCAGCCATTCCCCATCAAAATCCACAGTTAGCCATGCAGATTTTGGTGCAGAGTTCAGGGACGGCGTATTCTACATCGCTGTTGCGGAATATTCCGTCCCATGTGAAGGGTTCCTTGAAGATATTGGACTGCTGCTTCTATTTCTTTAGTTTGACACAGCTGCTGTTGTTGGTGGGTTTCAGCTGTGAAAAACAGTCGACACCCGCATTGTATGCAGCAGGATCGGTTTCCAATCCCCCTCCATGCAAATGCAAATCACATAGGACGGAACTGTACATGTTGTGTCGTTAAGGGGTTAAATATACTGTGCCCCAAATTTTGCACCAAAAGCTTTCCTGGTATCATTCGTGGGCTTTATATCTAAGCTGTAGCCTTTTAATCTAGTCAAGGCAACCGTTCACACTAAGATCTTACTGTGCAGTAGGCAGCAATGATGCCACTATCCACGTCATCTGACCAGGCTGCCAGATACCGAATACCAGGAAACTCTAACAGCACAAAGACCTCGGAGGGGAGCTCTCTATCTTCGGAGATCCGCTGGCAATATGTAGCTGATTTAGAGTCAAAATCTGTAACAATGTTGCAAATTTTGAGTCTGTTTTGCATGTGGAAATGCTGCAGAATTTTCAACAAGTTTTAGGCTGGGTTCACACAGGGCGTATTCCCGTCGGAAATCTCGCGGTTTGGCCGCAGCAAAAACCGTGAGATTTCCGCCAGGAAAACCGCCGCGGTTTGAGCCGTGGTGGCTTTGAAGTGGCTCGGCCGCTTGCTTTTCCGTTGCGGCCGGCGCTCCATAGAGGAAAGCGCGGCCGCGACGAAAATAAACAAAAAAGAAAAGTAAATAGACATGCTGCATCTTCTGAAAGCGCGGCTGCGGCGGCCGCAGCCGCGGTTTCAGACGGACTTACCGCAGCGGATTGGCCGTCCCGTTTGGCCGCGGCAAATCCGCCCTGTGTGAACCCAGCCTTAAGGGGTCAATATGATTTCAACTAGCTTCTGATAAGACACAGAGAAGTGCACGGCTGTATGCAGATGGCCGTATGCATGCATGTGCCTGAAAAAGGCGGGTGCAAGTCATATTAGACAGCACAGAGACACCCATTTGAGTGCTGTTCAACATATATGGAACTCACCCACAGCATGTGCTATTCTCATCTGAGAAAACAGCTGAGAATAGGACATGCAACGATTTCTGCCAGTTCGATTCTGTCGGAATACACAAACACATGGCATGAGCATACACCTGTCTGAATCCATGTTAGCTTACAGGTTCTCCTTGATTTTGCACAGGAGTGATAGTCGTTCTATGAAGGGAGGCACAGTGGGCCGAGGATGCTCCATTCACAGTAAACAGGCAGTCGCTCCAAGATTGAGCGACTCCTGTTTACATGGTCTGACAGTCACTTGGTTTTTAGAAGAGCTCCAACAATGAGCGATTTCTCGCTCAGTGCCCTGTTGGAGGCTGCTTGTACATGCAACGACCACTGACGAATTATTGCTGAAAACAGTGAACTCGGACAATAATCGCCCCGTGTGAAGGTACCTTTACCAACCCGGGCACTAACCTGTTCAGCACTGATTACTTATTCTTTATTTATGCCTTAATTAAGCTCACCAGTAAACATTCTGCAGAAAAATCTATACTTACAATTCCAGACTCATGTTTGGGTTTCACTATAATTGACGTCTTTTCTTTCTTCTTTTTATACACATCTTCTGCTTGTTTCAACCTGCAAAAGGTGCTAAAATTAATCCTGCAATTGTGTCATATTTTTCACCATTTAAACACAATTAAGCTTAGGGTTCATTCACATAAGCGTAGGCGTTTTTACGTTTGCTCGCCGGCACTGTAGAACTGTGTGAATAGGCATTTTTCCAAGATCCCGGCCTGCGTTCTCTTACCCATCCACAGGTAGCGGCTTGTGGCCGAGACTCCGCCCAGCCATGACCGCTAATGGAAGTATAATCTTGCTGATAAAAGGTCATAAAGATCATGCGGCTATTGGCAGCTGTGGCTGAGCAGAGTCTCAGCCCCAAGTCAATACCTGTACGTGGGAGTGCAGCCTACTGCAGCCACAATGATGCCATGTATAGAATTATTTCTCAGCACATAACAGCTCTCAGGGCTCTTATGATTTCTATGCACACCTCCACTGTCTTCCTAAGGCCCGTTTCACATCCTTCGGCTAGGGGTTCCATCACAGATCTGGATCAAAATACCAGATCTGCATGCAGTACTTTTTCTTCCGTCCAGCTGTGCAGAAAGTGAACGGACCCCATTATAGTCAACAGGGTTTGTCCGGGCCTATTCAGTGCCAGAGATGGAGCCATTCGGCCATGGGGATTCCCCTAATGGAGCAGGAAAGAGGAACCCCGAGCGCAGATGTGAAGCCATCCTAAAGTAGTTTAGCAAAACATTATCACATCTATTCTATCTATAAACAAAATACATATACATATTTATTAAAACGGAGTCAAAAAAAAGATTAGTACCAGAAATAGTAAATCATTCATAAAGCACTGGTAAGTGACTTACTTTTCTTGCAAAATCAGCCTGTTCTCCTTTTTCCAGCAATCTTTAAAATCAGTACTAAATTCATGCCAAATAGAAAAGAAAGAGCCTGGCGAGACCTCCTTTTCACCTATTTTTGGTTTTACATAAAAAAAGGCTGCAGTTTCAAGAAATCTGTAAACCAAGAGTATATAAAACATGAGCAAGAGTAAAGACATGAGCAAAGAATTGCAGTGTCAGCTGATTCCATAAGACCGAAACAGTCATTTAACTCTGAAGTTATATTGTGGCTTTAACTAAATGAAACCAACCACCCAAAATTGCATTGAAAAGCGTCTTCTAGGAGTGGTCCTCTCAAAGAAAGTACGCATAATATATGATGGAATTGAATATTTGGCAGAAAAAATCTAATCTAGAGAAACTGATGGATTTTTGGAGAGATGCTGTATGTATTATACATGCCAAAATGTCAACTTCTACTGCTCTAGGCAGCGAACATAAAACATGAAAACCAAGTGCCTAATATTGTGCTGGTCTTGCTCTTGCCACCAAAACAGCTGTAACCTATCGAGGTGTCTGTGGTATCTGGCACAAGATAATGGCTGCTAACTGCAGATTTTCATGTGGAATTGCCAGCAGCATTCTACTATTTTCAATTTTGCACCAAAATCTGCATGTTAGCAGTGTGGATTTGGGGTCTGAATATTCCGCAGGAGGGCATATTCCACAATGCTGTTGCAGAATATTCCTTCGTGTCTGAGAGGTCCCTTGGCCACTCTCACACAGGAAATTTTTCCAGCGTTTAACGCCGTGTTTTCAGCGCAGTGTTAAACGCTGTCAATCACTACCATTGATTTCAATGGGGCGTCTCAGCCATGGGCTAAAATGCAGCGTTTTTAACGCTGTGTTTTTCGAGTGCTGTCTGAGCTATTTTCATTTTAAAACACGATGCTTTGCCCTTAGAAATGAATAGCGCGCGTTTTCAGCAGAGGTAGAATGTGGTTACCGCATGGTTGACTGCGTTTCTTCAGTTCTGCCATTATCAGCTTGCTTGGCTGCATTTATAACTGTGATTAAAATGCAGTCAAACGCTATCAAAAACGCTATAAAAATGCTATCAAAAACAGCTGAAAATGCAGTAAACGCAGCATTAAAAAAAACACAGCGTTTTTACAAGCGCATGTTGGAGAGAGGCCTGTAAGTTGCGAGGTGGCGCCTCCATAGATCGGACTAGTTCTTCAAGCACATCTCACAGATGCTCGATCTGACTGGGAATTTGTAGGTCGAGTCAATACCTTGAACTTTGTCATGTTGCTATAACCATTCCTGAACACTTTTTGCAGTGTGCGAGGGTGTATTATTCTGCTTATAGCTGTCACTGCCGTGATCATTTCTAGGTTCGGGTGATATGCTGTGGGGTCTTTCTTTAATATAACTTATATGTGAGTGTTTTGGCAAAGGATCATTAGCACTAGAAGTGTGCATCAGGAGCTCCATGAAATGGGTTTTCTTGGTCAAGCAGCTGCATACAAGTCTGAAATCACCATGTGCAATGTCCAGCATTGGTTGTTGTGGTAAAACATGCTGACACTGGATCCTGGATAATGTGCGCAATTGAGTGAAGAATCAGGTTTCATAATCTGTCAGTCTGATGGGTGAGTCTGGGTTTCGTGGATACCCAGAGAACTCTACCTACTGGAATGCATGGTACTTGCTGTTCTGGTCGCGGAGATGGCATGGCATGGGTATGAGTTCTACAGTTTGGGCTAGGTATTTTATTTCCAGTGAAAAGGCTAAATCCCTGTGCAAAAAAACTAAGTCTATAATGACAACTTTGATATATGTGAGAGCAAGCGCACCCAGTGACTGG
Source organism: Eleutherodactylus coqui (assembly GCF_035609145.1). Taxonomy (NCBI): domain Eukaryota; kingdom Metazoa; phylum Chordata; class Amphibia; order Anura; family Eleutherodactylidae; genus Eleutherodactylus; species Eleutherodactylus coqui. The sequence goes on along the minus strand of NC_089837.1, from coordinate 189,633,624 downwards.
GGTCAGGATGTCCTCAACAGACCACCAGTAAAGAGGATCATCTCACAACCACGAATGGTTCCAACTGTTTTGTTGTCCATCATCCAGAGACAGGTGGCACCATTGTTACAGTGCCATGTCTCTATAATCTATTTCCAGGCGCTTGGCTGAAGGACATTTGGTGTTATGGCGCCAATTACATGTACTGCCTTTGACACCCACCCACCATTGCCTCCATTTGCAGTGGTGTCGTGAACGATGAAACTGGATGCTATGGAGTGGAATCGGGTTGTCTTCAGCGACAAATCCAGGATTAGTTTGGGGACTGACGATGGCCGTGTCCGGAGGCCTAGGAGTCAGCATCTTAATCCTGCTTTTGCTGTAGACTGGCATACAGAATCCAATGCTGGTGTGATGGTCTGTGGGGGTCATCGCATACGACAGTAGGTTACCCAAGGTAGTCGTGCAAGGAACATATATATATATTCAGGACATCCTGCATCCACATGTGTTCCTCTCATGGCGGCTTCCAACAGGCATCTTCCAGCAGGATAATACTGGGCCACATACAACAAAGATGTCACAGGAATGCCTCCACAACATTGTCACACTTCCTTGGACTGCCTGGTCACCAGATTTATCACCAGTAGAACATGTATTGGCCCACCTTGTATGCCAACATTGACAGTCTACGAGTTTGCACGATCTAGATGTGGAGCGATATGACGCAGGATACCATACAAAACCTGTTTGCCTCCATGCTGCCCGTATTATATCTTGCTTCCAAGTCAGAAGTGACCCAACAGGGTACTAGAGCCTCCCTTCAAGTGTTCAGTTATCCGCAATAAATTACCATTTAGCTCTGACATTGTAATCACTTACTTATATCAATGTTACAATCACACGTATATGAGGTTTGATTTTATTCTAACAATTCCTAGGTGTGTGATTTTTTTTTATTTACAGTGAGTGTAAGTAGAATTAAACTGATAAATGAGGATTTTGAAGGTCATCATTAGTCCAGGTTAAGTTAACTATGCTTTACAAATAAGAATTGATTTTTTTTATTTAGCTAGAAGGCACAGCCAGAGGCACGTTGTATTCAGGAGCACTACATGTAACTTAGGTGAGGTAGAATCTCCTCAATATATACGCATAGAGGTGAGGTAGATTCTCCTCAGTGTATACAAATAGAAGAGCGTTAGATTCTCCTCAGTATATACTCATAGAGGTGAGGTAGATTCTCCTCAGCATAAACCCATATATGAGGGTTAAAATTCTAAGTGCAACACCAATCGGGCCCACCCCACTTGCCCCGTTGCCGGCCGTAAGAAGAGACACCACACACAGGAGTCTGGTCTAGCTCCTCACACGGGAGAAAAAACTGCGCACTTTATTACAGATTACATGAGATCTTATACCCTCTGCCCTCTCACCACTAGGGGGTGATGGGCTCATAACCATATATGGGCAGTCCGGATTTGCGGACTGAGACAGTGAAAATCATATAACAGTCATGTACATTTGAACATCTTGATATCTTGTTCCAGCGCTTCTGGGAAATCGGCCAAGTACATGCGGCCTTGTGTCTGGTTACGTATCTTCTCTGAATTTCTTAGAACATCTCTCTCAGCCTTGGCATATCTGATGTAAGGCGAAGTATTAAAGTTTTTTCTCATTTGGAATTGAATAAAACTTGCATATAGGTATAAAAGTATAAAGAACATATGGCAATATATATATATACCCTCACAAACCCCCCTAAAAAACTTAATATGGAGATCAAGCATCAGACCTTGCACTCTTCCTCGGTCGTCTCTCCCTTGCGTCAGGGTTTCTCCACTGCCCGTAAGTCCCTACTCCTAAAAGGGAGGGATCCCTACCTCACCTCAGAAGGAGGCCATGGATTCCCTGGGCTTATTTCCGGGCATCCATACCCTCTATCTGTACAAGTTAACACCCCACAGGGTGTGCCCTCGCCGGAACCTAAGGTCTTCTGCACTTTCCCTAGGCAAATGGGAAGTCCACTGACAGTCCATCTTATGAGACTGAGGCAGACACAGTACTAGTCCATCTCTCCATTCTTCTGGTAACGTACCTGGTTGGCATTATCGGAACTGGCTCTTCATTTTTTTCAAACAAGGGAAATTTTGGTGTCACATTACTCATACTCTTTGATCAAAGGGATAATACACATACAGAAAATTACATACCCCACCTCTTTCTGTTAAAATCATATCCAGGGCTACTCTATTTTGGAACGCCATGGATGCAGTGGGCCCTAACTGGTCAGCTAACCCTTGCAAAGCATCCCTAGTGTAGTTTACAAACCTCTGCTGATTGTAATAGATATAATTCATCTAATCTACATTATTATTAACAGTGACAAAAGCAAATAAGGACTCAAAACCTGCTTTAACCTGATCTCTAGAATTAAATTCATCTCGCACCCCCCTTGGCACTCCTATTGCATCTATGCATACATGTGGATCAAAGTTACCACCTGGAGCGTCAACGTCTCTCTTAGCACGATGCGGTGTTGGATTCTCACCCTCAGTGTAGTCTACATATTGCACATTTAATTGTATTAATTTGTTCTGAAACAGGGGGCTAGTGTACAGTAGTCAAAGGTGTGTGTTAGAGGAATTGTACCACATTATAGCATGTAAAGGATATGCAGGATCATTAGTTCTTTCAGTGCGAAGTGTGGATCCAAGTGGGCTTTCCTTCGAGCTTGACTGCAGTTGGGTGAACAACATCTGGTAGGGACATTCAAACAGGGTTTCTCTCTCAAACTTTTTCACATAGACCCTGTCACCTGGTTTTAGATTGTGACACTCATCTGTAGGACCTGGGATAAAAGCAGAGACTACAGAATACATTACTAACAATTCCTTAGAGAGACCTATGACAACATTAACAAGAAAATCATTCCCCAAACTCTGATACTGTGGCATGTATCCTCCTGGAAAAAAGAAACACTAATGGAAGACACTCAATTCAAAATTTACCCATTTTCTTCATTGCCTTTTATATCTACTTTCCCCCTACTCTGCGGATGGTAGGGTGTGTGAAAAACCTGGAATATACCCAAAAACAGACATGATGTGTTGCATTATTTCACCTGTGAAGTGTGTACCTTTGTTTGACTCAATCACTTCCGATCCCCCATATCTGCGGATTACCTCATTCATGAGCTTCTGTGCGATTACCTGCTTATTTACTTTGGTAACAGAGTAGGTCTCCAACCTGAAAAGAAATCAACAACAAGCACATATTCATGCTTCCCAACAAGTGGGAGCTGAGTGTAGCCAATTTGCAATCCCTGAAATGGGTAGAGTGGCCTAGGCAAGTGTGGTGTGGCAAATTTACTTCTGCCCTGTTGCTTACGGCAAAGATCATGCAAAACTGGACAAATGATGCAGCAGCTACAGAAAACCAAGGAGCCACCTGTCCTTGTTCAAGCATCGACATCATTACTGCTTTGAGAGGTGCGTCTTTCCGTGCGTCAGCTGGGCCATCATGGGGCACAGGGACTATGGTGGGCAAGTTCTGTTGACTGTTCACCATACGCCGTCCCTTTTTAGTCCATTTGTCTTTTTCTTAACTGCAAAGTCTTTTCTTTAGCATATCAAAGTCCAATGTTTTTATCAAAGTTCAAGTTCAAATCAAAGTCCAAAATTAGTATCAAATTCTTCTTTTCTTCTTTCTTCCACGGCTTGAGGGCCGCTGCTTTTGCTGTGTGGTCTGTGATGGCGTTGCCTCTTGCTTCTCCGGTGTAGGAATTGGTGTGAGCTTTCCACTTTGTCAGGTAGAAGTAGGGTCTCCATGAGACTGCACCGCTGCAACATTTTTAATTGGCTGTCCTGCTGTGGTAAAAAACTGTCTGGCCTTCCATGTTGGGCCGTAATCATGAGCTATGCCAAATGCATACCGGGAGTCAGTGTAAATGTTTGCCGTCTTACCTGTGGCCACTCCACACGCCTCTGTGAGTGCTTTTAGTTCCGCTTCTTGTACTGCGACATGCGGAGACATTCTGCTTTTTGGGACATCTTGTTGTGTAACCACCGTATATCCAGTGTGGAGTCGTCAATCACCCTGGGTACCATCTATAAAAAACAACTCAAAATATGCATTATTAACAAGGGCTTCAGTAACTTTTTAAAACTTAAATTTTCTTGTTGCATCACTGCTAGACAATCAGGCTGGTATTCTATTTCAAAAAGATCAGAACCTTGTTGCAAAAAATTTTAAAAATTTAAAAAATGACTTGTAAAAAATTTAAAAATGGCTGATTTGCAATACCTAAAATGGCTGACTTGCAATACCTAAATCACCTATGCCTTCTCCTCCCCCCCTTTAAGCCAGGGTACGCAATTGAAACAAGAGCACCCGGTTTCAAGGTAGTATAACATTGTAAAAAGATTTGATGGATACAGATAAGGCCTGTAAAATGTTAGCACCAATAACAGACATGAGTTACATCGGGACAGAAAAATCTACAAAACATCTACTAATATTTGAAATGTGATATTCCTTTAAGTGAATTCATTATTAGTCTGATCCTGCCTGCAATATCTTTATCAAATTTCAGACAGGAGAAAAAAAAACAAAACAAAAAAACTAGCTGCTCAAAATTCTCCCCCCTCCCTTGTGCAAGAAGGATGAAACATTACTACGTACTATTACATCATCTAGCTCCACCCCCTCGATATTGGCACATTGCGTCCGTCTTCTCAACTCCATTTCAGCTTAACCGTCCACACATCCACATCTCAACCAAGCAAAGTCCCATGCATGGGGTAGGACTTTTACCCCCAGTCATTTATCCACATCACACATTCCACCACAGCTCAAACACGGGTCACCAACTCTCATCCATCCATGCGCTCAAGTCTGCTCCGTCACCCCCCTTTAAAGGTGTACCAGTACATACAGATGCACGGACAAAAAAAAAAAAAAAAAGTTTGACAAACATACATATATCAGCTGAAAAACACCGAGGTGAGTGCTATCATTTTTATAAAGTACATGATTCTATTGAGATGAGATTGTGAATGAGCGCTATTTATGACAAATTATGTGAAAAAAAAGTTTGCTGAGTGACTGAAATATTCTATATTTCTTATCTACTGAAGCTATTATATGCTGTATTAAACGCTAAAGTATTTAGTTTCTGTGACCCTGAATTTGGAGTGAATTCTGAAAGCCCCCACCCTTTTTTAAAACAAACCTCTTATCTCTCCGCGACTATGAAACACAAACTGATTTGTTTTAGCTTAAACTATTGAAAAACATTTTGAAATCATAATTAACACATATGCTGGGACCTTGCAACACTCATTTTCAACCCCTGTATAAGTAAGAATATACATTAGAAATTACTATATTTCCCTGCCTACTAAGACAGTATAACTACTAATTAAATTCATTTCAATTCATTGCAAGCAAGCCAAGATATTAACCAAGGTTGTTATTGCATTTTCTCTCTCGCTGTTATCTTCCTGACCTTGGAAGGCTACACATAGTCGCAGCTATATGTCAACAACCTCTTCTCCCCTAAGAGCAAGCTGTTAACTATTTGCACATACAGTATATATATATACACACATATATCCACCTAGTATGGATTATACATATTATCTATTATCTATCTTGTATTATACACATTTTCTTCCTTTCTTTGCCAACAAATCACGTGCATTGTACTTCTCTCCCCTACCTAACTGCCAATATAACCTTCAATAGACACTCTCCTGACGCCCTCTTGATCACTTACTGTACTTTTCAACATTTCACTTACGGACACTTTCTTAAACAAATAATGTGTACATACCTAACTCTCTCTGACTGTCTCTCTGCTTCTAGCAAACCTTGGTCTTCCAAGGCACCTCTCGGTCCTAAAGACCTCCTCCCAGACACCATTTTGTAATCTGCCATGCGGGTCGGTGTCACACATTTTCATTAGAGTTTTCTTACATTCTACAGATTCATCCACACGGCGGCAGCCCTTGAGGGGCTCTATCTTCTTTAATAAGATCTTACGCATATTACAACAAAAACAACAAAAAAAAACACGCTCCATAGAATGCATCCCTCTTAATTTTCAAATTGTCAGCCCCTTATATACCGGCAGACAACCGAGGGTCCCTTCTCCTTATGGAACCAGTCCCATAAAAATGCATCTCTCTGAAATCAAATCGCTAGCCCCATATATAAGGCAAACCGACCGAGAGTCCCTTCTTTCTATGAGACATCTCACAAAATGCATCCCTCTCTGCTAAACCATTAACAACTAACTAAACTAACCTGAGGGTCCCTTCTCTTGTGAGACCAAATGAAAAGTAAGAGAAAAAAAAATTCTGCAGATACAACAAACAATCTAACAATCTCCACTATCGCTAAAACGCTACGGACTTCAAAGTACAAATAAACTACAGACTAATTTCTGGGTGAGCCATTGGTGCGCATATCACGGTCAGTGGTCCATGACGGCAAACCCGGAGCCCACACGAGTTACCGTGTAGAACTCTTAACCCAACCCGTCCGGTCACAAACCACAGATAGTCAGTCCTGCTGCAAGACTCTCAGCGTAAAACACAACATAAATATATGTTTGTCTTACCTGGAGTTCTTGTGAGTTGATCAGGCTCGGTTTGCAGCAGGACAGTTTCTCAGTAGCGTGGATCCGGGTGAATTGCGCTGTAAGCTCCGATTTTACCGCCCCAGTTGGTTGCGCCATTTATGAGGGTTAAAATTCTAAGTGCAACACCAATCGGGCCCACCCCACTTGCCCCGTTGCCGGCCGTAAGAAGAGACACCACACACAGGAGTCTGGTCTAGCTCCTCACACGGGAGAAAAAACTGCGCACTTTATTACAGATTACATGAGATCTTATACCCTCTGCCCTCTCACCACTAGGGGGTGATGGGCTCATAACCATATATGGGCAGTCCGGATTTGCGGACTGAGACAGTGAAAATCATATAACAGTCATGTACATTTGAACATCTTGATATCTTGTTCCAGCGCTTCTGGGAAATCGGCCAAGTACATGCGGCCTTGTGTCTGGTTACGTATCTTCTCTGAATTTCTTAGAACATCTCTCTCAGCCTTGGCATATCTGATGTAAGGCGAAGTATTAAAGTTTTTTCTCATTTGGAATTGAATAAAACTTGCATATAGGTATAAAAGTATAAAGAACATATGGCAATATATATATATACCCTCACACATAGATGTGAGGTAGATTCTCCTCAGTATATACTCATAGAGGTGAGAGATTCTCCTCAGTATAAACGCATAGATGTGAGGTAGATTCTCCTCAGTATAAACCCATAGAGGTGAGGTAGATTCTCCTCAGTGTAAACCCATAGAGGTGAGGTGATTCTCCTTAGTATAAACCCATAGAGGTGAGGTAGATTCTCCTCAGTGTAAACCCATAGAGGTGAGGTGATTCTCCTCAGTATAAACCCATAGAGGTGAGGTAGATTCTCCTCGGTATATACACATAGAGCTGAGGTAGATTCTCCTCAGTATATACACATATGGGTGAGGGAGATTCTCCTCAGTATATACAAATAGAAGAGCGTTAGATTCTCCTCACTATATACCCATAGAGGTGAGGTAGATTCTTCTCAGTACAAACCTATAGAGGTGAGGTAGATTCTCCTCAGTATATACACATAGAGGTGAGGGAGATTCTCCTCAGTGTAAACCCATAGAGGTGAGGTGATTCTCCTCAGTATAAACCCATAGAGGTGAGGTAGATTCTCCTCAGTATATACACATAGAGCTGAGGTAGATTCTCCTCAGTATATACACATAGAGGTGAGGGAGATTCTTCTCAGTATATACAAATAGAAGAGCGTTAGATTCTCCTCAGTATATACCCATAGAGGTGAGGTAGATTCTTCTCAGTATAAACCTATAGAGGTGAGGTAGATTCTCCTCAGTATATACATGTATAGGTGACGTAGATTCTCCTCAGTATATACACATAGAGTTCAGGTAGATTCTCCTCAGTATATTCACACAGAGGTGAGGTAGATTCTCCTCAGTATATAAACATAGACGTGAGGTAATTTTTCCTCAGTATATACACGTAGAAGTGAGGTTGATTCTCCTCAGAATATACACACATAGGTAAGGTAGAATATCCTGAATACATACACATAGAGGTGACGTAGATTCTCCTCAGTATAAACCTATAGAGGTGAGGTCGATTCTCCTCAGTATATACACGTATAGGTGACATAGATTCTCCTCAGTATATACACACAGAGTTCAGGTAGATTCTCCTCAGTATATGCACACACAGGTGAGGTAGATTCTCCTCAGTATATAAACATAAAGGTGAGGTAATTTTTCCTCAGTATATACACATAAAGGTGAGGTAGATTCTTCTCAGTATAAAACTATAGAGGTGAAGTAGATTCTCCTCAGTATATACACGTATAGGTGAGGTAGATTCTCCTCAGTATATACACATAGAGTTGAGGTAGATTCTCCTCAGTAAATTCACACAGAGTTGAGGTAGATTCTCCTCAGTATATACACATAGAGGTGAGGTAAATTTTCCTCAGTATATACACATAGAAGTGAGGTTGATTCTCCTCAGTATATACACATATAAGTGCGGTAGATTCTCCTCAGTATATACACACATAGGTAAGGTAGAATATCCTGATTATATACACATAGAGGTGAGGTGATTCTCCCTAGTATAGAGGCATAGAGGTGAGGTAGATTTTCCTCAGTATATACACACAGAGGTGAGGTGATTCTCCTCAGTATATACACGTAGAGGTGAGGTAGATTCTCCTCAGTATATACACATATAGGTGAGGTAGATTGTCCTCAGTATATACACACAGAGGTGAGGTAGATCGTCCTCAGTATATACACACAGAGGTGAGGTAGATTCCCCTCACTATATACATGTGGAGGTGAGGTAGATTCTCCTCAGTATATACACACAGAGGTGAGGTGATTCTCATAAGTATATAGACATAGAGGTGAGGTAGATTTTCCTCAGTATGTACACGTAGAGGTGAGGTAGATTCTCCTCAGTATATACATGTAGAGGTGAGGTAGATTCTCTTCAGTATATACACGTAGGGGTGAGGTAGATTCTCCTCAGTATATACGCACAGAGGTGAGGTAGATTCTCCTTAGTATATACACAAAGAGGTGAGATGATTCTCCTCAGTATATACACACAGAGGTGAGGTGGTTATCCTCAGTATATAGACATAGAGGTGAGGTAGATTCTCCTCAGTATATACGCACAGAGGTGAGGTAGATCCTCCTCAGTATATACACGTAGAGGTGAGGTAGATTCTCCTCAGTATATACACACAGAGGTGAGGTAGATTCTTCTCAGTATATACACATAGAGCTGTGGTAGATTCTCCTCAGTATATACACACAGAGGTGAGGTAGATTCTTCTCAGTATATACACATAGAGGTGAGGTAGATTCTTCTCAGTATATACACGTAAAGGTGAGGTAGATTCTCCTCAAATACAAATCATTTCCCTAGGCTTTATGGTTTCTGTGTAATGAGCTATATGATGTATTGTGGATATTTTCACGCTTAGAATTGAATATTGAAGTTGTGACCCCTTTACTTTTCCTATTTAGGACCTAAAGAATAGTTGTGCAAAATTTCATGTTTGTACGACAGCGGTAAGTAAGGGCTCCCGCTCATGGCTGGATATTTGCTGTGGAATCCATGGTCATTGTTTGCGCCGCAGATCCGCAGCAAATGACGCCCATAGCATGCTATGAGAAATCGATTCTTCTTGCACACTTGTGGAAACCAATTGCGGTTTCCGCATGCGGAGGAAAATGGAAGCCGTCTGATTTGCGGTCCTTCCGCAATTACATTGCGGAAAGGTCACGGATTCTGCGTCTTCCCTAGGCGATGACACGGGAAAAGCAGGAGTTTAAAAAAAATCTTTACTGCACATGTCCGACGGCGAGCTGTGCTGACCATCCGCAGTACGGGTAAAAATGAAAGTAAGGAGGTATGCGCGGATACCGCAGTTCCAAGAGTCGGATTCCGCTTCGGGATTCCAGATGCGGAGTCCGGCTCTGCCGCTTGCAGAAGCCCTTAGGCTGGGTTCACACAGGGCAGATTTGTCATGGAATTTCCCTGCAGCAAATCCGCCTGCGGGCGCTAACCCTGGGGTTAGCCAGCCATGTGGATGAGATTTGTCAAAAATCTCGTCCACATGGGGCGGACAATCCATTGCTGCAAAGTCGGTACTGCGGCACAGATTCCCGGGATGTAGCATATCCATTCTTTTTTTTTTCTGTTGCGGCCTCGCTCCTCTCTATGGGAGAGCCGGTCGGAGTGGAAAAGCATGCGGCGAAGTCGCTCCAAAGCCTGCGGCTAAGTGCTGCGGGTTTTAGAGCTGCGCTTATGCCACGGAAATCTCGCAGTTTGTCGCTGCGGCAAAACCACAAGATTTCCGCGGTGAAGCTGCCCCGTCGTAACCCAGCATTAGAGAGTCAGTCAGTCAGTGAGGGCTTTCATCTTTATGTATATATTTTATATATAGGAGGAGGATAGCAGGTCGCATATAGATTGCATTTACTATCAATAGTATTGAGGTCTAAGTGTAGAGTGGTTGTAATACCAGGTCCGTCCACTAGATGGGGACAGAGTGCTTACTATATTGCCGGCAGCTGAAGTTTTGCACTGATGCCGCAGCGCCCCGTTCACCGTCGCGGCGGTCCTGCTCACTGCACTCTCCGGTGCTCCACTCACCACCTCAGCACCCCCTGGCTGTCACCTCAGGGATCGGTGAGTACAGCTCGGCCCCCTCCTCTGGGAGGTCTCTCAGTGTAGTCGGGCATTCCGCTGGGGAAGGTGGAGGATCTTGGCACGGGGACTCCGGTGCTCTGATCGCCGGGATAGGGGGCCAGAGACCCCCTCTACCTCCTGCTGAGCTCCGGGGCCTCCTGTACACTGGCCCATGTATCACTGTAATCGGTGGTGGCCTGTAAATGGAGGCCACGGCTTCTAGCCTACAAGTAGTCGGCGATGATCCTAGTGACCTTGTATCCCCGGAGTGCTCCCCCCAGTGGGCTGCCTGGTGTGTGGGGGCTATAGGGGGCCACGTATGGGAGATATACCCCTTATTATCCGTCCAAACCACGCCCCCCGCGGCTAAATATCGGCGTATATACGGACGTGTGAATAAGGCCTAAATCTGATGGCCGGTAACTGATCTACGGAGGGGCTTATCAGTCATCTGCTCCCCTCTCTTCCTCTTGTATGGGATCATCGGCTCGCTCTGTTATTTATGGTATTTGGTGCTTTCTATACGGTCCTGTCCCCTATATGATGACATGATGTCATGTCTGTTATGGATCTCTTCTTCACTTATTACATGATTTACCAGAATGGTTCCTGTAAGCGGCTCCAGTTCCATCCCCTACAGTCCGTGTCCCCACATCGCTGGGCATGTATATGTGTCCGCGGTATATGGACATGTATTTGTGTCTGCAGGATATGGGCATGTATATGTGTCCACAGTACATGGGCATGTATACATGCATGTAAATGGGCATGTTTTTGTGTCTGCGGTATATGTGCGCACGGTACATGGGCATGTATATGTGTCTGCAGGATATGGGCATGTATACATGCATGTATATGCGCCCATGGTAAATGGACTAGTATATGTGCCCATGGTACATGGGCATTTATGTGTGCATGGTATATGGCCATGTATATGCTTCTGCAGTATATGTGTCTGCGGTATATGGGCATGTATATGTGTCTGCGGTATATGGGCATGTACATGTATCTGCGGTATATGGGCATGTACATGTGTCTGCGGTATATGGGCATGTACATGTGTCTGCGGTATATGGGCATGTACATGTGTCTGCGGTATATGGGCATGTATATGTGTCTGTGGTATATGGGCATGTATATGTGTCCGTGGTATATGGACATGTACATGTGTCCGTGTTATATGGGCATTTATATGTCTCTGCGATATATGGGCATTTATATGTCTCTGCGGTATATGGGCATGTACATGTGTCTGCTGTATAGGCATGTACATGTGTCTGCGGTATATGGGCATGTACATGTGTCTGCGGTATATGGGCATGTACATGTGTCCGTGTTATATGGGCATTTATATGTCTCTGCGGTATATGGGCATGTACATGTGTCTGCGGTATATGGGCATGCACATGTGTCTGCGGTATATGCGCATGTATATGTGTCCATGGTATAACGTTATGTGATAAACTTGTGGCATAAACGCTCTTAAAGTGACAGTACTCTACATATGTTCTGGGACTCACAATGCACTGCACATCAAACAGCGTCCCTCCCTGACTTGTACATCTCTTATCTCTCGGCAGCAGTGAGGCACCAGACTGCACAACTATCAGCGTCGTCTGCAACTTGTCTGCGGCGTTACCGCTAGATGCATCATCATGCTTTATGGCCGTCGGCCCCGAGCTCAGAAACCCCGAAGGGAGCAGCGTCTATACATGTCATAGACCTCATTTACTTATCCAGAGGTTGTCACATCATTAATGGCAGTTCAAGCCCCGCGTCACACCTTACTGGAATCCGTACAGCAACTGTATGTTCTGTGTCTCACTGCGCCAATCTATCTACTGCGTCAGACTCATCATATGCATTACACGTCGTAACACTTTACATAATATATTACGCTTTACATTCCCAACATATTAACCCTTTACACAAGGCCTTTCTTTAACCTCTACCTATGGCACCATAACTCACAGGCCCCATGAGTCCATCACCCACACCCTGGCAAGGGATTTTACTTAAACGCGTCCCGGGAAAGAGGTCATGTATGAACATCCCAGCGGCATGTACCGGCTTCTTCGCTGCAGCATCAATCTCTTCAGCACTGCTCCCGCGGTATCAGGCAATTGTGGGAGGGAGGCTCCCTCTCTTCCCATGTGCTGCAGGGCGCTTCAACCCTGGAGTCTAAGCAGCATCCACGGATATTATCTCAACGCTTTAATGCATCCAGCATAAAACAACGTTTCAACCATGATATGGTCTTTGTCAAGTTCAAATGACACAATGCACAGACACATACTTATATATAGACAAACCACTCCCCTTAACCAATACAAAAACCCGACATGAAAATGAATATATTAAAACCACCAACAAACATGAAACAGACCCAGTGAATGGACGGACCGGACAGGATAGATTGGAATGTCAGCCGCTCCTCATCATGTCCAGATTCAGCGCTGCGTCGTCCCCTTTAATTCCCGTCAGTGTGGAGGTGTACTCCGCTCTCACATCATGTTCGCAGTACGGAGGGGGGTGGGGTTATCTCCTTACTCCCCTGTGCGCAAGTGCAGGAATCCACGCCTCGTTTTGAACGAGATAATGCGAGACTGGAGGACAGGGGCTGATCGGCCGAAGGCGTGCATTTTGCGCATGCGCATACAATGCAAACCTCCGGGCTCCAACTTGGACGCTCCGTCCGTTGCCTAGGTGACTGGCTACGCTTGTCACTATATGTTGTGCATGCGACTCCCAGGTGCATCTGCTGTATCTTAAAGGTCCGAGCCTATATGTTGTGTTATTAACCTTGCGGCAACCTCTAATGTTGCACCGGCATTGATGTTATAGCTTCATGGGAGAAAATATTAAAGGACACATTAGTGTAGGGCAATGAAGTTTTAAAGATATTTATCTCAAACCATGTTCTATTAACCCAAAAGTTGTATTATATTCATCACATCGTCTAGGGTGACATGTCCTATCACATATCCATAGACCAATAAACAATATTTTTAGGGTACTTATGTATCGATCCGTGTCCTATTTACCCAAAGATTATCCTAAATTCACCTCCTGTTATAAGATAGCAATTCCCATCATATATCCATGGCCCATAAGGACCTTAATTAGAAGTCAAATGTAATGAGCCATAACCAAATAAATGTGTTTTTACATGCTTTATTCTGTTTGACTGTTTACTCAACTATAATGACTTGTTCAATTAATAGAAAAACATTTTTTAGAGAAAAAATTTTTGGAAAAGAATTCTTTTTGCATCAATTTCCAATTAAGAATAGCCATAAAAGTAAGCGCATGAAGGAAGAGGACAAAGAATTGATGAAACTTGAAGAAGCTGGAAATAACACGTCCATCTTCCAATTCTACGGTCCGTCCTTGGGTTCAACATCTATTATATACAAAGAAAATGTTTTTTAAAATCATTATCAATATTAACGCAAATTCCAATCAATCATATAGAGACCAAGCAACATTCCATAATGGTATAGCAATATTTTATCCCAGAGTGTAAAGCAGGGGGTTATATTCTATATTTAACCCATCAGGGGTTAATGAGTTGAGCTCCAGGACCGGTAAAGAAGCGCGCAGTTGCTTGCCCAGTGGTTTCCTCCCTCTTCATATTGGGGTTTGGCGTGTGCTGTCGTCTTTTGCTTTCTGGTGGTGTCAACCCTGGAGTCTGGTTGCTTCTCCATCTTCAACGTCCCCCTGGACCTTAGGTAGGGTTGCCACCCGGTGGGTAAACCTCCAGCCTAGCCGGTATTTTCTCTCTCAGGCCGGTGACAGTATTATTTTTTTACCAGCCCTATTACAGACCGGTATTTTCAGAGCCTGCACTACTCCCTAGCGTCGGTTAACTCTCCCCCAGCAGGGAAAACACAGACCTGCAGAGCCGACAGCTTCCAGGGCCTGCAAGGATGGCATGTCACGTGATACCCTGTGTGGGAGGAGTCAGGGATCACATGACCACAAGGGCTAAGTGAGTAGGACTCTGCAGCTGCGGGTGTCAGGATGGATGTAGTGGAGCTGTGGGATTCTGGATGGATGGATTGAATGAGTGAGAGGAGTTGTGTGTGATGTGTGATGGTCAGGATGGATGTAGTAGAGCTGTGTGTGATGTGTGATGGTCAGGATGGATGTAGCAGAGCTGTGTGTGATGTGTGATGGTCAGGATGGATGTAGCAGAGCTGTGTGTGATGTGTGATGGTCAGGATGGATGTAGTAGAGCTGTGTGTGATGTGTGATTGTCAGGATGGATGTCTGGCGGGCGCTGCAGTGACAGTATCTGGATGCGAGGAGGAGTGCGGAGGAGCAGAACATGCAGTACGAGGTATGCACCATGTACTGCATGTAATCTTGTATGTTTAGGTGGTATACTTTATACCAGCTGTACATATAATTACATACAGGACATATCTACCTTACATCAGCATCACTATATACAGGGGAGGTATATGTCCTGTATATAGTCATATGGACCATGCTGGGGTAACCTGGGTATCTCATGTATGTAGTTATATATGTGTAGATTGTATGCGATGCGAGTGTCTGCAGCATGCACTCGCGAGTAGATGATGTGTGAATCACACTAAACGTCATCTACTCGCGAGAACACGCTGGACGGGATCCCGCACAAATGCTGGACAAGATCCAGGAGATAAAGTAGCAAAAAATGCAGCGATAAGCCGCGCCCCCAAGTCACGCTCCCGACACCCCACTTTTTTTTACCAT